>NC_141397.1:57180502-57795063 GCF_034619465.1 Leptosomus discolor | reverse complement strand
ATTTTCTCCCATCTTGTTGGAACAGGGAAGTGCTGGGAAAGTCGCTACAAGCTGAAACCATCACCCAGGCTTGATGGCAGCCATCAGCCAACCCACGTGGGAATCCATCGGTTAGCCCCGCTCGTCGTCACTAATATTTTTGGTGAGGTTTTAAAAAATTTCCCATTCATCAGATACGTTGGAACCACAAACTGTGGCGATTTATAGCAGAAGCAGCAAACGGGTGGTTTACAGCCTGATGTGGTAACGGGACCCACGGCTGCTGGGGTATGTGTTGCTGTGGGCTGCAAGGCTGGTGAGGTCACCTGCAGCAGCTCGGCCTGGCCACCGCTGCGAACTGGGTCCGTGCTGGGCCCTGGGGCAGCGTTTCAAGGGAAAGAATTCACCAACGCCCTCGCTGCGTTCACACCTGGCTCCAAAACTTGCGTCTCTTCTGTGGAGGGGATGAGCATCCCTCAAAAACCAGCATCATTCACCAAGATGCCTGATCAGTCACCAGGGTTATCCCCGTCACCTCCTCCCTGTCATCGCCGTCAGGCCTCGTTGGCTCTCCCCGAGCCAAGCCAGCCCCACGCTCTCACATCAGACCCCAAAAACCCAACGCACCAGGGAGCGCCCATGCTAAGTGTTCTCTCCTTGCTCTCCCGTCTGTACGGGGGGCTCGCTCGGTGGGCCGCTCGCTTTAACGTGCTCGATTCACCTACAGTGCCTCGATCCCAGGGGGATACTTGACGTTATTGGTGATCCCACGGAGAAAAGGGACACTGGGCTCGGCCAAGCCCGTGACCTGCAGGTGCAGGGGAGCGTTACTGAGTTTACGACGATTAACGCCACAGAGGCACCGTCTGTCGGGCCCGCGCCGCGCCGCAAGGCCAGCTCGGGGTAGGACGAGCCCGTTATTCCTCGGGCTTCCAGCCAGGTCACCCCCGGGGCCCCGGCAGCTCCGCCCAGTGGGGCCGCGGAGGCCCCAGCGCCGGTGCGGGCACCGCAGGCCTCCCCGCCGCTGCCACCACCGCGCTAGGTGGCAGCAGGACACCGAAGCGGGGGGCTCTGAGGGAGCGGCCCCGGGCCGACGGGAAGGCGCGGGCGGGGAGCGCCCCGGGGCCGGGCCGGCCACCTCACCGCGCCGTGACGTCACGCCGCGCCCCTCCGCTGGCGCACAGCGCGCGACCCCCCCGGCGGCGCACGCGCGCTGCCCGCCACCGCCTTCCCTCTGGCGGCCCCCCCTCACCTCCCTCCGCGCGCCGCAGTTCCACTTCCGGCGGGCGGCGCCATCCCCATCCGGGGTCAGGGCCCCGCTCCCTTCCTGTTATTGCCCGTGCGGGAGGCGGCTCCGTGGGAGCGGTGCGGGGGCTGCTGCCGCCGCCGCTTCCGCCAGCGCCTGGGGGTCCGGTCGCCCGCCGAGGGGTGCAGTGGTGGCTGCGGGGCGGCTGAAGAGGCTGTGAGTGCTGCTGGGGCGCTGCCCGGCCCAGCCCTGCCCGGCGGGGCGGCGGCTGCGGGACGGTTCGGAGGCGGAGAGGCCCCGCCTGTGAGGTGAGTGAGGCGGGGGTCGGTGCTGGGGCCGCCTGGTTTTCCCGCGGCACGGCAGCGCTCTCTGGGGCGTCCCGCGGCCATCGCCGGGGGCTTTCCGGCACTCGGGCCGGACGCTGGCTGAGGGGAGCGCCGCTGTGGGGCGTCTTGCTCGTTTTCGGCAGCCGGAGGGGGAAGCACGCCCCTCGGGTGGCTGGGGTGGTGGGCGTTGAAGCGCGGCTGTGTCCCGCTGCAGGAGCGCTGCGGTGAGGCCCCTCTCGGCTGGGAAAGCTACAAGGCGTTCCTCCGCCCGGTCCTGGCTTGTGGGTCGCCCCGCGTAGGGGTGTGACCTGGGAGAGAATAAACCGTGGGGGCTTGTTGCTTTCGAGGATGCCTCTCCTCACCCCCAGATACCGCTGTTTTCTATAAATATGTTTCAGTAGTTGTGGTGATGGAGTGTATGTAGGCTCACGGTTGGGCTAGTTAATGACACTGGGAACAGAGCCTCATCCGACTGGGGGGTGTGTGCGAATCGGTGGCATATTCTCCTGTTTCCAGCTGTAGTTGACCTACAGTAGCAGTGTCACACCTATGCTGCCTGTAAAAACTTCTTTCTTATTTCATGCTGTCCACAGATTTGTTTTTACTGATATTAAATGTGAAACTGCTATTCCTTACCAATGCTTGTGTAACTTCTAGTAGACTGAATGTTAACAAAACTTTGACCAAACTAATACAAACTGCATGTTTGTTTTCCTTTGGGGGTTTTGTTGCTGTTTCCACTATTCCTGAAGTTATTAAGATATCAGACTTACTGCTTCTACTGCTGTTATTGGTATGTCTCCCACTTTTCTTGTTGACTTTACAAATGTGATTGAACACAGGTTACTTTATAAATGGTGCATGTTCAGAACAAGCACAAGGAACGTATATGTTTAAAAGTAGACAGTATGGACTGTAAAGCTTTTCTTGAGTTAGTTCTGCGGTTATGAGCATTCTGCAGCAACCTTGTAAAGGAGTGGTAAGCTGCATTCTGAATCTGGGTTTCAAAGCACTTAATAGAAGAAATTTGGACTCTGTTCTGCTAGTTGCCTGTACCCTCACATCTCTGCTTTGAGCTGTAGCAGGCATTCCAATTTGTCACGTTGGGTAAAGTTAGAAACTTTCTCATCATGATCTAAGTCATTCTTTAATGTCTCCCACCTCACAATGAATTTATAGAGATGCTCTCATGCTTGTTGCTTCAGTAGCTTCCGTGCTGCAGTTCCATAATGAGTGTAATAAGCAAAGTCCACCTCTTGTTGTGCATAAACATCATTAGTTCCAAGGAATATTCCAGTACTCAGGATGATGGGATTTAGTGGTTTGTCTGCTGTTCAGAAATAAAGCCCCATGTGAACTTAGTTTCACAATAAATAACTTTATTCTCAAACAATAACACTGGCAAACTTTTCCAGAGTGGTTAGTTAGTTATTTGGAAGCCTATTTTAGCCAGTGTCATCACATAGACAAACCACACATCGATCAGGCTCGTAGTATTTACAGAGGAATTCATGAAACCACACAGTTCCTTATGCGATCCGTGAAGTATTCTGCTTTTTCGTTAAGACAATAAATACGGCAGCTTCAGAGCTGCAGCTGAAATTTGACTGGAGCAGACGCCCTGCACTTCATAGATGTTAACTTGATGCCGTTCTTAGCAAACTGTAAACAGTGTTTCATGATTTTTTCTAAGCACACTATGCCCAGCCTACAAATCCATGCCAAGATGGTGTAGTTGTTCAGCTGCTTCAAATTGTCATTCCATGTTAATGGCAAATGTGTTTTGCCTCTTGTTGCAATTTATTTGCACGAGTAATGACGCTGAGTGTTTTGGGTTTTTCTCTGGAGTATTCTTTGGGAAAGGTGGTGTAGCTGAGCTGTTTACAAAGCAGTTGTGCTTTATTGGAAGTCATAAAGTAGTTCAATACTTAACTGTTAACTGTTTCTGTGCAGTTGGGCTATTCCTGCTTTCTGGAAGCAAAGGGGGGATACTTCTTTCTGGATAACTCGTTTCTTAAAAGTTGCTGTAAGCTTTAGCATAGGAATTTCTATAACAAGGAAGGGTTTCACACTTTACTGTCGTGCTGTCTCACAAGACCAAGTGTATCATAAGAGGTTTCCAGTTAGTGGAAGAAAATCACACCTTTGAAAGGTGTTATCACATGAAGAATGGACCTCCTGGTCACGGTTGTTCCTCAGGTTCCAATGTGTAGCGTGCTGCTTAATGCCTTGGTCATGTGTGATACAATTTTGAGCAACCTTGGTGATCATCATAGTTTTAACTTGGAAAGAAGTTAGTTACCTGTAAATGGCTAGACAAAAGCCTAAGGATGACATTTAGTCTGTAAAGACTGCTTGCTTAAAAATTCTGTACGTAAAAAGTCAATTCATTATGTAGTCTTCTAAACTCCTGGTGCATTCTCTGGGTACCAGGAACGCTCAGATATCTGAGCACCTTGCAAATATCACTCACTTCCAAATCGAAAACTGTTGCCATTGCTTTTCTTGCCTGTTTTGAGGGAAAAGAAATTTGGATGATGATACATTAATTCCAAATCATGCAAGAAATATTAGCATCTCTTAGATGGGTATCGTATGTAGGTTTGCTTTGCCTAGTCGAGTACATTAATGAAGGTTAACAAAGGCTGTAGTTAATAGGACATTTGAAAACTTTCGTATTTGGATGAGGGGAAGCTGAGATTTTTTTTAAAGCTGTAATATTGATGAGGAAACTGATTTTTGATTTATAACGAGCAGGAATAATACTGCAAAATTAGTCTTTCCATTATAAAACTAAGTTTTGTCTTACTACTCTTTTTGTAATTACTGAAAAATGTGCAAGATCTAGTAAGTCTCCCAGTTGAGGAAAAATGGGCAATATGTGTATTTTTTGTGTGCGTGATTGAGTTGGACGGAGAGCATTAGGGAAAGAATAAGAGTTTGTGCTTTGGCTAACTGAAGAAACAAGACTTGTGGCTTGCAGTGTAAGCTAAGGTAGGGCTTTCTGGTTTTTTGCGGTGTTTTATGCGTCACATTCTATGCTTGTGGGAGTCTTGTCTTGTCCTTTTAAAAAGCCAGACATCCAGCTGCTCCAAGTGATGATGCCTGTCTGAAATTGTAGCTATGGCTAGAAGAGGCCACAAAAATATTTACACTAAAACTGGACGGGAATTTTCTTTTGCTCTTGAAGTTGAATGTGTCATGGCAAAGAATTCTGTTACAAGTTTCTCTTTGTAGTGTCCTGACTCCAATGTGAGCAGCAGAGAGAGAAAGTAGGTTTGTTTCTATTGACATTTATTTGGACACCAAAAGTATGTGAATTGTTTTAAGTGGAGGGTTAGTCCAGATAACCTCCAGCAGTTCCTTCCACCTGAATTTATTCTATAAATCTATTTCTGAATGGTTAATGGAGTGTTAAATGAACCAGAAATAATACTGAGGTATTAACTGCTGCTTTTCCTGCAGCACTGCTAAAGTATTACCTTTTAAAAACTGAAGAAAAACAAACAAATGAAAAAACCCAACTAACCAACCAAAAAAACCAACACAAAACCAAACCCAACTGGAGGGTAGAGGGAATTAAACTTTTTTTTTAAAAAAGACATTTTTATGAATCCGGTAAGTTAACTTATGGTAAAATGGAAACGCAGCAGACTGAGTACAGTTTATGTAATTCTGGATCTGTCTTCTCAGTCTAAGCAGTACTTAATAGTTTTGTAGCCAGTATGTTGTTGCATTTTATATAGCATGCATTTACATTTCGATTCTAGAAAAGTAAGTCAGTTCTGGATGCAAATTTTGTGAAAGGCAGTCTAAGAAGCCTGTGTATTTCAGACCAGAAATGTGGGGGACAGTGGACATCATCTCTTGTTCTCTATTGAGAGTGTTCTTTTCTTAAGCCAGTGAAGTGGGGAATATAAGCACTTGGTTAATTATGCCTGGAAAGTACACTCATTGGTAATGTTTATAGTCTGTTCTTGAAAAACTGTGCTCAAATACCTGAACTGTAGAAATGTAAAAACAAAATTCAAAGAAACTGGCTTACCTTTTGTGAAATTGAAGGGGAGGGAATGATGGAGTACTGGTGAAACTTTCACACCTCTGGCATGATGCTAACTTGCAGCAGTAGAAGTAAATGACTACTTTAGTCTGGTTTAAGAACAGTTGAGTCAAACATAGAATTTAAAGTTCAGTGATCTTGTTTCATGCCCTATTGCTTTTTGCCAGTAGAAGGCTAGATATACCTTAGAGTATGTTTTTTGTGGTTTGGGGTTTTTTTTTTGGTCTACCCATTAACACATTTCCTCAAATTAAGATATCTTCATGGATTTTTATTTAGGAAACCTTTGGCAGTGGTTCTTACAGCTTCCTTTTAAAGAAATGCTTGCGAATGTAGCTTTTGAAGATTGAGAGCCACATAGTGTAGTTGTCAAATGCAGGAGACTTATTGAATTGACTAAGATTTACAGTAAAGTTCCCTGCAATTTTGAGGCAGCTGAGTCACATTATTGGCTGTACATTATGACCCTCTTCTAAGGCAAAGAAATGTAGAGAACCATCCCTTGGGTGTTTTCTCTAAGTCCAAACAGAAAAGAAAGAAAACTGGAAGGTTGCCTCTTAGATTGTACATGTAAAAAAAAAAAAAAAAACCACCAACTTATC
The DNA here is from genome assembly GCF_034619465.1 of Leptosomus discolor. Lineage (NCBI taxonomy): Eukaryota > Metazoa > Chordata > Aves > Leptosomiformes > Leptosomidae > Leptosomus > Leptosomus discolor. The sequence continues at coordinate 57,788,850 of NC_141397.1, read as the reverse complement.
TGTCTTCGAGACTTAACTGGTTTTGTTATTTCCATAGTAATTAGTCAGTCTTTTGCCAATATTTAATGTGGCAGTTAATGGTGATGAAAGATTCTTGCCCAGTGTGTTCCAAGACTGTTCCTGATTTTAACTCTTGCTGTTAACTTGGGTCATGGTCCTTCCAGAAGCATGGATTTTTCTCCTGAGATTGAATTTATTGACTTGGAAAAGTATTTTAAACTATGAGCTGTTTAGCTGTGGATCCTTGCAGAGGATACTAAACCTGAGAGCAAAAAATTACTCTTTGTTGCAGCCTTGTTCCTTCTTTTAGCTATTAGCAGTCAACAAAGAAGCAAGTTCTTGAACAGCCTCAAAATGCAAGAACCTGTGTAAGTTACTGAAAATAAAATATTTAAGTTTCGGCATTTCATGTCAGACCAATCAACCATAAGCAGAAATACCTGTCTGCTCTGTGATCTGAATAAATAGAACAAAATTTTCCGTACCTTAGGACTTTGACTTCTGACTTGTTAGAAAAGTGAGGAGACTGATCTCTGCAAAGATGTAGGCAAGCTGAACACTGAACAGTTGAAAATACAAGCACAAAAAAGTAAGAATGAGCAGAGAGTAAAAACTGGTTTATGAAGCAAGCAGGGTTGACATGAATTGTTTTTCTCAAACTTGACAAATATGCTTTGTGTGATGAGGTATGTTGTTACCCGATTTCAGCACTTGTGCTGTTAAGTTACTTTTAAGGCTGGAAAACACTAATGTGACTCTTGACTATAGGTGTAATTTAAAAATTAATGTTAATGGTGCTAACAGAAGTTTCTAGATTGAGCTAGCTCCCTTTGGGAAAAGGGAAGTAAAAACTTCTATTCCAAATACTCTAAAATGTTTGTTGTGGTCATTAAGCTGCTTAGATTGTAAAACATACACTTATTCTTCATTTTTGTGTTTATGTTCCCAGCTCTTAACAGAATAATTGGCAAATGTTGGTTTGTAAAAGTGGAAGAGATACTAGTAAAACAGGAAATTGCTCTTCTGTCTTCTGAAAAGCTTATGTGGATTTTGAACAACCAGTTCCACTTACCAGTTTATCAAGGCTGTCTACACTGGTGGGAGGAAAATGATAAATGTATTGTGTTTTGTCGTCTTGCAATTTTATGCTGTCAGCTCTGAAATCTCGCTCAGTTTTGATGTTAAGTACTGTAGAAGAGCGCTTATCCCAAGAAAACCTCTAGTGTCTAAGTGAAAGAGCTAGTTTTTAAGCAACATCCAGACACCTTGAATAGTCTTGATTGTGGTGTGTATTTGGGGATGTGTTTCCCATAGGGTGCCTGTGAGTGCCACTTTTAGTCTAGCAAGTTTGTTACAAAGGTTGATTTATAATAAACTATGTTTGTGTTTTTGTGTAAAATAGTAATATGTCGTACTGAAATGCTGTCATTGTAGATGATAAACTCAACCAGTTGTGAATTTTTTGGTAAGCGGTCTCTAGCTAAAAGAAAGCACTTGAAGTTGATTTTTAACATCTTAATTGAGAAGGTACACTTTAACTGTTGCTCTCATGTTTAACTGCTTACCAAGGTTGTGGTTAGTAAAATTCTAGTAACTTGTGTTCCTCTTCCTCTGAAATGGAGGATAAAGCACTGATGTCGTTATCACTGCTCAGCAGCACTCCCTTGATCTTAGATACGTCCCACTTGGAATGTTTTGACGGATAGGGGAAGGTGGCATAACCACCACCAAGAGATACAGGATGAAAACGGAAGCCAACGAGCAATGAAACAGTAGAGTTGATACATGAAGAAAAGGACAGCAAAACCTGTTCCTGACTGGAAACTCTTTTAAAATATGTTGTCAAATTACTTTGCAATCCAGCTCTTCAACTCCTCTTTCATCACCTCTTTTCAAAGCCTTTCATTGTGCATCAGCAGATAGGATAGCATCACAAACAACTGCAAGGTGATAGGAGAAGTCTAACCATTAGTATTGCTTCTAATCTCTTGCTGTTCTAGTATGTGAGTAGGTTATTTATTTGAACAACAAAAAAAGATGGTTTCCGATATAGTAAACCTTTCCTTGTTGGTGTATTTTATGGGTTGAAATTAAATCCAAAACACGTAAGCTTTTGTGGTCTTCTGTTCTATCCCAGGATTAAACTTCACTGGGCTGAAAACTGTTCTCAGTTTTTTTAATATACACACCTACAAAAATGGTGTGTATATTAAATGTTTCCAGAGGACCATATATTAAAAATACTTCCCCGTTGGTGCAGATGTGTAAAATTCTCTTAATAGCAGTGACTTTTTGGCCTTTTTAAAAATAAAGGTCTGTCTTTTTAACCTATCAGTCTTGCAGAGCTCTGACTGTAGTAGTAGGCAGCATGTTCCCGAGTCTCAAAGTGTTCAATCTGGATGTGAAAGTGACTTTCCAAGCTGGGAAGTTGAGGAATGTTTGAACTACTGGGGAGATGTTGCTGGTATTTTACTGTTTGAATACCTATGAGCTTATGTCACTTTCTTCTTTGGAAAGTTCATGTGAATTGCAAACGTTATCTCTTTAGGCAAATATTAGCCCTTTCTTTCAGATGTAGTAAACACAAATTGCTGGTACCCTGACCTCATTAGAGAAACAATTTGGGTAACAGCTTGAAGTATAAGAGAGAGATGCACTAACAAGAGGCTTAATGTCTCAGTAGCCTCACACTTGAAATCATGCTTTCGTGTTTGCACAACATAGGGTTTGCAAAGCAGATGCTTCTAACGGATATGTACAGAAATGATAAACATTTGATGAAACATGCTGAAGAGACATTTGTCACAGTTTACCGTAGCTGTTTTTATACTTCAGGCTGAAACATGCAGGACCTAATGACGTAGTCACAGTGAATCATGTTTGTTTGCACTGCTCAAACACAAACGCAAATACGTTAATGTCTCAAGATCGTGACTGTTGCTTTGGCATTCACCTGTAAATGCAGAGGGAAGTCCTACTCAGCCAGAGTCAACAGCTAAAACAAGAATAAACCTACACTCCTTAAGGTTTTAGAGAAACTTTGGTTTCTTTAACTTATATAAAGCAGTCAAATATGCCTACACAATCAGTAGTTCCGTCACCAGTATTATTTCACATCAAAGGCCCAGTTTTCCAGTGTGCTTAGTTGTAATATATATGAGATCTGTCACCTTTTGGGAGATGAAGCCTGATAGGACAATGTAGTGGTGCTAAACTCTTTGCAGCTGAATAGTATCCCACTGAGCCACTCACACATAGGCAAGACAGTCTTGGTCTGCTGCTGGAGTAAATAAAGGTCTGTTGATAAGATGTTATGGAAGACTGTTGGTGCTTACCTTTCAGCAGGGTTATCTGCTGCTAAATAAGTATTTAGTTAATCACCATTGACTCTGTATCACAAACAAGTCTACTCGGGAGTAGTACTTCGTTATTTCTAGCTGACTCTTGAAAAGCCGTGGTATTTTCCGTTTGTGATTATAGCTTGTGCAGAAGTAGGCAACTACTTCTTCAGGGCAGGGTTTACAAGGAACTGGATTTGTTTGCCTGCTATCTTGTTCCATGAGTCTTTGTAAACGAACTGCATTAACTTCAGCTGTTTATAGGGCAAGTGTATTTTGCTGCAGAATTGATTTTTTTTCATTATGGTGGCTGTGCCTTTGTGTTAACTCTGCCACAAGCTTCCTTCTCTCAACAAACGGTTTTAAAAAGGGAGTTAAGGAATACCTTGATGGAGAATGTATTGTTTTGGGTTTTTTTCAGTTTAGGAACTTAAAGAAAGAAAAAAAAAAAAAACACCCTACTTTCATGGCTTTTGCTGAGGCATGTGGTTCTTACAAATGTTCTGTCAAAAGTGAAGTTGCACCCCATCCTCTGTTTGCCAGTAAAATAAAAGATAATGATTTTTGCTAACAGAGTTCAGTATGCCCATGCAGGCTAAACCCATGCTTCTATAAATGCTGTCACTTAAGACAGAATAAGTGGAAAGTTAATTTATATTTGGATTATGAAACAGAAACTTTTTGTCTTCCTGTTCACTGTTCTGTGCTTAATGTTAAAACTGAAGTTGCAGAAATACTGTTATCTACTGCTACTCCAAAACTTTTTTTTTACACATTAGTTGCTTTCGGAGTCTGGAGTAATTTAGTATGGAAGAAACCGCTTATCTCTATTTAAAGTTGCTGTCTGACTCCATCCTAAGGAATGTTAACGTGGGAAGTATACAATATGCCCTAAGTCAGTCTTGAGTTTGATGTCTTTTCCAGCTGCTTCTTAGTAAGGGAAGGGCTCACAGGGTGGATCTTTTGAGTAAAGATGGATGTAAGTTAATAAACAGAAGTGGGCCTGAGCTCAGTCACATTTTCTTAGGAACACACGCTTCAATGTGTGCCTTCCACCCAGAGGAGCTGGTCAGGTGAACCTTGTAGGTTGAAGTCTCTTGGTACTGTTGCGTGTCGTAGGGAGGCAAGTGTAATGGTGGGAGGACTGCAGTTCCTCTGGTGTTTTATTGCAGCTCTTTCCCTGCCCTTCTAAGCATGGACAGTGGGAGAGGAAATCTTTCCTCTTTTTTCAATCAACTGGAGGTTCATCTTGCTGCAGCAAGTTACTTCTAAAAGCTGAGGTGACATTCCTGGGGGAGATCAGCACCTGGAAAGGCTCAGTAGCTGAGTTACACCTCTGCTGTGCAGCTGCTCACATGAAGTGAAGATTCAGACTAGACCAGAGTGCAGAACACCTGGATTCACTCTGCTTTGGCTCCTTGTCTGTGTGCCAGTGCTTCCTGTTTTTAAAGATCCTGTTTACTGTCTGGGTTCCAAATATCCCAGGAAGGTGGGAGGATGGGAAGAAACATGAAAAGAAAAGTAAACAGCAGTATTTAAGGTGGAGTTTTACATTCTTATATATATATATATGCAGCATTTGTGACCTATCTAATTAGTTTCATGAATGACATTCTAGAGTAATCTTTTGTTTACATTGTCTTGCAGTAATTTTCCAAAGCAGAACATTTCTGTGTGTGAAAACTGACATTGAAGCCCTTAGGGTTTGTAGCAAAGATCAGAGTGTGGTTTGTGGTGTGCTTTTACTTCATCTTCTTTCTGATGTTCACATAAAAAATGTTTGTCACCCATGTAAAATACAGTATTAAAGAAAAATATGTAACTGGAGGAAAACCTTATTTCTATTGGTACAAAATGGCTTGTTGCTCTGATCTTGTTGATGAACTGGAAGGCTTTTGATTTAAAGAGCTTGAAAGAATTTGAGTGATGCTCCCTGAGCTTCAGAGTGCACACCTAGCTGTGGAGGAACAGCTCCAACCAGAACAGAGCCAGGTGGGAGTGTAATTCTTATCCTGCTACATAGCAAGCCAAGCTAATGGTTGAAATAATGAGTAAGCAGATAAGTGAAGTGTAAAGAGAAGATGTGTTGCTTTCCTAATGCTTTGTTTTGCTTTGTGACTACTGGTCTATAAATAACAAAATCCTTTCCTTTGAGGTGAAGCTAGAAATGGAATTACTGAATGATGTAGAACTAAAAGGGAGGATTTAATTCCAGGCTTTCCTTTGTTTAACGAAGGGGGGAAAAAAATCTGGCTTTAACTGGAAGAAAATGTTCTAGGACAGACATTCTGCTCTTGGTATGTCATGGGACCCCTAGGGAAAAAGCACAGTCGTAGTGGGAGTTGTAGAGGTCACCAGCAACTTGCAAATGTTTCTTTCTCGTGATCCTGTTTTCATGGCTCCCAGATAGTAAGTGAAGCTATAAACAATATGCCTGCATGGATGGGGGAGGGTGAATAAGTGAACAAGGGGGTTTGAAAATAAGAAAAAGTATTTTGGTTTTCTTGGGAGGGGAAGGCTGCAGCAATAGTAAATCTTTTTAAGCTGTTCATCTTGTTTTCCTTTCAGCTGTTTGAGCCTGTATTTTTTTCAGTAACAGATAATGTGTGTGTGTGTGTATATATATCTCCTCTTGGACAATACTTTATAGTGAGTTTGTTGGGTTTTTTCAGGGTGATCTCACCATTAATTTTAGTCATAATATCTGAAAGTCACTACAATCAGAATCTAAGAATATTATATTCTGAAACAAAAAAAAATCTGCATGTAAGAAGTTAAAAGTTAACAGTTTTGAAACGTAGTCAACCCGTGTTCTCATATCTAATTAAACTGAAACTTCTTTTCACTAATTTCCAGTGAGATTTTTGCATTCACAGGAAAGAATGATCTTGTATTTCTGCTGTACTATAATGCTCCAGATGCTACCAATGATGTTAGGGTTTTTAGCTCTGTCTAGAGCAAGGGAAAGGTACTTGGCACTGGTTTTTGCAGGGAAGAAGCAGGTAACTACAAATAAAACTGTTAGTATTTGGAAATACCTGCTTCAAAAGGAAAATAAATGCTAAGATGTATTTTTGACAGTGTTAAGTCCTTCTGTTTGTTTGTTTCCCTTGAGCTGCTGTGTGTGATCAGATAAGTGATTCTGTGTATCTGTGCCTTTTCTGTGAAGTAAGCATGACAGTAATACGTAAGGAATAAGAAGACATAACTGCAATACAAGTCTCGTGCTTTCTATTCTAAAAGCAATATTTCTACTGTTTAAATCTGTGTGTAATAATGATTTCATAGAGGACAATTTCAGACATCTTTGTACTAGTCTTCCTAGGTTTTGGAGAAATGCCAGCTTGGCAAGCAGGAAGAACAAAAGAACAGTACTGAAAATATCTAGTCTGGGGCAGTCTTACTGTCACCACACAGCAGGTTTGGACAGCAGCAAAATTAGACGAGCAACTCAGACCAATTTTCTTCATGGTGAGTTTTAGAATGCCTGATGTGTCTGAAGATAAGAATAAAACATTTTGCTCTTTAGAAAGTTTGAAATGTCTTGCATTCTGAAAAGTGCTACTCTTGTCCCAGGAATTTTTTTATTCTCCCTTCTGCTTTTGTCTTGGGGGTTCTGGAGAAGTTTGAAAAAGCTGATTTGAGAATGATACCTGTAGTTGATACTTCTATCAGTTTGATAGAGAATCAAGAAAATCGTATAACCTACACATGAGCATGCAGTAAATTGGAATCTATAAACATAATTGGATTGTTTAATGAGTAGAAGACTTTTTCTTAAAGCAATGCTAAGAATCTAGAGGAGACTTCTACCCAGAAAGGAAGTAAAATCTAGACAGGAATCCTAATGAGCAGCTCTTTAATACCACAAATTATTATAAAACATTGCTATGTCCTGTCTATGAAAGAAGTGTGATGGGATTTGTCTTGTGACTAGAAAAACTAATGGACTTCAATTAAAGCGTAGTATTTAATGACTAATTCAGTTTCAAGTATGGGCTGATAAAATTGTATTGATTGTTCAGTCTATCCTTCTGAATTGACTTTTGAAACACTAGCTGATGTTTATAGCAGTGCAAAATTATTCAGTTCTGTCACTGGAACGTATACCTCTTTCCATAAGTATCCCATACTTTAATACAGTATTACAGCACATACACTTCTGCTTCTTGCTTCCTTCTATGCTTGCTAGTCGGTACATTGTAGATGGGAGAATTTCCTTTTTGCAGAGCCTGAAGAGTAACTGTAGGTGCTTGTGCTGATGACAATCTTAACAGCAAGTCTCCTAAAGTGAACTAACTTTTTTTTTCCCTAGACTGGCTCCCAGACTTGCACTTGTGGGTCTTCACCTGCTTTGTAACACATGTGTTAATGTTAAATGGAGCTTCTCTGTGGGGAGAACATACCTACAGATAATTTATGAAACGGGGGAAAAAGCCTTATCGGTTAACTGGTGTTTTTCAATATATGTGTGTCTTAAATGCCAAATACTGACCTGTGTGGAGTTGCTAGAATGTTTGTAAGTGATCTCTAAACAGTGGAAATCAATTAGCTTCATATAATCTGTAAAAATGAGTGTTCTTTTAGCAAGGAAGGGTTCTTCACATGTTCAGATAAAAGTGCTCGTGGAAAGTCATTTCTTGTTTGCTTGTTTTTGTAATGTAGATTCCATTTGTACTGAAGGGTAACAGTCCTTCCTTTGAGCAAGACACATAAAACTTTCATAAGTGACACTCCTGTTTGAGATTCTTCTGGCAAAATGTTAGTGTACAAAAAACCACTTACAGCCAGAAAAATTACTGCCAGGGTGTCCTGCTGAGCTATAGATGCATAGGGCTTTTATGTGTAAAAACAGCTGCAGTAGCCTCAGATGTCTTAAGGGGAAAATATGTGAGGGTTTTTGACTCAAGTTAATTTGTCCCAAGCTTAGTTTGCTTAAATTGTGAACATAAAATACTTCAAGTACTTACATTAGGAACCAATACTAACTCTCCTGCAGTACAATTCTTACTGAATTTTTCCCTCGCTGAGCTCTGTTCCTCAAGGGGAAGGAATTCTTTTCTGAAGTAGCAGCAGCAAACTTCATGATGGTCTCGTGTAAACCTTTTCACAGTTGACATATTGTGTGTCATCCAGAAGGCATTAGAAAAATAATTCTAGGCTGTAACTTGTAATAAAATACTCAATAGACTGAAACTTAACCATGCCTCTAGTTCTGCACAACTCAGTGCTGTGAGGTGATAAAATTGTCGTAGTTTACCAAAACCAAATTTTCTAAACTTGAAATCTCTTATTTAAAACAAGGGACTGTATCAGCCTATAGCAGATTCCTATCCTGTAAGAAAATAGATTATATAAGCTAGCATTAATATGATAAGTGTATCTGGAAGCAAGTAGGAATCAGTATTTTGGGAGGTATGTTTAACTTCCTTCTTTTTTCCTCCATGTATATGTATTACTTTTGAACAGAGCTTCAAAATTTGATCACTTCTAGGTTGGGTGCTTAGCAAGGTTAGTTGTGGAGAATGTGCCTAGTGGATCAGGAAGGCTGTAATGAGTTGAGAAGGCGGCAATTTGATCAGTGGGTATCTTTGAGTTTGGCCTTTCTGACCATATTTGGTATCCCAAAGCTTTTGGCAGGGGAAGAATGTTTTAAGGGGGTTTTGGAAGGTCAGGGGTTGCAGGTGTGATGTAGTGTTCATTTGAACCATTTGTGTGTACCTTGGTTGGATTTAAATTACATTTCTCTAGAATTCTCTTAAAATTATAGTCCTCTTACTGTCGAAGAATGTAATTGATTCTATTTATTCCAGGCAGCCTTCCAGATTTGAAAGTGTACACAGAAACATAAGCTGCCAACTATACTTCAGAATTGTTTCTGTGTACATTTTTGCTTTCCAAATCCAAACCCTGGAGGCGTGCTTACATGTGCAAGTAAAACGAACGTGCACACAGGCTGACTGTGCACTGTTCCAGCACGTCTGTATCGCAGTTTAAAACAAAAGCTGATGTTCTGGTGCAGTTGCTCTAAATGAGTGTAGATTTTGAGGTATCCCTTTCAGACTGTCTGCAAGCCTTTAAAGAAATGGTACTGAGTTGTTGTTTAATGTTTGACATTTTTAAAAAGCCGAGGTTGACATTTATTTTGAAAAGATACTTGTCTAAAAGGACTTAATATGTGTGTCCCCCAGCCCTGCCTCTGTTTCTTTGTTAGCAATTATTGGTGGGGAGGGAGGAATAATTTGCAGTGGAATGAAGCACCATTCTTGAACTAGCTCAGCACTGCTGCAGTCATGCTCGCTCCCATGTGTAGACCATGACATTAATCTGACTCCACGATGATCTCCATAAGGCAACTTAGAGAGCAGAAGGCAACCCAGGAAAGGAAAAGTGAGCAGTTCTCTGCCACTTTCATCTGTCTGACCCTGTAAGGAGGTGGCTTAGGGAGTACTGGTGCCAGCGTGATGAGGAATGAGAACACACGCCTTGGGCAGGGAGAAGATGGGCTCTTACAACCATCAGTTCAGAGAAGCCTCCACAGGATTTTGGAACCGAACTTAAAAGACTGCTGGTATAAACTCAGTCTGTGTTGTGAATATTTAATTTGATTGTGGTCCATCTGTATTATCATTGTTTGTCTGTGTGGACAGAAAAGTTCTTACAACTGCATGTTCTTGTTTTGGGTTTTTTATGCTGGTATATGCCTTAACAGTGATGTGTTTCTGCTTATGTTGTAATTAAGAAAGGTAAATAAGCATGTGATTCACCAGTATGGAGAGGGAGTCTTGTTCATCCTTTGCCTGATCAAAAAGATGCTATTTAACCTTCTGTGTATTTCTTTTTATCTGTAAACTGAGGATAGTTACCACTAATTCACAATTCTGCAAAATACTCTAAATGGTGTTGTTTGGGTTCATTGGTAATGTTTTATAATTGGTAAGCCTTTCAGGTTTGGCTCTTTAAACACACTGTGAGTGTGCTTGGAACTTTACATTTCAGCAGCTGCTCACTGAGACTATTACAATGATGAAGAAAATAAAATAGCTTCTTTAAGATCTCTTTAAAAAAAGTCAGTTGCAAAGCCCTTCTAAATATGCATGAGCTGTTAGTGGAAAAGCATTTTTCTAAACCTTCTGTGGCACTTTAGTGCTTTTGTTGATATTTTTAAAAGTGCAAACTACAACTACAAAGGAGGGATTAAAAAAGACAACCATATTGCTACTTACTGCTTAGGAAGCAGTGGATTTCAGAAAATATCACTTTGATTCTAATGCTTCTTTTTAAGAACCAGAGTGTGGCAAAAGCAGGTTCTGGATGTACTTGAAAGAAAACTTCTTGGAAAAAAAGTATCAAGGCACAGAAGTGCAGAAATGAGGATCATGGGTTTATTTTTATGTATGTGTAATTTTTTCTATATTTATAATTTGACATGTATTTATATACACAGAAAAAAAAATATATATAAATTGCTGAGCAAAGGGCAAACATAGCAGTCATTGCTTTTCCACAGTGAGAGCTTTGAGAAAGCTTATGAAACTTAAGACAGAGGGACAGTCCTAAGAGGCTTCTTAACTTAAAAGGTGACGAAGAACGGCTTTAGAGTAGTAGTCTGGTAGTTATCCTAGCCCTGTGCTTTCAGGCCACTTGGTTGGTGGAGGAGGCATGATGGACCATGGACTGCTCTTTAGATGTCTGATATTACTCTCTCATAATGTACATGCTGAAGTTAACAAAGTTACGGGCTAAGTGTAAGTAATGCACTATTTGAGATTTACATATATCATATGATGGCCTTTGCCGTAACTTACTGCTCTGCAATGAGAGCTTAGGTCTGTGGTGTGTAGTTCAGTGAAAATGCCTTGCTGCTCAGTGACAGTCAGGAAAGCAACTTAGTGGGAAAGCAATAGAAAATACTACGTCACTATGTGAACATGTGCTCCCTTCGGACCTTGAATGTGGTGTGCAGATATGGTTGTTCCCCCTCCACCTTGCAAAAATGCTGTGGTAAGGGTGGAAGAAATACAGAGAAGATGACAAGGTTTAACAAAAATCTAGAATGACTTTTGGGCAGAGGAGGACTAAATAATCTGGGGCTATTATGGAAAAGAAGTAGTGGGGAGGACTTGTTGGATCTCCGTAAAATTAAGAGCAATGAATGGAAAGATAAGGAACTTTGTTTCATTATAAGAAATCTAGGATACCAGGTGGAAGTAGCAGCCTTCAGAACAAAGAAAAGCAAATGTTTTGTAACATGGAATGTTCTTCGCTCTTGTCACAGGATGCCAACAGTTTGCATGGGAAAACTTCCTATACAAACTCAATAGTTCTTGATGGATTTCTTTCACAAATACCTAAATATTGCCTCTAGTTAAGGAGATTAAAAAAACAGGTAGGGATTAGGAGAGTTTATTGATGAAATATCACTGTGTGCTTGCCTAGTTATTCTGCGTTTTGGTTGGCATCTGTTCTTGGCCACTGGGCAAGAAGATGTGTCTGCTCTGTCCAGATAAAATTTTTCTTGTACCTGCTCTAAGCTGGCATAAGGCAGCGCTGCTAGAAGGTGAGATGTGTTACTCTCCTTTCCTTTGGCTTTGCAAAGGCATTCATGTGGCTGCCAAAGGGAACTAGAACAGGGAATTGATCCTAAATAAAACAGGCTGAACAAAAAAAGTGCTGATGGAGCTCAGTTCTTCTGTCTCATTCATGGAAAAAGGTTTTGTTCCTGGTGTAAGTAGCTTAAACTGATCTTAAAAAAAAAAAAAAAGCTAAGGCCAAGTTTTGTGTGTACCTGCATTCTTAAAATCAAGTTTAGAGGTTTTAGTAAATACTTGCAACTATTATCTTAGTGGTGTTTGAATACTTAAGAGGTTTGGGATGAGAAAAGGTTGGGTTTTTTTTTTAAATATGAAAATTGAAGCATTGGTTTGGCTAAACTGAGCAGAGCTGATGGTATGTATCTCAAGTGATAATAAGTGTTACTCTTTCCAGACTAAAAATGTGAAGAACTGGGTTTGAGATTTGCTTAAAAATTGCTGTAATAATAATTTGAGTATTAGATATTTTCATCCCCCCCATGCTATTTAAATGTTATAATCATAAATTATAAACTTAAGTAAAAATAAAATCCTCTGTTTTTTTAAGACCATATGCATATCAGCATTTTTTCAAACTAACGTTATTCTACTATTAACTGTTTTATTTGAGTAGACATATGTCAAATGCAAGTTCCTTAGACATCAGTTTTATCGAGTTGATGTAAAATATAGCCATAAATACTAACCTACAATTATAAGCAGTGTTTGAACAATCTTATCTGAAATTCCTTGTGATGTTCGTATTTCAAACTTAATATTTAAATTTCTGATTTATACTTAGGTTTACTCGTACGAATCACTGCTTGAAAAACTTCCAGTACAAAGTTATCTAAAGACTTAAAAATGCCTCCACGACCATCATCTGGTGAACTATGGGGCATTCATTTGATGCCACCAAGGATCCTTGTGGAGTGTCTTCTCCCAAATGGAATGATAGTGACTCTGGAATGCCTCCGTGAGGCCACCTTACTAACTATTAAACATGAACTCTTTAAAGAAGCGAGAAAATACCCTCTCTATCAGCTCCTTCAAGATGAATCTTCTTACATTTTTGTAAGTGTTACACAAGAAGCAGAAAGAGAAGAATTTTTTGATGAAACACGGAGACTTTGTGACCTGCGACTATTTCAGCCTTTTCTAAAAGTCATTGAACCAGTAGGTAACAGAGAAGAAAAGATTCTTAATAGAGAAATAGGTGAGATTGTCTTTATTTAAACATAGCTAATCTGTTTAACTGGCAAAACAAAGAATTGAAATGGGTTGTGTTTGTCACCTGTATCTGTCGAAAGTTTGCATTTCATAACTGTCAGTTGTTGCATCAAATGTCTAAAGATGCTGATCACAGTAAAGCCAGCACTCAAACTGTGAATTAAACTTTTTTTGCTATTCTGTTTCATTCACATGTAAAGTCTTTGCTTTGTACATATTTGTAGTTGTATGTGGGTTGGGGTAATTTTTTTACCTTGTCTCTTATGAGCGGGATTTCATATTATTACAGAGCAAAGCCTGTTCTATTGTTTAAGAAGTCAATCTTAATTTGTTTTGAAGGAAGTGTACAGAATTGTAAATTCTAGATTTAATTACAAATCTTAAAATATGTTTGTGATAGAACACGTTTTAATACTCCTCTATCTTGCTTAGAAAGTAAAATGTCAGACATGAGGTGGTTTTCCTCCCCTCCTTTCCTACAAAAAGAGCATGAGGAGAGGAGGGAAACAAAAACGCCTGAGGGAGGGGCAGAGGGGAAGACAAATTGAAATGTTTTGAATCATCCCTGGAGTAGCTTACCATTTTCCATTATCCATTGAGAAAGCACAGGGAGACTAGCATGCGTTCTGGCATCTAGATGAAGTATCTAAACTCTGGCAGTACAAGCATACCTACTCCCTTTTAGTTGCTAACAGATGTACATTGCAGTGGTAGAGACTTGTCAACTGGAAATACTTGTTCTGGGGTGCTCCTAATTGTTAAATTATTTAATTGTTATGAATGCATCATAGGTAAACTACTTCTGTTTTGTAAAGCTTAACCTGTTCAAGACTTGGGGAGAACCGTGGTTAGCTAACCATGCAACAGGACAATCGAAAGTTTCTATTTGAACATTCGTGCATAAATAATTATTTATGCAAGTGATCTCATTAAACTAAATGGAATTATGTCTGAGATGGAGAACCTGGGAGAAATGGACTCTTATTACATGACTCCATGCCAAAGAGCTAGGTTGGAGTGCTTGTCGCATCTTTAAATAGTGTAGTTAATAAAAAAAAAAACAACCCAAAACAACTGAATAGCTGTCATTCAGTTGTAAGCAGAGTTGATTATGGTTGTGAGAGTGGTGATTTAAGGCTTCCAGGATCTTCAGTGAATGTACACCTGTTTTCTAACCTTTTTTGTGACTGCTGGGTGGACTTAACTTTAGAACTGTGGTGTTCTTGAGTGAAATAAAACATTTATGTACATAAGTAGAAGCCAGTGGTTAGCACAAATATTTTAGGTTGTGTTTTGCTTAAAGCATACTTTTTCCATCACTGATAAAAGGAATTGTTACCTTTAATTATCAGTTACAATTATTTCCTTGTGTTTCTTTGATACTGTAGGTTTTGCTATTGGCATGCCCGTCTGTGAATTTGACATGGTTAAGGATCCAGAAGTACAAGACTTCAGAAGAAATATTCTTAATGTTTGTAAAGAAGCAGTGGATCTTCGAGATGCCAACGCACCACATAGTAGAGCGTTATATGTCTGTCCTCCAAACGTAGAGTCTTCATCTGAGCTACCCAAACACATATACAATAAACTAGATAAAGGTAAGATAAATATTTATGGTAGAAACATAGTGGTTTTTCATGATTGAAATCAAAGAGTACAGCTGGTGGCTTGGGTAAATCACCGTTTTATGTACTGTATTTAGTACACTCTAGCAATATCTTACACCTTAAGTTATTCAGAATAACTTCCTCGGTAGAGCGTGGATTCAAAAGGAAGATGACAACACTTAAAATTAATTTTTTTTTGCTATTGTAGTAACTAAATCTTGAAATATAACTTGGTAAATAGAGGTGATTTTTTTTTAATGGGCAGAAACAGCTTATTGGCTTTGCATTTTTTCTCTGACAATCAGAAATCTGGAATGAAATTATGCTAAATTACTGAGTTACATTGCAGTCCTCAAATATGAAACAGTTACTGCTGTTTTCTTGAAAGCTTAATAATTAGTCAGTAGTATTCAGTTATTTAAAATATTCTTAACCTGAAGGGGTGAAAGTTTGAGTTTACACTAGAGTCAAATGAACTGAGCACACATAGTTCCTTGCAGAAGTCACAAACCCTGTCAGTTTGGGCTATGAATCTTGGTACGTCTTCTTTCAGTAGTACTGCAAGCAATTCTGTGTTGCGGGGGTGGGAATTGTTTGGTTTGGGGGCTGGTTTTTTTGTTTTGAAACTGTATTGAAAATGATGGGACTAATGTTGTTTTACATTTCTTCTAGGGCAAATTATAGTGGTGATATGGGTAATAGTCTCACCAAACAACGATAAGCAGAAATACACCTTAAAGATCAATCATGACTGTGTGCCTGAGCAAGTTATTGCTGAAGCAATTAGGAAGAAAACACGAAGTATGTTGCTGTCATCTGAACAACTGAAACTTTGCGTCTTGGAGTACCAGGGCAAATATATTTTAAAAGTGTGTGGCTGTGATGAATACTTGCTAGAAAAATATCCACTGAGCCAGTATAAGGTGAGTAACATAATGGATTTATTTTGAAATGCACTATAATAACCCAAATGTGTGAGGGAGAAGTGTGATCAATTTTGTGACTGGCTTGCTTTTTCATTAAATTAATGCAAAACATAGGAAGTAAAAGCATATTCATCTTCAAATGAATTGGCCAATGCATGAGTGTAGTGTGTGTATTTGTTGCTGTATGCTCTTAAAACAAGACAAGGGGAGAAAGGGTAATTTAAACTAGAATCTTTATCACTAATGTAACTCTTCTTCTTTGAATGAAGTAGTTTACCTCTAACATTAGTGGTAAATCAGTGGTAGGTAGTTTCAGAAATAGCCTAGGATTTCTGATGGCAAAGAAGGAGTTATGCTTGAATGGGGTTAATGTAATACAAAAGGAAATTCGATTAGATGTTAAATTGTAAGGCAACCTTTACTACTATGAATCTTGTCCCTATGTATGCCCTTTAGGGGTGGAAAAAATCTAAACAAACAACTTGTTTTCCTGTTACTTACATCTTGAAATTTTTTTATCTTATTAAAGGAGTGATAAGCTTCCATCACTACCTAAATCATTGTTAAATCTTCCTTGTGGCTGTCTGTCCTTCATTGCCTGGGTTTTGTTAGTGCTGTGGGTGTGAGACAGAACTGCTGACAGAAGAGCATCTGAGCGGCCCTCTCTGGAGCAGACAACAATGTTACCCTGTAGATTTCCTGACAGACTGCTGCTGCTTCCTCTTTGAGGAATGTATTGTAATAAACAGCTTCCATTCCTTTGTCTAAAATGGTTGACGATCTGCTCTCCAGAGCAATGGGGGAGAGAAGGGGGCTGGGGGATCGTGAATAATGGGAAAAGCAGCTCAGTTCTCTGGGAGCTGGGGAACAAGTGCAGGCATACATGAATAATTTTGCACAGTCATCTTGAGATCAAACACTAGACCTATTTGATCTAGCGTGGTTTCTTCAGAAGTGTCTGCTATGCCTTTACTGTGCTGCAAAAGAGCTTGCTAATTACACTGCAGGGCTGGACCTGTCCTAACGCATTGTGTCTTGTGGTACTGTTGCCAGACTAAATGCTCTCAGCACTTGCTCCTGAATGGACACCATACAGGCTTACAGCTAAAGTCTGTCAGGATCAGTGCAGAGTGTAAGGTAATAATAAGCCCAGCTGAACCAAAAATGAGTGTGTCTGCTGTTTTTGTTCTCTCTGGCTGTGCCTGGGAGTATCAGTGTCACCTGCGCTAGGTCTGGGCAGCAGGTTAGTGCAGCAGTGTGCTGTGCAAAAGCATCTCAAGTGCTTCCAGGAACAGCTCTGATGTGGAAACGGTTTGCTTGCTTTGTGCTGTGCTGCGCCGGAGCGAAGGAGCACTACACGGAACCTGATTTGTCATTTTGTCAGCTTTTGTTCCCTACCTCCAGTTCAACCTTCTGCTGCTGTAGATGTTACTTGTATCTCAAAACCTGTATGGAGCACTACTGTGTGATCCTACCCAACATCGTATTTAAACTGTTGGATGTTCTAACTATAAGCACTCTAAAGGGTGTACATACAGGGACAATGATAACTCTTTAAATATGCTTTTATATTTTCCTGAATATTTTTAGGCATCGATTACCAAGCGTATACACTTCAAAAACCTACTGAATTTCGGTTTTGTTTTCTTGCAGTACATAAGAAGCTGTATAATGCTTGGTCGCATGCCCAACCTGATGCTGATGGCTAAGGAAAGCCTGTACACGCAGCTACCGCTGGACACCTTTACAATGCCGTCTTACTCCAGGCGTATCTCTACAGCTACACCGTACATGAATGGAGAAGCTACCGCCAAATCCCTCTGGACTATAAATAGTGCGCTCAGAATAAGAATTCTCTGTGCAACCTATGTAAATGTGAACATTAGAGACATAGACAAGGTAAGGCAAATGCTGCATGGCATCGCATGTGGTTTTCAGCAACTCATGGTCTCCCTCCTGGTTTTTCTGTTCTGTGTTTACATTGGAAAAGAAGTGTTATTGAATATGTTAGAAAAATAGACCACTTTATTATTTAAATTTAAGTACTAAATTCTAAAAAATACAGCCAAATATTCTGCCTGATAGGAGCAGGACTCTGTTTGCGTAGCTCACTTCAGCCAAGTATGTAATGGAGAGGAAAACAAAACCCATGTTGTTATCTATATTCTAAATAGTTCTTATGTTTAAGAACGTATTACCATAATTGGCAATACTTTTGATGAGGGTATACTGGATAGCACACTGCTATATTTGTTTTTGATAAGGGAGATATGGGGAGATCAAGGAAAAAGGCAGATAGGGTTCAGTCCCACTGAAGACTTACTACAAGCCTGGCTCTCAGCTTTCTCAGAATTTGTTTGGTCTCTTTTCTTCACTATGCCTCGGTACAGGAAGAATTGAGAATAAGTTCCAGGGGTGTGTTTAGTGTTCATTTCAAGCTTATTACTGTTTTCTTGCGATTACTGTAGTTTTGCAATTAATGAGGAAAGACCAAAACATTTTTTTCTAGAAGGGAGTGCTTATATACTGTGCTTCACACTTTACAGAGCATGAATGAATTTAGGTTGAGGAGCGATGGTGCTGTTCGGTTTTCAGTTTTGTTTTTGTTTTTTACTTGATGAAATGAAAGGGTAATATGTTGTAATCATAGTATACGTTGATAGCAGTGAAAAAAATTGTTTCTAGTAACATTTCAAAGAGTACTAATATTGATATTGTTTTCAGATCTATGTTAGAACAGGCATCTACCATGGAGGGGAACCTTTGTGTGACAATGTGAATACTCAAAGGGTACCTTGTTCTAATCCCAGGTAAGCTAAATACTTGAATGACTGTAGAGAACCTGACTTCCAGGGCATCATATAACAGCACTGAAGGAGTAAAAGCTCAACTTAGCCATTATTCAGGTGGATCTTCTTCCTGGGAATTCCTTGTCTTAAGCTTTGTAAAAATATTTTACGTATCTACTTACAAATAGAATTATTTTAATTCAAACAGGTATTTTATCTTGCATATAATAGTATAGTTTCTTTACTGAACAGATTGTTTTAAATGCGCATTTACAGTTGCCTCAGACACTCCCAGATAATTACTCACTAATACTGTGAAATCAGCATAGCTCTGGGTGACTGAGCTCTGCTTTTGACTGTGGATCAATAGCAGGTGTTCCAGTTGCAGGTTCAGATTTCGCTTTCAGCATAAGGCAATGTGATGTCACTTAACCTGCGAATATTTTTGGTGAAGTTGCATAGTGTGTTCTAAAGCAGAACCACTGAGTGTAGAGAGATGGGTATCACTTTCTGACATGGAAGGGACTGCCAGCTCTGGGCTGATTATTTTCAGGAGATTTGACCTACCATCAGTATTATCTGGAAAAATAAATCACATGAACTTAAAAGTGTGAAAATTTTATATGAACATATATAAACATATTGAGAACAAGTATCTAAAAGATGTTCCCATAACTTTGAGGTATGAAATTTCAGCATCTGCTAGGATTAGATGGCAAAGTATGTGTTCAGAAGTAATTATTGACTTGCATTTTCTGTCTGACTTCATGTCTGTTAATACATTTTTAAACTTTTATTTTTGCCTGTTTTCTATGAATATGATCAGGTTTTATAATTAGAGGGCCTAATAATATGCATAGTTGTTGAAAAATAGCCTCTTCCTCTGAGTTGCCCCAAATATAGCTATACTTGAACTGAGAGTTTAACTGTTCTAGAGAGAAAGTCTTCTTGGGAAGGTGTTGAAGGGTATGGCTTGAAAACACTGATAAAATCACACAGATCTGTATTATATGAAATGGAGACATAAGAAAAGTGAATCAAAATTTATCTGCCAATTTCTTCGTTCTTAGAGAAGAGCTTGGACAGTTACTTCTTTGTAAAACTCTGCCTTTAGTAGCTACAGACACATTGAAAAATTAATGCTGTCCTTTGAAGCTGCTGCCTCTTCCAACTGAGAAAATTCGGCATGATAATCCGCTTAGGAAAATAAACTGTATTGAGAAGTTCCTCTTCAAAAGCGCAGTCCTACCAGCTGGGAGATAAAGTCTGCTTAGGGAAGTCCATGAAAACAAAATATATATTCCTGTAGAACCAATCTGTGCTCTTATTACTATGGTAAATAGAATAATATCTGAGTTAGGACTAAGGCTTTAGATTTCTGATATACTTCTTTGTTATATTCCCATCTTGCAGTTATCTTCTTACTTTCTAGCAGTCCAAATTCAGTTGAGTTCTGAAAGCTATGCCACATTTTTCCCCACCTGCTGTTTTTTCCCTGAAGTGAAAAATATTTCATAAGATAAACTTACATTAGCGTAGCGCACATGCAAATCCGTTATCCTTAGGTTATACCTAAGCTGACAGTTGCAGTTGTAGGTTTGCAAGAGTGAAGGTGAATGAACCTATCAGTAAGTTTGCAGGAATTGAACCTAGCATGACTTACTAAACAGTGTTGGTGCTAGAAGGCTAATTGGGGAAGTTTCCATGCCCAGAAGCAGTAGATGTGGTCAAATGCACGTCGGGGAGGACCCTTCTTCAGTAGGTGTACTCTTTATGCGCGTATACAGTTTAGGTAGGAATATGAGAAATGCTTTTTAGTGTAACTGTTGATTGAATGCAGTTGTGTCTCTGCTCTCCTTTAACCCAGTTTTATTCTGCTTTTTTAAATCTTACAGATGGAATGAATGGCTGTTGTATGACATGTACATTCCTGACCTTCCACGTGCTGCTCGGCTCTGCCTTTCTATCTGTTCTGTTAAGGGCCGGAAGGGTGCTAAAGAGGTAAAATACTTCATGGCTTTAATACAGTAACGAACAAAAGCTACTGAAGTCAAATTTGGGAAGATACTTGGTAAATTCCATTCTGGCATTGAGTCTTAGTCTAATGTTTGATTTGAATCTGATTAAAATAGGGATGGCTTTGTTTCTTGTATCTAATTCAGACTACTACTTTTTTGTGGTCAGAAATGAAACAACATGGAAAAAAGCTTGTCTGTTCAATGCTGTAAATCATGTCTATGCTATATTGCCAGACACAAAGATCAGTGTTAATCTTTTGAGGTGCAAATGCCTTTAAACTTAAGTTTGTAAACCCGTAAGTTAGTTACCTATTTATTAAAAAAAGGCATTATCTATACTTGACTTTAGAGTTGAATTTTAAAGTGAAGTAAAGAAAACTTGTGCTGCTTTAGCATTTGATGCAAGATCCCAAATAGTCATTTTTAAGAATCTACATATGGCATTAATTCTAGCCACTGGTATCATTAAATTCTGGGTTTGTGTGTGTCACAGGTTCAATATAGCGTGTGTTTTTTTTGTCTACAACCAGGTTTATGAATCTGATAGAATGGCTTGGGTTGGAAGGGACCTTTAAAGATTGTCTAGTCCAACCCCCCTGCCATGGGCAGGGACATCTTTCACTATATCAGATTGCTCAAAGCCCCGCTCAACCTGACCTTGAACGCTTCCAATCATGGGGCATCCACAATTTCTCTGAGCAACTTGTTCCAGTGTCTGACTACCCTTACTGTAAAGAAGTGTATTTCTTCTGTCCAATCTAAACCTGCTATCTTTCAGTTTAAAACTGGATCCCCTTGTTCTGTCACTACAGGCCTTGGTAAAAAGTCTCTCTCTGAAAAAACCCTCTCTCTCCATCATCTTGAGTTATTTTGATGTGGGAAAGATGTTAGCGTTTGTTTCCAAGTGTCGTGATCTACTTTGGCAAAATGACTGCTGTGACAGTCACTCAGAAAAATATGGTACAGCTTCCACAACCTGCTTTCAGCTAATCTGGGAATGTAACAGCTTGCTCTGGGGTGAAAATGTTATTTTCTGACTTGCTCTGCAGTAATTAATAGATGACACTGAAAAAATCTTCTTTTAATCTCTTTAAGGAGCACTGTCCGTTGGCTTGGGGAAATATAAACATGTTTGATTACACAGACACTCTTGTATCTGGGAAAATGGCTTTGAATCTTTGGGCAGTGCCTCATGGGCTGGAGGATTTGTTGAATCCTATTGGTGTTACTGGATCAAATCCAAATAAGGTAAGTATTTGCATGCCAGTTTACTCTTCAGGAGTACGTTTTCAAAATAAGCTGTATTATAATTAATATCATTCAACAGAAGTAGTAATTTAAATTACCTTTAAATAGGAAACTCCATGTTTAGAGCTGGAATTTGATTGGTTTAGCAACCCTGTGAAGTTTCCAGATATGACGGTGATCGAAGAACATGCCAACTGGACAATATCACGTGAACTGGGGTTTAACTACAGCTATGCGGGGCTGGTAAGGCAAACTCCCATTCCAAGATTAGCTACTAAAATACAAAAGTCTCATTCATTTTACTTAGTATATTAGTGATAAAGTATACTTTTTTCATGTATCTGGATTATCATAAGAGCAAGAAAACAATTTTTTTTTGTGTTTAGCAAAGTAGTATGTTCTTATTTCCTTATATTACCAGTGCACTGACCTAATGCTGCACTGACCAACCAAAGCACTTTAAAGAGCAACTGTGGTACTGTACAAACTGCTAGAGCCTTTCTGACGCTTTTATATTGCTAATCCGTATGTTTAAACTACTTAGTTTAGCTTTTCGAAAGTTGTAATTCTCCTTCAATGATACTGGGTTTTTGTTGCAATTTCATGTCTACAGGTAGGCTTTCTTTTGTGACCTAAAGGTGCTTCTAACTCTTTACTGGCTGTTTAGTGGGCTAGTTACAACCATAAGTACAGGGAATTCTAAAGGAAATTGATTGGCAATTGAGTGTAGTCCTTTATCTCCTCTCTTCTATGGAGAAGATCCGTGCATTGACAATTGGCTTTTTGGAGAGGTTTAGAGATTTCTTAAAAGCACATTTGGGGTAGTTAAAAGCAGAAAAAAAGAAAAGCAGTAAGGCTAAAAATGCTGTGTGTTTAAAGGCAAGGCTGTGAAATTAGTTGGTATGTTTTACACGTTCTTCTGGAGGCTGGTTCAAAGACTTGAGAGTTTCCCCAAGAGAGCTTTGTGGTCTGTGGTGAAGAAGAGTCTAAGGATGGAAAGTTTCACTATGGCAAAAAGTGCGTAGGTGTCAGTAAGCTTCCAGTTTGGGAATTCTGGTGATATTTATAAGTCTCATCTCAACATATTTGAACAAAGGGTTGTAGTCATTTGATTTCTCTTGATACTTTATAGGAAGTCCATTATAGAGTGGTGTAGCTGCTTAGGTATTGTGACTGAGCAGTGCTGCAGGGTTCTTAAGTGGTTAAGGACTGCTGGCTTCTTGGTAAATAACACTCCTTTGCTATAGCACAGCCTGTTACTTGGGCTAATACATGCTCAGCTCATTGTTTTGTTCTATCCGGCAAAAATAGTCTCCTCACCATTTTCGATCTTTCTTCGGTGACAAAGTAATGATTGACTTGTACTTTACAATTTTAAAAAAAATCTGAGGTAGAATAAAGTCTCAAATCATTGTCTTGTCCATTTTCTGATAATCCTTAAAATACCATAGAAGGTTAAATATGAAGAAAGCCTATTTACATGAATGACAAAGGTGACAAGGAGCAAACTGTCCATCACTGCTTTGGTCTCTTTCTCGCTATTCATGCTGCTTTTCTTTCAGCTCTCCTTGTTGTCTCCCAAAATCCTCTTATTACTTATCCTTTCTTAAATCATACTTCATTAAATGCTTGGTAAGTTTTAACATCATTGCTACCTCTTAGGATTGTATTTGTCCCCTTTATCTTCTAATGTGTGGGATCTTCAGGTCTGAAGCCAGACTTTGTATATTCAGGTACTGTGCATATTTATAGCTGTTTGTAATACTAACTATATTTAGGGAGTTAAAAGGCAATGTGGTATTACTCATTCAAAAATCAGATACTAGATCACTGTGTGGCATTGGCCGTATCTAGAAGAGTTAAAAATGCTTACCCGAAATGGTAAAAATCAGCAAAGCAGTCACTGAGGTATGATGTCTACATAAATGGTTTTGTTATGATACAAATAGCATAACTTTTATTTAACCTTGAAATGCATTACACTGCATTTAAAATCTATTAATACATACTTATAAGAGGTCATTTATAGGTCCATTAATATCTCAAATATGAAGGAATATTCAAATATTAAGTCTAACTTACTGTCCCACGATTCATAGAATTTCAAGTTTTTGGTGTTGACCGCAACAGGATAAATGCATTTTCCTTCTGGGCTTGACCTAAACTATGATCTTTCTGACACACTATGCAGGTACATTTTATACTTTTTTGACTTTCACTTACTTTTTAGGATGACTCTTTCAGAATCAAGATGAATATGTACAATTAATCACTTGTTCAATATCAGCTATTTGGTCTTACGTCAGGAGTAGGGTGATTATGAAGTAATTTATCCGTTAACTTCCTTACAGAATGACTCTGGAAGTTCTGCTACTTGCACTGTATCCATTACCATAATACTTAAGAATATGTTCTCTAAATTTTGCTGTGCCACATAAGAGTAGTCCTGAGTAATTTCCCCTCACTTTTAAGTCCAGTTCTTGTGCTTCAGAACAGTATTAAAAAAGCCCCCATGTTGGTGCACTAAAATCTTGCCCTATCCTACTGGTAACAGGGAAGGTATTAAAAATCCTGTGAGTTGGCTGATTCATACCTTAATATTGGTAGATGTAAGCTTGAAGGCCAGAATATTCTTGTCCCATGTAATAGTAGTGAGCCTATCATGAGAACACATAATTTGTGTGGTTAAAGATAAAGTAGAGAACTTTCAGTTTGAAGTCGATACGATGTGGTAAAACCTGACAATTCTTCCTATATTTGTGCATATTCTTAGAAGTAATGCCACTTCACCTTTTAAAGGGTGCCTTGATCTCCTACCTGGAAATTTCAGATTGTTCTTTTGTTCAGCTCTTTTTTTTAAAGCTAGATGCATTGAAAAGACTTTCTGTAAAAAACATGTAGGTACTTCTGTTTCAGAGTACTAGTTCAACCAGCTGGAAAGTTCCATCAATGAAACTGGCAGACAAAGCTCAGTTTGTTCTTTCTTACTGTCTTGTTCCATGTGCTCAGTAGAAATTGCCTAGGGAAAGAACAGAACAAGAGGTAGAATACTGTGGTTCTACAGTTTCAACACCTTGAACTTGGGAAAGAGTTGATCTTATTCTTTTGTAGTAGTACGTATCATACAGGTGTGAGAGAGTCCACTCTGTTCAACTCTTGTAGAATTCTTGGGATAGCTTCATCTTAAGTGTCAAACTTGATTACAGTTGTATTTTATACTAAATGCAATAATATAAGCTGCTTAGGATTTATCTTTTTTGCAGTGCGATTGATTCTGTAATTGAAACCTCAGAAACTGCATAATTTCTTATGCTGCTTTGCGAAAAACACATTAAGTGAACTAAGAAATGGAAAGTATAGGAGAAGAATTGAACTTGGCACATGAGCTGTGAAGAGTAGTAGTAGTCTCAATACCTCTGCCATCGGTCTAAGCTGATTCTAACAAATGAAGTCTTAAATAAAATAATGTCAGCATGTACCAGATCTGTGTTCTGTGCTCTTCAGGGAGTATCTTACATTAATTCTGGTTAATGTTTTCCAGTTCTCCTGTTACTCAGGCTTTCCTACAATGTTCTACCTTTTATTTACCTAGCTTCATCCCCCTTATCGTGCTTTTTCAGTTCTGATTCTTTTTCACTCCTCTCAGCAGCTCTCAGCTATCTCAAAACTGGAGACGGAAATTACCAGTTTTATTTAGTGCTGCATTATGTTGTTCATCAGATGCCAACTGCTGCTATTTCTTCACAAAGCTGATTTAGTTGAAAATTACCCCTTCTTGTCCCAGTAGTGACTAAAAGCAGTTGTAGGAATCAAAGGCCTAGTCTTCCATCTCTGTTTTTAAATTGTAAGTCCTCAATTATAGCAAAAGGAAACAACAAGATGGTATTGCATGACATAGGCTGCAAGTGTTGCTATGCTGTTAAAACATTTCATGTATGTTGTACGACGACAGAAGGAAGTGTGTGGAGGGTGATCAGACCACTTTCTCTCTCTGCAGAGTAACAGAATAGCTAGAGACAATGAATTAAGAGAAAGTGACAAGGAGCAACTGCGAGCCATATGTACACGAGATCCTTTGTCTGAAATCACTGAGCAGGAGAAGGACTTCCTCTGGAGCCACAGGTATTTAAAAACAAAAAGCCAACCAAAGAAAAGTGCTTGTTGTCACAGTCAAACTTCACCCCCTTCACTCCAAATTTGTCATGATTGTCTTGGGTTTTGCTGCCTTTATTCTATGTTGTTGGGGTTAGGGTTTTAGAAAAGGCTTTTAAAGCATTCTGCATTGTATGTCTTGGTGCATAAGCCCATGGAGAAAAGAAGGCTGTGGAATTCACTTATGTTTTCCCCATTACTGCAGTCTTGTCTTAGTGTATGGATCCTGACACCACCTTATGGTGTTGATCAGATTCTGCTGACAAAGGAAGAGAAAGGTGCAAGACTGAGGGGACATAGTAGATGGTTATGGATGCAAAAATGACATTTTGTACATACCACTTCTTTCTCTTTTTGCAGACACTATTGTGTGAATACCCCAGAAATTCTGCCCAAATTACTTCTGTCTGTTAAATGGAATTCTAGAGATGAAGTGGCCCAGGTAACATATAGCACTGAATTAGTTTTAAGTTTTGAAGAAGCTTTAAAATATGCTATTTCAAAGAAAACTTCTGGAAGTTAAAAACATTATGTGTGTATGATACATGGAAACCTTAAATAAGTTGCCACTCGTTGACTGATCAGTTTGGTCTATAGTTCTTGTTCTTTAGCTTAGTGTGAGTCTTAAGATTGCCTCTTGGTGGCATTACTTGAATCCTTGCTATGTTGCTGATATGTCAGTTAAATGTGAGGGCTTGTTTTCATTCTTTTTATAGTGGATAAAATAACAGAGTTAGCTGGCAACTAACACCAAATTGTTTGAGAGAGGACTGGAGAGTAAATAGCTTCCACTCAGATGCAGTTTGTCTCTTGACAATACCTTCTAATGGCTGTGTATTACAACTTCTTCCTAATCCAAATGTGTAACATGCTTGGCCTTCTTGTTCACAGATGTACTGTTTGGTAAAAGATTGGCCTCCAATCAAGCCAGAGCAAGCAATGGAGCTTTTGGACTGTAATTATCCAGATCCAATGGTGCGAGCTTTTGCAGTTCGGTGTCTAGAGAAGTACTTGACAGATGACAAACTGTCTCAGTACTTAATCCAGCTAGTCCAGGTATACGACATTTTGGTGTACTTGATGTCTTGTGTATATCTTATGATCGCAGAGGCTTAAAATACAACAAAAGTTAAGATGATGTGAAAAAAGAGGTCATCAAAAGTATATGTTTGCGTTGCAGATTGAGTAGGAGGAGATGAAACGTAGTTCACTTTCTGTAGCGCTGTGTCTTTGCTTGTTGATATTAACTGCCAGAATTTTGCAGAGATGCAGAACTGTTCTACCAACTGGAACAGGCAGCTATTTCAGCTGTCCTAACATATGGGAAAGTATGAGCAGAAGCATCTTCTCAAAATTTTGAGCAAGTTGAGGCTAAAATATTTGGTAACAGTAAAGGAAGTGTCATATGGTAAGTTCCTGAAATAGAGGCAGGGTGCACTGTTAGCAGATACTGTTCCAATCCTAATACCAAGATCAGTCGTTCTACAAAACGTAATGTAAAACATAGATTGCTTTTTATTTAACTGCCTTTAATCTGTGTATTGTTCATAGAAATAATAACTGCAGCTAATTTTTTAATTTTATTTTCTTTTTATCCTTAACTAGGTTCTGAAATATGAACAGTATTTAGATAATCAGCTTGTGAGATTTTTACTCAAGAAGGCACTGACCAATCAAAGGATAGGACACTTCTTCTTTTGGCATTTAAAGTAAGTTTAATATAATCTTAAAGGGTGGTGGGATTACTATTAGCTGTAAATGCTTAGTTGTTCTAAAGGCTTGGCATAATAAATGTTCTTTGCTAGGAAAAAATTACCACCTAAAGTTTGTTTTATATTGGTTAAGAGTTTGAATGCGTAGTTTGGTAACAGAAGTTATCCCTTGCAGTTTCAAAAGGTGGTTAATAATAGGTACTTAGTCTTGTACTTCTTTTTATCTAATGATGATTATTCTAAAAGCAGGGTAGTCTAAGAGGCCTTCTAACATGGAAGCCTCCCATATTGTTAGCTATTTACAGCTTTGGCAGATTTCTGCTGTTTGAACTTTTTGTACGCCAGATCCCCCACTAGGCTTTTCCAGAAAATTTTACAAATAGTTGCGGCCTAAAGAAAGCCACCCAATTTGACCAGTTAAGGCTTTGAAAAATAATTGTTCATACATGCTTATTAAAGACTTCATAGAGCTAGATAACCCAAAATATCTCTTGTGTTCTTCCTTACAAAGTACAAAGAGGCTTTTGTAAATCCTCATGTTGAGAAGGCAGAGTGTAAATCAAGCCTACAGCATACTGGATTGTAGCTAGGCCTCACCTAAAAAAGATGGTGTGATTAGACACAGAAATAGGATCAAAGAATCTTTGTTGTGCTTTTTCTACTTCCCTTGGTAATTATCAAGGAAAATGGAATAAGTTGCCTCATTAACTTGTTTGAGGGGATGTGTTTTAGGACTGTGTGAAGACTGAGAGTAGGTAAGAATGAGGAAGCTAGAGGGGCCACAGCCTGGGATTGGCTAAATGAGACAAGGAGAAAAAGAAACAGGTTAGCTTTGCTCTTGGCAAAGAAATCGGGAACTTGAATTGAAAGCTTGAGGTTTACTATAGGGTTTCTGGGAAGCATGGATTTTGAATAAAGGTAAGGGGTAGAAAAGGACAGGATGGAGCAAGGAGGAATGGGGAAAAAGCCTATAAACTCTGTGGCAGATTAGTTGTAAAGGGTACTGAAGTCTGATCAAAGTCCAGTCAAAATGAGATGAGTTTTGGGGGGTCAATACAAGTTGTTTACCTGAAAAGAAGGATCCATAAGCAGCCCTCAGGAAGACGTTACAGGTATAGCTTCATTTTTGGCACCTTAAAGTGGTCTTTTCTTTAAGCTATAACTGTTCTTCCTCTCTGTGTAGGTCTGAAATGCACAATAAAACTGTAAGTCAGAGGTTTGGTTTACTTCTGGAGTCCTATTGTCGAGCGTGTGGAATGTACCTAAAGCATCTGAGCAGGCAGGTGGAGGCTATGGAGAAGTTGATTAACCTCACAGATATTCTCAAGCAGGAAAAAAAAGATGAGACCCAGAAGGTATTATAAGCTGTCCACATACCACAACTGTTGCTGTCGAGTCACAGGAATTACTTAGAACTGTGTTTAATTTTATTAACTAGAAAAGTATGAATGCTAACTTCACTAGATAGTATGTTATCCTAGAGGCTGTAATATTTTGTGTGCACTGTCATTGTTTGCCTTTTGAAGGCAATAGATCTAAAGTTAAGGGTTTCAGGCAGAGTTGCTTGTGTTAGAACTGTGCAAAACCACGCTTTAAAACCAAAGCTAAAATCAGATACCTTCATTTACATGTAACTAGTGTTCTCAAAATCTGAATGTGATTGTTTATCAGGTACAGATGAAGTTTCTTGTTGAACAAATGAGACGGCCAGATTTTATGGATGCTTTACAAGGTTTTATCTCTCCTCTTAATCCTGCGCATCAACTGGGAAATCTTCGGTATTGTCTTCAGTTTTGAAGTTTGTCTAGATATTTAAGTAAATGCTTAGTAATGTTAACATTAAGAATGTTAAAGTTAAATGTTAACGTGCTAAATGTTAGTATCTTCAAAGTTAACTGAATAAAATTTGTAGCAGAGTAATTCATAGAGAGTGAGGTAGTTCCATGGTTTAACAGTTTGGGCAACAACATGATAGGTAGCTGTTCCTTTAAGATGACAGGAACTGCAGTCCTTTTTCCATTTGTAAGGAACACACACTGCCAAAGGAAAACTTAGAATACAGCCAGCTTTTCTGTTGAGCTTAACAAATGGTTAACATTGCATTTACTAATTTAAGTTTGAAGCTGAAAGTAGATGTGGTTGATTGTTAGTTACCCATGCATCTTGAATTTGGTACTAGTTCCAAGAGTTTGAAGAAAACAGGGAGACCTTAATAGTATTACAGAAACATGGTACGAGAATCAAATTAGGCCCATCTCATAGAAACCTTCTCTCTTTTATAGGCTTGAGGAGTGCAGGATAATGTCATCGGCAAAAAGGCCCCTGTGGTTGAACTGGGAAAACCCAGATATTATGTCTGAATTGTTATTTCAGAACAATGAGATAATCTTTAAAAATGGAGATGGTAAGGAAAAAGTGTAATCCAAAAGCTCCATACCTGTTTATTTTCCTAACTTACTGTTCAGTATTTTTCTAAGCATATAAAAGACATATATTAAAAAATTATCTGAGCAAAGCAATTTTCTTTTCTAGAAAAACTAAGCATGCACAAGTAAGTATTTACCTCAGTAATGTACAAGTTTTGTATGTTCTGAGATGCTCAGTCTGTTGAGGTGGAACCTGATGCTATTTAATACTTTGGGGTTTTTTACTTGAAAATGTCTTCAGGATATTCCAGATGTGTAATCTGTAATTCCATTGTCATGTCTTCAGTGTATATTTTTAAGCGTCTTTGAAATAGACACCACAAATTTATATTAATTTTTTACTACTTAAAATCTGCTTTTCTGAATGGAGAGAACAAAACCTATACTAAACTATGCAAGCCTTCTTTCCTTTAGACATACATTTGGGGGGGGGGTGTAAAATAAGATGTAACAAAGTGTTCTGGTGTTACAATTTTGCAATCTCTGTGTATTTGACTATTGCAGACTTGCGTCAAGACATGCTGACACTTCAGATAATTAGAATTATGGAAAACATCTGGCAAAATCAGGGTCTTGATCTTCGGTAAGCGTTAGAGGTCAATTCTCAAGCAGTGCTGTTCTTAATGGGTTCTGCATTGGTTTGTTGCCCGGGATTGCTTCTGTTCTCCCAAGGGTAATAAATGAAATGCTATAAATAGGCATGTTTGTACATGTTAGTGATTTGTAATTTTTTTTTAATAACCTTCAGTTAGCTAAACTGCTGGATTCTGTAAAGATAAGATCGTATTTGAAAAGTACTTATTCAAGTGGTTGTGAGGCATCTACATACCAGGAATGGCTACAAGAGCTAACACACACTAGCCACACTATGGTCTGCTGATGGTATCTGTAGCATTTGCTTTGAACAAGTTGCCAAACTGCAGCCCTGGACTCTTTGTAGTTGGTATCTTCATTTCCGTACACAAAGTAGGTGTTACCCAGCCTGCAGCTTCTCCACTTCTTAATAGCCTGCAAGTACAGGAGCTTCTGCAGAATGCCCTTCAGTATAAACGATTCTGCTTCTGGAAAACGGATGCTAGACAGGTTGCACTTCAAATAGGCGTTTGCTGTACGTTTGCTGTATGGCAGATTTTTAGGTGGTGGTGTAACAGAGCTGCCTCTGCACTGTCAGACCAAGTCTGTTCTTTGCGCCCCTGGTTCTCATCTAGGCAAAAGGATCTATCGGTCTACATCATCTCTTGTGCACCTGGGCGACTGTTTTGTCTCTAGGACTGAGTGACAAAATTATGGCTCTGTATAAGAATGGTTTGCAGAGTTACAGTTCACAGTGCCCATGTCTTGAAGAGCAGCCGGCTATGGAAATCTGCAAAACTACATCCTCTCCCATCTCTTGCCCACCATTCTTTTTAGAGGCAGCATGGAGCTTTAGAAGAGAATTTGAATAGGTGTGGTATAAGTGACAGGCTGACTTAAAAATCAAAACAAAAACCTCCCAGCTGTCCCGTCACCTACACTGAAAGACTGAAATGAGCATGCAAGGTCAGGCAGCTGAGGGACTCCGAATCTTGAGCAAGCTACAGATTACACTAGTGGACAAGAAGAAAATCTTTTAAGGATTTAGAAGTTGTGACCCCTCCCACTAAGGCAACTAAACTGTAAGTCTCTGTAATACAGAAAGTCTAATGGTCCAAAGTTTATGCCACATCCTTAAGAAAATAGATGGGTCTCACTGTTTTTCCTTGACCTCCAAATCAGAGTTTTACCTAAAAATGCAAGTGTAGATAGACAGATATAAATATACTTTTAGTGCCTGCAAATAAAGTGCTGTTAATCCAGAGAGCAGAAGCCCACCTCCACAGCAACACCAGCAGGCAGCTGGGCCACTGGCTACACATTGCACTGGTGTTCCATAGCTGCTTAGGTCTAATATGAAGCCATGATAGATTGGGGTTTTTTTGGGTTTTTCACCATGGCATCACAAAAACTTTTGATACTCCAGTGTTCTTAGGAGGCAGTTTTACTCTATAGTCGTGACACTTACACTCCAAAAAGGAAACTTTAGGAGAGAAAAGGGCTACTATTACTGTCTCTGAAATCTTTTAACAAAGGATGTTAAACATAGCGATGGCCATATGTCTTTCAATTTTTGAATAAAAGGCTAGTTTTTATTTGGCTTTCTCAGATAAAATGTTTTGAACATAAAAAGAAATACAGACTTTGGGGGACGGCGAGGAAGGAGACTTGTGAAAGAAGAGGGAGGCAGAGGAATTAATTTCTTCTACTTGCAAAGGGAAAAATAGGCTGCCAAGCTTATCCTTTCAGTTACAGATTATGAAAAAGTGATTTATGATGGTCTTTAAAGAGTCCTTGCATGAACATCTGTTTACAGTTAGTCCATTAACGTCTGGATAAACTGTAATGTTGCTGACCATAGATTCCAGTTACAGTTTTGTAATATGTTCAGGTACTACTTGGAAACTCAGTTTGAAGGTCCCAAGCTGGTTTCACGTTGAGTATTACCTGCTACTTGTTTACAGTAACCCATGAAATCCTAACATTTGTTTTCTGAATGCTTAGGTCTGTCTCTAGTACTATTCAACTATATATGAAGTAAGATCTTGCTAAATCATGCTGAAGGCCTTTTTAAGGGTTTTTCCAGTGTATTTCCCCAAGGCTTCCAAGAACATGTTAATAAAATTTTGTCTTAACCTTTTGTCCTGATTGAAAACTGAAGAATTATGTTGGTGGATACAGTGGCTGGCATGTTACTGTACTAATATCTGGTACATTTTTTCCACAAGACTAATGATAATACACCTATAAAACATTAAAAGAGGTTTTCATAGCAGATGACACTCACCTGATAAGGGTTATCAAATATGCCTGTTGCTTGCTGTCTTAAAACTTAATTCTAAAAAAAAAAAAAAAAGAAAAAAACCTCAAACAAACAAAAAAACCAAACCCTTTGTCTTTCAGGATGTTGCCTTATGGCTGTTTGTCGATTGGTGACTGTGTGGGACTCATCGAAGTAGTGAGGAGCTCTCATACGATCATGCAGATCCAGTGTAAAGGAGGCTTGAAAGGAGCATTGCAGTTCAACAGCCATACATTGCATCAGTGGCTCAAGGACAAGAACAAAGGAGAAATGTGAGATTTCCTGTTGCTTGTTTTTCTTGTTCATGTTTTTTTTTTTTATGGAAGCTTCAAGAGAACTGAAGTTCATCAAGTGGGAAGTAACGTCTGTCTGGTTTTGGTTTTGTTTCCCGGTCCTTGTTTGCCTAGTATTCCTGCTTGTAGCTCTTCTAATGAGCTCGGGTGGTTGTGTGACTTCTCAGCAGTAAAGCGTAAGTTCAAGGTAGAACTATGAAGA
Source organism: Leptosomus discolor (assembly GCF_034619465.1). Taxonomy (NCBI): domain Eukaryota; kingdom Metazoa; phylum Chordata; class Aves; order Leptosomiformes; family Leptosomidae; genus Leptosomus; species Leptosomus discolor. The sequence continues at coordinate 57,755,461 of NC_141397.1, read as the reverse complement.
TGTGGCTTAAGTCTGTATTTTAACAGTAGCTCATCAAAGTGAAAACTGCTGGCCTTCAAAAGAGGGACAGTCACTTTTATAGCTAGTTGACTGTTACATCATCTAAGTACTACTGTTTTCAGAGAATGCTGAATTTCTTCCTTACTTTGATAAAATGAAAAAGTCCAGGAATTCTACTACCTTCTCTTAAGGAAGCAGGAACTGGCTTTGCCTTAATGGGAAGGGGAAAAGAAAACAAACAAACAAACAAACAAAAAAAAACCCCACAACACAAGAGAACCCACAAAACCCTGCACTTTTGTAGTATTAGAATATCTGTAGGAAAATGTCTTTTGTTGTTTGTTTTCAATAGGTATGATGCAGCTATTGACTTGTTTACACGTTCTTGTGCTGGCTACTGTGTTGCTACCTTTATACTGGGCATTGGTGATCGCCACAATAGTAACATCATGGTAAAAGATGACGGACAAGTAAGATATGTTTTTTCTGAAAACATGGCCTAATGTCATATCTCACTTTGATATGAGGGGGTTTTTTTAAAAACCCATCTGAACTATAAGTAAGCAATCAACTTTACTATGACATCATTTAAATAAGGAATTACTAATCTTAAAATACCTTTCTGTCTTTCCAAGCTGTTTCACATTGACTTTGGACACTTCCTCGATCACAAGAAGAAAAAATTTGGTTACAAAAGAGAACGTGTGCCATTTGTCTTAACTCAAGACTTTTTAATAGTGATTAGTAAAGGAGCCCAAGAATGTACCAAAACAAGGGAGTTTGAAAGGTGAGCCTTTTTTTTAAGCATTTAACTTCAGAGTATTTTGTACCTAAAATGGACTACTGCTGACCTTTAATTAGACCTTTTAACTGAAAAGTAGTATTTTAATTGGCTTGCGGTGAGTATGTTCTAATTCTTTAGCTGAATATCAGCCATCCACTTGTAAATCAGTAAGGGATCTTAGCACTTACATAGCCTTCAGTTCATGAAACCTCACTTTAGCTTTGCAGGGTCAGCACACGTGAATAAAGATAGATTTTTAAATATATGAAAATTTATTTTATTTAATACTTAAAATTTTCTTGGGATTGCGTAACTGCAGAAACTGAGAAATCTTAAATGTCAGGTGTAATGAGCCTTGCTGGTCACTCAGCAATACTTCTCTCTCCTGTAGCTGCTGTGATATCAGCTCTTCACTGGCCTGTGCAGTTTGTGACATTCTGGAAAACCAGCTAAGAAAGGAGAACTTTAAAATAATAATAATAAAGAAATTGAAAAAAATTCTGTGGCTGTAGTTAGTCTTACTATGTCTTTCCAGAGATCTAGTCTTTGAGAGGTTTCAATTTTGATCTTAATTTCATTATGTTGGGGGGGAGGACACAACACACACGACAGATTTTAAGTTATAGTGTCTGTCTGAATTCTGCAGTGAAACTTTTTTGCATTTTTTTCTTAACCTGAAGAATCGCTAACGTTATGTTAGGGATTTCAGCATAAACAGGCATTTCTCACCCAATGTAGTGGTATAGCAAGTGTCCCTGTCTTCAATGCGTTGTTCAGAGTAGCTAAGGAGCAACAGCTACTGCCCTCACAGAAGTGCAGGAGAGAAATGTGTCTGATGATAACCAGGAAGGCACTGTTTGCAGAATTGCAATTTCAATGTGCTTTGAAATCTGAAGTGTCAGTCGCAATGACTAAAATGGCTCCGTGAACTCCCATAAACTTCCATGGAATACTTCCATGCATTACAAAGGAGCTTTAAGGCTAGAAAGCCTGTCTTCAGTTTGGCTGTTGTGTTAGTCTGACCACTACTAATTCTTGCAGAAATTAAAACAGCCAAAGTAGGAAGAGGAGTATATTTTCTCAGCAACTTTTATGGTGTTCTTATTAGACTAAGAGTGTCTGCTTTTTTAGTGTCCAGTTACCTGAAAACTGTTTTGGAGGTGAAGTAATATGTGTCTAATAGGGAAATACACTGAGCTTTCCCACCCCCTCCCCCTCGTCTCTTCCAGGTTTCAGGAGATGTGTTATAAGGCTTATCTAGCAATTCGGCAGCATGCCAATCTCTTCATAAATCTTTTCTCCATGATGCTTGGCTCAGGAATGCCAGAACTGCAGTCCTTTGACGATATTGCGTACATTCGAAAGACGCTTGCATTGGACAAAACTGAGCAGGAAGCTCTTGAGTACTTCATGAAGCAAATGAATGATGCTCACCATGGTGGCTGGACAACAAAAATGGACTGGATCTTCCACACAATAAAGCAACATGCTTTGAACTGAAATGAAAGCAGAGAAAACAAGAACTGATAGCCCGCTTTGTGGGTACTGCACTGTTAATACCCATTAGCAGCAAAGACTGGTTGCATAGGAATTGCACAAACCACGAACAACATTAGAATTTATGGCAAGAAAAGAGATGAACTGTTCAGACAACTGTTGAAAAATAGTGTAAAACAGGGTTTCAGATAGCACTAAAATTGTACACTTCAAAAATTTAAGCTTTAGTATGATGTGTGACTTCATGTTATGCCTTAAGCCCAAAAAGGTAAACTTGGAAGAATGTTTCCTTTTTTCATTTGATAGGATAAATTAGAAGGAAAAAGAAAATAGTGCTAGCATGAACATAGTCCATCACATATTACCTTAGATCTGGTACAGCAGGTAGGGACTATGCTGGATTGAGAAAAGTGGAAAGAGAATTCAAGTGATAGTGAATACTTAAATGCAGCATAGTTTGAAGGGAAGGAGTTTTAAGCTGAAAGATCTAAAATCAATAGTGAGAGGACAGTGCCTTTTAAATGTGCTCACAGGCATTAACATTTACGGGGTTTAGGTGACCTGTTGATTTCTGGGTCTGTCATCTGTACAGTTTCTGAAAGCAGTAGGAAGTAGGCCCATTCAGTATGGTGTTTCTTCTGCTCAGTATTTCTAGGGGTGCAATTCATACCTTCACAAAGAAACTCCCTATCATCCCCAAAAACTGACTAACCTGGAAATTGAATGGTCAGAATTGGGTTTAGTGCAACAGAGAGTTGTAGTGTTCATCTTAGGTTTGCTTTAATCTAACTTGAACGGAATAGATTTTTTTCATACATGTTTTCCAGAACCTAAAGAAAGGTGAGTTATTAAAATTATTGAAAGATTATTTTTTTATAAAGGCTATTTATATAATAGGAACTATTATTAATATATATATTCTTTATTTACATGATTTGTCCAATATTCACTCTTTTAATTTTGCAGCCCAGTTCTATCTGTCCAAGACTCCCGTTTCCATTAATGTCACTGAAGGTGACCAGATATACTCCTAGGACCAAATTCAACCCTGGTGAAAGAGGACACAAGTACCATTGAAGTGTAGTGGGAGATACACCCACTAATGCCAGAGGTGAACTTGGCCTAAGTCTCTTCAAAAAATTTTTGGGCATCACTCTTCACATGACTGAAGTGATATGCTGGCTATTCAAGGAACATACATTTAAACCCTCAACTTTGGGTCCACCATTTCTCCTCTTCCTTCCTCCTTTGGAAGTGGTTGTTTAATCCATTAACAGCTACATCAGAAATAGCAATTTAGATTTTCAATATGATCAGTAATAAGCAATTCAAGATACAGCAGATAGGTTGGCTAGCTCAAAGCATGTGGAGTTACCAAACGTTTTATAGCTTTGTCTGTTTTGTGTGTGTGCGTGTAATATATATTTGTAAATCTAGTTGTTGTCCTCTAACACAATTATGATGTGTGCAATTAAATTGGCACCACTTTTTGAAACTGTTCAGAGTACCGAGGATTTCAGATTGCCCTAATCCAACTTCAGGTAGGATTGTTTTTCTAATTATTAAACAGTTTGGTTTTTTTAATTAGCGAAGCCCATGATTCAGAGGGTTATTTTCACCCTAACAGTTTCAACTTGCTTGACTGGCAGCACTTGGAGTGAATTCCAAAGGTTTGGGGCTTTTGGGGGTTCAGCTCGTTCACTTGCAAACACGCACTGAGGTGCCACTCAAAGTGCAATACCACATGTAATATAAAATATGCTGACAGCTGGTGTTAGATTAGAATATAAGGATATAAATAAACTGTACTTTGTGCAGGCTGTACTGATGAGGTAATGAGTGGTTGGCTTCATTTAGCAAATTGTAATATATGAAAAATGTGCAATCAATTACATTATGAAAGACTTTGGGGATTGTAAAGCCAAGACTTTGGTCTTTCAAGACACTTTCATAGTCGAGATCCTGCAGTTGATTACTGCACATGTGGATACTTGATGTTGTGGGGGAAAACCTGCTTTTGTGAAAACTACAGAAGTTCCAAGAATAGTATGGGGAATGTGAAGTTTTATTTCCTTCATTCTACTAAATATTTTGGAGTAGTCCAATGGACTTCCCATTACTCTCTTTACTGACTGTTACATAATCCTTTTTGTTCATACAAATATTTTAACTCCTTCTAACCTTGATCATACTGTCCAGAGCAAAATTATCCTGGTATGTATTACTTTGCAGTCAACACACTAATGGTTTAGCTCTTTTAAAACATGGCTTATTTTCAGTTCAAAACTAGTTCACAAAATCTGAAACCCTGTTGGCCATAATTAACTGAGTAAACCTGTTGCACAAATGCCACATTAGGTGCTATATTACTCTTATTTATCTGGTATTGAAACAATGCTTTACCTCGTTTAGCTAAGAGATGGTCAGCTTTTTCCAGCCTGGAGGAAAAGATCAACTCAAATTTATTGGATGTTACGAGCCCAACTTCTCTTGTACTTTGCCCCTTCCTAGCCATTTACTTCTGTAAAGAGGAGTATAAACGTCTTTCAGTTCAAGCACAGAGTGTTCTGCACCCTTTTTGCACAAACAGAAAGGTATGATGAAAACTTCGTAGTGATACAGATGTAATATAATTTAGGGTAATTATAGCCTTTAAATTAAAAAAAAAAAAGTAGGAGAAGCTTATGGGCTTAAAGCAGTTGTTCTTACCATAACCAGGATGGGCATTTGAAAAACATTCTGCCAGTGTTTCAGGAAAAAAAAATCCTTTTTTCAGCTTCAAAGTGTTCAACCCTAATTACCTTATCCTGTTATGCCAGTTTTGTGCTGATGTAACTTCACTGAAGATAGTGGAGGTACTACTTACTTATATTGGTGTAAATGAGAAGATGTCATCTGTTCTCAGTATCAGAAATGAGATCTGCTTACAGACTGTGAAAGCACCTGGAACTGAGCTCTAGATTTTTACACAGATTGCTTGGCATTTGGATTTTTATTTTTTAACTATTCCCACTTCATGGAGATTTGAAAATATTCCCTTTATTCTGAGAATCAGCTGCACAAAACACTAAGTAGCTTATTTTGAGCTTGGATTGAATCTGAACACCTTGCTCCTGCAAAACTTCGTAGTAGGACTGCCAGAGCAAGAAGCCCATGACTGGGCCATGTGTTTTGTTACAAAGTATTAGGAAATGGTGATGTAGTGAAATGCAAATTTAAAACCAGTAACTCTTTCAACTGTGAAACTGTTTGGTTTAATGACAGAACAGGCTGCTGATGATTAGTTTTGCTTAAAAATATATTCTTTGCTTTCCTCAAGGTAGCAGAAAAAGCACCTGTACTGACATACATGCACACTGCTCTGAAAGGGTGCATTAGTTTTTTCATACGTGAAACAGACTTTCAGTATAATTTTTAAAATGAAAAAAAGCATTTAAATAAAACCAAAATTGTTAGTGGTTTGGCATCTTGTGGAGAAGATAAAAGCCCGTGTATTAAGTGCGATATAGAAATTACCAACCTTGTAGGGAACTTTGTATGTGATGACCCTGCTGGTGGTGGTTTGGAGGGTGGTTTTTGGTTTATTTTCCAACTTTCCTTTTTGTGTAAAATATTAAATGCCCTTCAGTGGTCAGTAGCCCATGTTTGTTGACAATTTGAAGGTATTTTCTTTGCTTTGTCATTTTATAACTGGCATGTTCCAACATCTGTTTTAATAATAATTGTGAATTCCTCCTGTTTTGCATGTCTGTACAGGTTGCAGACCTGGGCTGGACCCATTCAAAAAACAAATATCAAAAAAGCCACTTGAAATTACTATTTTGTTGATGTCTTTTGGCATCTTAAAAATGCTTCAAGTTAATGAAAATGGTGTGGTATTACAGAAAGAATTGTGACTTGCTGCTTCTAAGATATTTTTTTTAAACTTCTTTCTTTTGTTTTAGTTTTACTTGAAGAACCACACTTGTTTGTTTTGGGTTTTTTTTTTAAATACTATATAGCTGTGGATGTTGTTGCAGATTGTTGAATCCCAATTTAATTTTGCAATACATGTTTCATACAAATAATGAATTTGTATTTTGTTTTTCGTGCTGAAAGCTGTCTCAGTTTAGGTAAGGCTCTATCTGTCCAAAATGTGTAGCTCACCACCCCTGCAGTTGGTGTGGGGTTTTGGGGGGTTTTATTGGTTTTATTTTTTACATCTGTGTTACTGAAGGGAAGCCAACTGGAAACTGGATATAGAAGTTCTCTATCTGCATATGTTAATCAAATCTGTAGGTGCTCTGGTCTTTGAGAAATTCTGATTTCACTTTATGCTGATACAAGACTGACTACATCGGAATCGCTCTGGATTTACAAAAGCGTATGAAATCAGAATTAGTCTGTGTGTATATTAAAGTGCCAGATTACTTATTCGTATGATTCAGTATGAAAGGTGCTCTCTTAATGAGAGGAATGTTTACCAGCAGCCCAGTTAAACACTTGACAATTTCATTTTGAAATAGTCTTTATTGACTAGACTTTTCAACTCTCCAATTCATAACTACTGTAATCTTGTCTACAGTTACTTTTGTTCTTGAGGCTTTCAGGATTTTTATTGCTTGCTAGCTTAAGTGTTTCCTCTTCCTACTCGTTGATAGTATAAAGACTTGTTGAACCAAACCTAAGCAAAAATGCTGTGCAGTATTCTTGGCTTCTGAGCTTTAGGGAATAGACTCTTGGAAGAATGATGTCTGGCTGTGTTAGCACTCCTGATTCTAAGCCAGAGGTGGATCCCCTTGTCCCTGTCTCTTCCCTCCCTTCTCCAATACCCCTCTCCCCTATAAAGGGACATGTCCGTAGTATAAGAACAACATAAAATATGTAAGAGATCAATTGAAGCAATGCTCTGCCTGTACTTTGAAGCTGGCGTCCCTGTTGGTTTGTATAAATGTGTCTTAAGTTTAAGTGTCCTTACTGTCACTTCTGTATGTGGCGAAATATTCTTTCAGTATAAGGAAGGCCAAAAATACACTATTCCATCTTGATTCTGAAATTCTGGTGCCAGATCCCCAGTAGCTATTAAGCTGCTTTAGGAACCATTTAGTTCAGTGTAACTGCATCAGTTCTGTTAGGAGCCTGTTCCAGTAACAAAATTAATCAGTTAAACCTGACTTAGTTGTATTGCTGGAGTTACAGAAAGCCTAATTCAAGCAGAAGCTGTTTCTCTGAAGAATCTTGATGTCTGTTGTAGTTTAGTTAATCCTTGAGAGCTAAGATATGGATATTCATAGCTGCAATCTCATTCTGCCTTGTTTCTTTAGTTTAACTACTTTTAATCTATTTCCAGGCTTTATTAATAGTGTTCTAGATCCTGAATTACCAACTGCCTCAGGCTGTCCAAAGTTGTCTTACTGTTTCTTTTGGGGCAAGGGAAAGAAAAGGAAGAGATGGAGATGAATCCTCCTCTTGTCTTACAGCTGCTGTGGTCCAAATTCTTCATCTTCTTTTGTGAAGATAAATGTATAATCCTTTCCCCTTGCCCCCTTGCACCTCTCCAAGATTTAACTGTGAATATCCACGTACACCATCGAACTCTACTTCAGTGGTGGAGAAAAGGATTTAAAATATATATATGGCAGCAGTCTGTCCTGGATTCTCGGGCTTGAAATTTTGAAAGTATTGTTGTCATTGCGAGTGGCACCACAATTGCAAGATTTTTCACAGAATCATTGAAGTTGGCAGAGACCTTTGGAGATCATCTGAAGCAGGGTCAGCTAAATCAGCTTGCCCAGGACATTGTCCTGTTGGGTTTAGAGTCCGTCCAAGAAAGAAGAGTCCACAGTAAAAGCTTTTTCTTAATGTCTATATGAAATTTCTCCTATTTCATTGCCTAATGTCCTTTCAGTGGGCAGCACTGAGAAGAGCCTTGCCTGTCTTCTTTACTCCTCCATCAAGTGTTCATATACACAGACAAGATGCCCCTTGAGCTTACTCTTCACCAGGCTAAACAATCCCAGCTCTCGGCCTCCTCTCCTCTCTGTCGTCTTCATGGCCCTTCACTGGACTCGTTCCAGTACATCCATGACTGGCGCATACTGGGGAGCCCAGCAGTAGACCCAGTACTCCAGGTGTGGCCTCACCAGTGCTGAGCAGAGGGGCAGGATGAAGGCTTACCTCCCTCGATGGCGATGCTCTTCCGAAGGCAGCCCAGGGTCCTGTTGGCATTTTGGATAAATAGAGCCCAGGAGGGTGGAATCTCTTGATGCTTCTATGTAACTTTGTTGAAGCTGGTAGCAGTACGTGTCTGTATCAAAAGGAGAGTCAAACACCCACCAGTGCTTGAAATACCTTCTAAAAATGAGACAATTATCTTTGAAATAACCACTACTGGGGGTGGGGGGTGGGGGGAGGGGGGATGTTGCCTTGTGTATGTCATTCTGTGATAAAGGTCCTGTGGTAAAGTAGTTAGAAAGCAAGACATTTTTAGTAATAATGGGCCAAAAAGTATTTAAGATGCAGCAAGATGCATGTGTTGTCATACAGAGAATAGTCTTGCAGTACCTTCTAAAAATAAAAAAAAATAATATTTTTTTTCCCCTTCTGCTGTGCTACTCAAGTACCAAAAGTTTGGCCTATGATACTGTAGTTCATGTTCATGGGAAACTGTAAAAAGTCTGCTTTTATTTATCTTTGTGGTCTGTATCACATGCTGTTTATTAAAAGAATACTTTTGTTTGGTTTTTATCACACTTTGGACTGTTAATGTATATACTAACAACTAAATTAAAATAATATGGTTGGTACACTTGTGAGTTCTGAAGTGAGAATTTAAGGAATCTTCAGTCTGGGAGGTGTGATTTGGTGTTGCAACTCTGTTTTTGAGAAGGGCTAGAAGGAAGGAGATAGAAATTTCATCCAACAGTTAATTTTGAGGGCAACAAATAGAACTTGCAGTATTTACGTGTGGGGAGTCCTGGATGCATGTGGGTTTGGTCTTGTGCACACTGATCCTCAAAATAAGTAACGAGATGTGGGCTATAAAAGTTGTGATAAGAGAGCGGATGTTACAGAAGTGTTTCAGCTGGATCGTTTTTAAGCCCCTGCTAAATCAGTCTGTTCTGCTTTTGAAAAATAGCCTTCATGCTCTCATTACCAAAACTACTTTTAAAAAAACAAACTAGATTATTTGTATTTTTGTATCCAATACTTTGAAAGAGTGAGAAACATATTTGGCAAGTATAAGAGCATGGGGCTGCAATGGAACTGCTTCTGTGGACGTGTTGTTGGACTTCAGTTGCTAACAAACTGTTATCATGGGAGGGATCTGAGCTCCCTTGCTGAGTTTCACTGTTTTGGAAGGAGGGGGGAAGTGTCAGGGTTTTAATCAGGTCATTTCTACACATCTTTGTCCCCAGTAAGCTTTAAACTTTATACATTGATCAATTCGGTTTCAGATCACCACTGCCTAGCTTTGAAAAGGGGTACGCTCCAGCAGGTGCTCAGGCTGCACTGGATCCACTTCCATAATAAAAGGTGGGCATCATTATCCTTACATTTATTTTGAAGATTAAGCTGAGCTCTAGTCCAGAGAGAGCAAATCAAAGTATGGCTAGTGATTGTGAAGTAGCTAGTTTAGTAACCTGAGCTAACAGATTAAACTTCTGTTATTGCACTGTAAGGTGAGTTTTACCTTTTCTAGTAACTCTGAAACGGTTAGGGGTGGTTACTACCTTGTTTTAAACGCACAGGATGGTTCGGGAAAAGGAGATCATCAGTTCTTGTTCAAATGCAAATTTTAGACTTTACTGTCGATACCATGGTGTGATTTTTTTTTTTTTTGTGGTAGTTCTAAGTCTCAGTCCCTAAAGTCTCAAAAGATTATGGAAAACTTGCAAAATAATGCTAGTGAAACAGAAGAATGATTTGCCATGTGGGCAGTTTGCTTTAGCACAGGAATCTCAATGAGCCCTCCTGGGTTTATGCTCACAAATCAGTCTGGTTTCCAACCTGCATTGGAAAGACTTGATGCAAAATCTGAGCCCGTGTAACAAAAGACCAAGAAAACTGGTGCTAGGCAAGGTACCGTGGGTACCCTTTGATGAAGGTAGATTTGTTACTGTTTTAAAAGGACACACAAGAGGTTATTATCATGCTTACTGCTTTCATTGAAGAAAGGGATTACTCCAGTCGTCTTATTTTGGTAAGGATATATCCTGCTAATTGAAATGAGCATCATCTGTGCTGCCCACTACAATAAGGTGACCCAGACCTGTCCGAACATCCCAAGCATGTGGTGGTTTAGAAAATGAGACTCACTCAGACTTTTCTGTCTAAAGCATTGATGACACTGATGCCCATGACTTTGGACTGGATCTGCAGCTTCCAAGAGGATCCTCCTCAGATGTTTTTCTTTCAAAGTCTTGTCTTTTTATCTGACAAAGGTGGTGTTGGGCTGTGCTATTTTGTGTGGAGAAGAAATTGAGCAAAAGGTACAGAAGGTGGGCTGTGCTTTGGTTAGCCTGAGTTTGTCCTGCCAAGCAGGACTGATTCAAGCAAAGGGTTGGTTTTGGGTGTTGTGGTGGTGTTTGTGGGTTTGTTGTTTCCCCCCCCCCCCTTGGTAAATTATGGATTTTAAGTTCTCATTACTGCCCTCCGCTGGGAACTGGGGAAAGTGCTCGTTTGGAATATTTACAGGGAGATCGTTTTGGGGAATAGAGGGAGAAACAGGTGGGCATCCACCCATTGGGGCGGCTACAACCACTTTAAGATAACTTTGACACAACCTCAGCTCCTATGGCTGGAATAAGCAGCAGAGAACAAACTCGGCTGGGATGCCATGGCTGGTGATTCAGCTCAGGAGATGGTAGATCCACTACATTTAATTTGAGGGCTCAGCAGTGTGCCTTTGAAAGGATACTGTTACTTGTATTTATGCTGCCTACCCTCAACACTGCTCTGTGATCACAGGATGAAGTTATTTCTGTGATATAGAACTTATAATATAAATATAAACCTATAATATGAATATAGGTTTTCACCCTGAAGATATGTTTCCAATTTTCAGAACAAAGGCTAAAGATAGGATTGCATAAACAGAATAAGTCCACTCTCAGCTCCCAGCTAATGAATAAAACTACTAACCCGTGGAGCAACAACATTTGGGATGTTGTGGATTGTCTACTCATTGAAAGCGTGATTTTAAAATTAGGTAACTTCAGGCTAAGCCAGAGCAGAATAGCTCAATGACTGAAACGCTTGGTAAAATTCCATTGTTTGTTTTTAAGTTGTCAAACCAAGTGACTGTAAGGGTCTCCCTTGTGTCTTCAAAATAAGTGACATATTTTTTCAAAATGCTGTTTAAATTCTGCTTTGTAGGAAAACATAACTTCTGGCTCTTTCCTAGGGCCTAAAAAAAAAAAGTGGAGATGAAGTGAGCAAATCAGGGACTTCTTTTGTGACTATAACCTTGGGAAACTTTGAAAAGAGAAAGTTGCTTATTTTAATTCTCCACCTCTTACTTTACATGGGTTCTTCTGTACACCAGTGTTAAGGGACATTTGCTGCAGTGCTACACGGAGTAAATTATTCTTTAGGAGGTTCTACCTCTGAGATGCCCCCCTCCTTCCTGTAAACTACTGCCCTCGGGCTCAGGATTACAGGCCCCGGACGAAGCCTCGCTATCCAAACGTCCTGGTGACCTTCTCGGAGCACTTACTCCGCGGCGTGTATACGTTAAAAGACACACAAAGGTTTAATTCCCCGCCCCCCGGCTTGCTGCGGTGACGGACCGGGGTCAGGAGCCGCCGGCGCGGCCGCCAGGGGGTGCTGTGGGGCCGGTCGCCGCCCGCCCCGCCCCGCCCCTTCCCCCGCGGGGAGCGCCGCGTCCGGAGGCGGCAGGGCCCGGCGCTGGGCGCGGAGCGGAAGGTGAGTCCCGGCGGCGAGACAGGAGGGGAGCGGCCGCCGGCGTCGCCCGCAGCCCCGGGGGAGCCCCGTGGCTCCGCCGGCGCCCGCCTCCCTCCAGCCTTTCACCCCGCCGGGCGCGGCCCGCGGCCCACCGCCCCGCGCCCGCCCCCGCCTTGCCCCTCGCCCCGGCGCCATTCGAAGCGCGCACCCGCCGCCCTGAGGCGAGGGGCCCGCCCGCCGCCCCTCGCCTCCCGCCGCCCCTCGCCTCCCGCCGCCCCTCGCCTCCCGCCAAGGGAGGGCGACGTGACTCACGCTCCGCGGCGCGCTCGGCCCCGCGCGTCTCCCCGCGCTGAGGCGGGGCCGGGCCTGCGGCGCTCCCCGGTGGCGGTTCCGAGCTGGGCCCCCTCCCCGCCGCTGGAGCGTGGCCGCCGCCTCGCCCCTGCCCCCGGCTCCGCGCTTCGCCGCCGCCCGCGGCTTCCCCGCCGCTGCCTCCGGGCCGGGGGGGCGGGGCGGAGCGGCGCCTTTGCCGCGCTCCCGCCCGCGATTCCCCGCGCAGGCCGCGGCCGGCTCGGGGGGGGGGGGGCGGGGCGGGGACCTCGGTTTTAGGGCCTTTATGGGCCTTTCCCTTAACCATGCCGAGCAGCTGGGAAAGGTGTCCCCGGGAAAGCCGCTGGAGAGTGAGAGAGGCGTTACTGTCCCGTGGGCCGATCCCTGGGGAAAAGGTGGAGCCGCGTTAGCGGGGCTAAAACTTGCTGTCATCGTGTAATCAGAAAAGGTGATGAGGATATTTGATACTTCTAGACCATTTGATACAATGTTTTTTCCACGTTAGCCTCCCTTTAAAATAAAACCTTAATTCAGAAAAATGATTTCATCTCATAAGAACAGCATTTACTTCGCGACGGGCCTTGTTCACCTGCTTTCACCTCTGGTGGATGGCATTGGCTTTAGAAGATGCTGGGCCTGTAAGTGCTCTAGTGTTATGGTAAACCACGGATCAGATTCCATGTTTTCAGCCCTTTCTTCAAAAAAAGTATTTTTGGTGTTTTCGCCGAGTATTTTTCTGATGTCAGGAGCTGGTAAGTGCACTGAGACAAGGAAAATGAATATTCTAGTGCATCTACTTTATTAATTTTGATACTCTAAATGAAAATTAATATCAACTTTTTTAGACTGTTTTCTAGCTTCGATGTCCGTAGCTTCGTTATTTGTAATATTTGTGTTTTAATTTTTTTTAAAGTTTTGAAGTGTTTTAAAATGCTGTCGCTCCGCACATGAAAATCTTCTCAAGCTGATATATTCGCTGTATTTGGAAGCTGTACAGCCATTAGCTTCTTAGCTGCTCTGCTTGCTGATACTGAAGAGTCTAGGATTTTTGGTAAGACAGCGTGACTTTTGTTAAGAGTTTTCAACATTAAAGCTTTATCTGAAGGGCTCTGCCTCAGAATATCAGGTCTCTGACAAAAGGCAACAGGGTGCTGGAGAACTGCCTCGTAGGTTACACTGAGTACGTGAGTGCTTGGAGTCCTGACCTGTCTGTCTTTGTGGTGAACCGTCTTTGGTTCCAGGGCACGAATATGAAACTAGGCTTCAGTAGCTGAATGCATTTAATGTGTTCGTCACTGTGACAGAATGGGCTGGGGGGCAAGAAAAGGCAGTAGGAAAAAACCTCTTATATTCAATGTGGAGGTTTTCAAAATGTTTGTATTGTTTCATAAAGTTATGAAAGATAAACTGGATACAAACAAGTCTAATTCTTGACTGGTTTCCCTTTACAATTAATTTAGACTCTTCAAAATGAATGAACATCCTAAAAAGAGGAAAAGGAAGACTCTGCATCCGTCCCGATACTCAGGTCAGTCTAGAGCTTGAGTTACGTACACTTCAGTAAGTTTGTTTTTTCTCAGAATCATTACTTCTGTGAGCAGGGACTGCATGTGCTAATGTATGGAAGATGGGTAACATAAAGGGTGGGATAAGAAGTCTTGGTCCGAAGGTACTGAGTACCCGCTCTGTGTGTTCTGTTGTTAAGCCACTTTCAGTCCACGCAGCTGAACGGTTTTGTTTTGTGCTCCCTGCAAATGGGGGAGCTCAAGCTCAAGCTACAACATGAAGACGATTCTGCTAACACACAAGGGCAAGGATTTTGTAAAAGTTGGGATGGGGGTGTCCGGAAGTGTTCAGCGCTGAACAAACTGTGCTCTTGTCACTGTCTTCACTGGGAGCGGTTTAGCTAATGCCTGTATCTGATACTCCAAACATCAGGGCAGCAGCTGAAAGCTGTAAATCACAACAGGGACGTTATCAGGCCGGCACAGAATTCTCCCCACGCGAGAAGTAAAAATGTGGCCAGTGAAGAGAATTTTGGTGAACATCAAATACATCAGTGTGTTACTACTAAAACTCCTTTTGGTTTCAGATTCTTCAGGTGCAAGCAAATACATAGACAACAGTGGAATTTTTTCTGACCACTGCTATAGCGTCTGTTCTATGAAACAGCCAGATATAAAGTATTCTGAAAACAGAGGTAAGACTATGTGTTGGGGTCGTGTTCTGCAGTTCTTCACTGACTGTGTCAAGCTCCTATTCATAGAAGCGCATAGAATACAAAATACGTGGTGGGTGACTTCAGAGCACTGTTGTGACCTGATATGCCTTAGACAGGTGGAAGGTTGTTTAATCTTTGCAACTGAAATACAGTTTTCTAAGTAGAAACAATGATGACAAAAAGATTCTTCAATTTTACAACACTTAATGACGCTTAGACTTCTTTGTCCGCTAGCTAGGTAATGTAAAGCTGATGTAAATAATCTAAGAGTTCAGGTGGAATGTACCAGCCACTGCATTGAACTGTACTTGTACTTACAGAAAAATAAATGCCTTTTATAAAACGACCACTAGTGGATGTAAAGTTTAGCGGAACAAATAAGAGGATGGATTTTTATTATATTTATTTTTCTTTTCACTCTAATAAATGATCCAGCAGGTCTCCAGAAGTCTTAGAAAGTAGTACATTTTAAAATGTGATGTCCAGAAATACATAAGAATATTTTTTAAATTATGTCTTTCAAATGTAAAGTTTCATTTAAGGATGTTAAGTTTTTTCCAGTATAATCAACTGACTAATTTTTGCTGAATTTTAAAGACAGCGTTGCCACCTTTTGAATTCTTTTAATGTCTCTCTATGTATGGAAGTAATTTTGAAGGCATTTATTGTTACTTTCTTTAATGTAGGTTATGATGTGATAGAATATAAATTCATGCAACTGCAGTAAGTAAACAGTAAATAAGATCTGTGGTTAAATCAAAGAATCACAATGATGCTCATATGGACTAATGATGACAAGAAAATCCTTCTTTTATCTTTGCAGGTAGATTCCATGGTCCTGTGCAGAGCCTAGACACAGATGATGATGGGAGTCCAGTGCATGCTGGCACTTCTCAGTGGAGTGGGTCCCATTCAAACGCTGTGGGGTTGCACTATGCAGACCCTAAAAAGAAGGATAAAGGTAAAGGTCACCGTGTATTTGCAGCTTAGGTGCTGGGAAGCTGGAGACCATGGCTGCTGGCTTTTACTGCAGCTTTTTTGCTCTGACAGAAGAGGCGAAGGATTTGCAGTTTACTTTACTTACGCGTTAGTTAAGCATAAAACACAGTCTGGCTGGGGAAATAAAACTGCTTTTTGCATTTGTAAGCTGCTGTGACTAACTGAAACGTTAGATATGGGGACAGGTGTTTTGCAGGGTTTTTTTAACCTTTTGCTTTTATTATCTATTCCGTCCTGCAGATAAAGGTACTCATAATGGAATGTGCAGAGACTTATGTGATTCACCTATATTCAGCGACAGCCCTACAGAAGAAGAGAAGCCTCTAGATATTCAAACCGTAGAAATTTCTACAACAGAAGTGAATGCTGTAGAAGTTCACGACATAGAAACACAAACTGTGTCCCCTGAGAAGCTAGAAGCTGAGGACCTAGAGGAAATCCCTCTGGAAACCTGTAAAATCTTTGAGAAGAACCAGGCTTTGAATATCACAGCTCAACAGAAATGGCCTTTGCTGAGAGCCAACAGCAGCGGCTTGTACAAGTGTGAGCTCTGTGAGTTTAATAGCAAGTACTTTTCTGATTTAAAGCAGCACATGATCCTGAAACATAAGACATGTACAGACACTCACGTCTGTAAAGTTTGTAAAGAAAGCTTCTCCAGCAAAGTGCAGCTCATTGAACATGTAAAACTACATGAGGAGGATCCCTACATCTGTAAATACTGCGATTACAAAACGGTGATCTTTGAGAATCTGAGTCAGCACATAGCAGACACTCACTTCAATGACCACCTTTACTGGTGTGAGCAGTGCGATATGCAGTTCTCCTCGAGCAGCGAGCTGTACCTGCACTTCCAGGAGCACAGCTGCGACGAGCAGTACTTGTGTCAGTTCTGTGAGCACGAAACCAACGATCCCGAAGATCTGCACAGCCACGTGGTGAACGAGCACGCGTGTCGGCTGATAGAGTTGAGCGACAGCTATAACAACAAGGAGCGGGGACAGTACAGTCTCATCAACAAAATCAGTTTTGACAAATGCAAAAACTTCTTTGTATGCCAAGTGTGCGGCTTTAGGAGCAGGCTGCATACCAACGTCAACCGGCACGTAGCTATTGAACACACCAAAATATTCCCCCATGTTTGTGATGACTGTGGGAAGGGCTTTTCAGGTATGTTGGAATATTGCAAGCATTTAAGCTCTCATTTATCTGAAGGGATTTATTTGTGTCAATACTGTGAATATTCAACAGGACAGATTGAAGACCTTAAAACTCACTTGGATTTCAGGCATTCAGCAGATTTGCCTCATAAATGTACTGATTGTTTAATGAGGTTTGGAAATGAAAAAGATCTTTTAAGTCATCTTCAGATACATGAGACAGCGTGATCACTTTCTTTCCCTGTTACCAATTTGCTAGAAGTGGAATTAATTTCCAGTCACTGAAATGTGATATTAAATATAATTTTAACAGCAGTTGTACAATTCTGATGTTTTCATCTTTGTCTCAACAAAGCATGTATAACAACTTGGTGTTGTGGATTTCCTGACCCAGAGATTTCAGTAGGAATAATCACATTTGCAGAGTGATGGATCCAGTTTTGGGAGGAGGGACAGGGGGAGTAGTTGCATGTTCTGGTAGCGATTCTCATGGTCATCCCACACTTCACATCTCATGTGCAAGACCAGCCCTCTGTAGTTCCATGCTTGTGTCACACCATGCTGATCTCAGCTGCATATCCAGCTCACGTTACCCTCTGTGGCAGCCGGTCATTGTGCTGATGGTCAGCAAACGGCACCAGCTTGCCAAAGATAAAGTGTGTTCCAAAAATTCCCAGGCGTGGACGTCTCCAAATTCACATGCCAGCCTGCATTTCCCACCTCACTCTTGATAAGCTTTTAAAATTGTCCTGTTTTTCTCGTGGAGTACCTATCCTACCTCATCACTCACTCTCTTTGTTCAGTGTTTAATTTCAGCTCCTGTCTGTGGGACTATCCAACAACTGACTGTTCCACACGTTTACTACAGACCTCCCACGTGATTTTTGTCCCATTTATTTACCTTCAGTTCCTATCTTTTAGTGCACCAAGGTGAGACACGTTGTTTGTGTGTAGATTGGGTCACGTTTTAAGGAGTAATTGTTAGGGAATTTGCAGAGCGATCCAGCTGAGAATGTACAAAGTGATTTCCTTATCTAAAATCCTCATTTAGCTCTCACTAATGATGTATGTCGCCAACCTCATTTAGAGCAAGCCTCTATTAGTCTGTAATTATATTATTACAATTTTTTATATTTATAATTAGCTTTCCACCGCTAGTGATTCGAGGACTGCTATTTTAATTGTGTAAATTTTAAACTTCCCTATGCTGGCTTGAAACACTGGCACAGTACAAAAATTTTATTAACTTTTCCCGCTTTCAAATGATTTCACACATCTGTTCAGATTAGACAGTGCTGTCCTGCCATTATAGTCATTAGAAGTGAATTTTTACAATTCATTATGTAGCTGTATTTCTGAGTGAATACTTGGACAAATAAAAATAAGGGTGAGGTCATTTAGATTGTGCTAGTTATCGGGGTGAATTTACCCATTAATTAGTGGTGGATTTTACATTTCTTTCTGCATCGATTGTAAATTTGTAATGTAAGATTGTCTAATGCAAGCTTTGTATAGATATAATTAATGTATAAAACATTTCTTGATCAGTGAGATCTGGTGTTCTCGGCTTCAAGGTGTGCAAGGGTCCTTGCATTCGATTTTTAAAGCTAAGGATAAAAATTGGCTGAATATAGTCAGTTTATGGGAGCTCTAGAGAAGTATTTCTGGAAAGTCTGCTATGAACCAGTTAGCATATATTTCTTTGTAGGCGGCAAGACCATTTTCGTCCTTTTGAAATGCTGATTTACTACTAAGTCTTCTGTGTAGTCATTGAAAAGGGCAACCTGATGGTGTCCTGACTGTATGTTATTAGTCTGTGGTATAGAGAATGACCGTGTCTGTGGTAGAATCGCAGATTTCCTATTTTGAACACGTTCATCCTGGCTGGCTTAAAATGGTAGCAATAATGTAGTTAACAGGACACTAACAAGAATTATTTTATATATGGAAAGTTAGTTTTGTTCACAGAGGTATAACTGAGAGAGGGGGAATGCTGGTTCTCTTAAAATCCTGCTCTTGGTGACGAAACACAGGTGGAATCGCACAGCTGAGCTCTGGAGAGAAAGCTGCTCCAGGGGACAGTGACAAGAAGTGGAAAAAAAGACATAAAAACCCCCAAAATGATGACGAAAATAAGTGGGCTTGAGAAGTGTGTGTGTTTGTTTTGACGAGCATTGTGTCCTGTACAGGAAAGGTGGTCTCTTGTAAAAGCACAGACCCCTGTGATACCAAAAACTTGCTTGTTCACTCCTGAGTAACTTCATGTCTGTCTTTGAGTTGTGGTATGTCTAATCTCGAAACTGGGAATTAAAATACCCCATAGGAGTGCTATGAAGCTAAATCGTTCCTATCAAAAATGCACCCCACGGTGTCCAATTAGGAAATACATTCAAGTTTGTCTTGGGTTGGATTTTAAAAATAAGGGACTAATGTTAGTATTTGCTTTTTAAAGTAAATGGAAACGTACAGGAGTAGCTTGTCTCATTTTACCTTAGCAGGAACACAGGATATCAGCTTCCCCATGATCAGCATGCCAAAACAAGAAAGATACTAAGTAGTAGAAAAGATAGGAAATGTGTGGAGTGTGTCTAGAAGTTGGAAGGCCAAAAGGAATGACTGTACGTGCCAAGGACAGTGTGTTGTTCCCACTGAAGGGAAGACAAGAGCTCGGTTTATTTACGTGAAGCACGTGAGTGGAAGGTTGGCGCTCTGACATTGCTGCGTGAACCGCGAGCACGTGAATGCAGCTGGTCTGATCCTGCCAGAGACTTCAGTCTCCTTTAACCCTGTAGCTTGAGCAATCCATTTCAGTCTTGAAGGAAGGAAATTAACTGTAGTAATCAAGTGTGCCAGTATTTTTTTTTCCCCTGAGGCACTCAGTACGTGTATCAAATTCAGTTGTTCGTTCGTTACGCTGATACCTGCGAGGTTCACCTACTTGAGGAACAGCATTCTAACCAGAAGCTAGACAAAAATCATGAGATTGGATTCGAAAGTATTTTGTGCTTGGAAGGAATTTGTATTTGATTCTTTGCTTTTCAGACTTTGGAGCCTTTAGGTTGGATGTGTGTCGTGTGTTTCAGCTTCCTGGGTCATGTTTTATTACTGACCAAAAGAACTTTTTCATATGACTCTGTTGACTTCAAAATTTAAATCCCACCGATTATTGCAGTAACTTAAAATACACCAAATTAGTAATTGTCAAGTAATGTGTTCTCTATAATGCTTATGAAGCGTCATCGATTTTCATTGTTTGTGCTTGTTCTGGTTCTCATTTTCTCCTGCTCTTGTATCAAATGTGTAAAGTCTACAGCGCGTTTTAACACTTGAAAGTACTTCGCGTTTGTCACTTTGGCTGACTCTGATTAAACCGTGGTGCTGACAGTACGCAGGAATCCACAGTCGTGCTTCGCCGTCTTTGTTTCAGACCCCCGGGAGGCGCTGCCCAGGTTACCGTGCCGGCTGTTGGGGGGCCGACCCCGTCTAAGCTCAGGCGCCCTCCACCTCGCGGGGCCTGCAGCCTCCCGCCGCGCCCAGCGCCCCCCAAACTGCCGCCGGGCCCCGTGCAGAGCTGTGGCGGCCAGTCCCTGGGTGCCGTACCCGGCTCCTCTTCCCCGGGCCGAGCGCTACCGCCCCCACCGGGCCGAGCGCTACCGCCCCCACCGGGCCGAGCGCTACCGCCCCCACCGGGCCGAGCGCTACCGCCCCCACCGGGCCGAGCGCTACCGCCCCCACCGGGCCGAGCGCTACCGCCCCCACCGGGCCGAGCGCTACCGCCCCCACCAGTCCTCGCCCGTCTCCATTTCGCGACCAGCCGCGCCGCCTCTCCCTGCTCCTCCTCTGCCCTCGCTGAACATGGCGGCTGCCCCGCCCCTTGTGCCCGCAGTAAAAATGGCGGCCGCCACCGCCCCCCACTGCCCCCCCCCCCCCCCTTCTCCCCCCAGGCGGATCCGGGAGCGGAGTGCTGCGAGGCGGAAGCGGAAGTGATGTCCGCCCCCGTCCCGGCGGCGGCGGGCCAGGAGGCGGCGGCGGCGGCGGTGGGGAGGGCCCTGCCAGCGGCGCGGCGGTTGCCGGCTAACGGCGGAGCGAGCCGGGGCTCCGTAAGTGACCGGAGGCGGGCAGGGCCGCGGGCCTCTCGCTGCCCCTGCGGCCTGACCCCTCGCCCTGCCCGGGGGCGCCGCGCCGTCCCCTCAGCGGCGGGCGGCCGCCGCGGTACTTCCCCCGCGTGGTGGCGGGGACTGGGCCTGCCGGGGAGGCCGGCGGCAGCCGCGGGCCTGTCCTCGCTGGGCCGTGGGGACCGCGCCGACCTCCAAGCGGTGAGGGAGGTGGTGAGCCGCGTTTCGTGAGGGGAAAGGCTCATGTTTCGAGGTCAGACCGCACCAAATCGGTTTAAACCTGTCCCGGAGCTTCGTGAGCCGCTGTCGGCGTGTGTGGCGAGGGGAAGAGATAAGAGTTTGTCAGGGATTAACCAGCCTAAATTAAGGCTACTGGCATTCATGGTAGTTTGGGTTTGTTTTTTTGGTTTGCCTTTTTTTAAATGACTGGATGAGAAGCTTATGTCTCTTCACGTACGCGGGGATACCGGGTGTTTGGTCACTTTTATGTAACTTTCATTGCAGTTGCATAATGGCAGAAGCCACCGTCTCTCCACTGAAGCACTTTGTGCTGGCTAAAAAGACAATCACTGCCATCTTCGACCAGCTTCTGGACTATGTCACTGAGGGAGCAACTTTTGTGGAAGGTTAGCTTTCATCTTAAACACAAGGGCCTTGTCTGTGGCTTTGAATACATTTTACAGCAGCGCAGGGCACGTTACAATACGTATCAGGGTGCTGTTTGTGTAAACATAGGCCTTCAGAAACAGCCACGTTTTACCTTTGATGTTGATTTTCTTCAACTTAGGCTGGCAGGAATGCCGAGGGCGGTTACGTATATCAAAGCTGGTTGCATCGCTTGGGCTGGTAGCCTGGCCTCCTTTCCGTGAGGTTGAAAGCTTGACCATTCCGGCATTTATAGTCCTGGTACTTTTTCTTTTGCCTAGAAGGACGAACAGGTTCTCCCATTATTCGGTAGAAAAGTAGATCAACATGATGAAACACAACCACTGGTTACACCCTCAGAAGTTTTAGCAGCGTGGAGGCGTGTGTGTCACCACATGGAGCTGGTTGCTCGTCACTCCAGTGAGCTCTGCAGGGGGAAGACAGCCCAGCCTGGCTGGCGTATCCACGTCCCAGCTTTCCTTTCCGAAGGAGGCAGGTGCCACGAAGAGTGGGGCAGATCAGCACAGCGGGCTGTGCTCACAGCATTACTGAACCCAGCAGTGAGGTTGTTGATGCATCTGCAGCGACTGCTGCCGGGATTTCACACGTGCTTGTGGTGGAGCTGTCAAATGACAAGGGCTAATATCGATGTCTGTACTGCGGTTTTGTTGGGTTTGTTTTTTTACCGCTGTACAATTAAAATTTACCCAGATCTTTGTTGGCCTGTGAAGTGCTGATAATCTATATCTTGTGTCCTGGAGCACGTGCTCTGTACGTGATTGCTTTTATGTTTTTCTTTTTCTATGTGTAGCAACATACAGGAACCCGGAGCTTGAACATGTAGCAACAGAAGACGAACTAGCGAAAATACAGGCATATAAAAATAAGTTAGCAGTCATCGGCGAGGTGCTTTCACGAAGACACATGAAAGTGGCGTTTTTTGGCAGGTAATGAACGGAATTGCCAAAACTTAATTTGATTTTTTTTTTTCCTTCTCTTGCAGGGCTTAGTGCCCGTATTTCTAATCTAAATGCGCTGGAATTAGTGCTTCGTTGTAGAATTGCTGTTTGAAATACGAAGCGTAAAACCATGTTCTCTCTTACCTACTTGATGTTGAATATTTCTTTGATGCCATCTTACTTCGTGACTGTAGATTAATTATGCGTGTCTTGTTAAATGGTTTCCAGTGATAAACTTTGTAAAATAAATATCCTGCATAGATCCGTTATTTGACTTAGGAAGGTCTGAGTTTGTTGTCATCTTCTCCAGAATGGCTTTTCTTTTTCTAACGTAGTGGTTTTGTTTAGTCAATATCTTTTGTGTTACTGGACTATTACTGTTGAGAACTTCTGCTTCTGTTTGATCACAAGTACTGAAAAACTAAACTTTGAGGTGTTTATGTTTCTGTATATAAGCAGCTGAAGAAAAGTAGAGACAGTCGCCTCGTTGGTCGTATCGTTAGTCTGTTAGATCTGTGTGATAATTATAAGAGATAACAGTAACAATGTCCTGTACGGCTTACAGATCGATCTGAACGAAGCTATGAATTTTTGCTTTCCTGAATCACTAATTAGGAAACATTCTAGTTCACAGTCCTGGTGGTATTACAACAGACCTTTTGCCTATTTAGATAGCATTTCCGAAGTTACAGGAGATTTAAATTTACTTCTGTTCTGAAAAAAACCAAGTATTTTCAGTATTAGAAAATTTTACACTTTGGTCAGCTTGTGATCATCTCAGCTAAATATTTTTTATCATCTCAGCTAAATTTTATTTATTTATTTATTTTTACGGCAGGAAGAGAGGGAATTAAAAAGAAAGGTATTTGTTGCACCTGAAATGTGTTACTATGTAAGAAGTATTCTAAAGAGATGCTGTCAGGTGTATAGACCCAAAGCACTGAGGTTTTATGTCTCTCTGCTTGTAGGTATTGTGTTTTGCATTTCAGTCTCATCTTAGTGGAAAAGTCCCAAGTTTTCAGTGAGAAATTTTGATTGGCTCTTAACACTTCCAATAAACCTCTGCAATCCAAACATTGTGCCATTCTGATCCTATAAAGTTTGGAGGGTGTAGAAAGATGATGAAAATCTGCCTTACTGAATGTGAAGTCAGATATAAAATAGTGAAGTCTTTCTAAAAGACTGCGGTTCCAGTGCTTTCAAGTGCTTTTATGTGCCTGGTTAGTCCGGGGTCTGTTAGTCCGGGGTCTGTTAGTCCACTTTGCTTCAGGAAGATTGATTTTGTTTGTTTGGTTGTTTTTTTTCCTGTGCTTGAATTTAAGCATGTGGTTACATTTTTTTTCCTGGAGTATGAATCTGCATGTTTTAGTTCTAAAAATTCTGTAATAATATTGGAAAAAATGTGTACAGCAGTGGTCTTACCTTCATTTGCTAAAAATAGTTCAACTATTTAAAGAAAAACGTTAAAAGGATTTGGGATAAAGAAATAAGTTATATCTCAGCCTTGGTATTTCACATAGTTAGAAGTTGAATACATTTACAAGCTGTGATGTGTGATAAAAGTTGCTTTTGCAAAGGGAAGAAGTTTAGAGCAGGAAAAAGAGTCCTTTTAAATACATTTCTATCTGTTGTACAGTGAGTCCTGTTTATTTCCAGAAGAAGTAGCCAAAAATGAGGTGTAGTCTATGTAACTTCATATTGTTGTGTAATAGCTAAACCTCAGATTTTTTTATGGGTGAGGGGTAGAGGGTTAGTGCGAAGTAGGACATTACTGAAAACTTCAAGTTCTTGCAGAATTTTGGGTTAGTGAACAGTTCCTTTTAATCAACAGGGTTTTGGTTAATTTAGCTACCTCCTAGATAAGGGCAGG
Source organism: Leptosomus discolor (assembly GCF_034619465.1). Taxonomy (NCBI): domain Eukaryota; kingdom Metazoa; phylum Chordata; class Aves; order Leptosomiformes; family Leptosomidae; genus Leptosomus; species Leptosomus discolor. Next base: position 57,730,999 of record NC_141397.1, on the reverse strand, counting down.
ATTGAGTTCACAAGGATTATGCACAATAAACACATTTGAGGTTTTTCTTTGCACCTTGTTTCGCATCTTACTATAGGAATCTTCATTCGGTTGAGATTATCACCAATTAAATTGTTCTTACCACAGCCAGCAATGATAACTCAGAATTCCTAGACAGCAATGCTTTGAAGCACATCTGAAGGCAGTAGTACAGTGATGCTCCTTTTGCACCTCGTCTCGTGCCTAGAAGACTTCCAGCAGTTCCTTTCTGACTGATAAAGATCAGATCTGTCAATAAAGACAGGTTCAGTTGCCGAGGTGGTGATTTCACAAATGTTTTAAGCAGTCACTGTTGATTGCCTCCATAGGGGTAGTCCTTCCCTGCCCCGGTCATGTGGCCTTCTCCTTGTGTCCTCCTCCAGCATCCCTGGAATTCCTTTAGCTTTGCTGTGAGTGGGAATGTGCAGTTGTCTGATCAGACCGTTCTGCCCAATATGTTACGTATATTTACAATCAGTTCTTTTCTGCACGAGTGCTCGGGCTGGCACAAAGAAGAGGGCAGGCTGCTCCCTTACGTGGGACAGCGTGCTGTGATCTAGCAATTGCTTTAAGTTGATCTAAGGCACCTTTTTATGCTTTTTCTGGTGTAGCAAAGTTGAGCCACTATCTTTTACAAATTCCTTACGCATGTTGAGGTGTACCAGATAAAGCATATTTACCGGTACCGGTTGGGTTTGTTCAGCCAGTGTGTGTTATGCAGATGAAAACTCGTTTTCTTGGTTGGATAGGCAACGTTGATACCAAGAAGGATTTTTGGAATTGCTGTTCAGATGAACTTTCCCTGTGCTCCCCAGTCTTTTCTGGCAAGCTATGCTTTACTAGCTTGAAGCTCTATCACCCAAACCAGCTTGCAGCGTGTGTGTCTGATGCAATTAAGTGGGGGTGCATTGAGTTCAAGACAAAGGTATGTTTAATGTGGCTGTACTGTGCTCAAAGTGCTTTTATTTTCTATCCCTCTAGAACGAGCAGTGGGAAGAGTTCGGTCATTAATGCGATGCTGTGGGATAAGGTACTTCCTAGTGGGATTGGCCATACAACTAACTGCTTCCTCAGTGTAGAAGGGACGGACGGAGATAAGGCTTACCTTATGACAGAAGGATCAGATGAGAAGAAAAGTGTCAAGGTAGAATTTTTTTGAATGATTAGTGCCACTTTTCACAGTAACTGTTTCTCAAAAGATCTGTCTTTTAACAGTGATTTCAAGTCTAAGAAATTATAAGGCTAACTGATTCTGCATTTTTAAGTCATTTAGGAGGGCATAACTAACAACCTGAAATAGTCTACTTTGCTGTTTTTCTTTCAGAGAAACAACTAATGCGTGTCTCATTGTAGCTTGACATATGCTGAGTGATTTATTTTTACAGGACTGAGAGCAAGTTCTGTTACTTGTTAAGGATTGGGAACGCGCCTCTCATCTGTCCTTGTGGTGCTCAGCTTGTTTAGCTGCTCCCATTGATATGTTAAACCTCTGAGGCGAATTTATGACAACACTCAGTATCACGCCCTCTGGCCCTGTAGAGAATATCACTTTGTGGCTCCGAGGAAACTCCTATTTGAGTTTCAAGGCAGGACTTGTTCTTTAGATGCTGGTGGGTCTGAGCTTGAAAGAAAAAGAAAAAATCATAAATATTCACCAGAAGGAAGTATGAACTCTGTTATCCTGTTCAAGATGGATCGTGTCCAGGTTTGCTTGAGAACCAAATGAGACTGGCTTACAGGCTTGTTTGTGGTGCCCATTCGTGTTTGTCTTCTCGTTGTGCTCTTTATAGACGGTCAATCAGCTTGCTCATGCACTTCACATGGATAAAGATTTGAAAGCTGGCTGTCTGGTCCATGTCTTTTGGCCGAAGTCGAAGTGTGCCCTGCTGAGAGATGATTTGGTTTTAGTGGACAGGTACGTTTTCTGTTTTAGTAAATGTTTTTTTAAATAAATTAGCCATTATAATGTTTAGAAAAGATGCTGGTTTATGGATTGATGGTGTTTTGGTTGTTAGGTTGCAAAGTGAAAGGCTTTTTTATTTTCTTTGAGAGTACTGAGTTTGTTCTTTTGTATATACTGCTGCCTGTCATCACCCCGCTGATTTTGGCCTTGTAACAGTTGGAACAGACAAGTGTCTTGTGATTGAGCTGAATAAGGGACTAGCTTTTGGCTGAGGATACTTCTGCCTTTCAGACAAACTGTGGAAGTGTGAATAGGGCTGTTGCAGCAACGACCTTTTTCCCATCTCCTGTCTTTAGACACTTCAGACTGATCACGTGAAGTGTGAGCAATCTGGACTTAATTTTTAAAGTTATGATAAGAGTTGCACTGCCTACGTATCCAAGTAATAGGTGACTTCAGAACTGAATTGTGACTGTCAGCTGTGTGCGACTCTGTGTTGGGCTGGCATTTCCTACAGCTCGTGTATTTAAAGGATTCTCAAAGCTGTTGCTTTTTGTCTATGTGAAATGCCCGTGTTCCTGGCCACTGAGCTACAACCTAGTAATGTTTTTTTCAAACTGTTAGGTGATCTGTACCTAATGTGTGAATCAATATAGATGGAATTTGAGAGTGATTTGCTCAAGTATGAGTGAATTTGTACGATTTCTTCGTACCTGGCAAAATAACACCCAGAGTATATTCTGATAAATTGTAGTGCTTTTTGTTGCATCTCTAATCTTGCACCTTCGAAATCGCTTGGAGTTTGTCGTTATTTTCTTGGGTGCAAACCGGGGTCCTGTGTTAGTCATAGAGCAAGGCAGCCCGGCTGGCACAGTGAGCTGGTGGGTTTGATGTGCTGCTGGACTTGCAAGCTCATGCAGTTGTGCTGTCTCCCTGGGGACAGGTGCATGGCACCAATATCCTGGAAGCCCAGGAGGGATCCTTGCGTAGATATGATACAGGGCGTGATTTGATCTGCAGTCTTGGTTGCTAAAGGTGAAATGTAAAGGGCAAACAAAACAGCCTGGATTCTGAGAGAACAGGTACTTGGAAGGAGCAAATAATCTTTTTACTGTTAGATAGAGAAAATTTGAACCAGCAATGATTGAGGTGTTACATGCTCATACTCCACACATTTTTTAGAAAAAAACCTGACACCATCACAGTTTTAACTTCATTTTAGTTTCTTATTAAATCTATGCCCAGCTTCCATAGCATATCACTTTAAAGTAGGCCTTTATTAATGGAAAGAATATTTTATGAGCAACTGTCCTTTTAGATTAAAGTCTAAAACTTGGGATATGGGGAGGGGGAACCTTCTGTGAGACTGCCTGGAATTCGTACGGATGGCCTGTCACTTTTCTTGGCAGTTATGATACTGCTTATTTGTACGTATTCACTAGAAATTGCAGGGTGGCATGAGTAGATGGTCCAATGAGCGACTGACTGATAAATGTTAAATGGTAATTGGCTTTTGAGATGTTTGCCTTAAGCTTGAGGTAGGCATCAGCCTAAAGATATAAAGCTTTGTATCTTTTTACGAGGCTCTTAGGCAATCCCACTGTATCAGTTTATAAAAGCCAAATACTCCTTCGCTATGTAAATATAAGTTTGCGGTTTTTATTCTCAACAGCCCTGGTACAGATGTCACTACAGAACTGGACAGCTGGATTGACAAATTCTGCTTAGATGCTGATGTGTTTGTCTTGGTTGCCAATTCAGAATCAACTCTCATGAACACGGTATGATGTGCAATGATTTTTCATTACTTCTTCACTTAAATATTCATCAGTTCCATGACTGTAATGACTTCTCTTAGGCCTTAGACCCATGAATCATTGCCCTTAGATCTTGTGAATAGGATTTGTGCGTGGGAGGCAAGAAACAACGTGTATCCCCCACTAGAGAAAGGACAACCAAGTTTCTTACCAGCTCTGCTTACTTGGGCTTGAGCATCACATTTATCCTTTCTGTCTCATTTCTTTTTTTGATAAATGGATGATGCAGTGCCTGTCTTGCTGTACAGTTTGTTGATATTTGTCAGCTGAAGACACTTGTATTATCAAATAAATAAATTATGGAGTAATTCATATCCAGAAGTTCAGTAAAATGCACAAAGTAGGTGAAGGAAGTTGAATTTCTGTCTTGTTCTCATGCGTTCTTGTCTCGGAAGAGGGTGAATTCCCTTGATGCACCTTGCTTTGAGGACAAGTGCTACAGGTTCCCCTTGTTGAACTGTGTTTCTTCTGAAGAAGACGCTAGCAATAAGAATTCGTGTTGCATGGTTCTGTGCAACATGGAGAGCTGAAGATGTTTTAACACCTTTATTCTATAAAGCCTTGTTTCAAGAGAGGGAAGACTTCTGTATGCTCAGGGAAATGAACCATTAAAACCAATCTGACAGAGATAATAAATGTGCAGGAAAGACGAATAGGCTGTACCTCTACTGAAGGTTCTGTTAGTTTTGTATTTGTCTGATCCTAAACACCCAGACACAGAAGTGCTACTCTGCTTTTTAATGTGATTTTTGGCCAGTCTTTGTTCCCTGTTGGGCATGGCTGAAAGCTGCTACATAGAAATAAGTTAGTCTTGCAGTTTGTTTCAAGTATGAAAGTCTTGCTGAGTTTTTTTTGGTTGCCAGGTCTGTAAATCCTCACTTAATACTGAGTGCCTTGCCGTTATCAGAATCCGGAAATCACCAGAGTCCAGGGTGTATATTGAAGGGAAAGGAAGTAGATCTTGGTTGTGATTGAGGCTTTGGCTTGGTAAAACAGTGCTCTCTCCTTTTTAATTTTTTCAGCCTGGTAGACACAAATCAAGTTGCCTTTAACAATTATGTAACTGCTCTAAAGCATTTTTATTTTGCTTTGCATTGTCGCAAATGGTAATTTCTTCTCTACACAAAGTTTATGCTTCAGGTAAAGTATATGATAACTATGTTCTCATCCTCCTTACGCATGACTCTGACCGTAACAGGTTTGAGAATACTTGGCAGCTGCTACACAACCACAGATAATACTCCCTCATACATTCTCTTCAAAGTTCTTATTTCTGCAACAGTACTCTTCTTTACACACGCTTACTCCCCGGCTGATGGAGACTAACGTCTCTCCAGTGTGGTCTCCAGAGTACATGGTGGTGTCCTGCTGCAGATTCAAAAAGCTTATGGAAGCACAAAGATTTCTTCTGTTTCAGCCATGCTGGGTGGGGATTCGCTCCATCACAGCTTACCCATTATGACTATGAAAACAGCAGTGATGGGTGGTAGGTACAGGCAAGGGACCTAAATCCATTTTCAGGTGCATGTGTGTCTCACTTCTAAAATGAAAACGTTCAGCAATGACTTTTTTCCTGTGGCTCAAGCCATACATCCTTGTCTAGGAAACATAACCTGTCTATAGTTCAACCTGACGTTGCCTAGTTGAAGAATACAGATAGAGGATATTTTTCCGGGTGTAGAAACCAGATTTGGCAGGATGAACAGAAGCATCTTGGTAGTTCAAATAACGAAGACGTCACAGTTTTAGCCAGGCGACTTATTTAAAACACGAAATAAGCAGATACAGTCCTGTCTTCTATGGGTTTTTTCCCTTCCTCTCTTCCCCAACAGTATTTTTAGTGTCACGCAATTGCAAACACATTTAATGGAGGACTAGAAGTATCAAAGATGATGAAATTTTGTGATAGTAAAAGAAGTGGGGAGGAGGGAAGACAGGGAATGGTGTGATAGATTTATAGAAAAATAGACTTTATTTTCCAGTATTTTCTGAACAATTTGTTTTGACAATTTTCTTAATCTGTATTTGTACATTTATTATTTGTTACATTTGTATTTTAGAGAAGCTTGCAGTGTCTTTGACTTTTAGCATTGACGTTGGTTTTAGGGCATTTGATGACTTTTGAACTATCGTAAACCTTTTTTTATGTTGGATATCTGCGGTTTTTAATGTTAATTAATTCTTTTTAGTAAACCTTTAGAAAGCTGGATTAACTTCAGAAGCTGTTACAGAAGAATGCATGACTCTGGTTTGGATGTCCTGGGAGTTTTCTGTTTGTGCTTTAATTCTTAGGAAAAACATTTTTTCCATAAAGTGAATGAACGACTTTCCAAGCCAAACATCTTCATCTTGAATAATAGATGGGATGCCTCTGCATCAGAACGAGAATATATGGAAGATGTGAGTAACTTGATGGCTCTTACTTGTGTTGGTTTTTTAAAAAATACATATATATAAAGAAATGGCCTCCATATGCATAAAAGCATTCTAAATTGCCTAGGTAATACAGTTATTAATATGAAAACACCAGCTTTGTCTTATTAATAAAGGGATAAGTTATTTGATCGGAAGATGGAAATAACTTACTCCTTGTTCAGAGCAAAAAGCAGCCTGCAGTTCAAACCACAATATATACAGGCAGGTAATACAATGGGAAGCTTGTTTAGAACCTTTTTCCTCCACAGCTAAGCTTGTTTTCCATCTTCTTTGTATTACCTTTTATTTCTGTAACGGTAACGCAGCCCGAGGGTACGGGTTATGCATGTATACATGAGAGAGTAGCTGGCAGAGTACAGGGTTAGATGGTAACAGTTTGGTGCGCCCTTCAGATCTCTCAGCGGCAGCTAGCTTGCAGTGATACCTCTTTCTCCGTGTATGGGGAATGGAGTGGTTACCCCAGTAACTGACTGAGATCTCTGACTTGCGTAAAAACAGACAGTTGGAGAAGAAAATATTGTGGCTTCCAGGGCTGTTTAAATGGTTAAAAGCAGCTAGAAGGCATCTGCTGTCAAAGGGGTTGTTCATCGTCTGTTCCTGACTCTGACGTTCTGATTTGATGATGGCTCAGCTTTTGCCTTTTTCTCATGAGCTTTTTGCCTTTTCCTTAGGTGCGTAGGCAGCACATGGAGCGCTGTCTGACTTTTCTAGTTGATGAGCTCAAAGTTATTGATCCTGTAGAAGCGAGGAATCGCATCTTTTTTGTTTCAGCAAAAGAAGTTCTGAGTGCCAGGATACAGAAGGCCCAAGGAATGCCAGAGGGTGGTGTGTAGAAACTCTTGCTTTTCCTCAAATACAGAAAAACAGCATAAAACCTGATAAAGTATTTAAGATACAGTCACTGCTGTGAGGTATTGCTCTCTCCCTGATGGTCCGCTGTGTTTCACAGGTGGAGCGCTTGCTGAAGGATTTCAAACAAGATTCCAGGAATTTCAACATTTTGAGCAGATATTCGAGGTATTTGTGATGGGCTTTTTAGACCGACTCTTTTTTTAATGCAAAGGTAGCTTTTGCTTATGCTTAGCTTGATTTTACTGAACATTACCCATGTTAGTGAGTGGAGGAGTGTAAGGTATTCGAACCATCTGACAGCTTTCCCTTATCTGTGGGCTCTGTTTGTCTGTTCTCACTTTGAATAGCAGGTAGTTGTTTGAAAGAGAAGTGTTGTTCAGTGAGGGAAAGGACCAAAAGTGGACTCTTTGCTCATGTTTTGCGACCTCAGTATGAATATAGTCTATGTCTATATAAAAAGAGACGATGCCCTTAGAAAGTGCATCACTTAGAACCGTGTGCTGGTGGAACGTTTGCTGTGCAGTAAGCCTTATTTTATTCTGAAGTTGTAGCTTTGTAATTAATCGTTGTAATTCAGGACGCAAATACCAAGAAATTCTGTTTCACTGATGTAAATCTAAATATTCACTTGCATTTTTAAAGGTGGAGTTCTGAAATTATCACTGTTACCTACCTCTTGGCTCTGGTATGCTGTACATTAATGCTGGTTTTGTGTCCTTGTTGCTGTACAGAACGTAGTTGGAGTTTATGGTTTCTTCAGAAGTAGGACTGGCTACACACTTGAGTGATTTCTTCGTGATAGGATCCATTTGTCTAGCTGAGTTTAATAACTCTTAATTAATTAAAGCCCTTCTTGGATATCTTAAGGAAGCATCTCGGATATGCCTCGATGGTTTTGTGTGGTATGTACCAGCCTATCTCGTGCAACGTGAGCCTGAACAGTATCACCGTAGGTTGTGTACAGCAGGTGCTGAAGACGGCTCTTGCACGCCTGAGCCAGTAATTCCTTGTTCAGGGTATTTTAAAAAAATCAGGCTGCCTCTGAAAGTGTTTCTTCTCACAGTACAACAAACCTGTTTGACCTTAGCAAAACCAAGTTATGTGATGATGTGTATATATCAAAAAGGTGTTAGAATAATACTTTGATTCAGTCTTCCATAAGCCAGAAAATATCAGACTAAAATTTAAATTTAGTCCTTATCCACACTCTCAGGATAGATGACTGAATTGTTGAAATGACTGGTTCAGAATACCAGCAGGGTCTCAGACCGTGAGGCACGAAATTTCTTACTTGTGTCGCCAAGCAGACCTTTTTGTTTGTAGTTTTTGTCCTTAGAATTACGGTAGGAAACTTTCAACCAGTAGGAAAAAAGTGGAAATTAAGCTTCTAAGTCAGTTATTGTTCTTTAACACATTTTGCCATGTGCTGTACCCAAAGCTTTTTTGACAAAACCTCTTACAGTTGCAGTTAAGCACTCAACACTTAGATATTTCAAGGTTAAGATGGATGTATGACTTATTAAATGATGTGGTGCTATAAGCGCTCAGCACATCTGTAAATCACATGTCGCAGTCTCAAGGTTGCTCCCAAAATGAGAAGCGTCTATCACAGGATCACAACCACGGCAAGTTTCTTTGGTAGATGCCGGGACCAAAACCAGTTCTGTGACAGCACTGTATGGCCTTAAACCAACTTTTTTCTTCTTTCCCATGGCCTGTTTTGTTAGCTGCACACCTTCTGACTCCAGCAGCGAGAGTGGATTCTGCAATGTTTTTCGCTGCTCAGCCGTGTTTCATCCTGAAATCATGAGTGGCTTTGAATAGGAGTGTGATCACATCACTTGAAGAGCATGACAACATCTGCTAAATTAAGATTGCCAAAGCAATTTAAACTTTGAGTGTCTGATGGTGCAGCCTCTTTCACATTCAGGTTTTGTGGGCAATTTCCTAAGTTATAATGGCATTTTATTTGCTTTTAAAGCAAGGCTGATACTTAAATGGTTCACCAGGTCTGAAATCTTCAGACCTAACACTGAAATTACTGTCACTTGAGCTGATAAGCAGCTGACATCAGCATACTGTTGTCATCAGTTATGTTTCGCAGCACTAGGCTACATCAGCACGTGTATTAATGAAGAATGTTGTATGTCAGGTAGATGTTCTGTGTTCAGTCTGGGGAGGAAACCCTACTCGATACCAGGCTTTATGCACTGCTAGGCCGAACTCGGGTGCTGCGTAGCCATGGGTACGGCCTAAGCACTGCGGCCAAAACGCTTTGCATTTACTCTGTTTCCTGACAGAGGAGCTGCAAGTCCCGGGACTCTTGGATGACCCTGCAGTCTGTGCAGAGGAGGGGACAAGAGCACAGATGCTTCTGTCTGTCCTCGTCAAACACTGACCGCTTCCCTGCCTTGGTCTGTCTTGCCTTTAGCTCCTTGTCCCTGTCCAGGTGCTCTCGCTCTCTTCCACCCAGTTCACATCTCTAAGCTATCTCAGCACCTCATTTATAAACCCCTCCACGTGTGCCGTGTTCCCACTGCCTGTATCTGCTGGGTTTGCTCCCCCTGCGTTCTCTCACCCTGCTTTTGTCTTCACGGAAATTGGACGGCTTCTTCCTCTTTTCCACATGGGCCGAGAAGAGGAACTGTTACTTCTCCAGTAGTTCCACATTCCTGATTTTAGTATCAGTTCCCTAGTGGGAAAGCCTGTTCATCCTAAGACTGATAAGAAAAAAAAAAAAAAATCTAGAAGCACTCCATCAGTGCTAGTTTGTTGTGATATGGGAAAAATTTGGACCATTTTTGAAAGGTTTGTAACTACATTTATGTAGACACTTGTGTGAGGGCAAAAGGCATTCCAGAAATAGATAGAATATGTTTTTCTGCAAAGCACAGGGTGGTTAAAGTTGCTAAAAGGAAAACTGGTCCAGGCATTACTAGAAAAACTTGTAAGCAGTGGTGAAATTAAAGTCTTAGAGATTCATGTAGTAGCTTCAGAAAGTGATGTTGCTCTGTGTGTCAGCTGCATTACAACAAAGAAAAAAAGTATGCAGTCTTAGAGGAAAGGCTTGAATTAGTGCATCAGTTCTGAATTTTTATATTGTGGAATAACAGAAAGTAGTCTGTGTATCTTTCTTCTGAAATTTTACTGAGAGATGCATGGAAGTGCTTTATCGAAACGGTAAAGAAGCGCATGCAGAGTGCACTGTGTGCTGTAGTCCTCAGTGGATATTCCACGTAAAACCAAACCCCACTGTGCCTCAGGTTGTAGTGTTTGCCAGGTTTCCTCAAAAAACTGGTAACAGAGATGGTGTAGGGAGGCGTGGAGGAGGGAGGCAGGGCGGAATAGCAATTCTGGCTGTAAACTGGAGTGAATAACCGAGCCTGACTGAGTACGCTAGTGCAGAGTCCTTTGCTGGCACTGCACTGGCACGTCATAAGCTGTGCGCTTAAAGACTGTATTGCTATACTGGAAGTGGGCTGGAAGGTAACTGGTTTTGGTGACGCTGTTGAAACTTACCTTTTCTCTTTGTGTCGATAAATACTTACTTACAGCGTAACAGCAAATCTGCTGCTGACCCCTCTTCTCCTTCCCAGTCGCTTAACTAACCTTTGTGTTTTTCCTAGTGCTCTAACTTGGATGTTCTGATTGTGTTGTGAGTGACTGTCATCCTTTTATCTGCCGCATACTAACGCTGGGAAGGCTTTCCTCTGGGTCTAGTCTAGCTCTTACAATGTGCTGATGTTTATGAAACTCTGGCCTTTCATTGCTGATTTCTAGATCTGCTTCATCGAGGCACAAGCAATATCTTTTACCCATTTTGTTTATTTTGTTTTGATCTATTATTTTTAGATAGCTGAAACTTGTTATTCCAGTGTATGTGAAGGTCGCAGGCGAGTCTTTTAAAAGCGACTTAAACCTGTTTGTGCCATGAAAGGTGCATCCACAGATTGAGAAAGATTTAAAAACCCCGTAGATCTGGTGTAAAGGAACTAGCTGCTTGCTTTCTTCCCCTCAAACAGAAAATGTTGCTAATTTATGGTGACTTAGTGCAGGTTGAATTCCAACGGCATTTAATTGGCTACATAACTCAGGGTGTGCAGTTGCTTGGAAGAAAAGTCAAAGTCTTTAATTTATGATTTGTCGCAATTGATTTGCTTTTGCCCGAATTCAACATTTGTGTATCTTTTTGATCAGTGTCCCGGAATTTCTGAATCACTGTACAATAGTCCAGAGTGCAGATTGATGAGAAATTGTATCTTTAGAGCACTCTCTACTCATTCATTTCACACTTCAGTGATCTATAAATAAGCTAGTATTGTAAGGGCTACTGAACAACTTTTTTTTTAATCCTGTGAGAGGGTCCTTGTTTCATGTTCCAAATTGTATATTTTCTTCCCAGACGGTCAGTATTGACATGAGCATGTTGGATTTTATTGCCTGAACTGCTTCTTGAAACTGAGACTGTTTGTTGCAATAAAGACGACTCAAGCTAGGCAATACTGCCAGCATTCATGTTAGGCATTTATAATTCCAAAGAGATAGTTTGGAAAATTTTCTGAAGAGCTAGATTTATCTTATGTATTCATCTGAGTTTTCTTTCGTCTTTACTCTATTAATTTATTTTAAAAGAATAAAAACCTGTGCACATTACTGTGAATGACCGTGAAGGTACAGATGTGCTGCTATAGGCTCGTTTGAGATTTCAGTTCTGTTGTCTTTTAATTTCTATACACTTTCTCCCTTTTTATTTCCCTTTGGTTTAAGTTCATGGTAAAATTAGCAGCATGTGCTTTCTGACAGTGAAATTCCTGAATGTGTTGGCATGGAATTGCAGTAATGTGTTGTGGCTTGGGCCCCTCGCAGGAGTGTATCTCGCAATCAGCCGTGAAAACCAAGTTTGAGCAGCACACTATCAGAGCTAAACAGATAATAGATACTGTGAAAAACATTATGGACGACATAAACATAGCCGCAGCAGAAAAAAGGTAGGTTGGTTGGAGGGCTGGTTGGCTTTCGTTTATCCGGATCCTCTGAGGAGCCATTTCTATGCTGATGATTCCCTTGGGCCATTATGGACTTTAAAATTCACTTTTCTTGCTTGGTAAGAAACAGAGGATTTCTCTGGTGTGTCAGTCTTACTGCTGTTCACTTGCACCGCTCAGTCTGTGACTTCTGTGTCGGGATCTCTGTTTACTTTGCTGTTCTTCGTTACTGACTGACAGTTACAAAGGCAGTCTGTCGGTTTTCGAATCTTTATTTGAAATTTTAAATTTTTCTAGCTCTGTCCAGCATTTCAGAGGTCATGTTTGGGCATGCTTTGCCCAAGTGTTTTGTTAACAAAAACACTGAGAGAATAAATGGGGGGGATGCAGACACTTTACTTTGCAAGGGGTTGGAGCACTGTAAGGGATGAGAAGAGCCCCAGCTAACAGAGGCTTGGCCTTTGGCCCGTCCCAGATTGTATCCTTAAACACCTTTGTTCTCTCTTTGCTCGTGTAATCCTTTGGGTGCTAATGATAGCAGCTCAGAGGAGGCAACTCTGAGAGCATATGTACGGCTTTTTCCTTTACTTCTGTTGCTGCCTCTTGACTCCTGTACACGGCGAACTTGCTGTCGCGTTTAATCCTCGGCATCGATCTCCTTCCTGTGTCTGTTAATAGCGTGTCTTTGTGTTTCAGCAGGCTGCATGTGCCTGTCACACACACTCATCTTCCCGAATACATCGGCTTTTACAACCGGCGTGTTTACGTAGTGACTTGTCTCATGTTGTCGGATCCTGTGAAAACATGCTGTGGAACGTTTGAAAATACTCTGATATTCTGCTTTCTGTCAGTCGCCCTGCCAAAACCTGTGTAGTCACCCCTCCTAATCTGAGTTGCTGTTTGATGTTTCTGCTGGCCCTTCAAGATAAAACTGCTTTAGATTAAGCAATTTTTACTTAAACGATAGGTCGAGGACTTCTGAAGAGAGTTGTTTGTGACAAGGTTGGTTCCTGCCACCTCCCCTTTGCTCTGCAGGGCCATCAGACCCGTCTCACTGTGAAGGAATAGTTGAGTGGTGCTGGTGAGCAGCAGTAGGACAGTTTGATCAGACTTATCCTTTTTTCCCTTTTTAAATCAGGATAGACCAAGTATTAAAGGCCCCTGATTCCCCAGGCCTTTTTTAGTGGTCATGAGGTACAGTGGTAACAATCCCAGCTCCAAATGTTGTTTTGTGACTATATCAAACCCCAGTAACTGGAGTTATGTTCAACCAGGGCGGCCTTCAGATGCGCCTGTCTATATTGCAGTCGTTCTGAAGCAGCGCCTCTGCTCTGTTCAGCCAGTGTTGCTTCGGATTCCTTTTGGCTGCTCAGTAAACCATCAGCTAGGTGGCCCGTGCCTGGTTCTGGGGCTTGTTTCGTTACTGGGAGAATACCTGCTGGTGATGGTGATTTCCTTTCTGCTGTGTTAGAGTCCATTCAATGGAAGAGCGAGAAGATCAGAAGGATAGGCTGGACTTTGTTCGAAATCAGCTGAACATTCTGACAGAAGATACTAAGGAAAAAATCAAACATGTCACTGAGGAGGTAGAAAATAAAGTAAGTAATGGCAGTGTGAAAAATCTCCCAGATTCAAGTGTTGCCTTTTCTGTAGGGCAGCTCCTTTAGGTGCCCGCCCATCTTACCAAGCATGTTTGGAATGTCTAGTATGTTCCTTTTCCAAAATAAAATTTAAAAAAATCAAAACAAACCCCAGACCTTCAAAGTGGCAATCCCTCCTGACTGTCAGGTAGTGAACTGGTACAGTCAATGATTCCCTGCGTTGGTCTGTTCCCACTCTGGCTGGCAAAGGTAGGAGAAACATTTTATGTATTTACCGTGTTCTTCTTTATGTATTTACCGTGTTCTTCCAGGTCTCCTCTGCCATGACCGATGAGATTTGCCGACTTTCAGTTTTGGTTAATGAATTCTATGCAGATTTTCACCCTTCTCCTCAAGTACTGAAGCTCTATAAGACAGTAAGTTTTCTCGCGTGGTTTGAAGCCAGGCTCTTTGTCCTTCCTTCAGTGTCTACTTTGGTATTTTCATAATTTGCATAGCATTTTGTGTGACACTTTGTTTAAGCGTTGCAGGGTTTTTGCTTTCTGACCTATGTGTGTCTCTGTCTGTCTAAAACTGGAAAAGGTTGAAAATACTTTCTGCTTTGTTTTTGGAAGAAATTAATTTCTGTTTCAACCCTTTTTTTACTGGAGTGGTTCCTGAAACTGATACCCTGATTTGTAGGCTTCACTTCCAGTACATAAAGACCTGACATAAACAATTTTCACTACTCCTAAAATGAAATAGATCCAAAAATAAAATGAGCTTGCAAATACCCGACACTTGTAGTTTTAATTTTTTTTTTTTTAAAGGAAAATGCATTTTTCATTAAAGTTCTATGAATTTCTCCTCAGACTTAGTGTTTTAAAGGCACGTACACCTGTGTTTGCCTCTTAGGCTCAGGCTTTGCTGCTGCTGAGTGGCTGCTGTAACTCAGCCGGGAGCGTGGTGTTTTCGGGACGGCCGATGCTGGCCCGGCTCTGCCGCGTGGCCGGAGCAGGCGCCCGTGGGAACTGGTGGGGTCGGTCGGTCTGTCTGGGCAGAGCAGGGAGGTCGGCTCCCGTCAAACGATGAAGGTCGAGGCTTTGCAGGGCAGCGTGGTCGTGCTGTGCTTCTCAGTGTCCGGGTTTGCTGAAAAGACAGACTTTTCCGTGTGCCTTTTAATAATTACAGTCCTAGAGAAATCTTTCCTGCGTCATTTTGATTAGGTTTTCAGTCCCAATGTGCAATTAAAAAGCATGGTATTTCCATGGTAACATTCTTTTCTTCCCACTGTAAATAACAATGCCTACTCTTTAACCTGCCTCTGCTCTGTATAGTGTAATTGTTTAGCTAAATGTAAATTGAAGAGCATATATTCTTCATAAAATTTCAGGAACTGAACAAGCATATAGAAGACGGTTTGGGGAAGAACCTGGCTGATCGTTGCTCCAGTGAGGTCAATCAGTCGATGCATCAGTCGCAGCAGGAGATGATTGGTAAGATGAGGAAGGAGTGTTCAGGCTTTTTGTTTAGAGGAAGACAATTTAAGAAAACCTGCTTTTAAAAAAATTTTCTTTCTGGTCGTGATTTAACATTAACACTATGAAATGATGAAGGAAAAGCCATCCTAGATCAAGTCTTAGCAGCCTGTCTGTGATGCTAGCCAGTAACAGATGCCTGGGGAGAGGAATAACGAACCGGGGTAAGGGTAGTGATCCATCGCTTGTTTAGGGACTTCTGAGCCAAGACACTGCATCTGGATTCATGGCTTAAGCAAGTAGTAATGGACCTGTCTGCTGGGGACTTGTCTAAGCCTTTTAGAAACCCGTTTAAACTTTTGGCTCCCACAGCAGATACATGAAATACACTAATTGTTAGCTAATGTTTCTGCAGTACAGTCCTCTGCCTAGGTCCCTCTGGTTCTGAGTGCAAAACAAGATCATTTCACAAAGCATTTGTGCACTCATTTTTTATTTTTTTTTTTTAAACAAGTAGTAATTTTGTTGCATATCCATATCTCTTCCGATCTGTTTCTGGTGATAAAAGATTCAGAGCAAGATCATGGAATTACGTGAAGCCTTCTGTCATCTTATGCAGTAATGCTGCCTTTTCTGTATGGCACCACGGAACTGCTGGGTAAACCAACTTTCTTTAGTCCATCCTTATCATCTGAGCATTCATAGAGGTCTTTCAGTTGATTTGACCATTTGTTCCGATGGTGCTTTCCCTATGAGTTGATGTTGTGTGACTGTTTTCTTTTATCAGAGCAATAAATTGCCTGTTCTGCTGTGATCAATACTGCTAAATTACCCGCTGATTTTACAGATGAGTAGAATTGGTCAGTTTAGGTTCTTGTAGTTCACAAGGCTGCTCAGCAGTGCAAGGATGCTGCTTGTGAATGTGCTGTAAAGCTTTTAATGTTAACTCATCTTTACACTTCTGTTTTATTTCTAGAAAATCTGAAACCATTGTTGCCTTCTGGTGCTCAGAATCAGCTCCACTTGCTAATTCCGTGCAGGAGGTTCGACCTTAGCTATGATCTAAACTGTCATAGTCTGTGTGCAGATTTTCAAGAGGATATCATGTTCCACTTTTCCTTGGGATGGACTTCGCTTGTAAACCGTTTCTTGGGTCCCAAACAAGCTCAGAGGGTACTGTTGGGACTAGCCGATCCAAACGTACAAGTGAGTGCCTCGGAGGCTGGGCTGACCTTAAGTGCCTTGTTTTACCTTGCTGAGAGTGTATTGGGTTTTGCTGTATTTGCCTCTGCTATTCACGTGCTTGCTGCTGCTTTCCCCTAGTCCCTTTGTGTGAAATGTTTTTGGTGAGGGTTGTTTTTATTGGATTATATTCAGGGTTAGAACGGAACAAAAAAACCTTCCCTCAACTTCCTGCAGCTGTCCTTTGGATTGCACCCTTCGGGTAACCTTTTCATCTGTAACTTTTGGACCCTGGTGGCAGAGCCAGTCCCGTGTGGAACCCTTACTCTAACCCAGTCCCCCGTTGGGCAAGGGAGTGTCAAAACTTCCGCTGCCTGTCAGCAGTGCTCTTCAGATTTCTGTGCTGACGGGTTTCCTCTAAGTAGATCAAACCCTGAATATATGAAGATAAAATAAAACCAGTCTGCTCTGTAGTTCCTTAATGCTTTTTACTCAGGCTGCCATATTCCCCTCTTGTAGATCCCTCGTCCTTTAGCTGCCACCCCGTCCGCTGCCAGCCTTCCCGCTGTAACTCCGGAGATCGCGTCGCACGATGATTTCATGGTTCCCTTGGTAATGAGTTTAGCTTCGCTGACGTCGCGGACCTCTATGAGCATCATCGTCGTTGGCGGAGTGGCAAGTAGCGTTAGCACCGTTGCCTGTGATGGCAAAGATCAAACTGGGCTTTCCTGTTTGGGGCGCAACGTGGAGCTTGTCATGGGTTTAGTAACGCTGGGCTGGGTGAGCGCGTGGGGCACACTGGGTACCCGCAGGTGGTTTGTAGGGAGAGAACTGGTGTCATTACTGAGGGCAGTGGGACATACTCTCTATGCTGTTTGTCTGCGTTCAGTTTGTGGATTAAAGGATGATTTGATGGTGCCTCATCCAGTTTGGATTGGGTGGGAGCTTTGCTTTCTCCTCCTCCCTTCGTGACAAAGCAGCGAGGCTTCCGTAACCTGCCATTCCCCATGCCGCTCGTTGGGATGGAGCTGTGTCGCTCTGCAGCGATGCTGCGGCAGTGATGGATTTTCTTAAACTAATCCGAGGAACGGGCCACGAAGATGATTAAAAAAAATGGGTGGAATTAGATTTTATTCTGTAGGGCAGTTTATTTAAGCTGATGATGAACCCTCTTTTTCAGATTTGGAGAACAGTAGGCTGGAAACTCATCTCTCTTTCCCTAAGTATGTACGGGTTGTTGTATCTTTACGAGAGACTGACTTGGACCACCAAAGCAAAAGAGAGAGCCTTTAAACAGCAGTTTGTGGACTATGCTACTGAAAAGCTGCAGATGATCGTCAGTCTTACCAGCGCTAATTGCAGCCATCAGGTGCAGCAGTGAGTATCAGAGGGGTGTTTGCCCTCACTGGGACGGGAACTCGCTGTCGGTGCGGTGCTGGGGTGTGCGGGGAGCGGGGAGCAGGGACTGGCTGTGCGTGGTGCGGGAAGGCAGCTTTAGTGTCCCCTGGCGTTGACTACGAGGGAGTTTTAGAAGAGTTTGAAGTTGCTGCCTGCAAGGGTCAGTCCGTACATCTCCGGCTGTGCGTGTGCGAGAGTCAGTCGTAGGCTCCGTGTCCAGCACTGCGCTCTGGAGACGTGGGAGCTGGCTCGGTTCTAGGGGAGGCTGAATGTTAGACGAGCATCGAACCAGCCCTGGGGCCCTTTGCTGGTGAGCGGTGGTCCTGCCTCCAGGGCTGGTGTGGGCGAGGTGTAAGCAGCCGGTCCCGGCTGCTCTGCGCTGCAGAAGAGGAGCTCGCCAGCCTTTCTGGACTGTCCCGTTTGTCTCGTGTGTCTCTCCCAAATATGTTTCCACCTGTCTCTGCGAAGTAATGTCGAGGTGACTGTCTCCCTCAGCCTCTCCTGTTGAAACAGTTTGTTTTGATTAAATTATTATTTCAGAAAATTAGGCCTGCTAAATGAGACCTCTAACCACCAGGGTGCAGAACACCTCTCCGGTGTAGCCCAGGGAAAACTTTACTAGTACAGAGTTCAGCTTCAGCAGAGGAAAGAGAACCGTCCCCGTGTCCAGCAGCTGTGTGTCTCTGTGAGGACATGGAAGAGCTGGACTCAAAGCAGTGCTCCAGTGAGGTGAAGTAGAGAGGAGAGGAGATGTCTGCTCTCCTGCGGGAGAGCCTGCTTGCTGGCCCGGGGTGGTAACGGGGTTGGGTTTTTTTATATATTTTGTGCAAGGAAGAGTCTTGGAACTCAGGTTGGGAGCCTGTGGCTGAGAGGCAAGTAGGATCGGGCACCTCGGCGAGGCGGGGCACTCCTCCCCCGGCCAAGCGCCCACGTTGCCCTGAGCTGGGCGCTCAGCGCGGCACAGGGCGCTGTGCGAGGGGGCGCTTGGCTGCCCCAGCACGTGCTGCTGCCAGAGCCCCATCTCAGGCTTGTACCTGTTGATGCTCGGTGAAAAATTGCCAGACGTGATGTTGGCATAGACTGAGGTGCATTTTGTATGTTTAATTAAAAAAAGAGACACAGTGCTCCTGCTTTCTGCTATTCTGTAAGCCCTCAACAGCTGGAGGTTTTGGCTGCTGTGTTGTACTGCACGTTGCCATGCCGTGTGGGTTTTATTTATTTCTTTTTCTTAAATTTTTTTGTAGCAGAGACTTGTGTAAACCGTGATTACAAACTTGTTTTCTCTTTAGGGAAATGGCTACTACCTTTGCTCGGCTCTGTCAGCAGGTGGATATTACCCAGAAAAACCTGGAAAAAGAAATTGCTAGGCTTTCCAAAGAAATAGACCAGCTGGAGAACATACAGAGCAACTCCAAGCAGCTAAGGTAAGCCTGGGTGTGTGACTGGCCACGAGCAAATCCAGTGCAATTGGTCCTTGCTGTTACTTTCAGGTTGCCAGGAGGTGGGCACAGGCGCAGACGGGTGTGCAGCGGTACCTGTTGTCTTTGCTTGTAACTGAACAGCTCTGGTTAAGTTAAAATAAATGCGTGCTTTTGCCTAGATGAATGAGCCCAGTTCCAAAAATATTCTTTTCTTAGATTGTCTTTGTCTCTATTGTGTGGGAGAGATTGCTTTCTCAAGAATATTCATCTTCTGTAGGTAAATTAGGGTGGCACCTCCCCAAAAACCTTCCCCATAGGAGAACAGGGGAGCAGCTGTACTGTGTCGGGTCATTCCGTGCGCTACTGCTTGTCTTGCCGTTCCGGCAGGAGGTGTTTACACAAGAGAAGCCTCCAGCAATGGGTGGTTGAGGGACTGAGGAGCAGCCTCAGCCTCGGTTTCGTAGTGTTCTCCCCCTGCTAAGCCTGCCCTGCCGCGGGCTGCCCCCGGCCTCCCGCGGTCACGGCGCGGAGCCCCACCGGGCACAGCCCGCGGCGGGGGTGCTGAGGGGTGGCCGGCGTGAGGGGCCCGGCTGAGGGCCCTCCTTGCCGCTGCAGAGCCCCTCCCGAGGTGGCGTCTGAAAGGGAAGGGCAGCCCTGGGGCGGTCCGGGATGAAGCTGGCCCAGCCCGTGGGGCGCAGGAGAGGTGGGGTGGCGGCCGGGGCCCACCCTCGCACCCTCTGGGGCTCTGGCCGGAGCGTTCGGGTTTTCTTAGTGCTGGGGCTTTCAGGAACGGAGGAGTAGAGACTAAACACTGCTGTTGATTCTGCCTCCTTGGGGGTGTTCCCGCGTTGAAGTAAATTCCTTGCTTTTGTTTGTTTTGCAGAAATAAAGCCATTCACCTTGAGAATGAACTAGATCGCTTTACAAAACATTTTCTTCAAAAGAGTAAATAAACCGTCGTTGGTAACTTTCCCCGTGATCCTTTGTAGGACAAAGTAGAAACGTTACAGATGACACTTCTCTGTGGAGTCACATGAAATGATTTATATTTTAAATGTTACTTTGATTACACCTGTTAATTACTGTAAAACTTGGGCTTCTGATGGTGAACCAAACGGAAGAGCTGTGGTATTTTTGAGTGTTCTGTTTGTTTTGCAGATTTTGGGTTAAAAATCGTCTTTAAACACTAAATTTCTTTGGGCACTTGACAATAAAACCCCAAATCCTTACTGGTTTTTGTTAGTATTTAGCAGTGGCAAGTCTCGCTTCCTGGCATCCAGGAGTTTACGCAGGGAGAGAGACCTTCTCAGTTAGCGCTGTCTCCCCTTCCAGTTGCTTAGGAATTAGCCAGGGACGGAGGGTGCCGCTTTTTCATGCGTGGGTGGCTTTGTTCAGTGAAGGGAAGTGTGAACTCTGGCCTGGGGAAGGGACCCCCTGGCCTGCTCTGAAAGGGAGTGCAGGTGTTGGGGGCAGCAGTTCCTCAAAGGGAAGGCGACAGTAAACTGCAGAGCGTTCACTCAGGAAGCGCAGTAGGCTCTAGTTTCCCCTCTGGCTACCCCCTGTAGACCAGATGGCACCCATGAAGTGAAAATAAACCTGTTTCAACAAGCTGGTCGGACTTCTTGCAGTTGGTCAAGTGGTGAAGTGGTCATTTGCCCACGAGAGCAGGCCTGGAACCCGCGCTCAGGCGAGCTGCAGGGGGGGCCACGGCTGCTGCTGCCGCTGCGCTGGCACCCGGGCAAGGAAGAGCTGGCTCAGCTGAGGGTGGCGACTCGCTTTTGGCACCTTCGGGGGGGGAAGCTGCGGGGGTCAGCCTTGACCCCCAGCTCCTACTGCTGAGTTCATGGAGCAGGGAGAGGCTGGGGTTGGCACTTTTTACTGGTGCAATGTCCTGGGCGGCCCCTGGGTTCTGCTGTAGGCCAGGCCTCTTCCAGGGGAGACTTCGGGCAGGGGTGCTGGAGTAGTTCACCCCTTTGCTCACCTCCAGCACTGCAAAGCCTCTTTAAAAAAAAAAAAAGTCTTTGCTGTTGCCATCTGCAGTCATTGAACACCTACTTTTTTCTAACTAGACTTTTTAAAAATAACTTATTTTAAGAGAAAGCCTTTTCAGAATATTTATATATTTTTATGGAAGCGTTACCATGACTAATGAAATATTCACCTCTAAAATGAAGCTGTAGGGATTTGCTATTTCCCAGTAAATAAGGGCTGTCTTAAAAAGTGTAAGATCTGATGCTCAGGGCAGTTCATTATTAGGAGACAAAAGAACACCGTGTTCACCACAGTGTATTTGGGTGTTTGTTTCTGATTGTGCTACCGCAAGCATGGCTCTCTTGGAACTTTCATTAGCAGCGTGCAGGAGGAGGCTCAAGGTGTTTGAGGGAAACTGTGAAATACAAAAGCAGCCCAGCCTGCAGGTGTACGGGGTTACAGCTGTGTGTTCGTGCTCTTTTGGGAGCATTTTTATGGACATTGTATCAAGATCAACCTTTACATGCCTGTGTGCTATGGTTATTTATTAAAAAGAAACTGCTACCCCTTTGCTCCGGTCAGTTATTCGGCAGCTGTACCCCGGGGGAAGGCCTGCCCCAGAGCTCTCCTGCAGGCACTGCAGGACACAACTGCTGAGGCTGAATGAAAAAAGCTGCTTCCCGGCTTGGCCGCGCAAGCTGCGCCCTCGCTGCGGCAGCCCGGAGCAGTTCAGCGGGTTGGAGAAGATGATTAATGCCGCCGGCTGAAGGAAGGAGGGCGGGAAGGTGCCTGCCTCCTCAGGGAGGGGGTAACAGGAATTCTGCATGCTCTAAATCCTCTGCTTTTCCCAGGCTGGGGCTGGTGGCTGCCTGCCCCCTCCCTTCACTAGAGGGTCAGCAGGGCTGCCCCCTTTCTCCGGCAGAAACCTCGCACGGGCGCTGCTCCGGGAGGGAAAACGCGAGTTGTACATCAGGGCAGCTCCTGGGTGCTGTTCAACACCCCCCTGCCCCGGCCAGAAGCGAGACCTGGTGGCTGTGGGAGATGGGTCTGGCCACAGCCCCTGTCACAGGACCAAGCCTGATGTTTAGGAGGGGGACGCTCGTTATGGCAGCTCTAATTAAACATTCACAGGTGCCACAGGCTGGTTAAAAGCACTTGTTTATTGGTTACAATATCAACTCATGGCAACATCTTTCACTGAGCCACTGTACAAATACAAAGAAAAAGATCCATCGTGGAAAAAAAAAAAGCTATAAACAGAGTTCATAGCAAGTGATTTTTTTTTTTTTTCACAGGGAAGTCTTTTTTACAACAGCACTGTTAAAGAACAAATGGCACGAGTCCCTGGTTTTTTTAATAGCTTAAATAAAAGCTTTAAGACTGTTTCTGAATACATACACAATCCAAAGGCAGTGCAGAATCACTTCATAATTGGTAACGTTACCAAAGTTTTCCAAAGAAGTAGTCAGCAACAAATTAAAAAAAAAAAAACAACCCCTAGCTGATGAGAAATGCTGGAAACTAAAGGCAAATTAAAACCAAGCATGTTGAGAAGCATTTTTGTTTTGGACTCCTTTGGATGTAATATGTACTACAAGTGTTCAGATGCTTTTATTTAAAAAAAAAAAAAAAAAAAAAAAAAGGAGAAAAACACAAATAGAGCACCATTGTGTAAGTAAAACAAAGGCTTGAAATATCTAAGACTATTCCACCGAAGTCCATATTAGTTAAAACCTAAACATACTGTGTGGTATAAGAATGTCAGGCACATGTAATCTGTTATCAGTTATATCAATTAGTAACACTGTTCACACATTTACCATAACAACACTGCATTAACATTCTGCATGTATTTTACATAACCAGCAATTGGATAAAAAGGCTTGTGGTGCCTCCGAAGTGTAGGAAGTCGGCTGCCAGCATGCACGCCAGGTTACTGTATACAAAGTGCACCACCAACCCATGCGTAAGGACTTGTACAGGAAATGCTATCTCAAAAATCAGTCATTCTGCTACACGACCATGGATACCAACTAGCTGAATTAGCCAATACTCTCACCAACATCTCAAAGCACAGCACTAAACCTAGTGGAGGTGACGGTGGCCTCAAAGAGGAAAGACTAAGCACTCTTGGAATGTTTTCACAATGGTTTCATTCCACCTTAAAGTAACGTGAACTTCATCGTGGGACACGCGGTTACACTAACTGAAGTAAAACTATTTCCAACCCATGCATTACAGTAAGCACACTAGGACCAGCTGGGACATCAGTTCAGCCTCGCCAAGTCAAGGTCAGGCCCCCTCCCTCGGCAGGGGAGCGCCTGTTTCAGCCACGTCCCATTTCAAGTGGTACCTGTTGGTGTCAACGCACTGAACTATCACTGCTGCCCGATTCTGCGGCGTATCTGCGATTTCGCGAGGCAGAGAATAGGGATGTTTGGAAGAAAAAAACGTCTGGAGAGGGATGGGAACAGGCCCACCTGACTGGAGCAAGCGAGTACACACCAGCACGATGCCACGGGGAAGCTTGTTGTGGTTTCCAGAATCTCCACCCCTCTCTCTGCCCATAACCGTCTGTCTGAGTGCCAGGCTGGGCACTGCCCTGAGCCATAGTCGCTGTTGCAACGTTAAATCAACGTTAGAAGATGGCAACAAGAACTGCACCTGCCTGCAAGAAGTTGTTGCACAAAGCACATAGTCTGAGCCATAACTGATTTTTGTAAGAGAGGCTGGGAAAGAGGCACCTTGGCACCATTTTGGCACCATGTTCTCAGTTACTCCATTTCTGTAACTACACAAGTTACATCAGATAACGATGGAGTTCGGCAACAAGCTTTTAGGGAGGGGTCAAGCTGTACCCACTAGTGCCGCGGAACCTGCCGTGGACCAGGCGAGCGTGCTGTCCTGGGGCACAGTCAGAAATCACACACGCTGCATACCGGAGCCTACACGACAGTATGGGCACAACCCACCTGCTCTGCGGGTCAAAGCTGGGAATGAAACCTCTTAAGGAAAACCTGTGATGGGTCATTTTATTACCTCCCTCCTATTAGGGGCAGTTTGAGCTTTTAGCATTAAAACCGCATCCACTTGAGTGAGGGTGTGGATCTTGAAAGGTCACTGGTGTTTAAAAAGAACTTCCCCAGCCTGTGCAAGTTCCTTATTTGGCCTCACACAGTAACAATGTGTTACACTAAACCAGTAGCCTTTGAAAAAAAAAAAAAATTAAAAAATTCTAAACTATATCCAGGACAGTAATTAAAGAGCAAACATCACCTTGGCAGGGTCTATCACAAGCTTTCTATGAGTTCCCAAGAAGCATCAGACGCTGCTTCCCCAGTCGTGCTCCGGCTTCTTCCAGGTTCCCTTGTGCAGCCGCACGAAGGAGCCGCCTCCGGCCCTGCAGCGCTGGCGAAGCGAGCGGCAAAGGCCGGCAGACACATGTGGGATGCTTGTGGAACCCTCGATGCCAGCAAGCAGGCGGCGCTCCTCGCTGTTCATTTCAAAAGCAGCTGAACCCAACAGACAATTGCCCATCAAACCATGACAGCGACGTTATCTGCAGCAATACCTGTATCACTGCGAGAGCCGTGACCACGGTTACAGCCCCCCGGAACTCTTAAGAAAAGTTATGTACATTGGTAAAATTGGGTTTGGAGTTTTGCAAGTAGAAACTAGTTTTAATACCAGCATGTAAAAATGGCACCCGTGTTCGCAGAGGTGTTGACTAGGAAATTGGTTCAAAACACCTTTCTATGGAAAAAAATTTTTTAGAAAAAAGAATATTTTCTTAAAATTCCTTAGTAACAAATTTCCAGAATGGTTCGCTCAAGGCAGCTGTGAGTTAAAAATAATAATCACGTGCACCACTAGAAAATAAACCAAGTCTGCGAGATCCCAAAGAGCTGCTCACTTAAGAGAGTAACAAGAATTCCGTAATAGCTCTGTTAATGCAGACAGACCACAAAGCAAAAGGCAGAGGAATTCCTGTGACGTACAACGCAGTGTGATTTTGGTCCTACCCCCCAGCCTGCTGTTAGTAAATGTGTCCTTCTCCAGCACAAGATGCGCCTTTTTCTTTTTTAGAAGTGAATTTACTGTGATTGACTGGTACATTTATTGGCACCTTCACCATTACAGACATGGCAAGTTTACAGGCACAGTCTGGAAGTACGGAAATTTAGGATTACAAATGTCAGAAATTTGACAAGTAAGTCACCTCGGCCACAAATCTGGTTTGGTATATTACAAGATACGGGGCACTTATATTCACTGCCTGACCCAGAGCTACCCAGACGCCCCGTAACTTCAGATGAGGGCAGATTAACATGGTCTTCTAACCTGATGCTTTAAAATTCACGTATCTTTAAAACAAGTCACTTAAGAGAAGCCAATAGAGCGAGTTCCCCTTTCCAAAAGCAGACGTTCAGGTTCCCCAGAGAGCATCCATTGCACGCGCAGGCACGCTGCCAGGCACCAACAAGTTAAGGAATCTTCCCCGGTAGCTTCCAATGGGCATCAGTCACTTTGATTTTTCCTGTATCTACACTCAACTTGATCGGAATCTATCATTTATAAGCAACTGACATCAAAACCAGAATAAAATCAGGAAAAGGAGAGGGAATGGCTATTTACAGTGACAAGCTGCAGAACAATTAGCATCTAAATAAGCCACCATGGTACAGACCTCTGTGACCACAGGAGAACAGGCAAGCCGCTAAGTTTATAGTATGAAGTTTCAAAGGGTCACACAGGTAAGTAAGGTTATTTGGTTTATTGTAAGTTACACAATTCCTTTTATAATTCACACTGCACGTAACTAACAACAAGCGCTTTTGGTTGTGGTATGCTTTGGCAACCCCCTAATTTAGAGGGGGATTACAGGCGATTAACTGCACATTTCAATCTTCTTTCGGAATTTAAGCAAAGTCCTCCTGAATTTCTCAGCTGACGGTGGTAATAACGGAACAAGCTTTGCAAATACACTGCTCTCTGCGCGCCGAGCACCGCGCCAGAGCGTTTCGTTAGTGCGAGTCAGCTCGAGCTGGGGACGGGCCAGAACCACCTCGTGTAGGCAGAGCTGAATCGTCACAAGGAAAAGCACTCGGCCGCTTCCCGACAGCAGCGCAGCTCGCTTGGCTTCCTTGCCCAAGGACTGCCTGGAGTCACGACTGGTGTGAAAAGCTGCAGTAAGGAAGCTAATACTTCTGGAACCAGGTTGTTTGGTTTTGGTTTTTTACTTTTAATTATTTTTTGCTGTTGTTGCAAGTCTGCCTGGCATTAACTCCTTGGTGTTTGGAGGCCATGACTGCCAATGGATGAACCAGGAACCACTGGCTTGAAGGAAGAACCCCCATGATTAAAAATAGGCAAGCAGGTCAAGAAGTGAGTGAGTAAGGCGGTAGGTATTAACTGGGAGTCTCCAGGGCCTTTAAAAAAAATTTCAAATGCCTTCCATTATAAAAACACATACATACCATTGGCTTCACTTTATCTACAGTAAATTCACAGAAAACATTAAAAACAGCAATCTAGTTTATCCACTACAAAACTCAGAAGTGACATCTCGGGTTAAAAGCAAAGCTATAAATGTAGTTCCTTAAAAAATGCGAACATATTTCTTTACATACAGACAAATGTTACATGATTGGCTGCTATAACGTGTATATTCTGTTATGTACAAAAAAAAAAGTACAGGATTAGCAGACTGAGCACAAGCAAAAACCCTTCAAGGACAATCTAACCAAACCACCAAAACAAAAAGACTGGCTCTTAGTTTGTCGGTCACCATGATTATGTGTGCTGGCCCCTTTTAAAAAGTCAGTGATTTCTTCCCCCCTCCCCTATTTCTTCACTTGATTTTTTTTCTAGTTTACAGAAAGCCTTTTTGTGTAATAATCAGTGAATAGAAAAACTTCACCTGCAAATACAAGGTAGAAATGTTATTTCACAGCTATAGGCTGCAGCATTGATCTCTCCAGATCTCAAATGGAGAATGTACATGTTTGGCTCCCAGTTAATTCCAGATTCTGAGAAAACTGTCCCAAGACCCTGTAGCTACAGCCATGCCATCATCAGTAACACCTAAACAGCTGACACGGTTGTCATGGCCAGCAAGGACACCTGGAAGAGAAGAAGCAACAGAAGTTAACGCTCACAGCACGTCAAGGACTCCAGCTGTTACTCTGTTCTCCCAGGTTAAGTCTTCAAATTTGCTAAAAAAAAAAAAAAAGACTTAATGCGAGATCTAATAATCCTTTTTGTCTTCACCCTGAAGAACTACAGGCATCACAACAGCCACATCAAGACACTCAACAGTGAGGTTTTTAAAAACACATACACACAGTATTGCCTCCATTTTTCTCTCTGCCCGAGTTCCCCTTCTTTCTGCCCCAAAGACCTCCTGCACCCCTCCTCAGGCTCTCCACTGGTTCTCCCCCGTTTTCAGCAACGCTGTCCACAATTTCAGCCATCAAGTACTTCCAAGATCAAACGTGGCGTCTTCTGACAACGCCCCGGATACAGGAACTACCTGGAGGTTCCCAGGTTTTGCAAACCCTTACGACTAAAAACCCCCCGTACTGCATCGGACTACTAGAAGGCAGCACGGTACCCCGCCTCTCCCGCTTCGGTTCGGCTTCCCTTCTGCCCATTCTCGCACGTGTCTGCTCTCCCGAGGGGTTAGAGCTCAGCCTGTCCAGCTCCCTGAAGGCCAGGCAGCTGTTTTCAGTCTCAACAGCAGAACCAAGGTTCAGACCTGAGCCAGGCCCCATCACTTCCATCACCGCATGAAGTGAGAAAGATGTCGCTGGGCTATAAACGTGCTGTCTTTCCCGACAGAAGTGACTAATTCAAGGGCCAAAAGCGTTCCCATTCCCTCCCTCCCAACACCAGAAGACCACGGTAACTTACTACTGAGTGAATCACTTCCTCTGGTGGGTGCAAAAGTCAATGCAAATGTAGAGTTTTGTATTACTTAATTTCATACACTTCAGTGAAATAAATTTTCTGTAGACTTCACATGATTTTGGAGGCTGTTCCTTAGCCTCGAGAGCTGGTATCTTCCAGCACACAGATGTACAACGGCCCATACCCAAGAACAGCAGTTATTTCCCTGGCTGGAGCAGTTACTCCACACGTGATACAGGTGTAACTGTGATGCAACGTAACAACCAGAAGGTCTAACCAAGTGCAATAAAGCACAAGGACGCCATTCCAAGAGAAAACAGCGTTCCAAGGGAGCAGGCGGACTCCGTAACATCAGCACTAGCACTGGCAATGAACTGGCTCTGCATTCCACACACATTTTGGATATCCACCTCCTGCTAAGGAAATGGAAAACCTGGGCTCTTTGCAGTTCCGTGTACTCACCTGCTCTCTCTCCTTTCAGAGTATCCCACACGTTGCAGTTGAAGTCGTCATAACCCGCTAGCAAGAGGCGCCCGCTTTTCGAGAAGGCTACGGAAGTGATGCCGCAGATGATGTTGTCGTGGGAATACATCATTAACTCCTGGTCGGCACGCAGGTCAAAGAGCCGGCACGTGGCGTCGTCAGATCCAGTGGCAAACGCGTGTCCGTTAGGGAAAAACTGGAAGTTTTAATTGAGAGACAGGAGTTTGACGCCAGAAATAATGCACTGTTCATGCATTACTCCAAAAACATCACAGGTTTATTTTGCCAGGATGACCAGATAAAGGCAGAACGATTTATTTAAAAACATAAATATGTAAATCTGCCCGCTAAAAAAAAAAAATGCACACAGAGCTACGGAAGGGAAGACTTCTCGAGCGGTACTGGTAACACCTGAACGGCTGGCATTTTACCCAGACAGGTCCTGCACGCGGTGTAACAGGAGTCAGGGAGGGCGCAACTATCTCCTCCGAAAGGAAGCAAAAGGCCGCTCCGCGCCTCCTGGCTGCGGGCCAGGCAGAGCTGGGTGCAGCGGTACTCCACGCCCCACCTTGAGCTGGCCAGCCAGGGTGGCTCAGCCAAGACAGAAGACTGCAAGCCAGCAATTCGATTTCCAAAAACTCTACTCCAAACCAGAGCCATTTTTACAACAGCCATATTGATTGAAATGGCAATGAAAAAAGCTCAACACGTCTCAGGATTCAGGTCTAAGTATAGGAACTGCATTTTTCTGCTGGTCATGCTTTTGGTATTTTCTCAGCCTTAATAATTTGTCATGTTTATCAAAAACAGATGCAGCTTAGACTTAGATTTCATTCCCTATTTATCAGAGCTTGTATCTTGCAGATCAGAACATAGTGTTACTGTGACAGAGAGGAAATATAATCCAGTTTATAAATATTACAGAATGATTCCAGGGATGAATATTCAACGTAAGTACTGATTTTAACTTTGCCTTCCAGAATATGTTGCTGAAAGCTGTTTTCAACAGAAAACAAGTACACTTTTGTTCAACATAAAACTTCCAGATGAGGATGCTTGGCTATTTTGCTCCCTCTCAGTGTATCACATTTATCTACAATTTTCACTTTTTAAGACATTGCTACACTGCAAAAAGTCTCCCTCCTCCATTCTTTGCTTCTTAAAAAAAGGTCTCAGTTATTGAACAAAAACATAGCCGAAACTATTGCAAGAACACTTCAGTGCATCACAGATAACATACTAACAATTCAGTTATAAACTAGATTGTAACTTATTAGACAACCTTCTGCATTACATGCTATCCTGACAAAGTAACTGGTTTTAAATCAAGACAGCCCAGTAGACCATAAGCTGAATTCATGCAACTCTAGCTTTTATCCTCCCCCTTTCTTCCCATGTGGAAATACAAATGATCACTTACACAAACTGCATTAATATCTGACACATGCCCTGTGAACGACTGCCTGCACATTCCATCTCGAATATCCCAAAGCTTCGAGGAGGCATCACAGGCACCCGAAACAAAAGTCCTCATATCTGGACTCAGAGAGAGACTCATCACATCGCCAGTATGCCCAGTGAATGTGGTGGTCTGTTGACCAGTTTCGATATCCCACAAAGCACTGCAGATAAAGTGACAACATTAACATGATGTATGTGGTTACTTGAGAGTTTAAAGTTTTAAATACAAATTAAATACAAATTGTATTTAAATACAAATACAAATTAAAGCATTGGAGAGAGAGAAAAAAAAAAGGGGGGGAAAAAAAAAAAAGGCCAACAAGAGCTCA
Source organism: Leptosomus discolor (assembly GCF_034619465.1). NCBI lineage: Eukaryota > Metazoa > Chordata > Aves > Leptosomiformes > Leptosomidae > Leptosomus > Leptosomus discolor. The sequence goes on along the minus strand of NC_141397.1, from coordinate 57,700,776 downwards.
AAAACTCACCACGTGGTGTCTCCTGAGCTAGTGACAATTTGGTTGTCATCTAGAAAGCGACAACAGGACAAGTACCCTAAAAATGAAACAGTTACGTTAGTTTCAGACCCAGGAGCACTACCTGAAGTTTAAAACCCAAGAGCAGCAATTAACGTTCTCCCACAGCTAGTCTGTAACCAGCAAAACTATTTCACAGTTCACAATACACCTCAACGTGGAACTGTTTCACTTGGCGCAGCAAAACCCCACAGCTGCAGCAAGAACATGGCTGACCTGTATGCCCCGGCAGCTCCCGGCTCACTCTCACGTTGCCCTCTCTGGTTTTCAGGTTGTATATGGAGCAGATGTTGTCCAATCCACCACAGGCCACGTAGTTTCCCGACGGTGCGTACGCACAAGTCATCACCCAGGAGGATCTCAAGGGAATGGCGTGCATCTTCAGAAAGACAGAGCTCGTGAACGCTACGTCACACGTTGGCTTTCGCTTTCCACTGAGGTCACTCGGGTCAGTTAATGAATTGTAACAGATGAAAGACCCCAAACAGACTGCGTATCCCAAGTTTCAGTGTGTCGATTTTACAACACATTACGACCCATCTCACACTTACACATAGACACAGGCTCGGAGGAAAAATACCAGTAGTCTCCAGGGTACGTACACAGAACTTCAGTACAACGTTATTTAATAGCAAAGCTATTCTAAACTTAAACATTTGCAACATTTGTTTATTCTGCTTAGACTGCTTTGTGCAATTCTTCTACACATCTGAGCTATAGGTTATGGGATGGCTGTACCCATGGAGACAGGACAGTTTACAGACGCAGATCACCACCCCACATTCTACCTAAGCTTTTCTCATTTATCAGCTTGCTTTTTTTTTTTTCCCCCCTCCTCCTTTCTCTGCCCTCAAAAGCAAAGCACTCTTCTAAATTCTGAGGTTGTGTATTGCTACAATTTAAAACCAAATTAGTTTCAGAAGCAACACCACACAGGCAGAGAGCAATAGCTACAAGCTATTGCACCAGCAAATTTAAACTGAAAATGTTACGTATTACCTAGAAGTTTTCCTTCGGAGACAGGGCCTACAACATACCACTAGTAATCAGCTAGTCATGGAAAAAAAAAAATTATGTCTGAATTAGAAAAAGACTGCTTCTTTTCATTTTTGCCTTGCAACCATAGAAAAAAGTAGACACAAGCCCCCTCAAACACACAAATTATGCATGAATTATGGATATGGATTATAAATAACTCTACCTTATTTGTTGTATAACTATCCCAAATAATTAATTTTCCATCTTGAGAAGCACTGACTAGTAGCCTAAATAGAAACACAAAATAAAATGTGTCAATACAAACCAAACAAACAACCAACTCAAAATAGACATGCATCATGCATGATCACCAAGTGATTCAGAAATTTCATAATTTCTTTATCACCCTCTGGCCTTATTTGGGGCAAGGGAGGCATTTGTTGGAAAAAAATCTACAAAGGTCTATATACTTCCTGACCGAAGAGTCACATGTGCACAGGAACTCATGATTAACAATAACGGACAAACCCAAGTAATTTACTGAAAACACACTTTATGAACTCTCTCCCCAGGTGCTTTTATTTTTCATACACTAATATTTTAATTATATAGCTACACAAAAATAAACAAGAAATTTAAGGGAATATAAATCTGATTTTGAGAGGAGATTCAAGATGTAATTGTTTTTGGACTACAAGGCAGAGAGTAGAGCATGAGGAGAGCACCATTAACATCTGACCATCAGTTGCTCTAAAGGCAGCATGACAAAACTCCTTCCTAGAAGCTAAGTAACCTTACCAGCTACGTACAGAGGGATCTTTTATTTAAATGAAATAAAATTTGTCTGTAATTTTTTAAACTCTCTGTTACCATAGAAGTTAAATAATTATTTGACACCTTGGAAAAAACAATATCCATCATTCCAAAAATATGCCTCGCCACATACCCTTCTCCTCTTAAATCAACTCAAAGAACTTAGTTAAAACTAAAAGAAGGAAAGGACAAGCAAAGTACCTTCCCTTTCAATCAAGACTTCTCTATTACCACTATGCAATCCTCACTGGTTTTAAAAAGGCAAACTATAACTGAAGTCAAAAACCCCACCACAGCCGTGGTCTGTGATCCCCCTGCAAGGGCACCACCACCACACACCGTATGCGTCCCAAACCCAGATTTTAATTCTGATCTCGACAATCTGATTTCTAACCCCTGCACTGCAGGTTTACGGATCACTTGTACAAACCTCGAGTCAGATCCCCAGTGCATAGCATAGATTTTGGCTAAGTGACCTCTAAGCGTACGCCTTGTTCGCATTTGAATTCGACCCACTGAGTCCAGACTTGTTGTGATCTAAAAATAAATAAAACAAACCCCTGAGATACTGAGAACTATTTTTAATATACAAGATAACTAAATACATTTGAACTTTGATGGAAAACAATGTATCTTGGCATGCAACAGCAAAAAAAAAAAAAGAAAGGATACTAGTGTACAACCCAGGACTACGTCCATGCAACAGTGAGGAAAACAGGTTTTACAGAAGATGCACTAACACACCTCACAACGGCTATACCTGAAACTTCAGAAAGTCGTCTTAAAATACTACTGTGTAATGCTGAGGCTATTTCAGATTATCAAATCTGAAAGTTTCCAATTAAATCCAATAAAAGAAAATCCTCCAATATTTACTGCACTTACTTTTTAAAGCATGGGCAGAATTTCAAACGCAAAATACTTTTGTTTCCAAAATACAGCTAAAAGACATTGATTTAAGTCTTTCTAAATATACTAAACACAATAAACAGACTCTATTTAAAAGGTGAACTGGAAGCAGGACCCATTAAGACGGTGTTGTTTTTTTTTTTTTTTTCCGGACTGTTTGGGTTTTTTTACCATTTTGTTAATTTGTTTGGTCTTTTGGTGGGGTTGTTTTGTTTTGTTTTAAATAGCTGTATAAATACACAGTACATTTCCAAAGGCTTCTTTCAGTTACTAAACAGGAACATGTTACAGTCATAAATCATATCGATTTTTATTTTTTTATCTATCAAGTAACAGCCTATGCACAGAATCAAGAACATACCTGAGCCAGAGTTGTGTCACTACATGCTTTCCTTGCATCCTGAAAGAAAAGAATGGAACAACTTGAATCTAAAAGGCAACACTGAGCATCGGCTCAGAGAAAGTGTCTAAGAAAGGTAAAATAACTCTTAAGCTAGACTTCACCACACTGAAAAAGCCACAAGCCAACGACAACTGACATGCCAACATCCCTTCTGTCACCCTACTACGTTTTATTGTCCAAGGAATCTAAAGCACTGGCACACAAGCTGGGGGTAGTGGAGGAAGCGGGACTTCGGAAGGGCTGTGGCCCAGCAACCTTTGAGTCTTCTTTTCTACAGAGTATGTGATTCAAAGGCATTTGGAGCCATCCTGAAGTCCCAGTGCCTACCCTCTTCCCTGTATTCCTTCCCTGGTGTGGATGTGCTTGCTCAGGGTGGGCTGAGCACCAAGGGAACAACTGATCCACCTGAAAAAGCAACCACATATTACACACGATTAGCAAGCGAGGCTCTTGCATTAACCCCCTTGCCATCGCAGGTGCGATGAGCTGGTTAGGAGAGGCAGGATGAAAATTAACAGGCAAATTACCGAAGCTTAAGCCGCTGATGCACTTCATACAAAATGAAGAAAACAAACAAAAAAAAATAGTCAGCTAACACCCTCATTCATTTCACGGAATGGATGGTGCTCAGGTCTCCATACAGATACTCAGTCTTTTTTTCATGATTTCAGACTCTATGGGCACGTGACTGATTTTCTGTGTATTGTTCAAGCCCACCTAGAACGCAGGCTTGCCTGGCATGTGTACAGTCAGGGTAACAGGCTGGACACCTGACACAGGCAAGCACCCCTGAGCCCGGTTTGCCACACCCCGATATTGCAAAGCCTGGTCTCAGCTACAATCGCGATCGCGCTGCACGCCTGCAACTCGGGCTCCCGTCTCGGGAAAACAAAACCAGGCACCCGGCGAGCAGCCACTGCTGAGAAGCACGGCTTAAAGTCATCGGCTTAAAATCAGACAGGAACTCTACAGCACAAGTTAAAGATAAAACTATCAACAACAATATTAAAGGATCAGCCACAAGACCGTCTCTAACGCCCTCCAATTTCTCCAAATACCTTCTAAGTTCCGTAACCAACGAAGCAGGCATCCATCCCACAAGTGACCGATGGCCTTTGTCACCACTGATTGGTGCGTCCCTCCGCCCAAAGAGAGCGTTCAGTCTGTACACTAATGGCAATGCCCTCTTTGAGAGGGGGAAGGGAAACGTGCTCGCGCATTTTGGAACTGCATCAACATATTCAGACTAGAATTTTAATTTTCCAAGCTCTTGCTTGAGTTACGTGACATTGCAACTTGAACAATTTTTTAGCGCATGTTTATTTCAACCACCCTTTATAGCTTTCCTCCTAGAAAGCAAGCCTGAGAGTGGATTAAGTCATCTCAACTTATTTTTAAAATGTCTGAACTGCAGAAATATTTATAAAATGTTGACGTCTGGAATCAGGAGGGGTTTAAAATACCAGAGCAGCAAATCCCCTAGCACTCAGGACTTACTTCATCCACAGGAAGAAACACACTGGACTTTAAACAACTTTAATTGTTTAGTTTAGCTGAAACACTCAAAGATGTTAAACGTAAAATGAATTCTGAACAAATCAAAGCAATTTTTCTTTAAGAAAGAGCTATTAGCTACTTGAGGCTGTCTAATACTTGCCATACGATTGGCAAAGCTGCCTGAAAATTAAAGTTTCAACAGGCTATTTTAATTCTCAGATTTTAACTGTCATTTCTACATATGCATCATAATAGAACCATTAGTGCCATAACAGAAAAAAGCTCCTCTACATAATTGTACATTTTTCTCAGTTCACAGTAGACAATGCAGAATTTGTGACAAAAATCTATCTGCCCAATCAATGTGCAGCCCCCACAATTTCCTAGCACACACACTTAAGATTTAATTTTTTTTTCCTAAACTATATATATTTTTTAAAATATAGTGTCTTATTTGTTCAAAACCTCATTCAATTTCAAACGACACTGCACCAAGTATGCAACACTTTGAAAAAATCATAGCCTGAATTTCAGTTCTCAAAGTGAAGACACGTATCACATGGGAACTTTATTATAGACAGAACTAGGAATCAGCTTTAACCACAAAGCCATCCTGCTATCTAGTAGTTCACTGTTCACTGACGCTTCCAGCTTCCTGCGCTAAAAATTCACGCCATCTAATTCATGCAGACTTATGATGAAGGATAAACAGACTTTGAAGATCCTTATTACGCTTCGTACTTTTCTCTCTACTAAAAACCGCACCGCTGAAATACACAGGCGTGTTGCAACAGATTCCCGGCAAACTGGCTTTGGGCTTGACAGCTCATACTTGGTTTATCTTCAATGAATAATTTCAACAAAAAATTAGTACATATGGGGGGATCCACAATTTCAAAAGAAGTAAATTCAACAGGAAGGAAAGAAATAAGGCTCGTAAAAATGACATCCACCCCGGAAGGTTTTCTCTCTCACTCCACGCTTTGACCCGCATGCTTACCAAGCGTGGCAGCGCGGCGGTCACTTTTAGCCCAGAAACAAGCCTTTCCAGCACCCTTAACCCCAATTTGTCATGCCTAGGTTCGAGAAGTTTGCTGCTCCCCTTTTTTCTTTTTTATTTTCTTTTTAAAAATCCAAACTAAAAACTTTTCAGACACGCATACACCCCTAGTAACAAACCACAGCAAACTTCAACAGGAAATAAACCATTTTGTTCAAGAAATATTATGAATGCATTTCATTATGCCAATGGCTGGCTTTTCTGATTTTTAAACAAATATTCTGAAAATATTTTAAGCCCTGCATAACTTAAACAGGAGCAAGTAATAGATGCAATCTTTACACTTTACTCCTTTAAAGGAAGAACTTTATCACGAAAAACAAGCAGTTAGCAATTCTTACTCTGATTTGATTTCGCAGCTGCTCTGCCTCCTGCCGTAACTGTTCCAGCTCACTCATCTTCTTCAGTCTCTATTTCTCACACTCCACTGGTGAAGAAAACCTGCCAAGAAGAGGGAAGAAAAGTAAGTTTCAGTATCACTTTCTCCTCTTTAAAAAACAAACCAAAAACCTCCCACGAACCTATATATATTTATTCTGCCTTTAGAAAGGCTTCCAAATAGATACTCCCTTCACTGCCTAATAAATTTGGCAAGACCAAAGTTATTTCAAATCCTCAATTACCATGAAAAGCAGAATTAAATGAAGTATATTTTGAATATAGATGCAACTGTCAACAGAACCACCCACTGTACTTTAAAAAACTGTTACTGAATGCATTTCTGGCACCACTCTTCTCACCCCCTCTGTCAGTCTTCACCCCAAGATGGCAACAGAGAGCAAAGACTGCAGTGAGCTCAAAGGTAAACAGCGACCAACAGTGCTATGACACAAGCACCTTTGCACATGACAACCAAGGTGGTTTTTGTTCTAATTAAAGACAAAAATTTTGAATCCTAGACTACAGCTGAAACAGCAGGGGTTTTTTTCCCTATTTTCCTTGTGCAAGGAACGATGATGTCTTCATTTCAAAAGCACCCACGCAGTGACAAGGGACAGTAAAGACCGAACGATCCCTAAAAGAATCCTCATGCTGGTAGAGCCCCCAGCAGCCTGAAGCAGCTCTCATCTGAACAAGGACTCAAAGTAACCTTAATAAAAAGATCAATAAACAGTAAGACCACATGCAAGCAGACTGTCAGGTTAATAATTTTTCTTCAAACAGATTTTGCATCTGATTTTTTTCAGTGTGTTGAACAGTTTCCTCAGATCAATCTTCCTCTTTATCCCCAGTACAGCAGTGCAGCCACACACCACCACAGAGACCTCTGAAGTCTATTCACACACGTGTAGACTTCAACATCCTTGCAGTGAAAGTAATACAAGCTAGCAGCTTGCTCACCAACAAGCCAGGCACTTGGTTTGTAGTTTTTTCACGTCAGAAAAAGCCCACCAGAAAGCTGGCGGTGGTGGTCCCACCATTATCTAAAAAGCCAAAACCACTCCTAGCTTATAGAAGACAGACAAAAGTCAGATTGCTACTCAAAAATGGAAAATTTTTGCAAAGTCCATTTCTCATAAACTCACTAACATACACAAATTAAAACACATCCTAATCGCTAAGAGCACAGTGATGACTTAGAAGGTCAAACTAGTATTTTCAGCTATACATAAGCAAACTATGAAGTTCACACCTTTCCCTTCCTTAAATCTATGCTCTGTTCAACCACAAAGACATTATAATTTGTATGCGAATACACTAGGAGACGATTTACTATTATCTCCCTATTTCAGATATAATATTGCTTAATGCACGGAAGGCATAAAATAGAAGCGATCAATACTAATGTCTGATTTAAAAAAATCGAGCATTAAAAACATCACTTAAGCATGCACACTAATCCTATTCCTTTATATTCTACAGAGTTTAATGACAATCTTAACACATCTGATTGGAATACTATACCTCTATGAAATATAGCCTCACTTTCAGTTCTGATGGTGTCAAATCATCCTTTTCAGTATGTTTTCCCTTTTTTGATCTAGAACCTACACAAAGGTAAGGCAGACAAAGCAACGGACTCCAACATCTGAAGCAAGCCAGCCATGATGCCTGCCAACGTTTAAGTAGTCTTGTGTGCTATTTTTAACAGAAGATAAAGATTCCTAACAGAGAAGTTGATGTATCTCTAATTTTCTGAGAAGGGAAGTCAGCTTCTGCCCTGTGATGTGCCACACACTGCAGTGCTATGTAAACAGTAACTTCAACACGGAGAATAATTGATCATAAAGAGACATCACTATTCAGCTAGAAGCATGCATGGCTGGTCACAAGTAGCTAAAGTTAGGGCATTTTTTTTTATTGATAGGTAAAACTGTGAGCATATTAGAAAGTTGGCTGTAGCACTGCACTGGCACTCAAAGACCATCAATGACCATTCTGCACTTCAACCATACAGTCAGTTTTAACGACTTTAATGTCATGCCTATCAGTACTGTTCATCATTAATACCATTTCTGTATCAAGCTGCACCAGCAGCTAAACAGCTGTTAAGCTTAACAGCTTCAAATCGTGTTATACCTGTACAAGTTCCTACATGGACAAAATCCAGCTTCAGAAGCCTTCTCACTCACCCGCCTTTAGTTTAAAAATCAATTCCTAAGCAAATTAAAGGACAATCATCTTTCATACATTTTATAAGGTGGTGGTTTTTTTTTTTGTAGCTGAAAAGTCCTAGCAACAGCAGTATGTTCTGAATTTGCAAGGTCATCAGCATTAGTGGTCAGCAGAAACGTATCAAGCGGTTCAAGGTCAAGCTATACCTCAAGGAATATAACAGCCTCCAAGCCAGTACACATTTCTACAAAATCTAGATTCATTTTAGAACTGGATTTTTCTAGCTTTAAGCATTAAAGTTCCTCTCCAGGACGCAGCAGCTGAACAGCAAACTCTGAGATATTCTTAAGCTATATATAAACACCGGGATACTACAGCAAACAAACTAAGTGCACAGTTTAACCATTAAACTGAAGTGTATCCAACGCTCTCTGTTGTACTGGCTGGCTGCAGCTCCCAATGCAACTGCTTGTGTGTTCAGAGGATCATCCACCATAAAGCATTTAACAGAACCATGAGCAAGATGCTTCCACTTGGGATTTTAAAAAAAATTTTTTTAAGCACTATTTCGAGGTGCCCGCAGGAAATTACAGGAATTGAGTGGGTAGGGAGGAAGCTCTCATGGATGCCTTTCCAGATTCACACTAACTCTGCAAGCAGCATTGCTGAACTCCTGTCAAACTACCATTTAAACATGTTACTGATGCCACATTCGTGACAGGAACGCAGGAAGATAAGCACACGCCTGGAACTCACGCACGCAGGCACATCTACGTCTGTTTTAATGCTTCTGATGCTACAGTGATATGGTTAAGAGAGAGGAAGCCATAGTCAAGATGTAGTTATGTGCACAGACCATTATCCAGACTAGATTCAGCTGCTGTAATATTGTTTTAAAGTGCATCAGTAAGGAGACCAGTGAAGCAAAGCAAGAACACAGAACTGAGATGGCTGGCAGCAATGGCAAAGCAGAGGCTGCATCCTATAAACCCGTCCTTAGTGCAGAGAAGCAGGTCATCACCACAACCTTGAAGTGTGCTATTTCCCAACGCTAACAGTCATCAGATAAAAACCAACTTGGGGTTTTATCAGATTAAATGCTGGGACTGCTTTCACAGGGCTTACAGGGATTGCAAAGAACTGAGGTGATCTCTATATTGCAAGTTTTTCCTCACAGAACAAATTAATTAAAACCTCAGTGGATTCAACTCCAACCTGTACTAGGTTACAAAGGACACGTGCCTGTTCATTCTCTCCTCCAGGAAGATCAAAATACTACAGCCAGGAAGCAGCACCGCTCCACAGCCTGGAAAATTCTTTACTTCTAACATGAACTTCCCCAGGACTCCAGCTGTATCGTACTCAGCCATGCACACAGTGAAGCCACCAGCTCTTGCACCTCTGTGGGCAGAAAGCCAGGATCCTTCCTGCCATCTCAGGAGACTGGGGGTAACATAACGTTTACCTCCCCAATTTCTTAACATTTTTAATAAATGTTCAGTGAGATAAAAGATAGTCTAAGTTACTTTAGATGCAGAATACTAGAGGTATCTGCTTTTCAACAACAGGTAGAAACCCTGACGAAGCAGCCAGATGCTTCCCTTCAAATGCAATTCATGATGTGCATGGTGTACTACGAATAATATCACCTGCTACGGCAAAGGGGCCTTGAGGGGATAAGCAACAGGGAGGGGAAGAACTTTTTAATACCATTGGTAGCCAGGGGGTGTACCACTGCAGGACATCCAAGCGATCTGGAAACAGGGTCAAGGACTCGAGATGCTTCCCATCAGAAGCAACAATGCAGGGAGCTCGTTGTGAGCAGTAACTGCTGTGTAACCAAGACGGTACATCTTTGCCCTCATAAAAGCAATGTCATTTGTAGGCTAAGCTGTACCTCAGTGCAATTTTTCCTCAGCGGACTTGTACAAGTGAATTTACTGATACCAAAATAAAGTGCCTCCCGAGGCAAAATAATTAACTAAGTCAGATTGCACAGAATATCTAGTGTCAAGAAAGCCACAGGCAGGCTTGAGTGCTCCACAGATAAATTACCTCTTACACTATTCCTGATTCAGTAGCAGCATCATTTGCTAAGAGTTAAATTCTTCATTATAGGGGCAGGCAGTGACAAATTACCACAGGTTGTTGTCTCAAAAGTACTTTCTCTGCAACCTGCGGACTCAAACATTGTGTCTGGAAAAACACCCTCTTCTCTGGAAAAACTCACTCCAGACGTACTTGAGGACGCACTGTAAGAAGAGTGACTAAGCCCAGGACCACTGTGTCACCCCGGCCAGCAGCAGGGCATGACACAGCGCCTACCCGAGCTGGGATGCAAGGAGTTCATCAGACGGGGACCTGCCCACCCCACAGCACGGAGCAGGAGGCTGGCACAGCGACCGAGAGCAGACACAGCTCTGGAAAGCCAGGAAAATGGGCTGATATTTGGAAGATCTCGAAGCAGAATAGTCAGGCATGCCGTGATAGGAACCTTTGGTTCTGCAAAGCAGAGCTATTTCTGTCTCAGAAGATTACAGTTTACAAACTAAGATGGAAAGTAATTTGGTTTCTTTAAGAAAAAAAAATATGGCATTTTCACTTGCCTTGGCAAGCTTTGCTTATTCCCATGTAACACCATATAGACAGGAAGAAAAAAATTACTACAGAAGTGTAAATATGCCCCTCCCCACAACAAAGCATTGCTATTTTTGTACCAATTATATAGAGATTAAAGGGACCGACTGCAGAATGATCAGTCTGTTTGACTGGATTCTTAAGAGCTATCGCCTAAAGAATTATTTAGGCAAGAATTGTATATATAAAAAAAAAATCAGCCCTTTAGAACAGAAGTGCTCACCTGTATATATCAACCTCAGTTTTCAACTCATATGCAGCAAGATCTCACAAGTGATCAACACACAGCAGCAGAAAGTAAGAGAGGAGGTTTCACAAAGCTTTCATGTGATCGTCCCTACTAGTGATCACGCAGGTGGCTAAACATAAGGAATGCTAACAATAGCGCTTTACTAATTATAGGAAAAAGACACCAAGAAATACTCCAGATCTCTCTCAAGGGAGCTATATTGGTAACTCACACACATCCAAGCTTCAGTCCCCAAAACCTTTACATGCTGAAGTCGCTCGTCTGAAGTTACCTGCCTGTCTTCTGTAACTGCTGACAGCGTACGCAGGTTTTGCTGCCTTAACAGCGCTGTCTGGGGTTCTGGCTCTGAGGCTGAACTCCAGCAGCGTACACGGCCTAATACTTCATATATTCAGGATGTGCCAAAGAAGATTTTGATAAAACATTTCCTCATTCAATGACACTAACCAAGACTTCGGCAGCTTTGCCCACTCATTTAGGCTCCCCCAAAGCCATGAACAGAGAAGAAAAACATAGAGAGGTTTTATTCCTCACAGCCTGAAGGGAATGGATTTGATTTGATATATTCAAGAACGGCTCAAAATCAATAAACTGCAACACAGTGGACAAAGCCTTACATAAAGTGAAATCTCTGCCAGCACAACAGCCATTTAAAATAAATGCATTAATGCTATACTGTAATTATGTACCTTCATACATAAAAATTATTTTAGTTGGAATTTTATGTAACATATTTACTACAGTAGAGCTGTTGGGAGGACCACACACGCTCTCAGCTCTCCACTGAGGAAAATTAAACATTTAATGCCTTTTTGTACTGTACCTTGGCCCTATGTTGTCTCTCCTCCGCTTTTCAAAGAGACCTTACCAGCTATTCATTTTCCCAAGAATTCTTTGTTCCGATTTGTCGCTGTACTGCATCAATAAACAAAGACAACAAAGCAAGGAGCTTTTATATTGGTCAACTAACACTTAAATCCAAGCAGAGAGAGGCATAAGATGAATTAACAGTATATAAGGGCTGTAACTCTGCGTACCTTGCTCTTTCTCTCTCTCTCCTCTCAAACCTCTTCAGTGCATCTTTTTCCCTTCTGTATCTTTAACACACACTTTTGAGGGGTGCATTAGTTGGAGAACATCTTAGACACTTCAGTAAAGAAGGAGAATAGTGGTTATTTTTTGTTTTAAATGGTTACCATTTAGAAAATAAGCTTGGAAATCCTCACTGAATCTTTTCCTTAAGATTTTTAAATTTTCATTTTGTAAGACGGAATTAACTGTCACTCTGATTTCCAAGCCCCCAGGCACACGTGAAGGAGAGCTCTCCCGTATTCAGGGCCTCTGGTCTCCCCAAGAAGAAAACAGGAAGCAGCCTGGGTGTGACCTCGCTCGCTGAGGTCAGCGCTATTGTTGCACTTCTGCACATTTTGGAAGTGTTTTAAAGTGATATGTCTCCATTATAGCTTTGGTACAAAAACAGGAAATAATCAACCAACGCCTCTTGAGAGGAAGGGTATTAGCAGAACTTATTTAGACACCCATTTCTCGAACAGATATCATCCCCAATTTTAAGGAACCAATGAACGTATGTGCTTAAAATTGCTTGTACAGCTGGAGAGGAGAAGTCACAGAAGTGACCCACAAGCAAACAATAAATCAGTGGGATGTGACAGCAGTCTTGCCTCTTCATGTGCCAACGTGCCCCATGGAGTTACATCACGAATACAACCCCACCCACGAACTGGGTGGCAGAAGCAGTTTCAAGCCAACAATATTGCTCCTTCCTTCCTCCGCCAAAACACCTCATAAAGAGTAGACATCATAAAGAACGAAAATACTTGCCATTTTACACACATACAGCTGCTTCTCCTGTGATTTTAATATAACTTTGAAATAAAGCCTGCCACATAAAAATGTTTTATGTATTGTGTATTTACCACAATAACTACTTGGGATTTATTAACAGAAGTAATTTCAGTCAGGTAAATATAAATATCTGTGTTCACCTTCAGATTTCAGTACTGTAAGTATCAATGTTCCGCGTTTTTTTTCAGTAACAGAGGAACGAACACGCCTTGCAACAGTGCTGCTGGGTTGAGAAGTCAATGCCGTTTGACACTGCGCACGCACGGCTCGCAAACGAGCGCGCGAACCCGCACGGTGATCAGTCTTAACAGATCACGGCACGTCTCCGCATTTGATGGCTGGTTTGATTACGGTCTCTATGGAAGACAAACAGACCAACAAATACTGACCTTCTTAACAGCAGTCAAAACAGACAAAGGAAATCACAGTTTAGAAATGAGAGTGAAATAAGTCTTATTAAGTTTACCAGTAAAAACTGATCAGTGACTTTAGACTTTTTAAGCTCACAGATATGAGAGTTTATTTCTAAAACTCAACCTAAAGTCTAAGGCAAGTACATTCATAAAACATGTACAGAAAGACCCTACTCTTCTTCGCCCACATGCACTAGATTCTAGAAAAAAAACAAGAAAATCAGTGTTAAGCACACGGCTGAAAAAAAAAATAGGAAGGGAAGAATTTTTAAAAGTAATGAATATTTCACAGTCCAAAAGAGTCATTTTTCCAAAAGTAACATTCTTGCATCTTATACTCTTTATATTCGTTTCCAGGTCAAAATGTTTTGGTACGTAAGCACAGGTTTATTTTTATCACACTCCCCGCAAACAGAACTTCATGTGAAATTCAAATTATGTTGTCTTCAGTGACTATAATAATGATTCTCCAGTGAAAATCTGGTTCACTGATCACAGGACACTCCATCACTGAACAAATTACTATTGGTTTTGCAATTCAAAACATGTAAGAAGTGGCAAGAAAGATCTTAAGGTTTAAGCAAAAAGATACAACCCTAAGTAACAAGACAGACAGAGATGGCTCCAGTCCAGTTTCTTCCTTGGGGACAGACAGGTGGACACATGCACACACACACAGAGCTGATGTACTACGTTATTTGCCTCTTCAAATACCCAGCTATATCCAGATGCTATTCTAACAAGTTTTGTCACAAAAAGTGTAAAACACAGTGACAATTCAAAGTCATTTTGAAAGACCACTTGCATTTAAATCCATCCCTAAACAAGTCTGATTTTATTTTAAGGCACTAGTACATTGATACTTACTGAAGTGCTCTAGCACCCTTGCATCTTGTCGGGCCAAGCAGCGTTCCGCATATAAAATCTGGTCTGGCACCTGCACTCACAAAAGATTACTTAAGCAGCCTCCTGTTTTCTGAGAGCATGCAGACTGCATGGTACGCATAAAAGGCACTAAACACACAGAAAATTTTAGGTTTAAAGTCAGTGGAGAAGATACACATCAAGAGAAACTACAGGAAAAATGCCTCGATTCAACTACGATGACTATTCACTTGACTGAAATAATTTCTGGCTGACAGTTCTTGAAAGTGGAGCGTTCTTACACACTTCAGGAGCAGAAAGCCCAGCAGTACCAGTTACACATACACATTGCATCCTTTCAAATGTATCATCAGCTTGGGAAAAAAAAAAAAAAAAAAAGCATTTGATCTATACATAGTCTTCAGCACCCTTCCCTCCTCCTCACCATTCAGCACCACACACATACTCCCTTGGTACCAAAGTTACAGCAAGGCATTATGCAGTTCACATAATAATGCAGCTGTAACATTTAGCATACAGCTGTACTCTTTCATAAGAAAACAAGGGAATATAAACATTTGCTTTCTTATACGGATTATCTAAAGATCAGATAAAACTATCGCCCTCAGGTCTAATTTTAGTTTTTCTTTTGGTTCACAACACATTTCTGGTCGATTATTTGTGATTCTAAGCCACAAAAATTAAGTCCTTTTCCAGACCAGCAGGTTTCTTTTTTTTTTTTTTTTTTTTTTTTCCAAATGCATATTATCAAAGACCCTTAAAAAAAAAATCTATCAAAAAATTCATTTTACAGAGAGCCACTGAATGCATAGAAATCCCATACTAGAAAGCAAAAATCCTAAGTACAGTTTTTCACCCCTGCCAAAGCAAGTATGGGATTGAGAGTACACAGGCTGTGTAATGACTTCAGGTACCGCTTGCGATGAGATCAATTTAATCTGTAATCTTTTTGAATTGCTTTTGATGTTTCTCATGCAGTATTGCCTGCTTTCAAACGGCCACTTATTAAAAAAGAAAGTACACCTGAATATTTAAGGAAGATGTTATGTTAAAGCAATATGCATCACTGTGCTTCTAACTACCTTCACACTTGCAGGGTTCTCAAAATAAAGGCTGTCTTTATAGTAGGAGTATTTTTAACATACTGATTGTATCTAGAAAAAACTTTTAGGCAAGATAAAAAAAAACTTTCTTATTAAAAAAGCCTATCCAGATAAAGCTGGCATTATTTAAAAGGAAGTTGTAAATTAAACTCGTGATTCATTATTTTTCACACCTTTACAACGCATTAAAATCCAAATGTATTTGTAGAGTTCATAGTTCAAAAAGAAAAAGAAAAAAAGGAAAGGAAAAGAAAAAAAAAAAAAAAAAAAAGAAATATTCAGGTCACATAAACCTACAGAGTATAGTGGCCAAAAGTCAGAAATTACCCACCTGGCTATTGGAAGGAAACGACCCTAGATGAAGTTTCCAACAGAAGAGGATGAAAGAGAAACAAAATGCTGACAGCAAGAACTACAAAACTCCCACTAGAAGGAGACTTCCCAAAGTGTCACTTTTTTTTTTTTTTTTTAAATAGGAGAACTTTTCTGTGAAAACACGACACTCACTAGGTTATAAACAGCAGAATTCCCCTGAGGAGACAAAGCCTAAGGTTATAGACAAGAATGTATTTGCCAGGCACTGGGGCCACAAGAGAGCCCACGGCTCCACAACCTGCTTTGCTGGAGGTTATCTTTCCAATCCACTGAAACTTCTGTTCTTGTAAATACTTCCTATGTACCTCAGCCAAAGTGAGTTGGGTCAACAGCAGCCTCACTAAGTGCCTCGTCTCTGCTTCTGGCCTTCACCAAAAAGCATACACTGTTCTACGTCTTTTGGTTTTAAAGTTTGGGAAATGCATACTACTGTTTTTGGAGTTTTTCTCAGCAATTGTGATTGAAAGAGTAGTAAAAATGGCGAAGTATCCTTAAACTCCTGCTTCCAGAAGCTAAGCGCAAAGCAAAACGATATCTGACTCAATGAAGAGGCAAACACTGGCCATAGCAATGAAATTCTCAAACAATTTAACTGTTTGCTTAGGATGTCGCCCTCGCAGCTGTCATCTTGTGAAAGCTACCACAAAGGTCCACGATTCAGGGCCACAAAGTTTCTGTAGAGATTGAGAACAGAAAATTGCTCAAGCTTCTCGAGCAACACCACTAGGAAAAGCCAATTTTCTTTTCTTCATTTCATCCCTTTCCAAAGTGTGCGTTCGGCTTTTGACGCCCATCTATTTGTATTTATAACAAACTACAATAGATGAGAGGAAAAAAAGGTGCCTGAATGACTTTGTGGCTCCAGCTACCTGACCTTGCCAATCAGCCGCTTCTTCCTAAAGTCTGTGGAAGAGCAACAAAGTGCTGACACCATTACATACTCATTACAGAGCCTTTACTGCGGACTTGTATTACATTTTTATCCTGCTGTACAAAAAAAAAAATCCTGGTCCCTCTTTTGGGCTGCTTGTAAGACAAAAAAGGAGTTTCCTCTCTTCTGTTGCCTATCTTACAGGTTAAGGTTGTGTTTGTAGCACCCGAAACAGTAGCTTTACTTCCTGGCCATCTCACTCTCCATACTTTGGATTGGTTTTTTATTTAGTCACTTCATATCCAAAATATTAGAAAGAGCAACCACAATGGTGAAGTTTCTTGCCCCACATGTGTCAGTCAGTAAGATTAAAAAGGGGCATTTACCCTGTAAAGTGCTGTAACACTTCCCTGCAGACCATGCTCTTCTCCCCCAAGCCTGTCAGAGGTACCCAACATCCCCGCTCCGCCCTCCCTACTGATCCAATGTAAGGAAAACAGTACTAGCGTCATTATGCATTTCTTGGTATTCTACAGCAGCTGGACTTAATGTCTTCTTGGAAACTCTGCTTTGCCATTTTTTGAACTCTGCCTATTGTACTCGATGTTGAGACTGCTACAAAACTATGTTAGCTCTTCTACTTCCTTTTCTTCCCATCACTGACGTGCGCAAGTGAAGGAAAAGACTCTAGTTCACATTCTTACATAGCAACACAAAATAAATACGCTTGCTTAAACCCAATTTATAGTTTTAGGGGGGAAAAAACTTTTCTAGAATAAGCCTACCTAAAACCTAATTTACCAGAGATTTATTAATTTTTTAGTACTCTTGGCATTACATTGCACTGTCAAAATCTTGAAGTCAAATTACCAAAACTGATCAAAGTCACTAGTTATACACTGAGGCTCTAAATTTACAGTGTGTTAAAACAGATTTTGACAAGCACAGCATCTATATATGCAATCTGAATATTTCTTTCAGCTCAGTAACAACTAAGCTCAATTTAAATAAAGAATCTGAAGGAAAACGCCTTCCTCTTCCAAACTAGGGATAAAATTGGTTTACATGAACAATCACTTAAAGCAATCAGTCGTGACAGAAAGGGTCACCAGAAAAATACTCTGATCAAATATTCCTTTAATCAGATCAATTTTGAACACCACGTGTTTTAACACTAGATCGTGAATAAGCACCTTTAATTTTAATGCAAGACTTCAAATGTGTACAAGTACCACATAAATTGCATTTTAATATACAAACAGAAACTGACACAAGTGTAATTCAAGTCAGAATTAATTAGTACAGTTAAAAAATACATAGGGTAGGAAAAATTTATACAAAAATTAACCCAACAAGAATAAAAATCATCGAGTTATCCTGAAACTGGTTGGGTGATCTATGCTAGACTAGATGCTGGCCACCTGAACTATGAAAACAAACCAAACAGGTCCAAGAGTTCCCACTGCTGATTGTGAGGCTATTTGTTCTGGTCAAAGACGCCAAGCCACTCACTGAGAAGAGCTCCAAGACCTTCAATCTCATTTAAGAAACACATTCAATCCTGGGATTGATTTGATGATTTTATTTTGTTGTGTGTCCCCCCCCGCCCCCATTTGAAAATTAAAATCTTGTAAAATAATTTTAACTTAACATTACTCAGCTCTTTTAATGTTTCAAAACAGTAGGATTCACTATGACTCAAACACTTGGCTTACACTGAATATCCATATGATTAATATTTGCCTGAGGTCTAACATAAGAAGGAGGGGAAAACTACAGCTTCAGTAAATAGGCAAACCTATTTTGCCTCCAAACAACTAATTTTACGTAATAGGTGGAACTTGAAAGTGTCTTTTGCTCTACATTACAGTCAGGCACTTCAATCTTTCCCCTCCTTTCCAGTTCAAGTCCTTTCGAAGGCAACAGACTGCAAGAGTTATACAGCAACTGAATCAGAACTTGTTTTACTGTATGTCAGCATTTCACATACTTTTGGAAGCCGAGACATCTTAAAGGAAATGAAATTGTCTTCACTGAATAGTGTAACTATTTGCTAATCCTGTCCATCTGCACTTGTTTTAATTCTGGTTTTTATAAACCTTCAGCTCAGTTCTCATTACGGTAGCTCCCCACACTAACTACAGCAATTCATCATAGTCAGAACACTCAGTATCATTGATGGCATCCAAGCCGACATCCATTCAAAACATTAAGAAGTTCACCTCTCGGTCTTTTGTTTCAGGCTTCCTGCAAAGATGGACGTTTCATTGCTCACACACCGCTGAACACATTAACACAATCCTAAACAGTGCATATTTTTTTAAATTAAAGCTGCAGCTTTGTATCGCACTGCCTTGTGTTATCTAGAAAGCTCTGTGAAGCTCTCTGACCTCGTATCAGATAGCAAACCACAACCTTAAGAGGACAGCATACGTTCATGTTTTTCATGATCATTTGCTTTAGTTCTGTTTAGCATCTTTCACATAAATTCTATTACAAAACACTGGGTTGCAAAACACAGAGGTTTCATACAAGAACAAACAATAACAACTAAATTTCATTACACACTTCAGAAGATTAAATAAGTGACAGGTCTGCATCCAATTAGAGGAGAGAAAAATTTTGGTGGAACTTGAAAAATATTTTCTTGATTAGCAATACTATGCGTACTGTCTCAACAGCAAGTTCCAGGCACTTGGGAATTGCATTAATTTGAGCATTGATATTCTCTGACAGCATTAAGTACAAGCCACAATCACTGCATTATCATTGTCCCTAAGCTTTTTCATCCTATGAGCAAGCACTGCACATCAAGCTCAGATTTTGAATTTCTTACTAGTTTGATAGCCTTTTAAAAGTGACTCCTGAGACAATAAACAACAAATCAAACTACCCTGTCTTCAGAAACACATCAGCCTTAATTTATGACTCTGGCAGAGAAGACAATAATTGAGGAAGATCTACAATGCACTGCACATTGTGGTTTTGTGTTTTCGTGGGGGGGGTGGTGGTTTGTTTGTTTTTTTAATTTCTTACTTCACTTTCAAAATCTTATATTCATAAATTTTGTGACATTTTAAAAAGTTGCACAATGGTCTAGGAGAGAACTATGTATCCAAAAATATTTTTGCAAGGTTTTCTAATAAGGTTTCCAAGTCCCAGGGTTTTGATTAGAAATTATTTGGAAAAATTAAAATCTTAGCACTCAATTAACCAACATGAAGATATAGCTGAAACTTTCATTATCCAACATAAATACATGACATTCACAGGCAACAATCTTCTACTTAAGATTTAAATGACCTGAGCAGTCTATCAAAACCAACTTTTCAAGCACTTGGGAAAGGGCTAAACAAGAGACAGAGCACCAGCTATTTGCTGTACCACTTTAACAATACAGAACACAGAAAAAGACAGTCCTGTAACCTGAAACTCATATTTTTCATGATTAACAGATGAAAGATACTACTATTATTATAGCCTTGGTTCTCAACATATTAAATCTGTAAAACTCATCTACATTATCCACTGTAAAAACTGCTAATTTGAAAGAATACATAATTCAATATTGCCTATATTTTGCCATATTAGACACAGTGAGATGTATCCATATATTTACGATCTCCCTCTTCTTCCTAGCCCCCTTCTTGCAAGATAAAAATCAGTCTATTCTTTGGAAGCACAAATTAACTTCACCGCAGTTATTGTGCTTAAGAATCACAAACACTGCAAAAACCCATTGAAGATTCCCATCCCATTAAAAGAATTCAGGACTGTAAGAGTTTGTCATGTGGTTTGTTTCATTTTAATTTGTTGATACAGTTATTTTCCTGTTACCATTACTCCAGAGTTTCCCCAACTTTAAACAGCAATTACATCTACTGTACCTGTCACTTAATTGTCAATTAGTGACCATCTTCTATTAGAAATACTGGAAGGGATGTAAAAGCCAAGACAGCAACTTTAGGTTTTCCTCTGTGAGTGACTTTGCAGGCTCATGTTCCCCGATGTTCTCACTGCCCCCCCAAGAACTACCAAAAATCCTCTTTTATACTTAGGGAAGTATATGAAATTCTGGAAAGCACATCAAATGCTCTCGCAGTTAACTCTGTAGGTGAAGCATGGCAACTCCTACAAACCAGAACGAGCTTGCGCTGACAACTGGCAAAGGAAAAGCACCCAGCTACCACCGGGGAGCCACTTTTCACCGAGCAATCGCTCTGATCTCTCAGTTCAGATTCTCAGCAGAAAACGGACAGAACATATTTCAAAGCAGAGACCAAACCAGCATGCAAAACTCCACTGAATAAAACCCACCAGACTCGGAAAATGACAGTTTTCATCTCTCCCAGAGCGTTTATGGTGGGTTTTAGAGGTCAGTTACTGGTCTCCTCTCTGTAGACCATTTTGCCAGTCTTTTCCCTTCCTAATACTATCTACTTAGCAGAGAAGAGCTACTATTCTGTTGTTTCAGAAACTGATCATATATCATCAGATTAAGCTCTAAGCAATTTTTTCCTCAACTCATACTTAGCTTTGAGACTTACTGTGCTCCTATTTCAGAACTGAAAACCAACCTGGAAAATCATCTATTTTCCAAGCTACTATAATTGGTCTAATAAAACACAACATGTCTATTCCCAAACTGTACAATGAACAGCAGGGAGCAGATCAGAGACTTATTTCGCATTAGTTCAGATAATTTTACAGCATAACTAAACCTGTTGCCTACCAGATACAAGCAATCTGCGTGCTTTTCACAATTTCTGACATAAACCAAACTAAAAATTAAAGCAGCTGATAACCTCAGCAGTAAGTGCAAATAAAAAACCCCAGAGTTTGAAAAAAACCCACCCTGGATGTGGAAACCAGCAACACCTACCAAGTATGACACAAAAAGCATCTAATGACTTTGCACTTTTCCTAAAGACGGGGAGTACCTTCAGATTTACCCTTGTCACAACACTCACGCAACGCACGCAAGTCACAGCCCCTTGCCACAAGACGAATTTACGGAACGCCGAAACCCAATCAAGTTCTAGATTGGTATAGAAATAAAAAATAAAAGTGAGAAGAGTTTCCCTAGTTATTCCACAAACCTGGAAACTGCCTGTTGCAGCTGCACAGACTTTTAAATCCAAATTGCTGGGCTAGCCGGTACTGTCGGGATGGCAGGAGCACGCTGAACACCCCCGTCCTACCCGCATCGCTAAGCCCATTATTTTCAGCGCCAGGTTCGTCCTTGACGACCCCCGGCAACAAGGAGGTACCTCCTAGGCAAAAAGGGGCACCTTGGCCCCAAGACGATCTCTACACCACCTACACCTACGGCGGCTCTCACGGCTGGGAGGGAAGTCCCGCGGGTTCCCTTCGGCGGAGCCGTGCCGGAGCTGGCGGCACTGGGGGGTGGTCAGTGCCGACGACTCCCCAGGCGGCTGAAGCCGCCCGCCCCGCTTCTCGCCCCCCAGCCTGGGAAAAAGCCGGGGGGACGAGCCTCTCCCTCCCTCCCGCCTTCCCCCCCCACCTCCGGGTGGCCTCCCGAGGCCGCGGCGGCCTAGCCCTGCCCCGGCACCACCCTTCCCCGCGGAGGCTGGGCGCGGCGCCGCGGTATGCCCGCGCTCCGGGGCGGCGGATGGGGGACGGGAAGGGAAGCCGTCGATGCCGCCCACCCCTCCCTGGCCCAGCCGCTCCCGGCGGACCCCGGTGCCCGCAACCCCAAGGTGGGACCGCGCCCCTCACCCGCCCGCCGCCTCAGGGCGGCACCCCGGCGGGCTCCCCCTCAGCCCGCGGACGCAGCCGGAGCCCCGGCGGGAAGCGCGGCCCCGGCGGCGGGGCTTTACCTGCTGGCGGGGTCCCAGCGGATCTGCCGGCCGGGCTGGGGCCGCTGCTGGCGGCGACGCCCGCGGCCGCCTTAGCGTTCACCCCCGCTGCGGCTGGGCTCTCCCCACCGAGCGCCGCCCCCTCCCCCCGGCGCTGCGGCGCGGTGGTGCCGCCCATGCTCCCCCGCCCGCGGGATGGGGCCGCCCGCGAGGGCGGGGCGGGGGCCGGCGGACGCGGGGCGGCTGCGGCGCTCCCGGGCGGCCCCGCCGGGCTCTGTGGGGGCGCGGCGGCGGGCAAAGCCGGAGGGGCCGCCGGGGCTTCCCACCGATGCGGACCTCCCCCGTGCGCGGGGAGCTCCGCGCCCGCCCGGCGCCGGGCCCGCGCTGAGGGGCGGTGGGGCCGAGCCCGCGCCAAGCCCCGCGGCCCGAGTGGCGCCGCCCCAGGCGGAAAGCGCGCTGGAACCTTCCGCCCGGCCCCGAGCGGCCGCCGCCCCCCGCCCGCAGCCGCTCTCCTCCACCCCGCGTACGGCCGAGCGCGGCGCGGGGGCGGCCGGCGAGGCCGCCGGACCAGGAAGTGAGGTCCGCGGAAAGTCGCGGCCCGGCCGTGCCGCCGCGCCGCGCCCCACCGGGACAGGGAGGAGGCGCCGCCGACAACCCGGCGGGACTAGCCGCCGCCCTCAGGCGGCCTCGCCGAGCCCCGGGGGTCTTGGGCAGAGCCGCCCGCCGGCCAGGCTTCGCCCCGCCCCTCCTCCCGCCGGTGGGGGCCCGGCTCTGCGGGCATCCTCCGCCCCGGCGCGGCCCGGGAGGGAAATACCTGCCGGCTCGCTGCCGCCGGGTAACGGTCCGCGCGGGTGTCACCGAGCCGCCGCCTCCATGGCGCTCGGTCGCGGCGGGAGGAGCTCCTCCCCCTCCCGCATGGACCCAGCCAACGTGACGGGCCGTTGCCATGGCTGTGCAGCGCTGACGTCAGAGCGCTTAAAGAGACAGCGCCCGGAGGTCCCGGCGCCGAGGCCTGCCGAGCCCGCCGCGGCCTGGAGCGGCGGGGCGAGGCGGGGGCGGGCTCCTCCCAGCCGCGGCAGGGCGGTTACGTTCGGTGCAGGAGGACCGCAGCGTCCGGGCCGGGCGGCGGCAGCCGCTGGGCTGAGGCCGGCAGCGCCGGCGGGTTATTTTACCTGCACGGCGGCAATGGCCGTGAGCTCCCGGCAAGGCGCCCGGCGCGGGCTGCGGGCCTGTCCGGGATGGCAGGGGGTGGTGCGGAGCACAGGGCATCCCCGGGGGCGGTGGATCAGTGCCTGCTCCCGGGTCGGCTGCTGGCACCCAGGTGTCCACCCAGTCGTTGGCGCGTCGGCGGCCAGAACGACTCCCTGACGGCGAGCCGCGGGCAGCAGACGTTTCCCATCAAGCCTTTAACCTCCCAAGCACCCAAACGGCGGGGTGCTCTTCAGCGGCCTCCCAGCACTCGGTGGCCACGCCGCCCTGCCCCGCTGGAGCGGCCCGCGGAAGAACGCCAGCATCTGGTGTGGCCGGGAGGTGTAGGCCGGGGCTGGAGGGACCCCCTGGGCTGCTCCTAGATGTTGGGAAGTGACATCAGATGAGCCCGAAACTCCGCAGTCTCAGCTGCCTCCTCGTGAGCAGCCCTGGCCTCTGTGGACCTGCTCAGTAAAAGTCACGCCCGGCCCTCAGCACCCCGTGGGCCGTGGCAGCAGTAACGCCGTTGAACTTTGCAGGTCAGTAACAAGGTAGAAGTAATGTGCATGGATGGATGCTCAAACCTCGTGTGTTCCTCACAAAGCTGCCCTCCTACAGCCCTTCAGGGTGCACCCACCCTTACGCCGGCATGTGGAAAGCAGAAAGGCCGTCAGAGGCTGACTGCCAAGGGTGTACCAGTCTCGGTGCGCATCTGTCTGCCCTTCCACATCTCGTGCTCAAATTATGATCAAATTACCAAACTACAGTCACGGCCAACGTGAGACCTGTGAATACACAGAACAGCTAATTTGTGGGATGCTCTGGACACACCTTCTCTGAGTCCTGCCTGCTCCACTGACCTTGATGCCACAGGGACACCCTGTAGGAGTCACTGCCTCAGCCCAGCCAACATAAGGCAGCCCTGGCCAGGACTCCAACACTAAAGATGGGACGCTTGCATCATCCATCTTCTCAGCATGGGTTTGCCACACCATCACGACCATGACGTCTCAAGATCTTTGTAAAATACGTTACATGAGTATCCTAACTACTGTGGGTAAAGCAATCATTGAGCTGTTAAGAATATTACTGATAAATGGCTCCATGTTAAGGGTAGTACATACTGGAACATACAGTACGTACTGTAATGAAACAGCTCATTGCTTACCTTAAATCAGTTTTAAAAACCATTTATACATTTCCCTTAACTGACTCAAACCTATTATTTTAATAGCTTTGTCCTGGTTGCAAAGTCTACATTGTGCTTTCCTGCACTGCAATACATCTGTTCTTTATGTATCCAAAGGACAGATGTGATTCAGCAATATATTTACTTTGCATTCATGAGTGATCACATAGCAAAAATCCACAGGAATGGGTTTGATTTTGTTGGACCATACATGAAGAGGAAAAAAACTTTGTCAGAGTCACTATAGCACTAAGTTGCTTAACTTTTTATGAAAGGGAGAAATTGGCACAATAGTTCTCCCTTAAACTATGCTTGTTCCCTTAGATTTTTCTTAATCCAATCTTCAGAACTCTTGAGTAGTGATTACTGACAAGATATGGTCCCAGAATGAGCACATCATCTCTCATTTTCTGTTTTGAAACAGCTCTGGTATATAACAGGCAGTAAGCAAAGCCCCGGAAAGTTCAGATGGTATTTAGGTAGCTACATATTATGAAATTATCAGTCTTTGTCCTTCCAGTGGAGCAAATTAAAACATTTTATAAAAATTACATAATTTATCCTCATGACTCATTTGGGAGACAGGGAAGTTTCTTCAGTTGCAGACTGGGAAAATGAAGCACAGGGGACACAGTTCTCTGCAGGGGAACTCATCTTGCAGGGTTGGCATTGCTGCAGCTGCGGTGGTCCAAAGCTAAGAGCAAAGCAAAGTTTGCATGGAGGAGTATCTTTTCTTACACCAACCAATGCAAATAAAAAGAATCGCCTCTCCTTATAAAACTCATCTCACCCATTGTGTAGTCTGTTTAGTCATTCATCGTACAAAGAAGTTATGAATTCCTAATGAAACAGAAATCCCCAGTCCTGCTACTGGCAATATTTTACAGCCAGTTTTTATCCCGTTCTGCTTGTGATCACTGGTTTCATATGCCAAACCCTACTCTGCAAAATCAAAGCTACCCCTAATGGAGTTACTCTTACGCCAGTTCAGCAATATGCTTCATGTTATTTTAGAATTTATATAAGGTATCAATTTGTTCTGCAGTGAAAATGTTGAGATGCAGTGCCAGATCAGTTTTTAAAATCAATATCTAGATCAGTTTCTCTAACATGTTCTCTTTGAATTATGAGTTGCTGCAGCCAACACAGCAACTTTGGTTTCTGATAGATTAAATGCTACTGGAGGCCCCCAGTGCTTGGATTCCTGCCCGATGAGTCTGAGACGTCTCCAAAGGGAAGGTAGAGGAAGGGAACCTGTTTGGAGATTGTGCTGATTCAGCTGTAA
This sequence comes from Leptosomus discolor, assembly GCF_034619465.1. Taxonomy (NCBI): domain Eukaryota; kingdom Metazoa; phylum Chordata; class Aves; order Leptosomiformes; family Leptosomidae; genus Leptosomus; species Leptosomus discolor. The sequence continues at coordinate 57,674,622 of NC_141397.1, read as the reverse complement.
CTGAAAACCTCAGCCAAGATAGCGCCAGCAGCACCCTAAACACCCTTCTGATGGAAATCTTGTGAAACACCGCGTGTTAGAACAGTGAAGCAATGAGACATTTTCTAAAAAACTCCCCAGCCTTGGCAGGGCCTGAGACCAAAAGGCATAAAGATGGACAGGCACATGTATAATCTAAATGGCTAAAAATACCACCAAAGTCTATGCGTGTCTTGTCTTGGTTCCAGAGAAATGCAGAGTTTGTTGTCAGCCTGGTACTTTCCATGTTCCAGAAAGCCCCCACGTTTCATCAGCCCATTATCTAATTCCTTCCCAAAACACTTCAGGATATACATGAAGTAATCATGTTTGTTCAGGAGACAAGTTAAAGCAAAAAAACCCCAAACCCAGATAACTAAGAGACAAAGATCCAGAGGGAATCCCCTCCACTGGTGTGACTGAATCACACCACCCCTTTGACTGACTTTAGGAAAACAAAAGAAAAAACAAATTGCTCATTCAGACTTGAGAATTAATTGATCAATGTAGCAATCCACTTTCCTGACACATCTATACAGCAATGCTGGTTTCCTTTCATCACTGGTTTTGTCACTGGTTAAATCAGGCCGCTCCCGCAGCATGTACACTTTCCTTCTGCTTTGTCCTCAGTCTTTGTTTGTGTCTGACAGCACTTCTGCTGCTGCAATCCACGCAGCTATTCAGGTGAGATATGCTAATCTACATCTTCTTCCCCTTACATTTCCATCTTTACTTCAGATCTAGGCATTGGAATGGTGATTAACCCCTTACTAATAAGTGAGCGACTCACATCATTCTTTATTCAAGCCTTATGAAGAGCCAGAGACTTAAAAGTTCACTTAATTTACTGATATATTTTAATTACTCTGTTAAGCAGGATTACACGTACTACCTTTATCTTCTATATACGTGACAGGAAAACATGTCCACCTTCAGATGTCCCTTCCTCAATTGATTCCTAAATATGAAAGCAAATGTTTTATCGCTTTACCTTCAATCTCCTGTTTTTATCCTTACTGAAGTCCAACATTCATTCATTTCAAGAACCCTCCACTTGCTCAGCTGCACCACTGAAGCATGACAGACCATCTTCTGTCACTCTGTCAGTGGCCCTGCGCACATATGGGTGACCTTTCACAGCACCAAGGAGCGGTGATCTCTCTGCACACCAGTTCTACATGAAATGCATCTGAGGTGGCAGTTTAGTTCACATTGTCTACGTGTCTCTCTAGAATCCAAGAAAGGATTCGTACGGTAACTGCACCAGCTGCTCACCACTGGCTCCTGTCTTTGGATCACCGTTTAACTGGGCAGGTGTCCTTGTGCTACCAAGAATCAGTGAACTTCAGTTTCTGGGGCTGCCAATCCAGCACAATTCAGTTCCTTTTATATCCACATGCTTATTCTCTAACATTCAATTCAAATAAAAAATCATGGAAAAAGAATATAAGGAGAAACAGTAATAATATTTTTATTGTTATTTAGGAGGCTGAAGAAGCAGTGGATGTCAGAGAGTGCATTTACTTGTTGAGGTCCAGTAAAATAACTGATAAAGCTACACAGTTGGACTGTTGTGCAGCTACAGTTTTGAGTCTAGATTCCTGACTCCAGAGTGAGCCAGGTGACTCATCCTTTAAAGAGAACTGAGAAATCACTGAACACTATTTAAATAGAAGAAAGAGGAATGGATAGATATGCATAGATTCTTTACGTATGGCCTATATGTATGCATGTATTTATGAATAACATATATATTTCTTTCAGACAAAATGACGACGGATATAGTCATGGAACTGCTGAAAGTACTTATCATAAAAGAACAGCAACAAAAATCAAACGATCTGAAAAAGCCATTTGATCTATACTGTTCCCTTCTAAGACCAGTTGCAACACCACAAGATCAGTAGTGGGTTTCATGGGCTTACTGTAATTTGCAAGGTATTTCAGCAATGTTTAAGATCACAAAGTGAGGCAAAAGGCAATGCTCATATTAATCACGGTGCTTCTGCACATCCCCCGATGCCCCAGTCCAACCCACTTGTAACAATGGCATGCGGGCGCTGAGAAAACTCTACGGCATGTTTTGGAAATTCTTTTGGTTGGTTCTGGAGGGGGAGAGGAGTAAGCAAGCAGGGGAAGGAGAATCTGTATTTAAAACCTACATAGAAAAATTTAAGAGTCTGCCTACAAATCTCAGACTCAGGGGACGAAGCCTCACATCAGCTGTAACTCTCTGGCAGCAACTTTGCTTGAAATGGCCAAGGGAGAAGGCTTCTTTCTACCACGGGTGTGGGTGTGGAATTGTAATAGACGCTTCCATAAACTGCTGTCTGCTCAAATGTCATGACGTTGGCTTTCTGCCCCATTTTCAGCTGTAGAGAACAGCAGATGGGAGGGGCAGAAACAATGAAGATCCCTTTTTAACTCTCAGTTTGAAAAATCTCCCAACCCTTTTCAGCCAAATAGCCCTTCTCCTAACTATTAAGAATGGTATTTTCTAGATCCTGCTTTGGAAATTACAATTACTTCACCTTATACATAACCTAATCCTAAACCCCAAGAATTTTACAGTGTGTGCAACAGGGCAGCAAACAAGGACTAGTTAACTGCACATAAACAGTAAGTGATCGCTTTTTATGAGTTTTCAATTACTTCTCAACAAATGAAGAGCGTAATGTACACTAAGGTTGTGTTCCAGTTATAGAGTGGAATGAGTGGAGCCAAAAGAGAAAATGTGAATAGTCATGAAAGGAGCTTAACAAAACATTCAGTAACTGACAAGGGTAGTAAAATGTGGAACTAGGAAGAAAGAAGTATTAAAGAAGTAGTATTTTGTTCAGTCTGTTCAGAGATTGACCCTTTTGTGGAACAAGACAGGAAGCCCACTGAAGAAGCACGATCAGGTCCATTAATTAGCTTTAGCAATTCTTACAAATATAAGCTAGTTTCCAATCACAACAAAATCAAACTACTTTTCACATTTTTAATTAATCTTTAATGAAAGATTCTTGCATTCCACTGCTACCCAATATCTTAGAAAATAATAGGTGTAATATTTTTTAGTATACGTATTTGCACAGTGCCACCAACAAATGAAGGCATTTGCCCAGCCAAACCCCACTGTGCATAACCACGATACTGTCTTGTTGAATCACTGTTGCTAGTTGCAGACTGCAGAATACCAGGCTATCAGGTGTCACACTGGCAAACGCTTTGGTGAAGATCAGTAAATGAACTAAGGGTTTAACTCAGTGAGTTGCAGTTGCAAAGATGGCAAAGGCTATTTATTTTTCAGTTTTGGAATCTAAGCTAACCTCCAGGTGTAGTGCAGCAAGAAATTTTCATTACAGTCAAGTGTTGCATATTAGACTAATCAGATATATTTCACCTTCCTCTGACCTTTGAGTCTGAGCTTACGCTGAGTTGTCAAGACTATTACTCAAGCTTGCCATTTTTAAGTTTTGCCATTTAATTTACAGAATTTTTGGTACCTGGAGAGTTTTATGGTCACAAATGAGGAAATCTGATACAAGAGGCTGGGTTTCCAGGTCTACACAGAGACCACTTCTAATAAGCTTTTCAGCATACTGCTGCTGCTAGCTTTTAACTGCATCTGCATCAACATTGTTGCTATGACCCCAGCCATTCCTGAGGGAAAAGGGTTTCAGTTATCGTGCATCAACAATACTGGAAATGGCACCATGGTGTAGGCAGAGAAACGACACTATTTCTATTGTTAGCAGCAACAGTTTTATAAGACTGTAAGTAATATAAAATTATACAGCAACGCTGCCCTTAACAAACTGCTGTGCCCTGTTGGTGGACACTTCATCCAAATGAAGTCATGAGGGGAAGGAATAGAGACAACACCGAAGTTTAAGGAGAGAGCAATACATACTCCTTGCAGTGCCGGTGCAGATCTGTACTATAACTGAGCTTCACTAGTCACTAGGATTTGCTACTTGCATATCACATCTGTCAAACGGGCTGAAGAATCTAGAATGATGTGGATTTTTTACAATTTGAAGGCTAAGATGTCTGTAGTGGTTTGGATGTGTACATCGATGATGACTCAACATTTAGACCTAATTCAGGAAAGGAAAATGAAGAACAGATGCTTACTGGGCTTAATCGACACATATACACTTTAAGGAGCACATGGGAAAAAAACCTTGGTTTCATTTATGTTTTCTTTCAGTAAATAACAGTAGTTAGATGCACAGCTCTTTTTTGACAAAGATTTTAAACTGTTCTTTAACTATGAGTCTCTTTCTGTGGGAAAGTAAGGCACAGAGTGGTGTAAACAGCTTGCCAAGCAACCAGTGGCAGAGCCAAAATCAGAATTCAGATTGCCTGCCCACCTGCCTTCCTTGTACCCTTATTGCTGAGCAAGTTACCCAACATGAGAGCTTTTCAGATGGAAGAACAAACGAGCAAATAAAGGAGTGAAATTAAATATAAGCAAAGTGAAAATGACCAGTATGAGAGTCCGAATAAGCAAAGTGCAAAAAAGAAATAGTAAAAATATTATAAAATAAAACTAGAGATTACAATAAAGAAGTAATTTCCATTTTAACGCATGACTGCTAATGGTGTGTTAATGATTTTCCTCATACACACAGGGCTTTGGTCCAAAACTCTGAATGAAACCATTCATGCTCTTCCGTGTATCTTTCACCAGAAGATATCAGTGCTCCTTAGCCAAGGTGCTCCTTATTTTTGTTCATTTTGCTTGCCTGTTTTCACTGTGTGTTATTTCAGTGCTGGGGAAAGCATCAGCTTGACAGCTTCGCAGGCTAATGTTCGTTCTTTGCAGAGAAGGGAAGGATGTGTGGCGGCAGAGGAAGCTTGCTACAACAGTGCTCAGCTGCATGCCTCAGCTCAGCTCTGCCCCGAATGAACCCGCTGGCACAGCTCCGTCCCCCTTTGCTTGCGAGAGAGTCAGTTAGGGACAAGAGCAATACTGGTTTCTGTGATGCTTTTTCTGCTAGAAACTGGACTCAGGCACAGTTCACATCATCCATCACACTGTGTTAACATGGTAACAGCTTCTAGTCACTAATGACCTGGGCTGGATTCGACTGGGCAACAGGCCATAAACAAGAAAGCCTCCATAAACCATTACCAGCTCCCCAGAACCATTCAAACCTCTGTAACGCTAGCAAAAAAAAAAAAAAAAAAAAGAGGCACTTTTTAAAATAAAGCTTCTCACAACTGACAGAGCAGTCGCCCCCACACACACCTTATTCACTCACTGTACTGAACTGGCATTCCTTCAAGAGCTGGGAAGGGCCCAGAGCTGCTGATTCAAAGGCATTTGGAATAAGAATGCAAAAATTGAAGGGTTTTGTTCCTTTCCGGCTTCTTGCTTCTTTCCTTGGCCTGCTCTGCCTGCCCATGCTGAATGTCAATCAGCAAAGCAGTAGCACCTTTGCAAAGAAGTCCCCAGTATCTTGGCAAATACATTAACAAGCATGTGAAAAAAACGACGGTTTCCACTACTCCAAAGAATAAAAGGCTGGTTTAAGTGGTGGAGCTGAGTGACAGACATGGATAAAGGGTCAGGAATCGATAAAGTTATACAATCTTGTCTGAACTATAGCAGACACAGAGATGTCTTTTTCAGAAAAGACTTCTAAATGATCCTCGTAGTGTGTCCACAGCTTATTTTCAGAGCCATTTGCTTACATCAAATCCCCCTGGAAAAATTCCCATAAGGAAATTGCCAGAATCAGTTGCTATCTGCACTTGTAGAGAATTGCATCTTATGTCAAAGTGGTTGTGATCAACCCAAAGCATTTTTCAAAAAAAGCAGTTGTACTTTCATTCACCTTGTAATTGACAGCTATTTGATGTTCAGTGCCATCCTGGAATCATAGAATCATGAGGTTGGAATAGATCTCTGAGACCATCAAGTCCAACCGTTGACTTAATATCCCCATGCAATGAGTAACAGCTCAAAAGTTTATTATTAATTTCTTATAAACTTGTGGTTAAGACCAGCCTAAGTGAGGAAACAGAAAAAACTTCTGTGAATTCAACAAATTCAGGTCTCCCTTTTTGATGGTCTGATGAAACTGGACCATCTTGATCTTTTGTAACTACTGAATAGCTGGGGATCTGTTTCTTCTGCAACCTGTCAGTTTGACAGCTACATTTAGAAAAGGAGCTGTTTTTCTGATGATTACCATATGAAGCTCTAAGTGACTGAGCATTTCATCCTTCCATTTTAGCAAGCAAATGTTGCATTTACTATGTTTAATAATGTTTTCAAGGTCAATATAACAGGCTATTCCCTACAAATGTTTAAATTATTAATATAACAATTGAAGATTAAAAAAAGAAATACAAGGGGTTTAAGATGGCTGGTCAAATTCTGCAGCTACGCTGATTAAAATTGCAGTGTCAAGCACCTGTAACAGGGAAGATAATTCACCTAATTTTTTTGCTTTGCTAAAACAGAAAGAGAAAACAAGAGCACTCAGCAGTGCTAATACGAACCCTAACATTGTCTCCATCGGGATGAGGCATACTGTAATAAAAAGATATTTAAACTTTTAAGGATAAAGCATGTTCAACTGTTGCTGGTACACAGGCAGGGTAGGCGTCTCAGAGCAAGTATGAGAAGAAGTTTGGCTGTTCTTTGGATTTCTTCAAGTTTCCTGTTAGATCCCACCGCAACAGGAAACTGGGGAGTTGAGCAATAGACCTGGCACAATAACCTCATTGATCTTTCAATTATTTCTGCTAAAGAAAGAAAAATGAAGATAGCAAAAGGAATTGGAGAAGTCAGGATATGCTGGTTTGTGTGGGCATTGTAGACATGATTAGCTAAGGCAGAGGGAAAGAACATCAAATGGGATAATGTCCCTGCATGATTATCTTCAGACTACTCTGATTAGTGACAAATAGCAGAGAGCTGGAGATCTATACGAATGTTGTGAGACCAAGGGTTATAACGTCATTTAGTGATGTGGCTACAGTGACAGCTCCTTCCCTTGACACAGCAGAACATACGGTGTTTTAGCATTGTTGGTTCGCTACTGTGCTAAAAAGCAAGCATCCAGTGTAAATGTGTCTGTACGAGTAGGCAAGCAAGGGGTTGATGCTTGTTCGCCTCACTATGTATCAAACTGATGACTTAAATCGGCATAAGGAGAGCCAGGTCCTAAGGCAAAACGTGCTTCAAAACACTGCAACAGTGCACTGCAGTTTGATCCTTCCAGCCCACAAAATGAAGACTAATTCCTTTTCCCACTGTTCCCCTTCCTGTTTTTCTTTCATTCCCATTCACCTTGCTTCGCCTTCGACTCCCGCAGGCCAGGCAATCACTGGCTTCTCTAGGTGGCACCTGCTGGGGGATGCTTTCTCAGCGGCAGTGGGCAGCAGCTTCTGCTCCACAGCTTTCTTTCGGGGGATCACCAGTCACAGTCATACTGGCTGGGCTCCAGCTGGCCATGCTAGTTCTCAGATTGCTTTTTCTGGCTATCTATTGGGCAGTCCTCATCCCATAACAGGGCAATTTTTAACTCTTCTCTCAAGGGAAGTAGCAAGAAATAAACTTTCTTTGGGATAATGAGAGATAATGCTGCTTGCAGCCCCATAAAAGTTTTCTTTTGGGATTGTTTTTGTAATCTTAATTAGATCCTGGTTAATTTAACCCAGTGGTCTCTGTGATATTAGCAGCATCTCATCTACTTCAGGGCATCATACCAGGAAGGCCAGAAAAAACTCTCTTGGAAATTGCCCCAGTCCTTTTCTACTCCTCCACCAATTAAGAATGACAGAGACCTTCTTAGATGACTGGAGGATGGGAGTCTGGGTACGTTCAGTGCAGCAACCTAAATGCATTCATAAGCGAATGGATTTTTGTTATTAAATGATACAGTTTTATGAATAACTGAATCTTAACATAATTATTTCCAGCCAACTTCCTTCCATCAACAAAATCAACACAAAAAGACATTCCTAGTGAGTTTATAGGACAGAGTGAAGTTAACAATTTCAGATCTTGGCTGTCAAATTCATATTGGTGATTAGGTTCTTTATAGACGAGTTGAAGCTGATCCTTTTTTTAGCATTTCGCGGTATGTCTGTCATCGTCAGTCTACAAAGCATCTGAATACAATTTTCTGGTTTACAACCTTGATTTAACTTCACTGTAAATACAATACTAGGAAACAAGTTTAGCAGTGTTGTGCAACTGATGAGCAAGGCCCTGAAACACAGTGCGCAAAAACATATTCCCTCTAACTTCTATCCATCTTCTGGTGGACATAATGCAGTTACTGTTCGCCTTCTTTCATGGTCATATTGTTCATACCAGTGGGAGTATGCTCCCTCATGACATATGACTGGCAAAACAGCACTGTGCATTGATAACAGATACTCTGCAACAGTCTTCAGACGCTCTGCGTCTAAGCAGAGATTAATGGAATGAAAATACTCTCAGCCTAAGATAGCAAAGGGGGGAGATGGCTCGTAGGCTTCAGCACTTCCTTGAAGGCCTTCACGACGTAAATAGTAAATTATGTACCTGATATGCTTGAACTCATTGACAAAGCAAGGAACCAAGTCCTCAGCACTAGTTTTGAGTGACTGTTTAACAAAACACTATTTCTGTGATCATTTTGTTTTTCTACAATATTTGTAAATTCACAAGGGAAGGAGAAAGCTTATGCACAGAAGAGAGTACTGTGCTTTCTGTTTATTCTGGACACAAAATAATACCCAGAGCTTCCTCTAAAAGCCTGCCGAGAACATAGACTAAAAGAAAGCCTCCAAGAGGAAGTACTGAAAAGTAAATAGGCAGCACAGGCAACGCTGCTGAGACTCACTACAGAAAGTCAGTCAGTGTGTCAGAGTTTTGGTTAGTATCCTGAACGTAAGCCTGGGAGACAGAAATTGCCATATAATTCTTTCTGCAACATATAATTACATTCTTAACCTCTTTGTCTTTTTTTTCCTTTTTGATAAAGAGGAAATAATTCATTTCCAGGAATATAAGTAGCTTTAATTCACTTGGATCAAGCCTCTTTCCCCACCCCCCACCCCCCCTTTTTTTTTTTCTCTCCTGATTCAGTGCCTGACTCAGAACCATCATTCTTATGGCTTCTGTCAGACTATTCCACATTTCCCAGTGGTTTTCACTACTGCAGTTTGGAAGCACTCTTTGTTCTTATAGTCCCAGTGCCTACTAAGGCTTTTCTTTTCATGTTCTTTGACGTTTATTCCGTAGGAGCCGGATCCTTGTGTCCTTACATGTGAGCCAAATCTCCCAATGAATTTGCAAACATGCAGGATCAGCAACTTAAACAGTTTATTTATTCTTCAGGGTTCTCTATGTTCACAGGAAAAAGGACGCCTATAGGCAAACACTGCATCACTAAGTTTCATCTTCACAAAAAGGAAGCTTAGAGAGGAAGGAAGGCACAAGAGTGCAAAGTTAACCATTAAAAAACAAAAAACACCCTTCTCGAGTTTTTTCCTGAGAGGCTGGTGGTTACGGATGCAGTTACAGGACACTGAACTTACACGTTTCTTCAAATACATCAAAAACCTTCTTTGCTGGGTTGGCACAGTGTCAGCAGTAATAGCAGATTCCAGCGTGTTGTCAGAATAATATGTGTCTTTGGATATATACTTGAGATATCTTTCAACTTGGTTATCTATACTACATTTACATTTAGGAACCTGAAATTTCTAATGGCCTGACACCTCAGGCTGGGAAACACTGCCTGCTCCCATTTACTTCAGCTGCGGTATCTGCGTCAGAGAATGCTGGCCTGGCGTGTTAGAAAATGTAATGTATTCAATTTATGTCCTACATAAAAGTTGAGATCAGCATCAATGACTAGATCCAATCTGCAGCTTTAATTCAAACAGCGCTGCTGACAACACTATTTCTGTGGATAAGGACTCTGTCTCATAAACTTACATATTAGACAATCTTTAAATTTCACTTTAATACAGATGTCCCTCTTCTGATGTCAGAAATTTTATGGCAAGTAGTCTTGGTGATGAGCCAAGATTTGACATGATCTAACTATCTAATCGTGTGAAAATGAAAACCTTTTCTTGTTCTCTCTCTGCTGTGCTCATATAGGACAGAGCTATTGCTATAGACTCATGTATTTTCCAGCCAGAGAGATTACTCTAATCTTTTAGTCTGACTTTTTACAGCAACGGTCAACCACATTCCCTAAGTAGTTCCTATACCAGATCCTTTAACTTGTCAATGTTAATTCAGATTACATGTGTGTAGTCTTACGTAGACAAATCCTCAATTTACTGTGCATGTGAAATATTCCTCGTTTCTTGTCCAGATATGCTAATGTTTAATGACCCACACTGATAGACACATATGCCTCATTTCCAGCCTGAATCTATCTGAACTCAGCTTCTTGCTATTGGCTCTAAATACATTCCAGGCATATATTTGATTGAATTGTCCATCATTTCAGTGTGATCTAGTTTGGGATATGTAAAACTGGTAAATATGTACTTCTACGGGTGTTATTACTAAGACTTTTACTCTAATTTTATTATTTAGGTCCACCATCCTTAGAATTTCTACAAAAAACAAGTAGATCTATTCAGAGTTATCTACACAGTTCAGTCTTCTACATTGCTTCTATGTAAACTGAGATAATTTACATACACGGCAGGTCCGTTTGCACACAAAAAGCACAGCACAAGGGTTTGAATGCTCAGCTAAAGTCAGACCTAAGACTCAGGTAGTTCTCTCTCTTGCTGAGAGTATTTTGTACACTTCTTTGTTTAACCTTGAAAACAGAACAGGCAAGATAGTGCCATCACCTATAGATGACGCCATAAATGTATGCCACATCAGCACTGCTTTGCCAACAATCCAACAGGAAATTATATTTTGTAGAGGATATTTTACTCTATTGGCATTATAATCAGTGTCAAGGCCATCAGTGAAAGCGTTAGGCAGACAAAAAGTCTGCCAGAAGATCCCGGTTGTTTGTGCTACTGCATGTGCCTTTGTCCCTGACGGTATCCCCCAAACCAAGAGAGAATAACCTTTTTATGAATAAATTACTTCAAATTCAGACAAATGCATGCTAGAGCAGTGAGATGCTCTGGAACACTGAAACAGCTTGTGAATGGAAAAATCATTCACTAGCACCAAATAAGGGCGTTGCTGCATTGTCTGCAGAGGATAGCAACGTTCAGCCTTCTGGGGGATACAGCAAGGGAAATTTAATGCAGCAGGAAATCTTTCTGAACAAGAAGTTGGCTACCTGATAAAAATTATATGCATTTTATGTTGTAAAAACTTATATCTGTATTTCTATTTCTTGTTATCATTCACTTTCAGATGCTACTCCTTCAGGTAGTTTTAAGGAATCCCTAAAAATAGTCCTCATCCTAAAAAAAATAGATCTCTCAAACCCATGCAAAGAAGAAAAATTCTTCAATAAGGTTTTTTTATTATATTATATTTTGCCCCTCTCTGGCCACCACCACTGAATATAGAATTTCTTCCTTTTTTTTTTTTTTTTTTGGGTGCCTGTTTTGCAGACTGAAGAAAACGACTGTAAATCAGTTTGCATTCAAAACACCACTTGCAACTAAAAGGACAGGATATTATACTGAATCTTATTTTTAATGGTATAATGGTAAAAATTTTGTGACTGACAGAGGAGCACCTTTTGAGTCATAAATTCTCATTTTTAAAGGACAAAAGGGACGATCATGATCACTGTCTGAATTCCTACATACAGAGACAATGTAATTTCACACAATAATTCCTACGTCAGTCCCCTGCATTCTGATCTGTAAGAACAACTTATACTTTACATGTCACACCCCGCAAGCAAAAGACCCAGGGATTCTTCTGCTTTATCCATGACAATTATCAAAGAGATTTACAAAAAACATTATCAGGAACGAGGCAGAATCAAATCCTGGCTCTAAACAATCTTGAACATAGATAAATAAGCACAATGAAATAATGATAGGATGGGAATATCTTTGAGAGACATCGTCTTTTACAGGATGAACACAGGGTAAAATCAAACTATTTTATACTTCACAAAGTTCCTGTAATTGGATCTTACAAAATGGATAAATACTGTAATGGATCTGTTGCTTCATTAGCACGCACTCTGATAACCTGCAGTACAACATCCATCAAGCTCTTCATTCCCTCTGGGGAAGGCTGCTGCAAGTGGTTCACAGAGACGTGAGTCAGGCTCTGTAGGATCAGCAGACTTGCGTTTTTAGCTTGTGTACCGGCTGCAAACAGGAGACCAGGCAGTTTGGGACCAGGGTGCAAAAGCTGGAGGGAGAACAGGTTGTTCTCCCTGATAAGGGGACCAGTGCTAGTTACAAGTGATTTCTGATGGTTTTGAACTACCATGAAGCTGTCGTAGGTGACTCCAAATGGATGAGAAAAAGGTTATACTTTGGCTAAGGGAGTTTCAGGCCCATGGGTTAACATTTGTGACCTGGAATAAGAATCTCTGCTGTTTGTCTGGAAGAGTCACAGCTTCATATTTCTACCCCTGCCTGCCCTTAGTAAGTTAAGAAGTGTAGGAAAGACTGTTAGTAGCAGCTCAGATTAGAAAATCATCTAACAGCACTGATAAGCCTAGTTGAACACTTCTGTCCATGGCCTAATTAGTATTAAAATCCAGGATGAGATTTTCAAAGGTTGTGAGACACCCAGTCCTATGTTACTTTTAACTTTTGTGTTACATTGCTTCTGTATTTATAGGTTTTCTTTATTAGATCAGCTTTAATTTGGACCAGCTTAATATCTGAAACACCTTGCTAGTATCACAGAAACATTAAACAGAAGTCTACGTTACAAAAATGGAATTAAGTTAAAGCCTGAAAACGTGGCCTCTGTCTTCAAGCTTGTCTTAGCTCGTAGATCTGTAATCAAGGCCTAAAGGTCGTAAGTGGTGTCAAAAGAACTTGCATCAAATAGCCCCAAAACACACGCTGAGCAGGATCCTTTCTGGACCTTGGAGACTGGAGGCACCATTTGTGCCTGCATACAGTCTTTCCTGTACATTATCTCTTAACCTTTGAACACTTCCTTTTACAATATGAATATTGCTTTGTGTTTTCTTTTTTAATAGAACGGTGATTATACTGGCAGGAACACTGACATCATTCTCGTGCTGTGAATCCCATAGTTACACTTACATTAAGAACTGCAAAACACAGATTACTCAGATCAGATAACCTAACCAGTGGGAAATAAACACAAAAAGCTCACTTACCATGACAGTTTTGGAATTGCACCAGGGATGAACTTGTCTCTGTGGGCTCTCCCAGCTCACGAGTCCTAAAGCATCATCTGCAACATTTGCCAGGATTGCAATCCAATTTTGTTGCTCTTGCATTTAAATAAAAAGCCCCTCAGCCGAGCTCTATCTCTTTACCTTACCATTCACTAGTGGTTTAAACAGATATTTGATTTTTCTATTCTGTGTTTGCCTGTAACTATTTTTAGCAGCTAATAACCAACACCCTAGGGAGCATGATGTCATCACACTTCGTACTTACGGAGCTCTCGAAAGTCAAAACCAGACAGCAGCAGCTGTCATCATGGTGAACTGGCTCATTAGGCAAGGGTAAGGGAGCGACACCACCAGAGCTGGGTTCAAAAGACCAAACAGGGGAAGTTCAGTAAGGTCTCGAATAAAGAACAGTTCTTTCTTTTGTAAGTGATCTGCAGCCAAGATTTGACAAACGGCATGCATTTTTTAAGGCTGCTGAATACCTATTACGGTACTAATAAAAATACAGTCTTACTGGCAATCCTCTTGTCAGTGTCACATGCAAAAGTTATGTGGACTTTTGGAATTAACACCGGTCAACTAACCACATCACAAAATAAAACTACTGAACAGGCAGCAATTGGAAGTTTTGTCAGCGATCTCAGCAGAGAGGCTAAGGACTAAGTGATCATGGACACTGAACCTATCCATTTATCAATATTTGCTCCCAGTATATGTAATGATTCATCACCCTAGAAACCTCCATTTGGTTGGGTATATGAGGCATTTCTCATTTCCCTTCAGAAGATGGAGCTTCATTCCCTTGCTCACCCTGTAGCTCTTCTTTTCACCCTTATAGTTCAAGTTCTTTTGTCTGAAAATAGCTAAACACAACTGTAGAAATACTCAAAGGGAGATAACACTCCTTGTAAGATGGTACCAATATTTCCTTCTTTCTGTTAAAAAATCTCTCAGCTTCCAGGATTGCATTATCTTTTCTACCCTCATTACATTTCATTGTCTAATCATATTCATCCTTCCGCTGACAAGTACACTCAGATTTGCTTCTACCTCTGTTACTTCCAGTTCATAAACTGGAAGTAACAATCCAGTCTTCCTCAGCATTGGCAGTACCTCCCAACTTTGTCTTATCTAGGAATTTCACCTCAACACACTGGTAAATATATGTCCCAAGAGTAAGCCCAGAGAAACACCACTAGTAACCTTTCTCCAGCCTTGTCATTTTCTTTTGAATTTCTTTTAGTCAGCTCTTTAGCCAGCTCACAATTCTTATGTTCACCATCATCATTTCCAAATTCAAGAACAATTTCCTGTGGGATATCAGTTACTGGAATCTAAGTGGATGAATCTCACTTTTATTACTCCTAAAAAATCAATGATCATATTGAAATACGTTGAGCATTATGTTCTACCTTTGACAAAACAATGCTGTAATTTATTCCAAAATAGGTCCACACTTGCTATTTTCCAGTCACAGGAAAAATCAGACAAACAAACAAAAACTTCCCAAAGAATCCCAACAAGACAAAACAAAAACCCAGACTCACTACAAACCCCACATTACTGCAGTTTCTTCAGCATTCTGGAAATTATCTGCATCATCTACGTTTGTGTTACCAGTACGCTGTGCTTCCATGCCAGCAGCTGTCATTTCTAGCACATGACAGAATTATCACTGCTCTCATCAACTGTACTGATAACTGAGGCAAACATTCATTTGGTCACCAAAACATTCATGTGGGTCACCAAACTGTTAATCTGTATCCTAGCCTTCGGGTGAGGTGTCCCACTTCCTTCTTTTTTGACACTGAATTTCATACGCAGTACAAGACACCTTGTTTTGTATGTGCACACAGATTGTAACAGTTGCTTAAGCAAATGCCAAGTATCAATACAGTGACCTAACCAGGAATACCAATTACTGGAGAAACTGGGTGTGAGATTTTAATCCAGGAATATCCCTTTATTAACACTTTTCCTTTTTCTCCCTAAACACGCTTGACACCTTGAGCACCTGGAATCTCATGCACGTGGCTGAAATTCATGTAAAATATTTTTTTCTCCATGAACAATTAAAGACTTAGAATTTACCTTGGATTTTGTTCATTCTTAACTACCAGACAGTAATCTCCTGAGGCAAAAATCTAACCAAGGATGTTCTAAATCTCCTTAGCATATTGGGCGCACAGTCTCTCAAAGCCCAAGATGAAAAGGTCCCTTTCAAGTATCAAAGATGATGTCCCCTAGAGAATCGTGCTGTGCTGCTTTTGCCCATTCCTTTGAAAGGCTCTATCAGGAAACCTCCTGTTATCAGTCACATGAAAAATACCAGCTAGTCCCCAAAGCTGTGCTGACGTCAAAGAGGGACATTTAAAGGGTCTGTCTAAATGCAGCTGAAAGGCTCGTTATAAATCACAGTGTAGGAGCACCCACATCAGACAAGTACAGAGGAATTGCTGGCACCAGAAATAACGGGATGACACAGTAGTAGGCCTAGGGACGTGGAAGCATGCTGCTCACCAAGAGTTTTGCCTAGAGAAGAACATGTTTGTAACTATGATCGCTTATTCTCTCCTCACAGTCAAAAAGCGCAGCAAAAAAAAGAAGACTGAAAAGAATAGTAAAGCTTAACAATGGTGCAATGAGCAGATTTATATGTGTGTGTATTTTCTTTGGCATTAGAGTTTAGCACCAACATAGATCTAGGTTGCATACATTTTAAGGGCTTGGATTAATTCATTGTTTATGAATACACATCAGGGAAACAGAAATTTTCTCTCCACAAAACACACATGCATGAACAGTGTTAGTGTATTTTTCCATTGAATTCTTGACATTTCTCAACCCATTTCTCAAGGGTTGGGGATATTTTGTGTCTTTATCTATAACTTTCCAAAGTCATTTATAACGGTAGTTACATTTAGAAGGTAAAGTCTACTTGCTAGAATTTTAAAATACATTTCCCTTTAGCTGTCTTTGCTACCACTTTGCTCAGTTTTCAGAAATCTTTGAGTGCTTCACTGAACAAGTCTTGCTTTAGACATTTAAACCATTTATTTGTTTGTCCTTGTGCTTTCCCTTGAGATTTTCTTTTAGTCCAATTTTTTTTTTTTTTACACATATTTACCTTTATTTACATGTGCAAGAAAATAATACTCAGATTCCTAAATAAAAAATGGGCTTCGTTCTTTTGTCATCTCCGAGACTGAACTACCATACTGCATAAACATCTGTTTCCTTGCTCAATTCAAATTTTTCAGTTTTCAGGGAATATACCCTCTATGACTTTGCTATTCCATGCTAAATATGAGGGACTTCATTTCCTAATTTTCTGGCTGAGGGCATCTCTGCTCAGTGTTTTGAATTTTTATTTTAACTGAAATTATTTCTCTCTCCTTTGTATTACGGAGGACTGTCGGATCACAGATGGTCTGGTTAATCAACCAACCTTACCACCAAAACAGACAATGAAAAAGGACCTGTTCACACAAGAACTAAACATCAAATCAGACAAATCAAACAAAATTACAGAAAAGAAGTAACATATTCCCTTTTCATCCTTTGGCTAATATAAAATTGTTTCTTAACCTATATTATGTAACATATATGTGCAGTAACTGGCCTTTCACTAAGCCATTTTAGGGAGTCAGTCTAGCACAGGGTTTCAGAATGGTTTTGTGGCATGCAGCACACAAAATTCCTTTTCAGATTCCCTCCCATAACTCCTAAACCTAACACTGATCATATAGTGGTAAAAACTCTAACCAATGAGTCTGTCCTTAATTCTTTCATAGGACCAACCTGAAATTCATAATATCATAGCCAGGGCAATCTGCCACTTTTTTTCCTTTGCAGCAGTATCATAGAATCAGAGAACACCAGGTTGGAAGGGACCTCGAGGATCATGTGGTCCAACCTTTCTTGGCAAAAGCACAGTCTAGACAAGATGGCCCAGCACCCTGTCCAGCTGAATCTTAAAAGTGTCCAATCTTGGGGAATCCACCACATCCCTGGGGAGATTATTCCAATGGCTGATTGTTCTCCTTGTGAAAAATCCTCCTCTTGTGTCCAACTGGAATCTCCCCAGGAGTAACTTGCACCCACTACCCCTTGTCTTTTCCATGTGACTCATTGTAAAAAGGGAGTCTCCATCTTCTTTGTAGCCACCCTTTAAATACTGGAACACGGTGATAAGGTATTCCCTAAGGCTTGTTTTCTCAAGGCTGAACAAACCCAGTTCTCTCAGCCTTTCCTCATATGGCAGGCTTCCCAGTCCTTTGACCATCTTTGTGGTCCTCCTCTGGACTCTCTCCAGCCTGTCCACATCTTTTTTGCACAGCGGTGACCAAAACTGAACACAGTGTTCCAGGTGTGGCCTGACAAGTGCTGAATAGAGCAAGATAATGACTTTTTTATCTCTGATGATGATGCTCTTGTTGATGCAACCCAGCATCCTGTTGGCTTGCTTTGCTGCTGCAGCACACTGTTCACTCATATTGAGCTGCTTGTCCACCAGGACCCCCAGGTCCCTTTCCACAGAGCTGCTCCACAGCTGGGTAGAACCCAGCCTGTGCTGTACTCCTGGACTGTTTTCCCAGGTGCGAGACCTTACATTTGTCCTTGTTGAACTTCATAAGGTTCCTGTTAGCTCACTCTTCCAGCCTATCCAGGTCTTCCTGCAGGGTGGCTCTCCCTTCTGAAGTGTCCACTTCCCCACTCACATTAGTGTCATCAGCAAACTACATCAGGGCACACTTGATCCCATATCCAGATCACTTATGAAGATATTAAACAGTGCTGGGGCCAGTATCGATCCCTGTGGGACCCCACTTGTGACAGGCTGCCAGTCTGAAAAGGAGCTATTTACCAGCACCCTCTGAGTGCAGCCTGTCAGCCAGTTCCCCATCCACCGCATGGACCACTTGCCTAGACCGTAGCGCATCAGTTTCTCTGGGAGGAGACTGTGGGAAACCGTATTGAAGGCCCTGGTGAAATCCAGGTAGACAATGTCCACCGCTTGCCCCACATCAACCATGCAGGTTACTTTGTCACAGAAGGCGACCAGTTTTGTCAAGCACAATTTGCCCTTGGTGAATCTGTGACGCCTTTTCCCAATCACATGCTTCATTTGACTTGTGATAGCCCCCACGAGGATTTGTTCTGTAACTTTCCCAGGGACTGAAGTAAAACTGATGGGCCTATCATTTCCTGGATTCTCCTTTAAGCCCTTCTTGTAGATGGGGTGACATAAGCCTTCTTCCAGTCTTTTGGGACATCCCCCAATCTCCACAACTTCTCAAAGATTATGGAGAGCAGCCTCGCAACGACCAGCTCTCTGATCCTCAGTGGACAACTCCTGGGACTATGAATTTGTAGAGGTCAAGCTCCTGTAATAGTTCACATACCACCTCTTCCTTCACTGATGGTGGGTCTGTGTTTGCATCAACCTGGATTTTTGTTTCCAAGGCCTGTGGCCCAACACTGCTGGTACAGACAAAGGTGAAGAAAGTGTGGAGAACCTCTGCCTTCTCAGCATTGTTGGTGACTAATTCACCTCTCCTGTTCAACAGTGGACCAGTATTTTCCTTCTGCTTCTGCTTGTTCTTTATGTACCTGAAGAACCCTTTCTTGTAGTTTCTGACATCTCTGGCCAATTTCAGTTCAAGCTGAGCTTTTGCTTTTTTAACTGCATCTCTGCATACTCTGGCAGTTCTCAAAGGGTATTCATCTGCTTTTCCATCTCTGGTATGCTTCTCTTTTGGTTTTGAGCAGACTCAGAAGCTCGCAGTTAAGGCAAGGGGGTCTCTTGCTCCACTTACTTCCCTTACCTTTAAAGGGGATGAACTGGTTTTGTGCTTCCTGGAGAGTGTTCTTGAAAAACTCCCAGCACTCGCTAGTTCCTTTATCATCCATGACAGCTTCCAATGGAATCTCTCCCAAGTGAGCTCTGCATGAGCTGGTTTGCTCTTCTAAAATCTAAAACTTTTGTTTTTAGTACTAACCTTCAGCATGCTCAGCAGGATCCCTGACTCCACACTGTTGTGATCACTGCAGCCAAGGCTATCACTAACCAAGATATTACACAGCAGGTTTTATTGGTTTGTGAGTAGCAGGTCCAGCAGTGCTTCATTCCTGGTGGGCACATCTAACATTTGTATGAGGAAGCAGTCCTCTACGCATTCCAGGAACTTGATGGATGACATTTCAGCTGCTATATTGTCCTTCCAACAAATGTCTGGGTAGTTGAAGTCACCCATAAGAACCAGGTTCTGTTGACCCGAAGCTTGCTTAAATGACCCAAACATTGCTTTGTTGGTGTTATTGTCTTGGTTTGGAGGTCGGTAGTAGATGCCTACTGTAAGGTCCCCCTTGGAGACAACCCCTCCAATCTTGACCCAGAAGCAATCGATAGGGCTTCCACAATTGCCGTAGTTGACTTCTATACATTCAAGGTTCTCCTTAATGTTAGAGTGAGAGGACTCCTCCTTTTCTTCCCTGCCTGTCTTTATGAAACAGCCTATAGCCATCCATCATGATCCGCCAGTCATGCGAGTTGTCCCACCATGTCTCACGTTACTCCTATGATATCATAACTTTCTGACTAGGCACGGAGCTCAAGTTCCTCTTGTTTGTTCCCCAGGCTGCGTGCCTGTCCTGGTGGGCTCTGTGCTCTGCCTCAGGTGTCCCTGGCTCCAGGAACCTCGCTGTACTCCTCGATCCAGTGCCCAGCCACAGAACTTACTGTCACCACAGCTGCGTGCCTCACCGACGAAGTATTTACACTGTCAACCTGATTTTAAATATTGCACATACTTCCTGGTGACATTATCAGCTGAATTTGATCTTTTCTGTATAAAGGGCCACTTAATAGGAGGAGGAAGTTTCTTCTTACTCCTTTATTTAGGTATGGTGAATGCTTACGCAAGAACTGGTGATGAATGTCAGCCAAAAGGAAGAAATCCTTTCTTGCACCATGAAACATATTAATGTCATTGTACCCCTGCTTCATTTAAGTTAAAATAATCTCCTGTTAATGCTATGTTAAATCAGAACAGGCTTTTTTATAGAGATATATACAGGAAAAAAAAGCTGGTGCTTATATATTTAAGTTCCGGTTGCAGCAGTAAAACATACAGTAGTACCAGGATCAAACTGTAGCATCTGTCTGTAAAAATTCGTTGGTATAGAGCTGTCACCCATGTGGCTTCTTGTCTCATATTAAAGAAGAAAAGTGCAACTGAGAAACATGAAAAGTTTTAACAGTGCTGCAAGTCAGATGCAAAGGACAGAGAATTCAACAGCTCTTCTGAAGCCAGGCCTTGGATGCAAAATTTTCAGTAACGACATTTGAAAAAAAGTATTTTTAACCACAAATAAAATATTTTAATCCTAAGTTAAAAAATTTTCATCCATTTTAATGAAAAGCTAGATTTTACTTATACTTCTTTTCGAGTAAATCTGATTTAATAAGAAAGCAGTATATGTCATAGAAACTATTGTTCTTGTTTTGATTATGAACTTTTCTCTATTTTTCAGAGATCTTATTGAACAAACCAGCACAATTTATGATTTTGCTAGGGACTTTCATGAAAGCCAATCCTGATTAGAGAAATAACCTCCCATCTCTAGGGCAGAACTTAGGAGAGTCCTTGATCTGTCTGACTCCAGATTAGGTTACAAATGCAATGCACGGATCCAAGATACTCTCTTCCATTGACTTTCTTTGTCTTTCAGACAAACTATTCAGCCTCCACACATGAGACCTGAATGTCATATAAAGAACAGAAAGAGAAGTCTGAGGGGAAGATGGAAGTTTCCCAAGGTGATGGCATACAGGGAAAGAACATTATCGATATTAGTTTGTAGTCCTGGGTACCAAGTTGCCTTTGCAGTGACCCAACATGGACTGGGTTTTTACCACTGCTTAAGTTGAATATCTAACTCAGGAGTTTAAGGTAGGCAGTTAGTTTACCTTAGTCTCCTACATAACCAGTGAAGAGTGTCAGGCTCCTTTAGAGGGGCTTCTGAGCAGAAGCCGTACTTGTGAATTCCGAATTACTTTCTGAAAAAACGTCCCCTGCATTTAATCTCTTAGTAGCCCAGGAAAATTTGTCTTCCTCATTTAGGCACGTAAGCTGAGGCAACAGGCACTGCCACATATCTTCCCCTCTGTTTCTGCACTCCATTTCTATTACTTTCACGAATTTTGCCAAAGCTAGAAGTAGCAGATTTTATCAGTGCACTAACTGGCTCAACCACGCTCTTCCCTGCTCTGATACTTCTGGTTGTTTGCGTGTCTATGCAGCATGTCAGTCTTTGATCCCCTCTAGGGAGCATGCGCTCTTAAATCTGACTATTTTTAGTACCTCATCTGTGACCACCTTCTCCAAGATGAAAGATGTCCCTGTCTATATAACATGGGATGAAGATGCCTATGTATGTTTGTGATATACACATCCTGATGTGTGAAAATCCCTATACAGGCATAGCATATTGTATTTTTCTAATCAGATACACAGTTCTGACTGTTGTAGTCTCCTCAGATTTTCACCTGAATATCAATTTATTTGCTTTTGTAATTTGTCACACTCCGATAAGATCAATTTCCCATTTCTGAGAAGACAGCATACTGAGTAATAAAAACTCCAGTCTACTGCATGTCCTCCCTCCTGTGATTTGTGGGCATGGAAAACACAGATACATTTTCTTTGCTGAATGAAAAAACTCTGTAACAACAATGACACAGAAGAGAAGTCTTAAACTTTTTGAAGCGAAAAATTATAATAGAACTCTTATGGAAGAGCCAGTACATTAAGCATGTGATCCCCTGCCGATGCAAATAGTCTACACAGACCGTGTAGACAGACAGCAAAGAGTAAATCACTGTTTTGGGATCAGACAGAGACACAAGTCAGGAGGCTCCAGCAGCTTGGTTCCATCTCTCTCAGAGACCCTACTGGACACATCGGGTCTGGATCCAGCCTGCAGGTTATAGTATGGACCACCACCAAGTCTTTTAAAAGTCACCCAGTCACAATAGCTGGTAGCTACCCAGAGGAGGAAAGGCAGAGGGAAACAGGCTCACTTTGTTACGGAGCAGATGTCAGTATCTCTCAGGGAGGTCACAGAGATGTAAACGGCTACAGAAAATACTCCCAGCACCACAGCAGCCACTTTACAATGGGAAACATGGAATCTCTCATGCTAAGGATTTGCAAGAGGGTAAAGACACACAATAAACAGCAGAGTACCACATATTCAGTAATCCACATCTTGGCCCCTCTGGAGACAAAGTGAAGAATTTGTATGGTACTGAGCAGGTCTTAGGGGGCTGCTCATGAAACCCTGGGATATTCTATCCAGCCATCCTCCTGTGTAGGAATTTCTGTTATTAGCAGCACAGTACCTGAATGCCTGCATGGATTACTCATTTTTCTGGGATGCAAATCTATCTGAACATTCAGGCAGGAATTGTGTAGGAAACCACAAGGCAGGAAAATCCAGGCCTGGGTATTGTTAGTTTTGGTGTTTTGAATTTCCTTTCTGGGTTATATCATCATCATCTGAAATACTACTAGATATTCAAGTGTAAGTCATGATGAAGATGTTTTCAGATGCAGAGACGAAAATATAAATACTGCTTTGGTTTGATAGATGGGGAAAAACATGAGACCCGGACCTGGGTCTGTTCCTAGGTCTGTTACAAAGCTTCTCATTGGTCGTAGGTACTCACTTACTTTTTCTGTGCTTCCATTTCTGGAAAATAAGGCTATGATATTGACCTTCATTATGAAACACTGAGATCTGCGGATGAAAACTACTAAATAAGAACTAATTCTTATCATTAGGTTGGATCCAGAACCCAAAGTTGTCAGTTATCTAGTTCAGCCTGCCTTCTGACTATAATTATAATCCCATCAGAAGAGTTTGGCCTAAAATGGCACAAGTCTCCGAAGGATAACTAAGAGTATTTTAGTGCTGTCCTATTAGAAACCCTAGCTTTACTTGAAACTCAAGTCTCAAAATCTAGCCTTACCTAAGTCTCATCATCTGTGTGTCACCATAATTTTTCATAGCTGCATTTTGCAATGTAAGAGCTAGAATGCCTGAAAACAGAATTACTATTTGCTCTCAAAGCAGTTGTTTTCCTCTTTGCTACAAACTGAATGAAAGCAAAGCAGACACAAATGGACAGTTATAATTTCAAGCAGATTAGATTTTATAAAGCCATTCAGAAAATTATGTAAAGTATATCCTGTGTTTCTGAAAGACCAAAAATATCACCCTCGATTCCATAAGATTTCAGCTCTTTCTTGAAAACCCCACTGCTCCTTTTGGATGGTTTTTAATCTTTTTTTAAACCTCTTTAATAGGCAAACTGAATCCTGCCTCCCAACAGCATACCAACATACCTAAAACAAGAAAGTAAATGTGCTGAATGTTTCTTTTGCTACAAGCCTTTGATGAAAAAAACACGTTCTCTTTCTAAAGTTGAAACACTTCAGGAAATATTGGTGCAATATACCTGCTGTATTATAAAGAAAATCCTCTTTAAGAAAGGGCTCTGAATTCACAATCCCAGTCCAAACTATGCATCCCAGTCTGAATTTCCTAGCCTTGATAGCACTACGATAATGCCTCCCAGAGACTAAGTTCAGCCTTAATTCAGGTTAATAACAGCTTAATAACAGCTTCTACGCTAACTCCCATATTCCCTCCACATAGAAAATACCCAAGAAAAGGAGCATTCCTCAAAAACAAGCGTTTAAGAGGAACATTAAAAATCCCCATCCAAAGTGGGCAATTCAAGAGTAGTCCAGCTCTAGATGGTATTTCTTTTTAACCTCCATTGAACACTAATGATTATAACGCTAAATTTCTAACTTGTTTTATGATGTTCTTACTACATTACATCACGCTATCCTGTGTATAAAAACAATGTAATGAAAGCCTCTAATTTAAGCTGTCATAAGTTAAAAGAATAAATGGCAGCAGAAGCTTTCACTTATTATTGCAGGATTTTAGGTAGCTGTTAGAAGTTGTTACCTTTTCTGTATGTGAATAAATGCTCAACCTTTTAAGCAAAATTTCAGAAACCGTAAGAAGTTGTGTGTGCTTAAGAGTTAATGGTGAAGGTGTCACTATGCTCAGAAATAGAGACGACTTTTCCATGTCACATTCAGCTTATTAATAACCCAATTATTTCTGTCGCAATGGCACATGTCTCTCTGCTTTTTGTTATTGTTATGCAATCAGAATAGCTTTCAGAATCGCTTTTGGCTGAGCTTGAACAGGTAAACTATAAAATTCAGCTAGAATTGAGTTTCATGCTGAAATGCCATTGCAATTCAAGATGAATGTTGAGTGACATAGAGTATGCAATTATGCAAGAAGACTGTTTGCAACAAGCCATCTTGGAAGTACTTCCATTTGAGAGAGGATTTTTTCATATTCTGAATCTGAATTCATTAAAAAGCCTGTAATCAGTTAATAGAGCCAAATCTGCAATTCTTAATTCTGAGTATCTTCTGTAACGAGAAGAGCTTTTCAATTCTTGTGATTAACTTACAAACAAAGCCAAATAAAAGAAGCTGGTTCAGAAAAATCAATGCAGGGAATCATTGCCAGTTTTCTCATGTTTCTCCCTTAGAAACCACTGAAATTTACACTGTCTTTATCATGTGTTGTATAGGGCTATATGCAATTACAGCACTTCCTACATAAAATAATACAGATCTAGGTAAGAACTGGATATAAAAATTATATGCAATCTCCTGGCAAATTGCCAAAGTGGCCCTTATGCTTATAAAACAGGGCATCAATCTAATCTCATTCCTGTGTTTACACGTGTGACAATATTGCTGCAAAGCTGCTCTGTTTAGCTGTGTATTTCCGTGACCTTGGAGCTCAGGATAATGTATTTTTTATTCTATTCAGTATCTTCACACAAGGATATCTACAATCATTATAAAAAATCTCCAGTTGGAGGAGTGGGGGGGGAAAAAAAAAAAAAAAAAAAAAAAAAGGGACTTCAACTGCTCAGTTTCTAAATTAAGCTACATCTGAAGTTAAAAATAGCCCATCTGCCTGAAGATGCTATGCTGCCTGAATTTAAATAGTCTGTTTCTTTCCCTGACAGATAACATTTATTGTGCTCTCTGCTGCTATGAAAAAATACCTTCTATGAGGAGGTTACCTTTTTTTAAGTCCAATTTCACTTCCCCTAAAACGACAGAATTAAATAAAGTCAGTGTTCTAGCCAGAACATATATCAATTTTCCCACAGATACATTGATCAAATTTTACGAAATAGACCTAAAAATATGCATGTATATGTGTGTAACTTTTCCTAGCTCTTTCTGCAGATTTTTCCGGGAAGATCTACAGTAAGAATATATTGCCTGAAATGCAATCAGATTTCTAGAACACGTCCTAAAAGTGCTTGTGCCCGTCCCTACCGACCTCTTTTGTTTTAATTTACTTTCATATCTGTCTGTCTCTATATATATATAGTTCTAGATGTTTCACTGCTGATTCTAGATAAAAAGAAGCATTAAATTCAATTACACACACACTACAGGAAACGGTTTACTCACTGTTTTTCCCCAAAGCACTGAATGGAAAAGAGCAGAAACTGCATTCCGTTTCTCTCTGGGCCTAACACAGAGCCAGCATATCTATGCTATCCATATTCTTACTGTGATCAGAGGCTGAGTGGTCAGAATTAAGTTACACAAGGCCTGCTTGTGCTACTCATGTAGAGTAACTCAGGCACTGGCTTTATGCTGCATGCAGATTAGAAAGGTAAAAATTCTTTTAAGCCATCCAGCCCCTTCTTGCCAAAGCAGGTTAGTTCTTTTTGCTAAAACTTCTAGTGCTTCATCCAGTGTAGTTTTAAAATTTCAAGCACTGTATTCATGCTTGCCCCTGGGAAACTGTTAATTTTCCTCAATATTCATTCTAAATTTACTGTGCCTTAATTTCATCATTTTATGAGAATTAAAATTAATCAGATTCACTTCTACATCTTAGGCGAGAAAATAAGAATGGCGTACTTCTAATGTGCAAAAATGAAACTTGAATCTTGCTATATTGAGACAACCCCACTTTCCCCCTCTTTGTTAAATTGCATATTTTATACGAACACTCCCAAAGGAATAGCACAGAAAGACTCAGGAATAAGTAAATGAAAGATGAGATGGATATAAGTACTCTTACCCCCGAGCAAGACTTTCAAATTGCAGTCAATTTGTGCACTAAAAGCCTGAAAGATCCCTGAAAGCTTTATAAGCATCAATAATATTTGCAATGATGTAAGCCAAAGGCAATGATCTAAATTCTGCAGTCCCTAATTGAATAAAACACCCATTGAGGTCAATAGGAACTGCACTCAATTAAGCTGCACAGGATTTCAGGTCTATAGCATTTTACATAATGTTACTACGCAGCACCTACAAGTAGTTTTGTTTGTATAGGGCAAGGTTTGCAAGATGCAAGCCTCTGTGAAGGCAGACAGGACTGGAACACCCGTATGGAGTTCAGCTGTGCAGTTTCAGTTGAACCACCCTGCACTCATCAGTCAGCACCACATGAAGGTAGGATGTCTGTTCACTTATCTAGGTGAAGCTACAAAGCTACTTTGATTTGTAGGCCTGAAACAGCAAGGTCAGTCATGTTATAGGGGGACTGAATTTGACTCAAATTTTACATAAAATGGGAAATAAAACTAAATCTTTGTGAATTTTGGTGTGCATGTCCATAGCCTGTAATACTCAGAGTAATACAATTTCTCTGAACAAGTTAACCCAAACTATAGTCTCAGCTGTTAAACACCTAGAGATACACAGGTATGTGTGTGGCAGAGTCCTGTCATGTTACAGGATAGTTCATACAAGGTAACTTGTGTCAGGACTGACATGGCTCTGTCAGCAATTCAGCCATTGTTAAGAGTCCTTAGCTGTTACACCCCTTACTCAGCTTTATTACCAGGCCTGTGAAATGAGAGAACTGTCTTGCCACTGAGGAATCAGAGGGGAATGAGAGTCCGTCTGCAGCACTGGCACTGCAGATGGTTTGGTATCACTTCTGCTTCTGGGAAAGACAGGATCATGGCTGCCAGAAACCATTTGCATTGCGCTGTGTCAGAGAGCTTCACAAAAGCATGTAATAACGCATGTAATGAGTCTCCAGAATCACGTTTGTGAGGCCTGGAGAATGTTTCTCTTTCCAAATGTGAACTACTGAGTCATCCTGTTCATGTGAGACAGACTGTATTCTCTTCCCAGAGAGCTCCTTTGAATCACTATTACCACCAGATAGCAGATGTTGCTCTCCAGGAAAGTTTTTCATACAAGCTTTTATGATCATACTGATTATTTCAACTTGACCTTGTAACTACAATAGAAAAACAAGATGAACTGAGGGATCTCAGAGGGCTGTGTGCTGTAGTACTTTGCATGTCTAAGTAACTGGTAGTCATGTTGTTAAAACATGACTGCTCAACACACTACACAGAAAATAACAGATAACGTCCATAATCTTGCAAGGTGAATACTACTTATTCCCAGTTTACATATGGGAAGAAGCAAGTCCTAAAGCATTTACTGGACTTGTCCAACATCATACAGTAAACATGCAACAATTCAGGAGTAAGTGATGCAATGTTCAAAAGCACCTACGTGTCTTTGAAACTTACAGCCTACAGATGTGCAATGAAACTCAAGTTAAATCATTTGAAAATAGCACTAAAAGTATAAATTGGAAGCTTTTAGTAAAGTGCTTTAAAATGCCCATCTTCTGACAACCACCTCTGTTTTAAACCACAAGACACTTTCTCTCTCATTCCAGGTGAACCTGAACACGCACTATAAAGGAGACCTTGAAAAGTACCATAATACCTACTAAATTTCAGTCTCTCCTAACTATGCAGATGTAAGAGTAACTTTCCTTCTGCATGCCTTTATTGTGTTCCTGGATTGCAGCTCTGGATGATAAAGCACATTTTCACCACTCTTTTTCAAAAATGCCAGTAACTGGCAATTTAAAGTCAGACATTGATATTGTAACTATTACTGTGCCTTCTGGTGCCATTTTAACTAAGTTTGTGCAATTAAATTATTTCTCTAATGCCTGAATACATGCATTTCATGATTTCCCATCAGAGTTTTGGAGTTATGTCACCAGATCCCAGAGCGCTATGCTTATTCACAGCAGTGGACAGTCAGGTCCAGGTAATGCAGTAACAGCTTGGATTCTCAACAACAGCAACAAAATACAGAACCATAGGCCTTTGGCTAGATAAAAATGAATTAGTAAATTTTTCATCAGGTGGTGTCACTAATCACTATAGTCACAAATTAAAACTCACTGAATTCCTTTAAGAGAGATACTGCTCATAAAAATAAAAAATCCCAATCAAAAATAAAAGGGAATGCGGGAATGCCAACTCATGGATCGATGATGCCTATCAGATAAAATAATCCATCAAGTCTTGAGAGAATTAACCTCTAACAGCAAAGGCCACAGTTTAGGCTGAGCTGTCCAATGCAGTGATAGTACTAACACCGTTATCAATAACGGTTTGCTTTGTCATACGCTACTTTTAGAAACTATCGTTCACTCGATGATTATCCACCTTCATTTATTTTTTTGCCTTCTGTTTCTCAAGGGATGAGGAGTTTGGGCTACTAAATGTTTTTATATATTCTTGTACTTATCCAGTATGTCTCAGTCTTTCTAGGATAAACACTGCTTCTCTTTTGTCATCCTAATTTGTCTTCCCATTCACGAGTATTTCCTCATTTTCCCGCCTGTGCCATACTTTTCCATCCTGGTCTGAAGCCTGACTTTTCATCAGTGGATCAATTTGTGCTGTTAATTCTTCCTCTTCTTTTCTATGTATTCAAAAGTAGAAGGTAAAGAAACGACTGGAATTCTCTAAACTCTAAAGTTTCCAGCAGCAGACATGGCAATAAAAGGGTCAAATCACTCAACAGCACTTACACTGTGTCATGGGTAAATCGTGTATCTCAAACTTTAGCATCTGTCTCTATCCAACCTGTCCTCCCCAGCTTACCACCCCAAACCCTGCATACCAGCTTCATGGAGATACTCCAGGAACCCTCTCTCTTCCTAGCCTGCTCCCTGGAGCTCTCTACTACTTGGTTAGGGTACCGCACTCCCAGTACAAGCACTGCTAAAAACACTTAGTTCCACCTAACCTTACAGCTTTCCTTCATTACTCCCAGTCCAGTTGCCTCCCGACTTCTCACTTGTTGCTGCAGAATTGCCCGTCTCCTGCACCATTCCTCAGAGCCACAAATACCTCACCCTAATTGTTGACGGACATTATACTGTGAACAACTCATTCCCTTCTCCTTTCAGCTTCTATATCTCTGTCCCGCTGTCTGAAAGTAAATGCTAGTCTCTGCATAACACAGTAACAGAGCATTTTCAAGTTGGAGAGTGATGGAAAAGCAGATAGACAGGAAAAAGGTGAACAGAAAGATAAAGACTGAGGCTTGGTACCCACTGTCTTTGCCAGAAAAGTCTACCTCTGAATCTCTCATTTGAAAACCTACTTTACTAATTAACGTGTCTTGTCTGGTTGTCATCATGTTATTTTTCTGTCATAAGACACCACCTAGAAGAATACAAAATGATCTTTTTGTGGTTTTGCTTCCCAGGTTACTAAAACTGGTAGAATCATATGGAATGCTGATAAACTAGAAACATTAGATAATGATAAATTTTCTTGAGCTTACTGGTTTTATTTCCTCCAGTGTAAGCATTTAACTATTATTCATGTCTTAAATGTGATACCCAGAAGAGAGATGTCAAAAAACAGTAACAATTCTTAGAGAGAGGAAACAGGTCTACTTTCTGAACAAAGAGATTTTCTCAACAGCCTGATGATCATATTCACCTCAGACTGAAATTGTCACTCTCAATTCTCTTCTCTCTCATATATACACATCCAGACTGCCATGCTCCAGTTGTTTTGATAATGCAAAGCTATCATAAACACACCTGAACACATAGCAACATACAAAAATTTAGCAACTGGAATTTACCGTGCTAAATTAAATGCTCCAAATGTATATTTCCACTGGGGAAAACTGTAAGCCAAATGCACAATCTGTATGTATTTGCAATAAGCAGGAAAGAGAGTGAAATAAATATATGTGCTTCAGTCTGGTTAATATATGTCGTGCCCATCACAACATGTAAGATTGCCAGGATGTGAAGCACATGCGTAAGTGCAAATACGTTGAGCAGCAAATAGTAATTTTGTTGAGACAGTTACTATTTTCAGCTTTGATACCTTAGCAATTCTACAGAAAAACAATACAACAACCTTGTCAATTGTCCCTTTCTCCCAGGAAGCCAGCACACAAACAGGGGACTGCACCAACAAATGTGCTCCTGACTCAAAATTCCAATGTAGTTCATTTAAAACAAAATTCCAATGTAGTTCATTTAAAACAATAAAAAACCCAACACTCCAACCACTTCAGTCATATCTGTCATAACCCAGGCTACATGTAAATACTCTACAGAAACTTCTGAGGCCACTGGAAATTTCTGAATGGATTTTTTTTTGCCTCCTTTCCCATGTATTATGTCTGTGCTCTCACATGCAAAAGAGAAAAATTTGGGCCTATTCTGCAAGGCACTTATCACCACCAGCTTCCACTGATAGGATCATTTCCAGAAAAAAAAAAAATCTACAATCTGGAGGCTTTATTTTCTTATTGCCCACAGTGAGCAAAGAGTTAGCCTATAAGCCTGCAAGTGTCTATCTAACAGACAAAATTTAAAAACAACAGGAGTTCAACACCTTATAGGATAGGGCTCAAGTCTGGATTTTCAGTTTCCAGTTGATGTGTCCTATTATATGCATACAGTACAATGAAGACTATTCAGAACTTCCCATTTGCCTTAGAGGCAACCACAGTTAATGCTCTGTAATCTGCATTACAACACACTGTGGGTTTTTTTGTTTTTAATTAATTCTTCTGAAGATATTTTGGGGATGAGTGGATGTATATGGTGAACGTAATGGTGAGAAAGGCTGTGGGATTCATAATTACAAAGAGAATAAAATCCTGACCTGCTGTATAGGCAGCACTACTAAGATTTCATTGTTCAAATTAGGCAAAACATCTCTGCTATTACTAATTTCAAGGTCAGCTACACTTACAGCAAAAAAAAAAAGAAAATGGTAACGATGCTCATGTTTTGTATAAATCCAGACAGAACTGTTAATAAAATAGAAAAGAAAAAGCCTGACTTACCTCAATAGTTGTAAGCTGTTATTTCATACTCTGTAAACTTTCACTCCCTACTAACTAAACAAAAGTTCTGCAATCTTGATGCTAGAATAGCTCTCAAATACATACTGCAGAATACCAAAAAAAGAGAAAGCCTATGTTGTCCTTACTAGCAGGCATCTCTCCAGGGATGATTGGTCATTACCCTGGCAACCCTCACAAATGGCAAATGACGTAAAGAGAGTGGGAAAAAAGCCACTGAGAGCAGAAAGCACTATATGCATTATAGATAGTTCTGCGAATCCATGCTTATGTGTGCATTAAATGGCTTCAGAGGAGCACAAGGGACCGTCCATTTTGCAGAGATGACTGCCGAGGTGAATAAGAAACTTTCCAATTTTTTTCTTAATCAAAGCATTGGGAGCATCTTTAAGTCTTTAATTGAAGCAAATTGTTTTCTGATTATTTTAATAATTCAGACCCTGGTTTTATTCTCTTTTTTTCCAATTCTGTTAAAATTTCCCATTAAAAATAGTTCACAGTGGTATTCAGACAAGACTGGATGTATTTTTTCATTATACTTTTTCACTTTTTTGGTTGTTATGTAGTTATTTATTATTATATTTATTCACATTGGCTCTCATACCCCCATTTTTCCCTAACAATGCATCTGTACAAATTGTACAAGAGTTCTCTCTTGTTTACATCATTAGAAATAAACACATTAACAGTTGGATTTAGTGTTACTGATAACTATACTCTGCCTAAAGGAGATGTGATTCTAGCCAAACATCAGAGAATAGATTTAAAAGCGTTTTGTTATTTTTGCACAGCATGATCACAGTGAATTTGACAACACTACAATGTGTACATCACAGAGTTAGAGAAATTGGGTGTGGTTAATTCTTCTTAGATGGAAAAAAAAAAAATCACAAATAAGATAAAAAGGAAATCTGCTCTGAGATTCTCCATCATCTGCACGACTCTTCTTTACATCATTAAGTAAAACTGAAGGAATTCTGGGTACAAAACTCCAGAAAGGCATCTTCCACCCCTGCTTGCACATGTAACATGGATCAGGATCCTTTTACTTGCTTTTCTTTGGACCTCAGAATTTCTGGATTCCTAAATGCACATAAGCCAACTTTCAAAGAGCATACTGGAAAGCATTAGCACTCAGATCATTTTATAACCTAAAGGAAAGGGCACAATTCTCAGACATGAAATAAGAACTGAGGAAGTAAGTGAACCAAGGTAGCTACTCTAACCACTTAGCTATTGCGTAAAAGTTGGATGGGAATGGCTCTACCATGACAAACGGGTTTCGTGCTGAACTGCTGATGAAAACACGTAAGATGTATTTGAACTCTGCCCCACTTCAAACCTGAAATGAAACAGAAGTAACCAGCAGCTGCCACTAGGATATTTCTGTACCTAACTGCCTAAACTCAATTAGTTAAAACTTTTTGGAGTAAAATTTAGCACTCATTGAAATTTAGATGCATTCAAATCTAGATGTCCTTGAAGAAGAGGATAAACAAGCTTTAGAAGCCCAGCTCGTTCATACAAGAATAAAGGCAAGAAACTTTACCAACATCCAGGTTAAAAAATTGCATCCCGGTTCTTCAAGAGCAAACAGCGTATAAAGGTAGGAAGAATCAGTGTATTAAGTACAGTGTACACATTTCTACCAAAGAAATCACGTTAAAAATAAGATTTTCTGAGTGTAACAGAAAGAAGACTGAAGTGATAATTGTACAGACAGAGAAGTACAAGCACTACTTCACCAAATAATGAAGCTGACGTAAAAGAAAAATCTTTTATCAGAACAGCTGCTCAGGAATAGTGAGATTTCCTTACGGATGCAGGAACATGGGCAGCTCTCTGTTACAGGGTGTGGCAAAGGCATGACATCGCTGCAGTGTGGCTCTGCGCCTGGAAACAGCCTACTGACACCAAGCCTGAACTGGCCTGACCCTCCCGTGGCTGTCAGTCAGGCTGGAGGTTTGACAGAACCTTGTCCAGCTCCACAATTTGGAAGCAGAGTAACAAGAGGGAAGACAAGTATCTTCACTCGTTCTTTTTCTACTTGTTTCCAGACACTGTTAGATCTACACAGAATCACCACTCCCTGACAGAAAATGTGACCAGATCAGCAGCAGGGCCACTGATTGTCTTCATGACTAGGGCAGTGCGCTGAGATTTAAGGAGACCAAAGTTATTTAACTCAGCTGTCTACTAGCTTGTTGGATGAGTTCTCACAAAATGTTTCCCCAGCTGTACAATGTGAATAAAGATTCTACCTCCTTTAGAAAGGGCTTTCACTACTATCACAGAAAAGGTTTCTATAAGAAAGGGCTTCATTTTTTTATTTTCAAAATCTACTATCCCTCTGCAATCAGGAAGAAGGCAGCACACTTGTACCATGACAATTTTCCAGAAAGGCTGAATAAGCCATTGCAAGTGCTGAATTTTATGACAAAACAAGTAATGAACAGAAAGGACACTCAAAAGATAACGTTCCATTAAGTGTACTTTAGTTATTTGCTGAAGACAACTCTTTTTTAATTATTAAAACTCTGGCAACATGATACTAGCAAATGTTCTGCTGGGTTATAATTGACAGAAATATCTTGATCTGAGCAAAGTGAAACCTCAGTATAACACTACCTCTGTTATTACATTTTTCCTGACAGGAGGACAGCAAGCACTATTTTGTGTTTAGAAACCACAGAAGGCAAAGTTCACCAATATGCAGATGGCCAATGCACGCTCTGTGCTTCCCATAAATCTTCCCTTTGATGGTCCAAATCTAAGCTTCTCATTTTTTCACAATTACCCTTTGCAGAAATGTAGATCCAACTACAAACTTTCCCCTTCCACTCATTACCACAACTGAACAAAAATCTTACCAGCAGTGTTCCCAAACTTGCTTTTTTAAGAAGTCTGCCATGGACATATTTTGTATGAAATGTTATTAGATATAAGATCAAAAAGTATTTTTAAATATACAAAAACTTTGTGTTTTTGCAAACAGATGGTGTTAACAAAACCTTCACCTTTTTTATCATATCCAACCCTACCAACTTGCTTTTGTCTCAGCATGCGAGATTGACTCATGTGAATGTTCTGAGTAGCACAACGGGGACAAATCCAGCCAATGAATGGGAAGAAGGGGAAGACACAGGTGCAGAGCTGCAGTCAGGGAACAAGGCTTCTAATGGAGTCTTAGGAAGAGGCACGACAGAATCTTACACCCATTTCACGACATCGTGTCAGCCACGCTGCCAAGTCTAACGTATGTAGTGCCCGATGGAAAATTAGGTTGCCAATCCACAAAGAATCCTTTCCATAAACTGATAAAATTTGCCAATACATTAGAAAACTAAATTAAAAATTGGTCAGTATATTAAAAAATAATTGGAGACAGGAATCATCCAATAAGTGAGTGATTACTGGTTTTCTTCTAAGTGATTAATCCCAGGAAAGGATCAGCTCACTCAAGTCAGTGGGAGTTAGAAGTCTTCAGGATTTTTCTGGACCAAACATTTAAATGCTTGTGAAATGCATCATGTCACAAAATGCTGCCAGTTAAACATGTCCGTATTCAGCTGTCATAAAAGACAATTACACAGGGCCTTCTCCATTCTTTCCAAGCTCTGTCCTTCCTCTTAGGTGTGTCTACTCAATATGGTTTTTAGCTGGAGAAAATGAGGTTTTAGCAGGCCCAATGTACCATATGCCAGAGAGTTGCAAAAAATAAAAAGCACAATTATCAGAACATAGTATTTCTATAAAGGCTCTTACACACATGTTTACATGTCATGTAAACATCAGAAAGAGGTGAATGATGACGTTTGTTTCCTAAGCTATGAATATGATTCTGAACAACACACTGTTCAGTAAGCAAATTTTTTTTTTTTTCTTTCTCTGTCCTTCTAGAGGACAGACATGTGCCTTGTCAGATGATGCCAGACCCATTATTAGTGTCCCTGTGCTTCCCCATTAGCGATATTGCAGCTAACCTAGCTGATGTCAAGGATGTCCGTGCTGAAAGATAACAACATTCCTCAGTAGAAGAAACAATAGGCTTTCGGCATTCTCTGGCTTTCCCATGACTTGGCTTTAACTGGGAACAGTATTACAGTGAAATTCAGTGAGATAAACCAAGGAATAGAAAGTCCTAACATTCAGAAAATGCAAACACCTGCATACGAACTCACTCCTGCTAGTATCCTTTAGTGCTCAACTTTAATCGAATTCATAGATACAGTCTGCCCTTTAACACAGATGCACCAAAACCAGCCATTCATTAGTCTCATTCCATCTTTTTGCCAGTTCCAGCATTTGTTATCTAGCACCTTTGCAACTCAGATCTGTCTCTCCGGACCTCATAAACTATGTGCCAAAATATCCCAATAGGTGACAATCACCTTAGCCGGGGAACCGTGGGTCTGGAAAACTGGAGTAGTTCTGACAAGAGAGAACAGTGGCAAGTCCAACCATTCCAACACAAGACAGGGCAAGGTCATAGAGGCCACCCATGATGGTGACACCTGCAGTCTCTGCTGACTTACTTTCAGAGCTGGTAGTTCAGATCAACCATCAGCTACTGAGTCAACCAAACCACACTTCTGGCAGGTGACACAGCTTCAGGATCCACACAGCACTAGAACTTCTAGAAAGCAACATAGATCTGAAGTGCCTAGTGATGGCTATCCCTGCGCTAGCACCAGCAAGCATGAATGCACTAGTATACGCTCAGAGAAACCTGCGTTTACAACTTTGTTTAAGGCCAACAACAAGCCACTGAAAATATGCAGCTTCTGAGAAATACAGCTTTAAAAGCTTGGTTTCCTCCAGTTGTGTTTCATGTTTGGGTTTGGGTGTCTCAAAAAGGAAAAATTTTTGATCAAACCTGTTACTAGGTATTCATGCAGTCTATATTCTAGATGGATCATCTGTTGTCAACTAATACAATATAGCCTATCACACAGAATCACAGAATGCTAGGGGTTGGAAGGGACCTCGAAAGACCACCTAGTCCAAGCCCCCTGCCAGAGCAAGACTACCTAGAGTAGATCAGACAGAAATCCATCCAGGCAGGTGTTGAATGTCTCCAGAGAAGGAGACTCCACAACCTCTGTGGGCAGCCTGTCCCAGGGCTCTGTCACCCTCACAGTGAAAAAGTTTTTCCTTATGTTCATATGGAACCTCCTGTGCTCCAGCTTGCACCCATTACTCCTTGTCCTGTCACTGGCCATCACCGAGAAGAGCCCGGCTCCATCCTCCTGACACTCACCCTTTACGTATTTATAAACATCAATGAGGTCACCCCTCAGTCTCCTCTTCCCCAAGCTAAAGAGACCCAGCTCCCTCAGCCTTTCATCAGAAGGGTGATGCTCCACGCCCTTCATCATCTTAATCATCATTACGCTGCAACCTTATCATCTGTGGAAACAATCAAAGAGGTAGCATAAGCCCAGTTTCCAAAAAGTATGAGTTTAAAAATACCTGAGACTTGCTCACATTAGTTCTTCCCTACCACAAGCATCCCACAGTGCTAGACTGTTTTCTATCTCTATTTTTCTTGATTGCTCACAGAAAACAAGTATCATGACTGATAATAAAACTCTCCCCCTAAAAACCTTCTGTAGTTACAAGGTTCAAGAAATTAGTAAATACAAAATACCAAGACTGTCATGGAGTGGTGCTCTTATAGCTGTTTATGTCCTGCAAGAAATAGCATCCCTGACCGCCCTCCTAGCCAGTATCCCCTATGCCGTAGCCAATTTTCATATAAAGGAGTAAATAATGAAGACTACCCACACACATAAGCTGACATGTCAGGGCTCAAGGAAAGCTCATCATCTGCAGATCTTGTCAAGTTCTGAACTGTACCACATCTTTTCCTGACAACACTGGGAAACACTGATTCCTCTCAATTTCACTTGCAAGGAAGATGTCTTCGGCCTGATGCACCTCTTGGCTACAATTCTGCTGCACTGAAATAAAAGACACAGTGCCAGTGCAAAAGTGGTGAGAGAGAAGAATCAGACTCCAAGATAATCACATAAGTGGAAAAAAAAGGAATTACAAATTTGGATGCGATAAAAAGATCAGAATTCTTGTAATAGTTATTAAAAATGCCATGAACTTACCTGTTACAGCAATTTCAATGATCATCAAATAATGCAAAGATCTTATCTACCAACCCAACGACTTTTAAAAACAGAGCACATTAATACAGATGTGTGCTGATGCTGTAATTTAGCAGCTGATACTTTTGAACAGTTGTAGTGTGACTGCCCTAGAATACAGATTTTCTGAGAATAAATATTCAGATAAAGCACTGCAATCCTAACCTTCCCCCTATAAATCGGTGTCTCCTGACTAAAAGCACACCCTTTTCTGCATCAGACTTCTTGCTGCAGTGCAATTGCATTGCTCTACATAGTCATTTTGGTTGATAAAGTACATCCTTGTCACAGTAATGACCTGAATGAATTCAGAAAAAAAGTGACAATCTCTCTGCAAACATGCCCATTCAGCAAATACACTATTATATTTCCTCACTATCATTTAATAATTAAGTTTATAACAATCCTTTTTTTTTTTTGTGATGCCATAACACATCAATCTAGAAAATCAAGCCACTACCTTGTTTTTTGAAATCCAGCAGAAATAATGGTACCCTAGTTTGTATACCAAAACTGCTACATTGGTGTTGATTGCCAGTGTCTCTGCCCCCTGCTTTGCCTATGCCCTCTCCTGGTCGTAGAACAAAAGTTGCACAGGACAGACATGGTTACACCAAAACCTCCCCTTCACAACAAATGTTTTCAGATGTCAAGTGAAAACAGCTTTCTATAGTAAAACAGGCCAAGATTCCAAGCCTAATAGGGTTCCTAAAAGGTAACACAACGCTCCCAGAAGATCATTGATTAGCACACCCTTACAGCTCTGCTCCCAAGACTGCCTTATTTCACCCAAGAACGCATATGCAGAAACAGGGACTCGGGGCTCTTCTTTCTCAGAGGAGTAGGTTACTCAGCAGGCTGTCCTTCTGGATTCCTTGCCTCTGGCTGCACAGATCTGTGATACTTAGCTGCATGGTACCACAGTTTGAAACCGCTAGTGAGGCAAAACAGCACCCTCCTGGAATGCTGGGAATAGGAATTTGAACCTTGTGAGGCTGAAGACAGAGCATCTGACCAAGAAACAGGAGATACGTACTCCATGCTACCTGCTCAGCTATTACAGCATCCTAGCAGTGGGAAGTGCAGAGGGTCAAAATGCCTCATATAATGGTAAGGTTCAGCTGATACAAAGATCTTCTGTTTATCAGGCTAAGCTGGCTTCCCAGCTGTAAGTAGCTTTGTTTCTACAGATGAGAGATACCAAGCCAGGTCAGTTTTGGCCCAGCTGCCAAGCAAATAAGCCCTGCAAGAAACCAAAGTCACTACAGACCAAGCACTAAGCCTGAAACAGTAAGTTCTGCCAGACCTGGGCCAAATGTACACAAGAGACTCATTTGAGAAGGGCAATACAGGCACGCTTAAGTTCTGGCCGGGGTGCCTTAGCCGAGCGGACCTATCAGCTCAGAACCAGTTCCAGGCAAACATTGCTGTACCGCCTTCACAGCTAATCGGGCTCTGTGAATTCGTACTATGCCTCAGCTAAACAAGGGAAGTGGCCCAGAGTCCTCCAGTTTGGTTTCACAAGAACCACTTAAAGTTCAGAAGAATAAAGCAGTACTAATACTATGTGGGGTTTTTTCCCCATTCTCCAGCATCTCCTAGCCAGTATTATTCCAGCCAGTCAGCTGGAATCGCCGCATGCATTCTCTTACCTTTTTTCCCCCTCTCTGAAAACTAGTCAGACCATCTATTGGTGATGGAAAGTTGACTGTATATTAACGGCAAGCACCATCACCTCTTCCTTCAATCATGTTCTAAAATAAAAGCAAGTCACAAGTCTTTTTCAGAAGGACAAGTTAAACACATCAGCTCCAAAAGAAGATTCTGGAACATATATCCCCGTGACTGCCTTGCTGGAATCACAGATTTCAGACATATCTCCTCTCCTCAGCTTTCTCAACTGCTAAGCCCAAACATCCTGTACATTGGTTAATGTTTAAGGTGTCTGTCTTTAG
This sequence comes from Leptosomus discolor, assembly GCF_034619465.1. Taxonomy (NCBI): domain Eukaryota; kingdom Metazoa; phylum Chordata; class Aves; order Leptosomiformes; family Leptosomidae; genus Leptosomus; species Leptosomus discolor. The sequence continues at coordinate 57,634,897 of NC_141397.1, read as the reverse complement.
TACATTTTAAATGAAACATAATTCAGCGCTTGGATTCCAGACTCAGGTAAGAATCTAAAGGTCAGGTGTGTCAATGTTGAGGCCCCTTAGTGAGGTTTAGCATTTAGTTTGTGTTCTAGCTCTTTCTCTGCAGGAGGATGATAGCGTATTTATACTCACAGCATCCCTGTAAGGAATGAAAGTACTTTAGCAAAGAAAGTGGAAAGTTGAGAGGTCAGACAAAGTTCTTGAGTGAATGAGTATTAATGATTATTTTGCTTTTTCATCTACAGACGCTTTTTTAGTTCACATAAACATTTAAGACCACTTCTGAAAATAAGAAAACCTTTAACATGCATTTTGCAATCAAGAAACAAGGAGGAACACAGACATTATGAATAACCCATTGTCACAGCCAGTCTGCTGCCACATCCAAAAGCTGGCACTGCAGTCGAGGAGGCTGACTGGCAGTTGTATGGCCCTGTTCAAAAGCAACAGGCCATCAGCCACCCCATGGGGAAGCGCAGCTTGTTGAGAAACAAAAAATCATTATATTCAGTTTTGGTTTGACATATACGTCATTTTCCACATTGCTTTATATTACCAAAAAGGTGAATGTACTTGCTTGAAACAATTAAATCTTCATGAATTTTCAAAAACCTCAAAGCAATAATTAGGAAGCTTCACATTCTCCAGCCTATCACTGATGAAATTAACTTTTTTTTACTAGTATGCCTCACTTCTAAAACTATTCTTCTGTTTATTCCTGTGGACAATTTATGCTAGTGTCTGGCTCTAGAGTTATTACATACAATGTCACATGCAGTAAATTATACCTACACCTGCAACTCCTGCTGAGATACTACGGCCATTTGTACAACTATGGGAACCCAGATAAAACACATTCATTGTTTCTATCTACTTTCATTTTATAATACTTGCTTCTGAGGAAGCTAAGCAAGAATACTTAAAAAACACCAGGATTTGAGTATATTTGGACAGGGTGGCAAAACTCTAGACTTCACCTGGTTTTCTGCAAACACAGGATGACGAGCAGCAATTCATTGAAATAATCCTGTATGTGCGACTCTTTAAGCAAGGTTGGACTCCGCTGAAAAAAGATGCCTGGAGTTTATTTCTCTTGTGCGTTGAACTTTGTAGGGTTATCCACACTGCTGTAAAACGTTATCAACCCGCAGTTATGATGTTCTACACACTTTCCACTGATGTAATTGCCTATAAAAGTGCAAGGCAGAGAAAAGACCTAGACAGCTGTCAGTCTGAATTTCCTTCCCTATATCCTCCAGGCTTCTCGAGGATTACACAGATTTGGCTTTATTTCCTTATGCTTGTCAAATCCTGAGGCTTCTAGACATCAGCATGATTTCCAGTGCACATTACCTTGCAGCTCTTACTATCAGTCCTGATCAGCCACTGGAGCAGTAACGATGAGTCAAGCACAGGCACGACCTCTCTCCATGCCTCACATAGCCACAAGCCTCTTTAGCCTGGCACACATTTTCTGACGGCATCACCGGGAATTCTTCTGTGTTGAAGAAATACTGAGAAAAAATAAAGCAGCAGAATGCTGTGTTTGTTTCTGGCTTGCAGATGAATCATAAGCAGCTCTTGTGCAGAGAGCAAGATCTGGCCGAAAATGTCAATTATCATAGGAATACAATGAACCATTACTACAAAATAAAGTACAAGCAGGAACCAAATGAAGATCTCTGGCATTGCAATTCCAAATTTTCTGAACTGCTTTCCCCATCTGCAACTAATTCCTCCTCTCCAAACAACTCTACCTTGAGTATTAGTGCCACATACTGGAAATCATGATAACACATTAACTTTAAAAGATTTCATAACACGAAATTGAGGTGCACTGACTTCATGAGGTATAGTTTGTAGTTGTACTGTATCGTAACTCATGTAAAAACTTCAAATTTCTTAATTGCACGATACAATTATGAAGTTTGCGACAATTTATGAAGTTAAAGAAACACAGAATCAAACTGTGCGTCAAATTGAATTCCTAATTTAATTAAATTCCTTGCCCTTGAGAGTTATTAAGTCAAGTCACCTCCAGTTATGTTCATAATTGTGCTTAAAAAAAAACCAACACCCAACTTGCTGTCCTTTACTGTTGGATTTTACTATTTTTTCTATGTTTTGATTCAGGATGAGACTTAAAGGGGAACTGCTGGTCACCTGCCTAACGTTAACTACAGCATCTTGGCAGCTGTAGTCCAAACACACACATCTAGGCTGCTTTTCTCCTTCATTAGCATAAAGTTTGCTGAAATTTATAATAATCTGTTCTATTCACAACAGCTTTACAAGCTTCCTGAATAAAACTATCAGGTACACCAAATGTCAATTTTATCTCTCTTCTTACCTCACTGATTAAATTCAGTGTAAATAAGGAGATACAACTGAAACTTAAGACACAACTTAGAAGAAAAACAAAATTTTGTAGGAAGTTCTGAACTCCCCATCAAAACAAGACAAAATGAGGCTCATAGCACTAGTTTTCATCTTATGGTGAAAATATAAGAAACACTTTTTTATTATTTACAGTCCAATAATTCATTGCTATTAAGATCACTCATTATGCTATGTAACACTTTATAGGTAAATGTAAAGATAATAAATAAACTGTCATTCTATTATGCTGACTAAATCTAATCACTTGGAGATCCTTAGTACAGTATTACAAAAATGAGCTATGCATCTTATGGGATCTTGAAAAGAATGTTCATGATTATAGCAGGCCACACACAAAAGCCCCCCACCAAATCAGCTCCCCACCCCCTCCAAAAAATCACCCCTCCTATAGGAACTCAAAAGGGTGCACAGGGGACACTAGCACTTCAACCTGATTGCCCTGTGCTCCAGTTAGAATTTTCATCTTCTCTTAACACCAACTGCTGGTTACGCCTGAGGTCCCTGTCTTTTGTTTCCTTCAATTCCTACAACTTTATAGTTTCCCCTCTCTGGCTGTGCTGGCTGAATGCTAAGTTTGGCTGAGAACTCTGACGCCAAACAAGGCAATCTGAAATCCTAATTGCAAGTTCAACCGCTAAACTTGCAGGTGAGCTGGCAAATCAGAACTGCCCAACCGCCCGGCCAAGCTAACCTGAACGACACGGTCTGAGGCACAAAGGAGTGCCCCGTGCGAGAAAGGAACGAAACAGGGTTGGGGTATCAAGAAATACGCGAACCACGTTTTATTCTCAGTGGAAGAGCCCAAAGGAGCCGTAAGAGCAGCCGGGGAAGGGCTCAGCCACAGTAACTGCCGCTCCTTTCCGCAGCCGGCCCCTCTCTCCCCGAGGCTCCCTCCTCACCCCGCCGCCGCGCCCCCTCAGGCGGCAGCAAGCCCGAGCCCTCAGGCCTCCCGAGCTACCTCTCCCCACTCCATCGAGCCCAGCAGCCTCCCCCTCAGCCCACCCCACCTCCCTCGCACCTTCCCGCTCTCCTCACGCCGCGGCTCCCTCACACTGCACCTACGCTTGCTTGCTCGCTTGCCCGCCTTCCGCTTTCTGCCTCAGCATTGGCTGTTCACGGCATGACCCCGCCTCCCGCCGATCAGCGATTGGCCCTTGTGCCCGAGCGCCGCTTCGGCGGGGCGTCGCGCAGTGGGCGGGCGAGCGGCAGCGGCGCTGCTATTGGCGGGAAGGCGGCGGCCTACAGGTTAGGCTGAGTCGCCGGCGGCTAAGGGGGGGTGACGGCGCTATTGTTGCCCGATCCCCGAGGAGAGAAGCCGGCGGACACCGGGGCCGGGCAGCGCGGCGCGGGCCCAGCGGCAGCCATGAGTGGCGGCGTGTACGGGGGAGGTGAGTCCGGCGCCGCCGCCTCGCTTGCCTGCCTTCCCCTCCCCCTCCCCGCGACCGTTGGGCTCGGCGCCGTCCCGTGAGGCGGCGCGTGCGAGCCTCCGCCGGGCGCTTCCCGCCTCCCGCCGCTCCCTCAGGCCCCGGGCGCGGGGGGGGCCGCGGCCCGGCTCTCCCACAGCTCCGCAGCGGAGCCGGAGCCCCCCTGGTCCCGCCGGTTGTTAGACGCGGGGTGGCAGCACGCGTGAGGAAGAGGCGGCGGCGGCAGGCCTTGTTTATGTCCCTCCCGGCGTCGTTACGCTGAGATGCTTCCCCCGGAGACCGGCCGAGCCGTGGCCTTGGGCTGAATTAGCGGTGCTTGGGCGCCGGGTGGCCCGAGAAGACCCCGCGCTTTGGGAACTGGGGTGTAGTTTACTTCCAGAGCACTTCTGCACGGCCTGCCGTGAGGGCTAAAGCGCAGGTGTTTTGGTTCAGACTTCGGTTTTCTTGAGGGTGTGCAGAGCACCTTAGCAAGGACCGGGCCCACAGGGATGAGGGCGCTTCACGGTGGGGCAGCCTCCTGTCACAGAGCTGGTGTTTTCAGGCCCCCACCTTTATAAATCAGATGACCTCCGGGAAGTCTGGGCTCACCTGGCTTCATGTGACTGTTAAGTTCGCACTTTTTGAAAGCTTTATCTTGTAATCTATTTAGAGGCATCTGTGGTCTCCCTTTTCTATTAAAAGTTCTCCTTTTACTTAAGGCAGGGGAAGGTATTGCAGTGTGCCAGTTCAAGCCTGTCTGCAGTCTTCTGATAGCTCTCCAGTAACTGGAGTTCTGAATAGGGAAGTTTCTCCTTGCCTTGAAAAAGATGCCTGTGCTTGCTTTTCTTCTTTTGCAAGCAAAATAGATGGGGCAGGGAAAGGTCAGGATTGCAGTTGAGAGTAATAACCATTCATTACCTCTTTATTAACAATCTTTTCAGATGAAGTTGGGGCTCTTGTTTTTGACATTGGCTCGTATACGGTGAGAGCAGGCTATGCAGGCGAGGACTGTCCAAAGGTGAGAATCTGTGTGACTCAATGGAGATGCAACATGAATTTATGCCTTAAGTCTTGTTTGTTAGTTATGAATTTTCAGAATACCCTGGTCTTTGTTCTGACTGTGTTGTATAACGAAAGCTCTGAATTTATGAGAAAACCCACCCAAGAATTAATAATTCTCATACACTGCTTACCTTTTGCATTGCAGGTTGATTTTCCAACAGCCATTGGTGTGGTGCTAGAGAGGGACAATGGCAGCACTCTGATGGAGATAGATGGTGACAAAGGCAAACAAGGGGGCCCGACTTACTACATAGACACCAATGCCCTGAGAGTTCCAAGGGAAAATATGGAGGCCATTTCACCTTTAAAAAATGGAATGAGTATGATGCTCTGTCTTTTTCTACCTGTTTTTAAAACAACATTGCTAGGCTGCAAAAAGTCGTAGCTTTCATGTAAACAGATGCTGTGTATGGTGGCAACAGAAGCTGTAAGAACAGATACCTGATTTACAAATTGCATAAAGTCTAGTTGTTTTACAATGTTGGTGGAATTTTGGCATAATTGTTGAAATGCTATGATCGTGATGATTACAGAGGGTGAGAATTCTGCAAAGCTATGAGAGGATGTGTATGTCTGCTGAGGATAGCTTTTGACTAAAGAGCTTTACACAAAAAAAGCATTGGAAAACCTTTATGTATTTATGAAATGGAACAGAACTTAGAAGTAACTAATCTGCTCACTTCGATGTTGTTACAGTTGAAGACTGGGATAGTTTCCAGGCAATTTTGGATCACACTTACAAGATGCATATTAAATCTGAAGCAAGTTTACATCCCGTCCTTATGTCCGAAGCACCGGTGAGTAGAAGCAGCTTTGCATTTTGATAAGTCTTAACCGTATCTTCTTGTTGACTCTACAAACATTACTCTTGGACAAGTCTGACATTGGCTTGGAGGTTATGAGTGTTAAAACTTAGCTACAGAAATAACAATTTTAAAGTACTTTGCTAGGTTCTGGAAAGTAATCTGTTTAAGAAAAACATCTAAAGAAAACAATTTGAAATAGTTTGTATGAGTTGCATTAGAAAGTGTTTACTGTTTACTATTGCTTTTCACTTAACAAAAAGGAGTCAAAACTAAAAAAAAAAATTAAAATCTCACTTTACTGCATAGAACAAAAGCAAAAAGACAGTTGGATGTCTATTATGTTTCTTAAACTTAAAATGCCATTGAAAATCTGTCGCTTCATTCAGCTTTACAACTAATATTGCATGACAGAACAGTATTTATAATGGAGAAGTGTTATTTTTTTCTGCCTTCATTTCTGTAAATGGTTGTGTAAGGTAAGTGAAGTGGATGAATACAAACCTCTGGGAAAATATGTGGACAAGGTCTCTGTTATTTAATAATGCTCAGCATTTGAAGGGCAGATTGTAAAGTCAGGGTACAGAAGGTAGACATGCCATACAATAGTTATGCTTTTCTTAATAAAATCTTATAAAAACAATTTTTCTTTTTCATTATTCCCTTATGTTGAATTGTAGATTGTGGAGGATGGGTGAATTTGCAATGGTTAGTTCATGTTTGACAGCTCAGTGGGTGTCTGAGTAGAGGTTCCCATTAAAATTCTCCTTACAGAACTAATCTTACTTTGATGTATTGGCTTGGAAAAAACTTAATGTTTTCAGTAATGTGTAGAATATTTGATATATATCCTGGCTTAATCCCAAGTACAGTAGAACTGTAGGAAGATACCTTGGAAACAAGAAAATCTGCGTTTATTTTTCAACTGGGCAAGTTATTTCATGTATCTTTCCCCTCATGTTACTTGTTGTAGAGGGTTCCTTTGAGAGGCTGATGTTGGAAGAGCTGTAGAACTGTAAAGAAATCTTTATTGTAACAGTAAAAGTGTATATAACTTTTAATAGTATGATAGATAAGCAGTAATGTTTTGTTGCAGAATCAGAATAAAAATGGTTCCAAGAAGTAAATTACTAGAAATCTGTCTATAGAATTGTGATATGATTTGAAACAGTGGCTATAATAATTCTACTTACTTCTTTATTATGTTAGCATTGTTCTAGTGTGCTCTAATGATCCTCAAGGTAAATACATCTTCCTCTTGGTCACTTATTTGTGGTTTGGTTTATTTTTCTTTTTTTCTAGTGGAATACTAGAGCAAAGCGTGAAAAACTGACTGAATTGATGTTTGAACACTACAACATCCCTGCCTTTTTCTTGTGTAAAACAGCTGTTCTAACAGCGTATCCTTTGGAATGCTTCACAGCTTTTTTTTTTCCCTGCTGCCCTTCCTCCCCCCCAGGAAATGACAGTAAACTTATTCTAGGTAATTCCTAGTATAACAGTGTGTCTAACTTTTCTTCTTTCAAATTAATTTTTCCATAAACATCTAAAGAGGAAGTAAACAAATTCCATTTCTGAACTTTAAAGCTTTAGAGCTCAGTTTTTAAGTTCTCCCATCTGACTGTGTTTTCCTTGGAGGTGATGTCTTTTTGCGGGGGTTGGGTTTTTTGTTTTGGTTTTTTGTCTTTTAATTTTTTTTCCGATTGTGTACACGGGTAAGAATGTTACAGACCTGAAATTGTGTTGTCCAGACTGCTAAATAAAGTAATTAGAGCTTGAAGTTCCCATAGCCTTAAGATTAATATTTATAATTATTTTAAACTAATAACATGTTTTCCGCTTCAGAGTCTAAATGACTTGGATGTAATTAGTTTGCTGCATTGTATTGGTGTGAAGTCTCGCGTTTGTACATCCAAAGTTCAAGTTAGTTCACAGATAGAAGTTAAATGCTGTTCCCTCTGGGAGGTTGTGCATGTCATAGAACAAAGATATGCACTGGAAAATGGCAAATCCTTTTGTAGACCCAAGGAATAACACGTCGGGGTCCTCATTCCTAGTTGTGCTCTGATTGTATGGCAACATTTTTTTACTGAAGTGAAAATTACAATATTTTCCTTGATCATTTTGGCTAGTTTTGCTAATGGGAGATCTACAGGCCTCATCTTGGATAGCGGAGCAACACACACCACTGCTATTCCAGTGCACGATGGATATGTACTTCAGCAAGGTAAAAATTTTCATGGGCAACAGCATTGCAGTATCAAGGTTGAGTTAGTTTTCTTTCTGCTTTTACACAGATTTAAAAACAACAAAACTGTATCCTCTTAAATATGAAAAAACACCCTAATGGTGTTCACTGATGAATAGTTTGTTGGGAGAGTTTATTTGTGGTTTCAGTGCTTTCTAGGTTGGTGCGGGGAGGAGTTTGGTTTTCGGTTCTGGTTTTTTGTTATTGTTGGGGTTGGGTTTTTTGTTTGTCTTCTAGGTATTGTAAAATCACCACTTGCAGGAGACTTTATTACTATGCAGTGCCGGGAGTTGTTTCAGGAAATGAACATAGAGATAATTCCTCCATATATGATTGCTTCAAAGGTGGGAAAGTAACTTTATTTAGTAAGTGTTTGCCTGGGGAGAGGTTTAAGTGATTGACTGGTGATCGTGTTTCCTACAATCTCAGGAAGCAGTTCGTGAGGGGTCGCCAGCGAATTGGAAGAGAAAAGAGAAGTTACCTCAGGTCACTAGGTCCTGGCACAACTACATGTGTAATGTAAGTAGGTCATTTCTCCCACTCTCAAACTTCCCTAGGCGTCCCTTAAAGAAGTTTTGTTTGGAAGTATATCAGGTTTTCCTCTTGAACTAGAAAATCTTTAAAAAGTCAGTATCAGTTCTATAAATGTTGTCAAATTGAAGACTGAAATACTTATAACCATATTATTCTTAACTCCATAGTGTGTCATTCAGGACTTCCAAGCTTCTGTCCTCCAAGTATCAGACTCAACCTATGATGAACAGTATGTCACTGTTTTCCTTCTTATAAAATTAATTTATCAGTTGTGCATGGGGTGCTTAGCCTGTTCATTGCTGTTGGCTGGTTTTATATCAGAAGTTTTTAGATAAAAACTATTTATTTCTGAAAGCAGAAATACAGTGTATATCCAGGGGATAGTTTTTTATTTACTATTCCAAGATGCATGAGATGATAATAAATATTATCAAAAGTGTAAGTCAGATCAATCACAGTATTCCTGTTGAAACCTTAGTTTATAATGCTACTTAGGTAACTTGAAGTGCAACGTAAACAGGATGTTAATGTGTTACTTTCCAACTGCTGCTCCAGGGTAGCAGCCCAGATGCCAACGGTTCATTACGAGTTCCCCAACGGCTATAACTGTGACTTTGGTGCTGAGCGTCTAAAAATTCCTGAGGGATTGTTTGACCCTTCTAATGTGAAGGTAAAACAACTGTGATACGTCGTAATTGGAAGGCTTTAAATTACTAGATTATCACATGACTTCCTTTTGTATGATGTTCTTAATTTCAGGATTTGTTTGTGTGTATTTACATTATGTGGTTCTCTTGAGGGTAGAATTTGCCTGTGTTGTATTACGGTTGGGCAAGCGACGGATGAAATGTAGTTCAAAATGGGTGGTGATGAGCTGAAGGGGGAAACGGTATTTTTTTTTTTCCTTCCCTAAAAACTGCTTAGGTTCCTCTCTAGTAATACTTGTGAATTCAACTCATTCAGGGCTTTTACATGCCTTGCTCTTTTTGAAGTGATGATGTGTAGATTACTAATTTTAATTCTAGGGTTTATCTGGTAACACGATGTTGGGTGTGAGCCACGTTGTCACAACAAGCGTTGGAATGTGTGATATAGACATCAGGCCGGTAAGTGTTAGTCAGACATGTATTATTTTGAGGCATAGATATTTTTGTGCTGATAAAATTTTTTTGGACTAGAACACTGTTGATGAAGAATTCTTGATTTCCTATGATAATAACAAACACATTAGAATAATTCTCAAAGTATCACGTATTTGTATATAGGAATATGTACAACTACTGTTTTGTCTTGCAAAATGCTAAATCAGGATTTTTTTTTTTTACTTTCACTCGGTGTTGCTACCTATATTTAAATAGCTACTGCCCAGATTTTGTGGCTGGCACTGCATAATGTGCATTGGATTTGCTTCAGATGAGCATTTTATGTTCATAGCTTTGAGTGTTATCTTCAGATTTTTCAGTGTGGCAGATACACTTTCTAAACATAACCAATCATGTGGAACTTTTGTAGAGAGTAGAAGGAAGAAAAGAGGTTCTAAAGGGAAACTTTCTTTTTAAAACTATGTTCTTAATTTTCTCAGGTGTCAATTTGAAAATATTCAAGTTTGATACGGACTGCATGGGGGCTGCTTCAAAAGTTTTTCCTCTTAACTGGCGTGTCAGGCAGGCTGAGTAGGCCAGGCTGTGGTTTGTGTTCACCAACTGTGGCATTAGTGAGACTGCAAACTTGCAGTGCTGTGGGGTTTTCCTTTGTGGCTGGAACATCCAGCTGTAAGAAAACGAACAGTTTGGATACAGGAGATACCTGTAGGTGTAGGGTTCTCTGTAGTAGAAAATATTCTGTGGAATCATTTAGAATCATGAATCGTGTAGCTTCTGTCTTCCTTCTATAGTTTCATACTAAGATGTGTTGAAGTATTTTCCATGTGATAAAAGAATTAATTGGATTGGAATAAGTAATACTGCTGGCATCAAGTGATGTATTTTGCCGTGGATTACATGTATTAGCGTGCCATTCCTCCCTGTTCTGTGAAATGGTTGTTTTCAGAATGATTTCAGAGTTAATATTGTAGGTTGCTTATTCTCTTTTTTAGGGCCTTTATGGCAGCGTGATTGTAGCAGGAGGAAACACTCTAATACAGAGTTTCACAGACAGATTGAACAGAGAGCTGTCTCAGAAAACGCCACCGGTAAAACAACTCTTTAAATTACAGCCTTGCGTTACTTATCTCTTTGCTTTTCTGCCACATGAATACACAAGCATAGCTTTGGCTCTGTTAGGAACCCAACAGCTGAAGAGATTTCTGTGGGTAAGAAATGTCCTCCTTCTCTAAAGAAAAGAAAGAAGTCTTGAAAAGTTCTTCTGTGAAATGCATTCCAGCAGATGTTATTACTGCTGAGTGTTTTACTTCTCCATTCCTGCTTTCAGATTTTGATTCTAAGTTTTGTAATTGTCCCTAAGCAACAGTCACCATTTCTCTTGATGGCCTCTCCTCTGAAGTGTTGCTGACTAACTTGAGGCACATTCAGTCATTCTGCGTGAGGTCTCGTGTTTGTCATGGGAATTTTTCTTCCTGGATTCTATAGGCAACTCAACCTACTCATAGATAAAACCTGGCAATTAAAACACTTGCTTTTTTTTTTTTTTTAATCACTTGATGTCAAAGAAATGTTAGACATTTTAAGCAGTCCCGTGTTAGAGATGACAAGACATACTGTGAGTTTTGTAGCTCTCTACCTGCCCTGTTTCTAGCCTTACGTGTTTGCTGCTGCTCCCTGTTGGGGGACAAGATAAAAGCCACCCACGTTCTGTTCCACTATGGCTATTCTTGAATTCTAAGGACAGGGCAGATGAGTGTTATTGCGAGTTTAAGAAAATTGACCTTTTTCACCTGCATGTTGGTATATACACCAAGTTCCTTGTGCTGTCCTTCTCTTGTCCCTAACGGTCACCAGCCTACAATTTGTCTCATTCTTCTTTCCTTTTATCTCCTCTTCTATTAGAGCATGCGCCTGAAGTTGATAGCGAACAACACGACAGTGGAGCGGAGGTTCAGCTCGTGGATCGGTGGTTCAATTCTGGCTTCTTTGGTTAGTACACCTGCATTACTGTGGTGCTGTGCTGAGCAGCACTGTCACCCAACATCTAATGCCACCTAAGTGTGCATGGCAGAGTTTGTGCTACTGTAGCAATCATAATCTTGTCTGTCCTTGTGCTAAAGTGAAGAGAAGCTACCTAAAAAACAGGACAACATGAGCATTTCCAATCAAAAAAATAACTTGCTAGTCTCCCGTTTCTAATGGCAAGGTGCAGGCTTGAAATACAGTGTCTAGAAATGACACGCATGTAGTACACCATGAAAGCAGCAAACCCGTTTCTGCTTCATATTGCTGAGCTTCATTCTACAAGTTACTCGGTACTGAAATGGTTTGTGAGGATTCATTTAGCGGTATGAGAAATGGAGACTGGAATCAGCTTTCAGTACTGCAGAGCTTTCAGCACTGCAGCTTCCTGTCTTTAATCACTAGCAATATAAAATTCAAAGGAAAAGACAGTTAAGCATGTCAAATCTTCCTACCTCATTTAATGTAAAGAGTCACTTGTTTTTCCTCAGAGGAAAAGCTAATCGTGTTTCAGTTAACCTTCATTTATTTTCTGATTATTTTTGTGTGGTGTTGTTTTTGGTTTTTGTAGGGTACTTTTCAACAGATGTGGATTTCTAAACAAGAATATGAAGAAGGAGGGAAACAGTGCGTAGAAAGAAAATGTCCTTAAACCTCTTACTGTGAAAACTGCTGCCTGCTCAGTGCTCCTTCTGTTTTATAGCTTTAGCATACTCAGGAATGGGATGGACTCTTTTTTTGTAGAAAGTTTATATTGGATTTTTTGCATAATTCAAGTTCCATTTTAACAAAACTTAGAAATTTTGAGAGACCTAATTGGTACTATCATAGAAAAAGGATGTTTACATCCCTTGTAAAGCAATAATTCATGTAACAAGCATTTTATAATTTTGTATAAATATCTATTTTCTCTAGTATCTTTTCCTGGGAACAGCTTTACAGGTTAGCTAAGAGATAGAGGCATAACCTTGCAAATGTCCGTGCAAATTTATTAAAAATCTCTTGTCTACTTTCACATATTAGTCTTCCTTGCTGGTACTTTGGCCTTAAATTGCTCTTATTTACTCTTAAAAAATAAAATTTGGTCTTTTGTATTTGAGCAGCTTTGTGACTACTTGCAGAGAAAGTTACTCTTCTGTTTTAAAAAGTGGAAAGTTTGTGTTTAGTAATCTACTATAAGTGGCTCAGTTCAGTGTAAGCTTTGACTGTCATGAAAGCGTTACATTCCTCACAGCGAACGTTATATTAAGCACTGGTTTGCTAATTTTCTATTATGGAGCAATTTCGTTTCAGTAATCAGTGCTTTCCACCGGATTTCTAAGAATGTATATACTGCCTTTGTGATGTAGGCGAGAAGCAAAAGTTGTTCGAGCCAGGGAAGTTAAGGCAAAGAATTGTCTCTCCAAGACTAGAGTAGTCGTAGAAGTCCTCAGGATGTGGCTTGACCTTTTTACGGGGAGCTGTAACTCACAGGGTGGTCACTGCTTGTTTGTTGCTGGTAGAGCTCCCTCGACTCACAGCAGGGGCGGTCAGTGCCTGGACTTTGCACAGGGAGCGTGCACTCAGGGTCAGAGGAAGCAGGATGATTTTTTTTTTCAGCAGGAACTGGCTGTCAGGATGCAGCTCTACGTTGCTGTTAAGCTTACTTTAATTTACAACTGTGTGATGTTCTGTGTTGGGACGCAATGAAGTTTTGCTCCTCATCTTAAAAGCTGTGGAAAACCAAATAGCATTTAACTGATTTTTTTAAAAAAAAATAAATGTAAACAGTACTGCTACATTTTTCATATCCTAGAAGACCTTGTGGGTAAATAATGATGAGGCCTCTAGTTGAAAACAGTTTCACATACCTCCAAACAATAAAGTAATTTATCAAAACAGCCTGCTTTTGTCTATCATGATAACCATGAGTTCCTCTTGAGACAGAGCTGCTGGCTTTGGATTTTGAAAGCTACTGGAAACTGTGTTTCTCTCCCAAATGTGGCAAACCAAGTCAGCTGCAATAGGTGATGTAAGTCACCAGCTGTTTACTGGAAGAAAAAGTAGTTTGTGTTCAGGTGGAATGTCAGCTGAAGTGGCATCTCGGCACACAGCAAGGAGTAACGCTTCACGGAGTTACTGTGGCATCAGTGAAGTACTAACACTGGCTGGACAGCTTGTAGCTAGAGATGAAGATATAATGTAGGCTTTTCTGGTTTCTCTTCGTGAATTGACTATGAATTTTAAGCTGTCCTTCTGTGATATGCTTAGGTTTCACTATGTCTAATCAACTTTTATCTTCTGTGTATCTTCTGAAAAGCCTTGCAGTGTGATGGTAGCATCCGTGCATGTCTAGCACCATATGGAGAACAAAACACTTTCTGGGGTTTTCTCACCACGGTAAAGAGTTTCTGTTTAAGTGGGTATTTTTTGTGATGCAGAGGAGTAGCTGAAGGTCAAGATGAGGGAGATATGTCTGTCCTACAGTTTTGGTTCCCCTGAACTTTCCAGTGTTTTATCAGATGATACTGCATAGCACAGTTGCTCCTGAAAGACTAGCATTTGTGGCACTATTCTAAATTTCTCCACAACCTCATCTGAAGGTTAAACCTTTCATGAAGAAAGTGTTTACCATCAACCAAGAGCAGCAGCAGTATCTTTCTGCATCAGTTTCACAGAAGACTATTACCAGTCTTCCTTCAAACATTCTGCATGCTGCAAAAAAAACATTGCACAAACATTTGAATTTGGCCTAGATGTCTAGAAATCTAGGTATAGAGACTGCCTTGTTCAAATTTCACATGCTAAATATTTCAGACTTCCTAACAAGCCGGGCAAAGCAGGGAGAAAGTTCCTTGTAACAGACTGAAGGGTGTATTTTCCCATGCTTCTATGCAGAAAGCACTTGTAGCTCAGGTGATGTACCCATAACTTAGATGACCAGGGAGCAAAGACTGGTATGTGAGCTTCAGAGGCTCTCACGCTTGTCTGGTTTGAATGCATTTTTGTTAAACTAAACCAGGTAAATATCATCCCTACGCTTCATACTTTCATCTGGCAGGCAGTTGCTGCTTGTTACTGTTACTGATGTGTGTCTCACAGTAGCTGGGTAATATGTCAGTTTTCAAATGTTTCTAGAAACAACTGTTAGGATTGAGTTATGCATCAAAGCTGCTTTTTAATTCCAGATCACAAGTTTAATTTAGGTCAGATGTGGGATTAAAGAAAAAAAAAAAAAAGATGGAGACTCTCAGGAATGCTCAGTTGACTTGTTCACTGGCTCCAGAACTTGTTTCATGTTCCAGTCACAGAGATACTCAACCAACTGCCTGCAGCGCTCCACGTTACTGCCTCTGAGATTTCGCAGCAAGGTGAGGGAACTTGCTTTCCAAGACCTTCTGCCTTGTCCTCTCCAGGTTTTTCTTTCTTGCCCTTCTACGTAAAGATTTTTCAAGTCTGAGCCTGAAATAAAGAAGTCAGTGTGGGTAATTTCTAGACAGGTTGTAACGACCTTAATGAGCTCACGCCCTTAATCAAATAGAGGCTCCCAATGACTGGCAACTTCAGTGTTCATTTGCTTTTGATAACCAAAAATGCCTGCAAAGCACATTCTTTTTTTTTTTCCTTCTGCTTTTGAATTCTACAGAAATTCAACCTCTGGGAGGATCTTATGTAATCTGTATGTAACTTCATAGATAATCAAGTCTCTTAATGACTAAGACAGAAACAGAGTAAGCTGTAATTTTAACAAGCCTTATATTCAGTCTCCTGGCTG
This sequence comes from Leptosomus discolor, assembly GCF_034619465.1. Lineage (NCBI taxonomy): Eukaryota > Metazoa > Chordata > Aves > Leptosomiformes > Leptosomidae > Leptosomus > Leptosomus discolor. The sequence goes on along the minus strand of NC_141397.1, from coordinate 57,619,541 downwards.
TAAAAACAAGATTACTGCTGTGTTTTCCTTGCAAAGTCGACTAAGCAGGATTGAGGAACAAACCAGGACATAACTTTCAATGTCAAAAAAATCTTTTTACCTGATGAAGCGATCCACATGAGGTAAGTAATAGAATTTCCTCTTCTTGTATTTTTTGTTCAGGTACCATGGTATCGGCCATTCTTTGTAAGTGTACCTGTGAGAGGCAGGTAAAAGTGATTATGGAACGTGGACTTTTTGTCTTCGTTCTGGGAGTCTACCAGTTACACTTGGTTACAGGACAGTGAAGAAGTGGTCTGACCAGTAGATCGCAGAATCTGTATGGGGGTATTTCCTTTCAGCTCTATTGCTGGCTTGGTTTGCAACCGCACCTCAGATGAAGCTCACTGTCTTTCTGTAGGAAGTGGTCTTGCTCTGAAAAACTAGATGTTTGAAGAGAAGGCCCAGTGCAGAGAGTGATTCTTTGCGTTTATATTTGTTTCATAAGAAAACTTTTCAAAAGCTGATGTGAACAAACTGTCTGTGAAGAGAGGTTTTTTTTCTACTGCAGTCTTCTTCTAAATGCCAGTGTTGGAGTGTCATGTCAAGTGCAAATCTGCCAGAACAGAAGTCGCTCCCTCTAAACACAGACTATTATTTCTGTTTGGGGTTTCTCTTGCATATGGGCTGTGCAGATGGCTGGTGCAGACTTACCTAGACTCCAGGGCATCCAGATTGTGTCAGACCTGCTCCTATGTGTATTGCAGAGTTTCTACATGTGCCTAAAGACCATTTCATGTTGCCTGCCCCTTCCCCCTGCTTTATCTGGGGCCTGGACTTCCAAATATATGAGCAAACCCTTTGTGGACAGTGTTTCCAAGCAGAAAGACGTACAGAAACCTTATCCCTGGAGATGTAAATCTTAGTGGTTAGTCCACTGATTTATATTTAATGGGTAAACAAGGGTGAATTTTCAGCTGTTGTCTGTTTATTACAATATGTGACCTTCTGTTACCTATGCTGTTACTGCAGAGCTGAGTACTGTAACTAGTGCTTCAGATGGCAGCAGGGTGAGGGTAAAACACCAGTTAATGGCACAGCAGGGCCTGCCACAGCCTTCAGCGTCATCACCTGAAACTACAGATTACTGAAAGTATCTGGACAAAAAATAATTCTAAAAGTAGAAGCTTCTAAGTTAAACATCTGCCCAGACCAGAAGGGAATTGCAACGTATGCGGTCTCATGCAGTACTCTGGGTGGTTGGCCCCCAGTATGTGGGTTGTGCAGTGTAAGCAGGGAAGGTCAGGTGGTTCAACATGAACAGCACTCCCTCGTTCGTTCCTGTGTCAGATCGCTGTAGTAACAGATATCCCCCGAGTACAGAAATCATCGAATTAATTTTGTTATAATTAATGGAGAGTTTGCCATGGAATTACTTAGCAACAATTATAACCACATTAAAACAAAAACAAAACTCAAGAAGCACCTGCGTGCTGACCAGAAGGCATGTTTCTTTCTACGCAGTATGCGCATCCTTTCTTGATAAGGATTTGCTGGCAAAGAGCCACGTACCACAAGAGAAATTCACACACATGAAAAAAAAGTTCTCTTTTTCCATACCAGTAGGTGCGTCCTAAGAAGTCACGTCTCCACTCGCCAGGTGCTGGCTTTTCATGGCCAGTTTGTAAAAGCCTCAAAGCAATTTCTCTTTCTCTGACAACCAAGTCTATATTTTTCATAGACTTTTCTACCTGGAAATAGGAAATAATTTCAGGATGGGCCAACAACACAATGCTGACAATTTAAAAGCTCTCCATACAAAATTTAAAGGAAAAGCAAAGGTAAAACACAATAGGAGTCCTGTCAGGAGTAATCTCACAGTTGTGGACGGAGAGAAAAGCTGAACTGGCCCCTGCACTAGCACTGTACAGAATGGGTGCGTGGAACAGATAAAAATAACAGTCTGGTATTTCATTAAAGACGAGCTGGCTAATCCATAAAGCCAGATCTCCTGCTGATGCTACAAGTATAGAAAGCTCTGAGGCAGGGGTAGGGAGGAAGCAGGAGAAGCAAAGAGAAGACACGCTATATGTATTTCTGTCAGCTGGTTTGTACAGACTTTGTTATTCTGGTTTTCATTGGGGAGTCTGGTCACAGCCTCAGTAATGCCTGCTGGCTGATTAGAAAGCTGCCTTGAGCACACTCTGGCACTTGAGGGGAAGGATTTTAGTCAGGCGTGTCTCATAACATTACTGTAACACACACTACATATGGCAACATGTTAAGTGCTCTAGGAAGCTGCTAGAGCCAATTTTAATAAGCAGATTGCTGCATTCTGTCTCAGTGCAATCACAGTATTTAACTGGTGCTTGACTTCTACTTTTCTTGGGCTTCAGCCAAAGCCAAACAGGCAATTAGTAAGATTTGACTTTTGAAGTCAAAACTTAAGTTCCCTCCCAAAACAAGTTCTACTGTGATTCATAGTTGCTGAATATGGACATGTAGGTGGGACTAAGCAGAAAATACTGTTCAGAATGGGGATCACAAAACACAGTTGCGAACCTGCATTACAATAAATTGGAACAAGATACACTAGAAGACGGAGAAGAGAGTTTTATATTGGAACTTCCCTAATTTATAAGTACAGTGATGAAATGACAAGAGTAGGAGACCAAATAAATGCATGTCTGATACAAAAAGAGAGATCATAATGCAATCGCATGTGATGGCAAGCAACAGTTAAATTATTAACCATATAAAGAAGTTCAGATTAACAATGTAAAGGTCAGACTTCTCCCCAATTAATCAGGATAAACAGGGGGGTATCTGACAGTATCTCTCATGTCAAACAGCTAGATTATTTAACTGGCCAGTGAGGGTGTAGATTTCCATCTGTGAGACATTAGCATAGGGATGGCAGTCGATTTATAGGTAAATTAACGTTTTCATTGGTAAAGTTACTGAGGAAAGAATTTAGTACTTAGTGGCAGAATTGCAATAATGCAAAAGAAGGAGGGGATGACAAAAATGAGCACAGTAAAGAACCAAAGAGCACAAGTTTGGAGAAGACAATGTCAGAGGCAGAAGGTGCTAACAGTTAAGTAGCTAAAAAAAGTTTGTGGAGGGTAAGAATAGTGATAATGTTGAGGTTTTACCAGGAAGATTCTAGAAATCCTCTAGTGCAGTTTCAGGGCATGAAGATGGCAAAATACTTCTTAGTATTGTATAACAGGTGGAGAGGCCCCTCCCACTATGTTACTTTAGCACAGCATTTGTGCCTATACTAAAATCAGGGAAATAATCTAGAAGAAGGTCTTTAACAAGTTCATAAATGCTTCATCTTTCATTCAGCAATGTTATCAGACTTATGTTTTTAGCTAGTATGAAAAAGTTACCTTTTCTAATCGTTCTGGACTTGGCATATGCCTGAGTTGTCGTTTTGATTCTTGCTCTAAAGTTAAAAGCATGTTTTTTTCCTTCAGTAGGACATACCTAGATCAGAAAGCATAGTACTTCAAAAATAATTTCTGGATGCATTAGCAATCATTCCCTGACTGCCCTGCTGGATCGAGCACAGCTGTCCCACCGATAATCCCATAACCTGTACCGGCGAGCTTCACATAAAGCAGGGAAAAGATACTGACTGAGAGGAGAAAGCCCTGTAGAGGTGGGCAGGGGAGGGCTGAGGGAGATGGGTTTACTTAGCCTGGAAAAGAGATGGCTAAGGAGGGAAGAGGCTAACACTAAGTAGTTTTCCACTACCTGGACCGAGCCAGACTCTTCTTTCAGGTGCACAGCACGAGGACACGATATAGCAAGGAAAAAAGTGATGACAGCGATAATTCAGTCCTCCTTTAGCCCTGGCACAGGCTGCCCAGAGTGCCAATGCAATCTCCAGTCTCGGAGCCCTTCAAAACCACCACGGATGCAGACCTGAGCGGTCAGCCCCACAGGGGGTCGCTTACAACCAAGTATGTCCTGCAGCTCCGATGGCCCCGAAGGGCTCAAACTCTGCCTCTTCATACCCACCCGAGCCCCCCGTACCAGACACAACTAGCACACGCCCGCTGCAGGAGAGCTGCCATGTTGTGAGCAGTAGGGGAGCTCGGGCTGCTCCAAGCCCAAAGCATGCAGGGCTGCACGGCAGACTAAATTTCCTGGCTAATAAGTTCACTAGCCACACTTTAATAAAACCTGCAGAGCTGCTCTGAAAGAAGTTATTTTACCAAAACTTACCAAAGTTTGTGCAAGTCTTCACTACTCTTGCCTCTTAGCTGCTTTATATTCCATGCATCCCCTTTAAAGAAAATAAAATTTTAAAAAAAGTTCTTTTATTCTGGGAAAAAAAAAAACACCCATGCTTCCATTAGCAGGCTCAGCTGACTCAACAGCACAAGGATCACTTGAAAAAAAACCACTACCGCTGGGAAAGCTATCCTTGTGGATGTTCAGCTTTGCTTTGACTATACAAATACATTAACAAGGCAACTACAGGTACAGTTTATTTGTGTTCGTAAAAGGCTGTGACACACTCTCACTTAAGAGCAAGGCCAAGGATTTACAGCAAAATAATTTGCTATGTAATAACTATTTACTTTCATAAACACAGAAAAAATAAAATTAACAGGCACAGAGATGCACAAGTACATATATGTACATATACACATAAAAAATGTTTTATGTAGCTATAGATACTGCCTATAATGCTAAATAGGTCAGATTTCAGCTGAGCACAAGCGGCCCAAAGATCACTGTCAGAAATGCTAAGTACAACTCACCAGACTTTACTGTTTTTTCTCCCCAGTTTCTTGGATCATCAAAAAACTCCTCCAGACCTTTCCGAGACAAAGTAGTGTGCAGAAACTTCAACTGGTGGAGGGGCTCGACTTTTGCCAGGTTCTTGTGGAATAGGTTCAGCGTCAATCTGCATAAAAATTAAAGCGGAAACTATACATGATAAACACCACAGTCTGGGGGGAAAAGGCACAGGTTCAGTTCTTCATAAAAATATCATCAGTGTCGTTTTCTCCTCTACCCCTTGTTCTATCTAGTTATCACTTACCTATACTCAGGGATAAGTAACAACTTCAAAATTAAAGAGCAAGTTTGAGCTACGCTGCCTTTACGCGGCAGAGGCAGCGCACACGCGGCGGGAGCATAGACCGTAACGGCTACAAAACAGCAACACGCACAGGGAGCCGCTTCGTACCGGGCTCACGCGAGGCCTGACGGTACAAGCCCCCCGGCAGCCCTCCGCCGGGGTTCCCAAGCCGGGACACCCGCACCGGCCGCCCTCCCGCCGACGCGAAGGCTGAGGCCGCGAAGGGCGGCTCTTCCTCCTCCCGGGAACCGCGCTACGGGCCGCGCCGCGCCGTATTCCCACCCCGACCGCCTCCCGAGCCTCAGCCGCCCCCCGCCCCAGCGCCTACCCGGGGCGGGCGGCAGCCGCCGAGCCCGGCCGCGCTCCTGGCATCCGCAGCGCGGCCGTGAGGCGCCGGCACAGGGCGGCCATCGCCGCCATCGCCCCGCCGCCCCTCCCACAGTGCCCAGCGCCGCGGACGGCGTCCCGCGAGGGCGCCGGAAGGAGGGGGAGGGATCTGCCCTCTTCCAAGATGGCACCGCCTAGCTTCACGCCGCCGCGGAAAGCGGCGCCGTCGGCCCCGCCCCCGTGCCAGTTCCAGCTATGGCCGCCATGAGCCTGCTGCTCCGGGCAGCGGCTGCTTGGGGAGCTCGGCGGGCGGCGAGCGGCGCGGCGGGCGGAGCTCGCCTCCCCGGGCTCGCCGGAGCTGCCCGCCTCCCCGGCACTGTCGGTAGGGCCTCGGCGGCGGTGGCGGGACTGAGGGAGGCGGGCGTCCTAGGGGCGAGGTGACCTTGGAGAGGGGTCGCGCTGAGGAGGGGGAGGTCGGTGCGAGGCGGGGGCTGCGGCAGGGCGGGGGCCCCCGTCTCGGCCCCCCGGCTGAGGGCGGGCTCGGGTCGCGCCTTTGCCCGCTGCCTTGGCTCCGGGGCCGGGGCAGGCCCAGGGGGTGGGCGGCGGTAGCGACAGGCTGCTGCGGCTCCCCCTTGGCCGAGCGGGCGGAGGAAACCCGTTCGGCGTGCGGGAGGATCCCACGGGGGGTGGAACGTGTGTCTTCGTTCCCCTGAGAAGTGACATTTCTTGAGTAGCACATGGGTCAAAATTGGTGGGGGGTCAAACTTTGTAACTACTGATCTGTCAGTTTGCTTGGCCCTGTATAATGTCGTTCCGCGATTTATTCATTGGGATTTACGGGTGGAAATCGGTTATGTCTAAAGTTAGCAGAAAAATAGGTTCATTCTAGCAAAATAAGAAATCACTTCAGGCAGGCTTTTAGGAACACTGCTATTCTCCAGAAAACCAGCTTGTAACTACTCAGCCATTGCTGTGAACTCTTTTTTTTTTCTTTTCTATTATTTTTTCATATGTGTTGTTGACCTTTTCCTGGCACAATAACCAAAGGGAGAAAAAAACCATAATACTTTGGTTCCATTTTTAGCTCCTGTACGACATAGCAGCAGCCATGCGAAGAGAATGTTTATTATCAAGGCAACAAGTTTTTATGATACTCGATTTCTGAACTTGTTGGTGAGTTAAAAACAAATTTACTACGTTCAATATAACACATCCCTTGCAAATGGTGTAAGAGTGTCTAAAATACAATTTTCTCTATGGTTTACATGACAGCGTCTAAAATGTGGTTGGCACTATTCACATAAACAAGAATTTCCAGTCGTCCTAAAGAATTTTCTGTCACATGCTGTAAAATCAGGGCCAGATGAAGTAAAAAGATTGGCTAAATGGCAAAGGGCGTGATAGGTACTTAGTGCTGTAGCAGCATTCGTCAATGCATGTGTTCATATGTGCGTAACCTACACATGCTTTCCACTCCATCCTCCTTTTAAAGTTGTATTGGGTTACTCTTCTGCAGGGTTTGCCTTCAGTTACCTAAACCACTAATACCAGAGATGAGACTTAGGAAGCCTGACCTGAGTTTGACCCGTAAAAAGCTGGGTTTTGGATAAAGCCTGTTATGACAGGTAACAGCCAGCTTGAGGCAACTTCCTTCATGTGACCAGGCTGCCTTTCCCTGCCTTCCACAGGCGCCAAAGCCAGCCGCCGTGGTGTTCCCGGTGGGCTGCGTGGCACTGGTGTCGGTGCCCCCTTGCAGCGGAACGCCGAGGTGGGTCAGCACGAGCCTCTGAGGCAGCGTTCAGGGAAGGCATTGCTGCCTGCGTCTGCAGAGACTGGCCTCTCTGGGAGGCTGGGAGCCGAACTAAACAGGCTCATGGACTGACACAGCGCTGCTGTTTCTGTGTTCTAGTTTGTTAATTAACTCATTTTGAGCAGAAATATGTCTTTACGTATAACATCCCTATCCGACCTGTGAATGCAAATCTAAGAATCATTGGCTGTGACATCATTTTCAGACTAACCTCATCTAAATTTTGTCTGGCTTCTGAGTTTCCCATACTGTTTCTTTTTCTTTTTATCCCCTGTACAGAGATTCTATGTATTTCTGACGGGAATACCAGTGGCACTATTCATAACGTATGTCAACATCTTCATTGGTGAGTGCTCTCTCACAACTAAGCTAAGTACCCAGCCAAAATTATTAAGTGGAAACTAAGCATGCTGGATAGGAAAAAAGAGATCTTTTAAGGTGCACTCCTTGAAAGACCATGAAATAGGCCTAACAGTTACGGTAATACTGTGTAAGTACAGAGAAGATGTTCCCAGTGTTTTTATTTTTCTATCGGCTTTTTTTATAAAAGCTTTCCACATCTTTAAAACCAGAAAAAATCCATCTTTTGACTGTCATTCAAACATCAGTGAGGTTTAGTGAACAGTTCTTCTGTATTCAGCTGAGGAGTCTGCATTGCCTTGTTTTAGGTACTGCTTTAGGAAGGCTGCATACACTGCAACTGTCGCTTTTTATCTAGCAAAAAAGCCAAAATTCTGCTTGGCAATATGTGTTTTAAATCTACTACAGGAATAATATGGAATTAATTTAATAGAGAAATTAGGAAAAAAACATGCTTTCAGCTCATATACTTTAAAGGGCATTTCTGTGGACTTGGTCTGAGATATTTCTTCTGTGTACCTGCTCATTTCACCCTTTTGTTATGTGGCTTAAAGTCTGAGCTAGATACACAGGGTGAAGTGTCTGGAAAAACTATGAGTCAATGTTTTCTGAATAGAGCACAGATTGAGGGATTAAGAACTCTCCATGTGAAATAATGATCTTTTTCTGATGTGAAAGGCAGAATATAAGGGGCTTAATTCCTTTTTTTTTTTTTTTTTTTTTTTAAAAATGTTCCTCCCCTGCTTTGCTTGTCAGGTGAAGCCGAACTTGCAGAGATTCCCGAAGGTTACGTTCCAGAGTACTGGGAATACTACAAAGTGAGTGTAACGTGTGAAAGGACGGCATGTTATGGACAGCCTTCCTTTTGATGATATTTTTGGGAGCAAAATGTGTGGAGTATGATAATGAGGATGCTGATGTCGCTGCCATGGGGTGTCAGTGTAGCAGAACTCAAATTGTGCAATTACGGTTTTGGTAAACTAGGGGTTTTTCTGCCTTGTGGAACATGTGTGGTGCTGTAGCAAATCCGTTTATTGACGCAGGTAGATGCAAGTGATCTGTAACTTTGTGCCAGTAAACTGCTGAAGCTATATGCCAAGAATTTTTCTATAATATTCCTAAATACTAAGAACGATCTTCTGTTCTCTTTATTCTTAGCATGCAGTTTTTGTCTTTGTTTCTTGCTCTGGAACTACAACATCTTAAGATACCAGAGTTCAAAGTGACATTACTTTCTTTTGTATTGTTTGCCAGCGTTGTTTCAAAGTCCAGCATCACACATAGTTTTGTATCTAGAATAGAAGATTTTTATAGTCAGAAACTCAAAGTTATACTTATTTCATTGTATTTTCTTAAAATTAGTCCCTGGCTTCTTGCTGCAAGTAATTCAATCCAGCAATACTGTTATGACTGTTTCAACTCATTTAGACTTTTGTTCCTAATGAAATGACCTCTATGTGGAAGCAAAACTTTAAATGTTACTGATTACGGTAAGAGGTTTGGAGTTGATTTCTGTGATTACAGTGGCAGTTTAAGGAACTTTACTTCAACAGAAAGAAAATAAATCACGTGTCTTCCATTAACTTTTGATTTTGCTACAGAATAGTCATCTGCAGGTTATCTTGGCATCAAAAATGGCTTTTTAGGATTCTGACCTTACAAATAGTTGAGCACGTTTCTAACTTTGCTTATTATGGTTTGAATGGCAGCACCCATAGTGTTGACGACATGTTTTCAGGACTGGCAACATGCAAAATGATTTGGTTATGATGACAGTTCTACTTGGAAATTGCCTGAATAATCTCTGCTTTTACATTTTCCAGCACCCTATAAGTCGCTGGATAGCTCGTTACCTCCTTGATCCCCCTGAAAAGGACTATGAGAAACAGATGGCTTTGCTTGACATTGAAGCGAAGAAAACTGAACTGAGGTACGTTACCTAGTTGAGGGGTTTAAAATACTGATACTTACTGTAGTTGACTCTCTTACTTTGCTTAACGTACCGAGTTGGATGCTGACATAACGTGCTTGTTCACGTACCACCTGACCCCGAATGCTTGCGGCACTGGCTGGTGCCAAAGTGGAAGTTACAGTATCCGTGGTTCCTGCCTTATCGGCATTAAGATTCCCAGAACTGGAGGGATCAAGGGCAGTCTTGTGAAACAACAGCATCTCTTCAAAACAGTTTGTATTTATAAAGGTAGAGCTCTGTCGTCCTGAGTCAGGAAATGGGCAGCTATTTTTGCCTCTGCTAATGCTCACAGCTTAATTGAGTAGCTAAATGACCGTTTATGGGACTGACCATGTTCCTTGTTGCTGTTGAAAATTTTGTGGGCAGCAACGACATTGTTTGTTCTATACTTACTGGGAGTAAAGTAGAAGACAGTCCAAGTCTGCTGTTGGGACTGAGATAGCATAGCTCCTTCTACCATCACATTTACTGCTGATTTTCTTGGTCCTGTTTCTTCTTAGTTGAAAGCTGTATCATAGAATCATAGAACCATTAAGGTTGGAGAAGACCATCCACTCCAACTGTCAACCCAGCACCACCATGCCCACTAAACCATGTCTCAAAGTGCCACATCTACACGTTTTTTGAACACCTCCAGGGACGGTGACTTCACCGCTTCCCTGGGCAGCCTCTTCCAATGTTTGACCGCTCTTTCGGTAAAGAAATCTTTCCTAATGTCCAGCCTAAACCTCCCCTGGCACAACTTGAGGTCGTTTCCTCTTGTCCTATCACTTGATACTTGGGAGAAGAGTCCAACACCCACCTCACTACAGCCTCCTCTCAGGTAGTGGTAGAGAGCGATAAGGTCTCCCCTCAGCCTCCTCTTCTCCAGGATAAACAACCCCAGTTCCCTCAGCTGCTCCTCATAAGACCTGTTCTCCAGGCCCTGAGTATCAGAACTGTCGAGCCCCTTACTAGGCAAGAACCTGTGACAGAACTCCTGCAAGTATTTTTATTACTCTTTTGTGAGATGAGTTGCTGAAAAAAATTGAAATCAAAGGATGTTTTAGCTCATGTTTTAGTTGAACCCGTCATATTTGGTATTACCTGTGTTTCAGTAGCATTTGTAAACCGTAGATGCTAAACTCATGCTGTAGTCAGTAATGCCCTGATGTTAAACATCGATATATGTACGATCAAAACCAATAAACTTCGTGTTGAGTGTGTCTGTTGTTTTGTAGGCTGATGGAGTTGGAGGCACGCAGACTGATGAGACACAGGGGAGATGGACCTTGGTATCATTATGAAACGCCTGATAAAAATCTTGTTGACAATTCTATGAAATCCACACCTGACAACTAGACAATGTCAAGACAGTATGCGTGGTCTCAAATGCATACCGACAAATTGTGACTGAGCTATGTAATACACGTCCTGCTGTTTACCGACAAAAATTAATAAAAATAAACAATGTTGGTGTTGAGTCCGTTAATTTTAAAGAAACTGTGTGGCAGTTAAGCTCATAGAGCTGTTGAAAGTCGTTCATCGGAGAAAATGCCTTACGTCAGTTGCCAACAGTTACTTCTTTTCTCCAGAACATCAGTGTAGAGCAGGCTTCATCCTGGACAGCGTTAGTCATGCTGCTCTTCCCTTATTAGTTTTGTCCCCAGTTTTAAACTTTTTTTTTTCCTCTTGTGTGTGCATAATTATGCTTGTCTGCTCTTTCATTCTCTCCAGTCTCACCTCCTATATGGTCTGTGTCTGTAAAAGGCTTCTTAAAACAAATCTTAAAAAAAAAAAAAAAGGCAAACCAACCAAACCCCAAAGACGCCTGACTTTGTGCACCTTTCTGGACCGGACATTCCTCTGTGTAGATCATCCAAAAAGTGGTCCCTTTATACATTGTTCTGGAGGGTTTTGTTTGTTTGGGGTTTTTAATGGTTTGTTTTCAAATGAGGTTTAAAAGCATAACAGGTACTTCTGCTACGATATATGCTTCCTGTTCTAAATGGTAATAGATCTAAAACAGTCCCATGCTCCCTTCGTGGTAGAAAAGGGTCTTCATTGATGAAAACGGTGCTTGGTAACACGTTAGTACATCAGAAAACCCTTGGTGCGGGTACCTACCATTGTCACATAACTCTTCTGTTGTAAATATGTATCTAATGACATGGAGAATCGCATGTCAAGTAGTTGTGGGGAGGATAGTCTTTAAAATTAATTTTAACAAGGCTTTGGTTTTATTACCTCAGGTGTCTTCCGTGCTTTCAGAAGGCAGAATTAAGACAGAAGTGCTTGCCTAGACCTGTGACCATCTACACTGTCGGATGTAGAAGTAGAAGGCAAAGGAAAGGTTCTTACAGTGTGTGGTGCCTATAAATTCGTGATTTTTGGATTTAGGGATTTTATATGCCTAAGTCTTTTCATGTACTCATGAAAATACCCCCACAGTTCCTAGGCTAAAGTCTATGCTCTCTCACTTAAAACTTCTCATAAGAAGAAAGAATGTCAGTGGACAAATATTAAACTTAAGTGTTTTCCTAGTAACTGCTGTGTATCTAACATTTTTAGCAATACATTCAGGTTATTGATACTGTTGTTAGAGAGCTTTCTACTTCCTGTAACAGGCTTAGTAAGATGAATAAGGGAAAAATAGTAAACTGCTTGTTGAAGGTTGTTAGGAAGGATTGCTGGATGTCTGAAGAGCAAGGATCAAGCCAGGGAGAATGGTGTAGGTTGACAATGGGTTTTATGGGTCATCTTGTTACGGTGAGCAGATAACCATCTTCTGCTGCGTGATTACGCAACTTCTAGTACATAAAAATGTAAGTCTTTAGAGGAAAATATCAAGATGGAAACTTCAAACTTTAAACTCCCAATGCATTTAGTGTAGAGAGGCCACATAAGCGATTTTGGAGATGAAAAGTGTAAACCTTTCTGGTAACATTTAGGATAACTCAAAGGCTTTCTTTCCAGGGTGAACTGGAATTAAAAAGCCAACCTGAAGAGTTTGTATAAAAACTCAAGTGGACGTGTGCCTTGCAACCGTTATTAACCAAAAACAAATTAAGAAATATGCAAGGCGAATAAGTCAAGTTGCCCCTGAGGACATCCACACACGTACCTGCCATGCATTTTCAGAACTGTACAGCTATTGTTCTACACCACTTCTGACAGCTACGTAGGGAATGCAGAGGGTACTCTCTTTGTCTGGCAGACTTCTGCCACTAGAGGGATGTGTGTTCTCAGGTTCTACCGGCCATGGCTGTACTGCGGCTTTAAACGCTGCAAGAGAGCGATGGAAAGTGCCTCTTGCAGTCTGTGACCCTAAAGTATCTGTCCGTATTCAAAATTCCCACTTTTTAAAGGAAATACGCCCAAGCCCTTTAGTAATCCCATGTCATCTTGTGGTTTCAAACTGTTAAAACACATTCTTTACGTTAAGCAACATTGCACAGAGTTTTAAGCAAAGACCTCCTCGTTTGCTGTTTCCTAGCACTGCCGAACGTTAGAAAGACTCCGATTGATTCTCCATCAGCGCTTTGACTCGTCCTTTTTGTTGGAGTCAATCCTTCAGATTAGATGGCTTCTATGGCTTATTATGGCTCTCCCTGTTTATAAATGCTGAGTCAATCATAAGAGGAGCCACTAAAAAAGCACAAAGGCTTCTCAGGTAAAATAAATCTGTCTGGTGACCCTGTATTAATTTGTGTTTTTTACCCAGCATCCAACGATGTTCACCAGTCTTTGATGTAATGTCTGTTCTGGAGTAAGTCTAAGGCCATTCCATTGACATCATACTCTGCCCTCGGTATTTCACATTGTTCCCAACTCTTGATTTTTTTGCTAGAAAAACTGCTGAGAACAGACTGCACTGTTCTGCTCACTCTCACAGCCTGTTTCTTTGTAGCTGGATACAAACTTGCTTGTCAATTCTGCTGTTAACTGAGATTTTACTAGAACCATCTTCTGAAGCTTTAGTTTGTGAGGTAAAACATGGTTCTAGCAAAAGTCACATCACCTGCTTGGAAGTGATCGATGAATCCTTGGCTATATGACTACAGGTGGAAGGCTTTTCATCTACATTACACACCTTCATTTTAAACGGATCCATCATTTCTTTATTCTGCTGCTGTCAGGCATATGCACTAGTTATTAGACATTGCTTGAAAAAAAAATTTCTTCTTTTTTTTTTCCCCACAAAGTTACTTCACTCTATTCCTCCTTCCCCTAACAGTGTTCTTTCGAAGCGACAAGCAAAGAGAAATGCAGCCAATGCCAAAAAAAAAGTCGGTTTAAGCTCAAGGCGCTGTCCCTCAAGACATGAAATGTGGGTTTGGCTACTGGCACAGCCCCAGGCTCCCGGCACAGCCCCAGGCTCCCCAGGGCACCTGGGCTGGGCACCCCCCCTATATCCCAGCAGCTCGTCCCTCGGCAGGGGACAGCCCGGGAGGGCAGGGCCTTCCCACTCAAAAGGCTTATTTTAGCCACGTGAAGTTACTAAACCCTTGCAGCCGGGAATTTAAATATACAGAGAGTATTTAATGGCTTCGCAGATAAGTAAAGGAGCCTGCAGCAGAGTACTACTGGTCAAAGGGAAACCTGCTCCGAGCTACACAGGGAGACCAGGAGGCGCCGCCTCCACCCTCCTCTCGTGGAAATGAAGGTTTGCTGGTAACACGCATGCAGAACCGTGCGCGGCCCTTTTCCCGCCCCGTCTGCAAGCGGGTCCCCGCCGCCGGACACCCACCCACCCCCCCCCCCCCTCCCGCCTCCCCCGGGTGCCGCCCACGGGGCCTCGGCGGGGAAGCGGGGCGGCCGCTCGACGCCGGCCGCCGCCTAACGGCCGCCCGCGGCACGCGCGCGGGGCGGGAATCGCCTCAGGAGAGCGGCCCCGCAGCCCGCGGCCGCCCCCGCGGGCACCTCTCGGCCCCCGCCGCCCAGGGACGGACAGAGGCGGCGGGGGGCCGCCAGGCGCGGCCCGCCCCCACCGCCCTGCCCCTCCCTCCCGCCCTCGCCGGGACCCCCGAGTGCCGCCGCCGCTGCAGCTGGTGCCGCTCCCGCTGCCATTGGATTAAAAATAGCATCTTCCCTCCCCCTCCCCTCCCTCGGGCCCGGCTCCCGCCGCCGCGCCCTGCCCCGGGCCCGGCTGCCCTCCGCCTCCATCGCCCTCGCGTTGCCCGCTCGCCGTCGGCCGGCCGGCCGCAGGGAGGGAGCGAGCATGCAGCGGGCCGCGCTCTTCAGCGGCGGCGATGCGCAGATGGCCGCCGGGGACCTGGGCGAGCTGCTCGTCCCCTACATGCCCACGATTCGGGTGCCCAAGTCAGGGGACCGGGTCTACAAGACGGAGTGTGCCTTCTCCTACGACTCGCCTGTGAGTGCAGCGAAGCCAACCCCCGGCTGCCTCCGCTCCCCCTCCCCGCCGCGGGCTGCCGACCTGCCCTCAGCCGGCGCCCTGCGGCAAACCCGCCCCTCCTGCAGCCCCTTCCCCGCTCCCCGCCGCACCCCCCCGCTCCGAGGGCAGCTCCTCGCCCCCTCCCCGGGCCGCTGCCTCCCCCTCAGGTTTCAGACTCTTCCCCCCGTCCCTCCCTTTGCCAGCCCGCCTGCCTCCACCTGCCGTGGCTTCCTCTGCGGGCGGGTTTCCCTTCTCCCTCCTCGCCCGGGCTGCGAGGCCTCCCCCGCCACGCGTGGGGGTCGCGGCGGGGTGGGGGCCCTGCCCTGCCCCCGCGCTGCGCGGTCTGCTGCGGTCGGGGCTGCTCACGGCAGATCGCCGCTGGCTCGTACGCAGTAGCGGTGTTGGTTGGTTGGTTGGTCCGTTCGTTTATTTATTTTTTCGCCTTAAGGCGGTCTGAAGTGGTTAGACACGGGGATTTTGGGGAAACTTTCCTGCCAGCTGGGAAATGGGTTCTGGCTGTCCGAGCTCTGCCCACTTCCCCCACGGGAGCCCTTGTTTTTACTTTCATACTGAGGTAGTAAAAAGGGGCAGTAGCTGGCCTTGTTTGCGTATTTTGGCTGGCAGATGCCAATCGTTTCGCTTTCCTACTCTCTCGGTGCTCATTCTCCTTTTTCAAATCTGCAGAGAAAGCTTCCAAAGTAAAGGCTCAACCTGAAAAGCCGTGTGAAAAGTCCTCCTGGAACACTTTCCCTCCCAGGGCTTCAGTTATGTCACTAGACTTCAATGAACTTGTAGTCTTTCCCCACTAGCTGCTTTAGTTTGCTGTTAAATTGATGTTTGATGTCCAGTGAACTTTCGATGGTGTTATAGCTGTCTCGCAAAACGTCCACAAGCCTCACAGATCGCACGTGTTCAGTGGCGGGTTTGGGGCCTAACTAATTAATAACCTTCATAAATCGTAATGGCCGATGCTTTGTAAGAAACAGGTGCTTAGAAATGACACTTTTTAAATGGAGCTGAAATTTTATTAAAAGTTGCTTCCTTCCATGAAGCTGAGGTTTCCCAGAGGTGCTTGAGCGCTATATATTGATGTTGAAGTCAATGAGAGAGCAATCAAAAGAAAGCTCAGGGTTTATATTACAGACTATGCAAGGAGGGGTACTTTTCAGACAGATTTTTTTAATCCTTTATCCCTCTTTCTTTGATAATTCCTTCTAATACAGAAAATAAAAATTGGTTTTAAAGGTGACTCAGCTGTCTGGTGTTCATCATGTCTTGTTGAACAGAGGTTATTTTTACCCGCACTCTTCAGATCTCAAGTGTCACCCAGCAGCCCTGACTGTGCTGGGAGGCGGTCTGATTAAAACCGCCAAATCAGACTACTGCAAAGGTGCTAATTGCATTATATACTTAATAAGGCTTTTTTTTGGGGGGGGGGAGGGGAAATCAATGTACCACAATCTTTTCTTCAAGTTTCTGCTCAGGTGAACACATGGTTGATGGTTTTAGTAACACTTTCTGGCTTCTTCAACGTTATGGTTTATAAAAAGTTTCTGTTAACAAGTAGGAAGGGATGTTAAATACTGCTACAGATTAAAAAAAACAGCAATCACCACCCCCCCAACAAGCCTCAAGTAAACACAGCAAAAGCTGTGTTTAGAAAAATGATATGTTTGAACAAAATGTAAAATATTTGAGCAACACTTATATTAACAGAAGCTGTGTATAAAAGGAGCAAAAGGAGCTGGAATCACTGTCTGTGATTTATTATTATTTTTTAAAAAGGTTTCATCCTTTTGATTTTACTGGGAAGAGATTTCGGGTTTTGGAGAATGTTGCCCTCTGTTGTTAAAGCTTTTCATTTAAATTTTGTTATAGGCATTCACTGGGCAAAAGGCTTGGTTGAACCTGTGCGGGACCCGTAAAAATATAACTAGTCTCAGTTTCTATTGTTTTCCATGGCTTTTCAGCAGCTTAGCTGAGCAAAAGACTTGTCTTGGATTTTGGTTTTTATTCCCATATAATCTGATAGATACTTGGATATTGTTTCTAGGATGAGGATTCTAAAGGGCAAATGTGTGCTTTCTTGGGTAAAACACTGTCATTTACAGATTGGAAATAAAAAGCTGTGTTTTTACGGTCTCATTCAGAAGGAAAGTAAAAGGATGCAGACGTGTTGTTTCCTTGGCTAGAGGGAGACTTTTATCTCTGCATGCTTTGTATTAGGTTGGTTTAGTACTTTTTTCTTAGATTAGCTCTGTATAACCAAAGCGAGCCTCTTCCTACTGAGGTACCTGCCTCTTTTTGAAAGAAGATACGTTGTTTGTTTTGTTATTATGTTAAAGCAAATGATCAGTGTTAAAAATCATGCTCATGTTTTTATTATCTGTGGTAAAATTCCAGATTACATTTTTGATGGGGCGGGTGTTTTTTCTTGCAAGCTTATTTCTCTGTATTTCCTCACATCTTCTCGTTTTGCCATTTTAAATATGCTTCTTGTTACAGTTTAACTTCAGCATGTCTCTGTTTGGAGTCAACTCAATGCAAGATGTTTTGTTCTGTCACTTTTCTTCTAGATCTTATTTCAGTAGTTGCTTTCACTAACACCGTAGAACAGCCTCCCAGGCTTTACCTTTCTTTTTTTTACCTTTCTTTTTTTTTTTTTTCTTCTCCAAAGAAGAGGGTTTGTCTATATCTTTTACAGTGACATACCCAGTCACTCAGCACCTCTGTACTTGAGTTTCTTTAGCTGTACTAATTGTGTATTATTACTTTCCCTGTAAGGAAGTGTTGTGATCTTTAAAATACACTAAAAAAAAAAAAAAAAAAATTAAAAAAATCAGACCTTGAGTATTGGGTTACAGAGCATTATTATTATAGAGAAAAATTCTGCAGCAATTTTGAAAAGGACCGGGAAGGGTGGGGTGGTCAAAACCAGAGCTGTTCATGTCAGGGGTGTGCCAAAGAAAGAGGCACTAGTTGTGAGCATCTCCATCTCTTACTTCCAGTTGTGCAAAGCTTAACGTGGCTGCAAGACCTGGCTGTTGCAGACCTGTTTGTCACTCCGTCACTCGTGTCCTCTTGTCCGGAGTTGAGCGGTGCAGTGTCACTGAAGATCCGTGTTCCAGTGGATATAGGCAGCTTCACTGGTTGTTCTCAAAACTGGTTGATGTTCCCTTTCCAAGAATTTTAAGTCTGGCTTCCTTGGGTTCAGATCTGAGAGCAATGGCACCTTTGTGCTACAAAGAGAGTCATTAGTTGAGAGATTTCGGAAGTGTGAGCTAGGAGAGGTACAAGTGGATATTCAATGTATTTTTTCCATGTGGATGAACCATAGCATGATGATCTTGTCAGAGAGGTAGCATTGTTGGAAAGACCACTAAGCAGATGAGAAATTAATGTCCTTCGATTTGCTCTATTTCCAACAGAACATACTCGAGTTGGTTTCCAGGAAAGTTGGCAGAAACAGGAGGCAAATTTCTGTGTGCTTAAGAGCCCCAGTGACACTCTTTAATTTGCTTGTCTCATAAGATTAGAAAATATGCCTATAACTTAATTTTTAACGACTTTTCTGGGGTTTTTTGATGGCTTCTAGAAAAACTGTGTTTCTCTCATGAGGGCCCCTACTCCAGTTAGCCAGTGGTCCTTGATAGAGGAATTGAGGAGGGAAGGAAATCTGCCTACAAAACATAAGCGTGGCCTAGTGAGTATCGCTCCCTCTAGCGACTGGCCCAGCAGCTCTAGTAGCCTACGGCTTCCCTGCCCTGTGGCTGGTGAAGTCCTGTACCTCTCATTTTTCACATCTTCAGTCATCCCTCCCAGTCACTGCTGCTCTGTATCTCTGCCGCTCTGATGTAGGGTTCTTCTGTTTTGTCCGCTGTGACCTCTGTTCCCCTGTTGGCAGATGAGCCTTACTGTGCGTCCAGTGAACACAGGAGGCAAAAAGATGGTGTTAGATAATATTTTGTCTTATTTTTGTTTCTATAGAAGGATAGTACTCAGCTGGAAATCCCACCTTTTAATGGGATTCTTGTCTCAAAGACCTCTGATCGTTTTGGACCAGACGCATCCAAGGGAGAGGCAACTGCTAGAAAAGGGATACAAACTGGAGTGTGAGAAAGGCTCACGTGTGGGCTATGCCTGTTGTAGATGGATGTGCTCTGACACCTTCCTCACAGAGGGCATTGGTTACAACCACAACACAGGTCGTGAGTCCGACACAGCACAGGACCAAGCAGTCTGGTTCTGTAGATTGCAGGACTGTGTTTGTTTGAGCAGCTTAAAGCTTGGCTTCACTCTGCTGGAAAACCTTGCTGCTGACAACAGCTTCCTTTGTGAATCTTGCTGACTTCATTTTTGTGGCTCGGGGACTCTGTAATGGTTATGTTAGGACAATTCCCAAAGGCTACACTGTGCTGGTGCTCTGCTGCTTATTAGTACAGCTGAGACTGAAATCCTTGAGAGTTTGGAGCATGTAATGGATATCGGTGACCACACTGCATAAAACTTTCTAGAAATAAGCGCCTCCTATCTGGCTGTTCCTTTGATCAATATTTCTTGAAGAAAATGATGAAGTCACTGGGGCCACTGTCTGGGAGGGGTAGGCTGGTATCTTGTTTCTATTGATGGGATGGGAGCCACAATGAGGAAACAATTAGAAGACTGAATACACCAAGACAAATCAAATACTGCAGGCAAAGGATTTTCGCCTAGCTGCAAAATGACCTCCAAGTTATTGAGGCAGTGAAATGCTTGGCGATGGGTGATCACCTGAAAATCAGAGCAGTGTTGTACTGTTGGATCACAGGGAGATGCCAAAGCTGTCCCATGGGTGAGTGTTTTGTTGGCTGGGAGCGCACCAGGTTAACTAAATGGTCTTCTGAAGTTGGAGAACGGTAAAATCGGTAAGGGTTGTGCCTGTGGTGCGTCACAAATGAGAAATAACTATGCAGCTTTGGAGATCAACCAGTGTGTATGTGCATTGGGCATTTCTGTGGGTTTGATCTAAATTTGTATCTTACTAGCCTTTCCCTCTATATCCGTGACTGACCAAACTGTAGTTGTCCTGTTATCCAGTGTGATGATGGGCTGGCATATTTTGGGTAGTGCAGAGACTTTGATGTAAGGTACCTGGAGTGCTAGAGGATAAATACAGAGATGCAGATGATCAGACAACCCTGGAGCTCTGCTGAATTGCTGTGGAACCATTAGGTTTCCTCTCAACTCTTCTCCCCAGATTTTCTGTTCTGGAAGCAAGGCACTGTCTTTGTGACCAACAGAACTGTACAGCTAGGGCTCTGCACCAAGCAAAAATCGTCGGCCCCTGTCTAAATCCAAGCTGCACTGGAAACAGGACATGTGGCACTGCTGGATCTGCGGTACTGGGCTTGAGCTCGGAAGTAAGCCGTGGTGGATCGGAGACATCACTATCGGTGGCCCACACAATCTGCACCTGGGTAACCGGACCCCAAACAGTGTTGGCTGGTGGGTGGAAGTTCTGTGTCCCTGGTTGCACGTTAGAAATTCTCATGACCTAATGTTAATTTTGCCTTTGTCTCTGCTCAGCTATTGTGAAGTCTTGACCCTGCCTGTGAATGTGACCTGTACAAGATACTGCTTTGTAGTTTTGTATGCCCTGCTCTGCAGTCTGCCTACGACTTAGGCATGTGAGTGAGCAGTCGATCCACCTCTTGGAATGGTGGTTTAGTTTCATTTTAGTGACTGGCCCACACACCTTTTTTTCTTCACAGGAAGTGTTGTAAGTGCTGTACTGGATTGGCCTTGTCCATGTGCCCATCAAGAAGCTACAATGGAGATACCATTGTTAGGCAATTGTGAAATAATCTGCTTGTAGGGACATATCCAGTGCCATCCCAAGTAGTTGGCATTTATCCCAGAACATGGAGGATTTTAAACATTTCAAAACTGTAATGTAGTTGCTGTTATAACTTCATCTGGTTGCCCATGTAACATCAGAACCCCAGAGTCCTGATAAGTTTTTGATTTCAGTGACATGTACCTTCTTCAGGCGGCTCCGTATCTTGCATGTTGTTGTCGTGAGGGGTGACAAAATAGTAAACAGTAACTTTGATATTTGTTTCACTTTTTTTTTTATTATTTTTTTTTTAGGGAGGACAGGGAAATGATTTCTTTTGCACTTGAAGCTAACAGCCCAGTTATTAGAAGCCCTGTACTTTGTTTCCTACTGCCAGATCATCTGTCCTTTCTTTGTCTGCCCAACCCAGTTCTTCTTTTCCCATCTCTTGTCTTTCACCAGTTCCAGTAGTACATGGTTCCTCTTCACTGCTTGTATATATCTTCACATCAGTGCTTGTATACATCTGTGGTGTTCTGTTCCTTTTACTGATTCTGTTGCTTCTGCCTCTCCTCCTCTTTACCAGATGCCAAATTTTACCCTCATATTATTCCTTTTCTTCTTTCCTTTTGTCACCATTGCTTTCTTGTCACCTTTGGGTGGCAGAGGACAATTGTCTAAAAGGCAGACTTATGCCAGTGTTCATACCCCATGTTCCTTTTGAATGTGACTAAATATATTCCTGGCCTTTGGCACATGTTTTTTAGGTTGATTTCCACCTCCTCTTCTCTCCCTGCCCTCCAAGGAAGTTATGCTTATTGCAGTGGAAACTTGAAAGTGAACGTTTGAGCTGTCTGTATGTGCTATTGTGTTCAGTTGGTTGGCTGTGGTTTGCTTTGGTTTTCTGTTTGTTTTTTTTTTTCTTTTTTTGATGTAGGTAGTACTACTGCATGTCAGAGAGACAAGCTTTCTTTTTATTCCTCATTGTAAATTATTAGGTATTGTTAAGGTGAATATTAAGTGCTGAAGCCTCTGTTATTCTTTAAGTGTGTCCTGAAATAAAATATATGTGATTTAGCTACAATGTTGCGGGATTCATGCAATAAGTGCATGTTGGGAATGGTCCTATAATTTTGACAAATATGTGAAAGATTGGACTGTAGTTATACAACAGGAGTCTTGTGACCACAGACAGATTATTATTATATGGTGATTCCTGATGAACAGACGCTCTGTAACAGTTCTGTAAA
The DNA here is from genome assembly GCF_034619465.1 of Leptosomus discolor. NCBI lineage: Eukaryota > Metazoa > Chordata > Aves > Leptosomiformes > Leptosomidae > Leptosomus > Leptosomus discolor. The sequence continues at coordinate 57,597,553 of NC_141397.1, read as the reverse complement.
CCAACCATGGCAGAATGCACAGAGGAGCCAGTGACCCTCTGCTGTAACTGGCGCTTTTTACTTTATATGTGATAAGATGAACAAACTTTTCATTCTTTGTATTTGTGTATGGACCCTTGTGAAGACTCCAGGTGCGTTTTTACTCTCTCATCTGATACTATATTAGCAAGTTCTAGTGGATTACCACTATTACCTCTGTTCTAGTGGATCCAAAGCAAATACCTGTATAGTAGACATTGTGCTCAAGTCTCTGTTTGCTGTGTTAGTAAATCACCACAGCAATTGTGTTTTTATGAATTCGTTATTGTCTGAGCCACCTCAGGAGCTGAAATTGCTAAACCCTAGACTCCAGATTTCCCTGAGCGGTCTAAGTGGTTTGAGAGTTCGGTAATGGGATACAGGTCATTAGTTCAAGTCCTGATCAGGTTATTAGTGTTTGAAAGCTGTTAGAGTCTGGTGCTATGAGCGTGGTGTGTGAGGTGGTGATCTCTCGTTTCCTTGTGGACGGGCATTTGTTTGCCAGACCTTTCACCCACCAGCTTCCTTCCTCTGTTTTTCAGGCTGGAGAGAGGGTAGTAACTCTATTGCATTTTAGCTCTTTCACTGTGGATTCTCTGTCCCTTTCTTTCCTCATCTTACCTTTGCAGCACATGAATTATTATCTAAATGAGTAAGAAAAGCTACTTTTTAAAAAATACTTTCTCCCTGGTGTGGACTGTGTGTCTCCCTCTCTGTCAATAAAGCACCTGGCGTACTGTGACCATCTTAGCAGCAGAGCAGGAAGAAATACAGTGGAGAGCAATCACTTTTTCCTTCTGCTTAGAGTGTGAGAAGACTAGTTTGCTCTTAAGTGGCTTTCTGGGTAGTGATCAAGGCCTGAGCAAGTACAAGCTTCTGGCCCAACAATGTCTTTAGATTGGAGTAATAAGGGAGGGCAATGTTTCTACTGTATCTTAAACTTCACGCTACATGCCCACTACACGCTGAGGCAAGGGTGAGGGGAAAAAAAAAAACCTGGCTAAGATTCCTGGTTTTGCCTCTCAGGACAAGCTATATTTTTTCTGGTGTAAAATAGCATCTTCAGTACTTTAGATATGTTGCCTTTCTCCAGCATAAATTTTCACACATATCTAAAATGAATGTTGATTACAAGGATTTACCTGCCACAGCCTATGTAAGATATCGTTCCTTCCAAAACTGGTTGTGTGCTCAGTAGGGTTAAATTCACCAGCACAAAGCCTGTCTTAGCTCACAGTCGAGTCTTCCTTGAGCACCAAATGGGGGCCTAATCCTTTATACAGCCTTCTGCAAAGGTGGGTTTTTTTCATGTGTGCCCATGTTTTGCTGTGATCTTTTAGGCTTTTGAACGGTCTGTCCACTTCTTTCCAAGTTGCATGAGAGAACAGTCTGCCTGCATTCTCCAGGAGAAATAACTGTTTTGTTAGTAACCACAACCAACTTACTCAGATTCTACATTTAGCTCGTACACTGAAAGTGTCAGATTGTTGTCATAGGCTGCTTATCAGAAATGGTTCAGTGGTCTCTTGGATTCCCTCCAGAAAAAGAGAGAGTGGTCTCCAAGAAAATAAAATTGTAAACAAAGTTCCTGAGACCCTAGAGTGCCAAGACTATGTATTTTTATTTAGGCTGGGTACCTATAAGATTCTCTTGTAAAGACACATCCGTGACTTTCTCACAGAAGGACATAATGCAAAAGGGTTTGGAATACAGGATGTAAGAGCAGACGGCAAAGGTATCACGGGCCTTAAAGTAGATAAATCGGTGAAACAGCAGTGGAAATTAAAATAAAGGTAATGCATTTTAAATACAGGCATATTTTACTAATATTTCGGATACCAGATTTGGGAATTTTCTTTTAACCACTTATTACTTTTGAGCACAATTGTAGATATCAGCCCTGTTCTCAAGGCTGTGACTATTTCAAATTCTAAGGAGCTGTGGGTTTTTTTTTTTTAAATAGAATCTCTGATAGGGGTTATGTGGATCAGAAATGAGAGGGCTAAATAGTTTACTATTTACTCTGTGGAGATAATCATCGTGATATCTAGATGCTGAAAGAATGACTTCATGGTATATGTTGGGTGTGAATGGCAGATAGCCTAAACCCTTGCTTCAGATTACTTATTTGAATCCTGGAATGCTCAAAGCACTTGTTTGTCTTACAGAGGTAGGTAAAGCAAAGCCACATAGTTCATTACGTATTCATCTTTCAGCTAAATCTGAAAAGCTGAGGCTTGTAAGCGTTGGTTCACATCAAGAAAAGTGGAAGAGACAGATATTTCCTAAAGTTTTGGGGTAAAACATCGTTCCCTGGTGTCTCTTTATGTTCTGTTCCTCAGCTGCATGGCTCTGATGACCGCTGTGGAAGTACCAGTATTTACTGGTGTCTGAGGCAGTTCTTCAGTTCTGACTTTAGTTCTATTGATACAAACAAGCATGTTTGAAAGTGTAGCATCCATGTATCGATGGGGGTTGTAGGTAAACTGGAAGTTTGGATTCCTTCAAGTTTTATAGAAATACTCAATTCCAGTCCTTGAAACAGGCTGGGGAGAATTAACTGGGTTTAGAGTGGCATGTTCAAGCCTGGTTTTGGGGCAGTGGTGGGAGGGGAGAGACTTGTCAGGCCCCAGCTGGTCTGTGCCAGGTGTCAAATGAGCAACAACTGCTCAACACTATTAGCCCTTTGGCTTCCTTTTCTGGAAGAGAATAAGGTGTGTTAACCTACTGCTGGTTAGGAAAGTTTTGGAGATCAGAGATCAGCTATGATCTCTGTCAGACTTGCCCTCTGCTACTTGTTCCAGACCACAGGACTGGAGAGAGCCTAATTTGTGCCATGGCTGGCGTGGCAGGATGGGCAGCTTTGTCCTTGCTCTGAGAGAGGGGCCTGGATGGGCTCAGAGGTACAGTGGCAGTTCCTGCCTGGCAGAGCCTTGAGGAGAGGTTGGCCAGGCAGGAGAGAACTTAATTGGTTTACTGTATTGAACATGTTCCAGGTGTGGCACTATCAGGCGGTATCTTGTCAAAGCAATTGTTGCTGTAAAAATTCTCAATATATGATTATGCGCATGTATGCACCTAACGCGAGTTGTTTCTGGAGATGATGATTTTTATTTATCTGGGGTTGGGTGTTGGGTTTTTTTTTTTATTTCCTTCTAGGGTGCCTGTGGATGAGTTTAGTTCGTGTTTTTCCTCGGGGAATTTCACATGAGATGTTCTGTACTATCCAATAGCACAAGCACCTTCACAATAAAAGGAAGGTCACAGTGCTTTTGAAAGGCTCAATCTTTATCATGCACCACATGCTAGAGAGGGCTTAAAAATTGATCCAACACCAATGAACCAAATAACTGAAAGTCCTCCTGGCAGTCTGAATGAAGTAGGAGAAATCTGGGAGCAGTGTTAAAATGGAACAAGACCCTGATAACAGCCAGCATCAACACCCAGCTTTTGGGAGAGCAAAAAGTGATGGGACTCCTGCCGGATTATGTTACTGAAATGTCAGCATTTCTGATCAGTACCAGGAATATGTATCTTTACATTTCCCTTGTCTCCAAGCACTCCAATTGCATAAATAGAGAGAATCCCCGACAGATACTGAAGAATGTTCACAAAACACTTGCCAATTTTCTTGTTAGCCAGTTCCAAGAGCTTACGATCACTTGAGATCTGGTTTTCTTTTGGACAAGATTGTGATCAATGGTAGAAGTTGTGGCTGAATCCCTGGACCATCAGCCCTGCTGTGCTTCTGATTTGGAATGTTCTTGCAATCAAATGGCCAAAAAAAGTTCTACTATTTCAAAAAAATGTCTCTACTTCATTATTTCCATGCTTTACAGATTTCTGCACCTACAAATCTCTGTGGATTGGGCACTCAAGTGGATTTTTTTCAAGACTAACTTCTATACCTCCAATTTGGACACTCACTGATCTGTAGTTGTAAAGTAACCCATTTCGATGGGTTTCTATAGGCTGTGGTATGACGTGGAAATTTCGTAGAGGACTGATAATGTAAGCACCATAATGTGCTATGAAAGCCATGTTTTAAGTACTTGCCTGGTAACAGAAAGGGTCTGCAATTCTTTTTGTCTGCTTGCTGAGTCCCTTCTGTCCTGTTCGGTTCCTTCTGTGCTGTAACTATTTGTGTCATTCCTTTTAGGATTCAGAAGGAGGTCTCTATGTGTGCATGAACACGTTTCTGGGATTTGGAAGGGAACACATTGAAAGACATTACCGGAAAACAGGACAGTGTGTGTATTTGCATCTGAAACGACATGTGATAGAGGTGAGACTTGTGGCTTCCCCACTAACTACCCTGGCAGTTCTTGGGTCTTTTGTGCTTGTTTAGGTAACACATTTCAGACATAGACCAAGTCTTGAATGACAGAAATGATGTTCAGATCTGGGGCTGGATATCAAATTCAGGTGCTTGGATCCCAACCAATCCTGTAGCTTCAGTTCTGAGATGAATCAAAAGCCCTGAAGAGTCAGATCTTAAAGGCAGCTTGTTGCCTGACTTCCACTGATCTTTTTCACTACATGCTTCTGTGTATTGAATACATACTGTCTGCTTATTGCCTGCATATTGTTGATAACTAAATACTTTTCTGAAACCTGCCTTTGAAGTGTAGAATTACTGGTTTTGGCTCAGATTTGGCTGGAAGCTTCTGAGATTTTTTTTGTATGAGGTTTCATCTCAGGGTGACAGGACTTCTTTTCATCCTAAAATTTCTGTACAATTAAATCATGAGCCTTAATCCTGACCTGGGATCTAAAGCTTAGCTTAAATTAGTCTTGGATTCTAGAGCCACACACTGCCCTCATTCAGTCTTACACCCACACACACATATGGGCATATACATACAAACATAAGGTTCACTGTTCTTCCATTGTGTCCCTGCATATCAACAGTAACTTACAACCTGTGCTTCATAACATCTGTTTGTGTGTGGTTTGTCTGGCATCTTTGAAGGACTGTTAATGACTTCTGACTTGAGCTATATGGAAGGCGCTCAGTTTGCTTATAGCTCACTCTCCTTTAAGCTTTGTCTCTTTTGGCAAGTTAAAGGGCCTAAAATAGTTGCTTGGGGTGGGATAGAATACTTCACGTTTCTCATTCTACAGTGACATTTCCCCTCGGTGATGAAGGCCCTGAGTAATGTAAAATGCCCTGAGTAATGTAAAATGCCCTGACCGCTTATTTTATTTTCAGAATTATAGTGAGGTGGATTGCCTGTCTCCCAGGTTGAGATTGTTAATTATGTCCGTTATACTTTAGAATTGCCTTTCCTTGTAAGGGTGATAGCAACATTTTCCTTCAGACTGTTAACTGAGTTTTTGGAGAGCCTAGTCTAGTTTTAGCAACAGTTCTTCTGAGTGACTTTAACACTTTTGAAAGATGATATCTAGAACTAGAGACAGGCGGGCAGAAATCCTGTCAGCTTTCCTTGTATGTAACTTTCTTCCAGCATGTGACCTGGGAATTTTCAATATTAAGGTAAACTGGGGTTAAAATGAGACCTCAACAATTCCTTTCCTGGATAAAGATTAGGCTGAAGAACTCCAAAGGGCAGAAACAAAAACACTGACTGGTGTTTGGTGCTGCATACCTCTTCTGTTCAACTAGTTCAGTGGTTCCTATTTTTCGCCTTGTGAATCATGATGCAGCAGAGAGGCCGGGCACCTATGTTTGGTGACGCGCTGATGCACTGGGTCATGTGGTAGGAAACAGTGTTTGACTATACAGTATAGGTGAAGATTGTGGCATCTAACATGGCTCATAGATAGGATCCCTCATACATTAGCTGTGGATTTTGCTTACCACGACTATTTGCTTTTTATGGGCTATTCTTGTTTTCCTTTGAACAATGCGAAACATTAGGCCTTCACTGGAACAGTTTTATCAGGTGTCTGGCACATGCTGCATTGTGGTTTTGTTGAGTATTTTTTAGCCAAGCTTTTGGTAGTGTGGAATACAGTAAAGCCAAAGGCATTGGATATGTATGCTATCTTAAGATTCTTTTAGTGAGCTGCTATTCTTGCCTGTGGTTCATTTGGCATCATCCTTGCAGAATGCACTGCATTACTGCAGAAATCCCTGTTTGCTTCCAAAGGTGTTTGGAGTAAGTATCGGTCATGTATCTTGTCACAATTCAGTTAGAATATGAGGGTCAGATCTTCAGCCTGTTGGCTTAAGTAGAGCTAGAGTATCTGCCAGTGGCAGATCAGCACCAGAGCCATCTGCTGAATCATCAGAAATGTACACAAGTGCAAGTTATGGAGCACCCTCTGGTAAAATTCTTAGCTAAATCAAGAAAATTTATTTTTCTCTTTTTCCCAGGATTTCACTCTTCAGCATTTTTAAATCAGCCAGTTTCCTGTAGTGTATGGCTTGTATACAACTGCCTGGTAGCATTCAGCCCTGGGAAGAGCTGTAGCTTGGTGCTATAGTGATACCTCAGCCCTGTTGAAAACATTGGGCAGAGAAGCATGAAATTTCCTACAGTGATGGGTTTCTGGATATTATTCAGTGGTGGCGGTGTTATAAAAAATGTGGCAGTGTGGTTAAAGAGAAAGCACAATAGGGCTACACTGACACCCTGTGCAAGAAGCATTGCAAACGGAATTTGGTGCCACTTGTGTGGACGCCTGTTTGTTCGGTGTGTCGCATCTGCTAGAAGCCAAAATATTTGTGAATGAAAAATGTTTTCAGTGATTTCTGACAGAGAAACAAGGTAAAAAACCTGTCAGGTTCTGGGTGTTTCAGGAGTATTGAGCACGTGCAGTTCCAGTTCAGATGTATTCATCAGTTTGGAAAATCAAGCTGAAACATTTAATGTCAGGCTGGCAATGATAAACGCTCCAGGTGAATTCTTCCTCTTTGAAATCTCGAGTCTTAATGACTTTCACAACATTGCACTTGGTGACATCAGAATTCAACTGGACCTTCCTAGTATTGGAATTATTATTATTATATAGTATTATGTTGTTTGTTTTTTTTTTATTTCTGAAGCTATAATCCTTGAAGTACATGTAATTTATTGAGAATATTTATGATTGGGTTATGTTGTATCTTGCTGCTTTTTTATAATAGATTTGGATTCTTAGCTACTTTCTTTGTGTTTGTTAAATTCCAGTAGTATTACGAGGAAAAAAAATGTTCTGCTTATTTTAGCTTCATTGAGGATTTTTTTTTTAAAATGCTGGAGTTGCAACCCTGGCTCCCTTTCCCTGGGGCTCGTATACATGGATAATAGATTCTGCTCTTAAGTGAAGCCAAGGAGTGTAAGTTTGCATCTGTTCTTTCTAAGAATGGAAAACTTTCCTATGATGTATAAGACTTCACTGATGATTCAAGCAGGCTGCTTTGGCCAAAGCTTTATTTACATGGTGAAGGGAACCACCCAAAATATGTGACCCTTTCACCTGCCAAGGAGCAGAGGCAAACATGAACTTTCCCTAGGCTGACAGGTTCTTGGCTGGTTTCTCTCCACCTGTTGTATCCCAATATTATTATTATTAAAAAAAAAAAAGTTGCCTAACAACCTTGCCAGTTACACTAACATTATGCACTACATAATGCATCATGTTGGCAATATAGCCACAGAGGCTTATTTGATTTAGTTTGGTTTTATTTAATGGTGCCTGTTAATAAACAGCTTAAGAAGTAAGTGCATTGTCTTTTACATTTCCTCAGCTACTAGTGTTTTTCCCAGTAGTTTGAGGTGTTCTGAACTAGGGAAGCAGAGCTTGAAGCTGAATGACACTTGGTAGTTACTGTTCTCTGCTGTGGAACTTAAATTAAAAAATAAAATAAAATCCCCCCTAAACAATTGCTTGGGTGTTGTCAGGTTTCCTCCGTACTTTCTAGTATTAAGAAAGCATGGTGGTAACTTGCGTTGATCTTAATGGGAGCAGGCATGGATCCTGGTGGAAAGGACTTTTTTTTTTCTGGATAGAAGAAAAATAGCTGAACTAATAGATCACAGCAAAGTGGCCATACTGGAATTAGTTATGAAGGGTTGAATCTTCTATGCAGATAATAGCCTTTTCTTCCCTTCTCTAATTCAACTTTAGTCATTAAGAAATACTAGTGGTGAGAGATCTGTGATACTAGATGTCCCTGTCTTGTTGATAGAACAGCAGTCACCCATGGTGACCGTGAGACATGCTCTGCTTAATTGCTAAAGAGCGAAGTAGGAAGGATTCGGATGGTGGCTTTCTCACTCTGTGAGGGTAGTAAGCAATGATGATTTGAGTCCCATTGTCAGAGGTGAATGAAGAGGATTTACATTCTTGCTCAGCAAGGACTGTGCTTTAATAGAAGGACCACGAACAGATAGATGTGTGTCAGAAATGGTGGTGGTATAGGGTTATTGCTGATTTACTGTTGTTTTGCTTGATGGATTTTTAATTGTTTCTTTCTCTCTTTCCAGAAGGTACCAGGGGCATCTGGTGGAGCTTTACCAAAAAGGAGGAACGCTAAGCTATTTTTAGGTATTGTGAAGAGCTGCTTTCACACAGTCCTTTTCTGACCCTGTCTGCACGTGTACTTGGGTTCTGTCCACCTTTGTGTCTGGCTTTGGGGCTCCTTGTGCATTTTCTTTTTCTGTTGGGTTATTTTTTTTTCTAACTTTTGGTCCTAGTTTTTAAAGTTGGTTTAGACAAATAAGTAATTCTTAGCAATTTTGGTGTGTATTGAGAGATATGTGTACATATGAAGTAGGCCCTCAACTATTCTCAAACAGCCTGGGGTTTGATAGGCATTTTTAAACTAATTTGTCACTTTTCTCATTTTTTGATTTCCACAAAGCACTCCTTTATTAAAATGTTTATCTATACTTAATGTTTAGGTACAACAGGGCCTCAATGTGGCACTGTTCTGCTCAGCAGGTGGTCGTAGGAAGGGTTGTTATAATTTCAAAGTTGTTAGGTAAATGTTCATAAGTCATGTTGTGGTCTTTCCTGCAATGAATGCAACAGTACTTATATCATGAATATCTCTTACCAATTCTTATTCTGTCATGTCCACAATTATATCCCTTTGCTTCATGAAAAGCAGTTTTCTTACCATGTCTGTTTCATCCAATATCCGTTGATTCAGATTACCCAGAAAACCTGAGGGCCTTATAAATATGGATGAGGGGAACGTGATGCAAAGCCTATATTCTCCCTCCTCCCACCACTTGTGGTATTTCTCAGATTCATCTATTTTTTTTTCTCTCTATATTAATAGCAAATAGTGAATTTTTCTTCTGGTAACGAAGAGGTTAAATGTTTTCTTTACAATTGCCAGCTCTTATGCCTAAAGGGAAACAACAGCATGGCCTCCCTTTGGAATTGCTTTGATCTGTGGAATGTGTCCGAAGAGGCTCTTGCAGATTGTGATCGATTAAATTGTTGATAGTGTCTGGAGTAAGTTTTGCAAGAGAAAAGAAGTCTTAAGATGAATCATAAAGAAATGAAACTTCTTTTGTAGGAAGAGACTGTTAAGTCAAAGATGCTGGTCTACATGCCATGTACTGTCAGTTTACATTGAAAATAATGTTTGTCACTGGATGCTTGTAAAATAATTGGTTCAGAAACAAAGCTTGCTGCAATGCAGCAATGGTTGTACAGTGTTAGCAATGTGAGTGTAAAGCAGAAGTACAAAAGCATCGTCAAATTTTATTCTTGCTGATCTACTGCATGCGTTTTGAGGCTCCTGTCATTGTGGTATGCCAGCCCACGGTGTACGTGGCCTAATGTCTGATGTGCCACGTTGGAGTCCTCAAATTCCATTCTTGCACGTGAGCATTTTGTTCCCACTGAGCAGATCTGGTGCAGCAGTTCCAAGTGTCCTGGTCCCAGGGAACTTCTGAAGGCAGTGCAGTTTCACTGGGGTGGGTTAAGCACCCGGAACTATCACCATTTAATGCGGTACTTCTGGAATCTAATGCACTTCTGAAAATCTGTCTCATCTGGTCTGTTTTTCTACTACAGTCCTCTTTGCAGCCCCTGCTGGTTGTAAGTAAAATGGTATCAACTCTCTGCTCTGATCTTTGAGATAGTACTTCCATGCACCAAATGCTTCGTATCCACTTCTTTGGCTCAGCAGATTTTATTATTTTTTGGCCATGCTTAAAGTAAAGAACAAAGAATTATTCCTGTCCCTTGTCCATAGCTGAGGAAACGAAAGCATAGGGTGGTCAGCTGATGTGGTAATTTTGCATGTGACAGCAGCGGAGATGGTTAGAAAAATTTGGCATCTTATCTCTTCATCCAACCTCTTCCTCATTGGCTTGGAGCTGTTGGACTTCTCATCTTAACAGGTTGTTTTAATTCTGTCTTTCTTGTTGTGACCTTGGGCACCTACTGTAGAGGTTTGCACCAAACTGGCTGTTATCAGCTCATGTATGTAGCCCACCATTTAGGGCTTACCTGGTCAGACAAGAATAGACAATGATCAATGGGTAACCATAACATCACTGTGTTTTTAGGTGTCTTTGAATAATTCCTTGAAGACCCAGAGATTTAAGCTTTGTGTACAAAGTCAATCCAGTTTGGGCATTTGTTACATTGCTGCTTATAATCCTCTTTGATGTAAAGCGATAAAGATACTAAACCCTTTTCAATCTCCTTGGTATTAGGAAAACATGTTTTGGATGCTCACTGATTACTTTCTATCACTGTTGCTGTCTCGCAAATGCAATAGAAACACTGACTAGTTGAGTGGGTCAGCTGGTAGCTTTATCTTTCCCTAAACACCAAAAGATCCATAGCAAAGAGTGTGTGCATTAGGTTTGGGGCTTGTTTTGTTTTTCTTTTGAAGAAGACTGGAGGGTGTTGACTGTGAGTGTTCTACGTAATCAGGAAGCATAATAACATTGTGCATTGAAATGTATGAACTGCCTTTAATCTAGATTGTCTAGATGTTCCTAGGCAGTGTGGCTATGGTAACTTCAGCTCAGACTGCGCAAGTTTTCAGGGGATTTGGGGTGATATTTAAAGCAAACTGTTTGCATCGCAGTGAGTGGAGTAGTATCCTCGCTGCATTGTTATCTAGGCTAGCAAATTTGAAGATACTTTGTGTGGCTATTGCACAAAGAAGTTTTGGTTCCAGTCTGTAAAATGGAAATAAATTAATTGATGGGACAAGATGGTAGCTCCCCGGGACTTCACAAGGCTCTCAGATAAGAAAGAGTTGTGTTGTTGTCTCTGGTATGCAACCTCTTGTTTAAATCAGCCACAGTATGGTAAATGTGATACCAGTTTTGGAAAAAAAAAAGACATGATGGGACCAGGAAAAGTATCATCACTAAATTGGGGTTTCATATTAGTCCATCTGGAAGAGAAAGAATGGATCAGAATTGATAGAAAGTTGTATAAATATGACAGAACAGAAAAGAACCATTGTGGATTTTCCAAAGTGAAGTAGTGGTTCTGGGTCTGCTAGAATATGCAGGGACTATGTGCAGTAGTCCCCCTACACATCCAGTGACTATGTGAATAAGAGCAATTCAATTAACAGGATGTACTGTGAACTTCCTTACAAGATCCTGGTCAAAAGGGGCAGTAGAATAAGAGGGAAAGTCCTTGTATTGAAGGAATTGGAGGCCAGTTCTTACAGTAGAGCTACTAGCAAAGTCCCCCTGGACCTGCTACTCCCAGAGTCCTTCATAATGTTCTAATTATGAAGAATTAATGTGATCGTAAGTGGTCTGGAAAGGGATTGAAAAATGAGGCAATAGAGTTTGCTGGTTGATTTAAAATTATCTAAGAGATTAACACATTAAAAATCACTTTTTCATTTACTGAGTAACTAAACAATAGAAGACAAGAGAAGTGCTCTAACCGTATGTGCATGGTGATGTGGTCTAAATTAGCTATTACTGTTCAGAAAGGTAGTTCTGAGAGAGAAATGGTGTGAATGGTTCTCTGAAAATGTCAGCTAAGTTGTCAGCAGCAGTGAGAGAGTCAAGTGGAACATCAGGAGCAGAGCAGCATTTTATATTTTGTTCTTTATTATTTTGCTTTATAAATGAGGCGTGAACCTCTCTTTTGACTAGAGAAACCACAGCTGTGTGCAGTGTCTCCTGCTGTCTCTGTTTCTCCAAATCCAACCAGGCAAACAAACACACAGCCACCCCACCCCCGGGAAACAAAAATCCCCCAGATAGGTATCTGGAAGCTGGGAGGTACACACTGTGAGAGGAATCACCGCATTTTTGCCTTGTTCTGGTACCCTCTTCAGGGGCATCTGTAGGTCCGTGCCAGAGCCTGGACTTCAGGCTAAACAGAGCTGGCAGAGTGACTGTCATAAAACTTGTTCGCAGTCAGGTGTCCTGTTCCAGATCAGTTACCACAGCAGTATCTGCCAGTGCAGCACGTTGTAGGAGCTCTGTTTTGAGCAAAGTCAGGGCTAACTTAGAGCATCAATTAAAAGTGTTTTGGAGTACTCAAATGAACAGCTCTGTCAGCAGATCTGTGGGGATGGTAATTGCTGGTGAGAAGAGTGTCGGTGCAGAGCAGCATCTATGACACATGGCTGGTCCTAGAGGCAGCCTCGGAGGGGAAGAGAAAACTTCCACTTATGGAGTCTGGGAGAATGTGTAAACTTGCTGAGCTTTTCCTGGATGGCACCTGCCTGCCTACTGCAGTGAATGCACTTATGGCTACCATTTCCAAGTGTAAAGACCGTTCATAAGAGTGGCCGTACTGGACTTGACTGCAGCTCCGCTCACCTCTCCTAGATCTCATAGCAGCTGGTAGCGGAACCCTGTTTTCAGTAAGAATGTTTTTGTTTGGTAAGCTTCTGAAGAGGACTTTTACAAAGAGTGGTTTAAGTTTATATTTATGTAAGTAAGCACACTTCAGTATATATTTATGAATGGAAAGTTGTGATTTAGGAGGATTGGAGTGTTTCCTGACAACACTTTAAGTTTTAGCCCGGTAAAGTTGTGCATACTCTCCAGCAGTAGCAGTGGAACTGATTAGACCGTGAGTGAACCTGCTGTTTTCTGGCTTTGCCATCTAGGCTTGAGTTGAATGTAGAATGGTGAGCAGATACCTTACACTAATAGAGTATTAATAGTTTACTGGTTTAGGTAGAACTATGGAAATTGGGCTAGATTAACAAAGGCTAATGCTGCTGGCAAAATAGTTAAGAATTAGAAAGAAATTGGCAGTTCAGCTTTGCTTGTTTAACATGTGACTGTGTCAGAAATCCAAGGGGAATCCAAGGAGGTCTGTATCTAGCAATAAGAACAGCATACTTTGGAGATGTAGCAAGCGATTTGAATGTTACTTTACAAGTAGTGAGTGATCCAAATGATCCTAGTAGAAAGTTTTGCTTTTCCTCTTGCCACAAAGGAGAATGTTACGACTGTAAAGTGAATCTTTTTTTTTTTATTTCTTCTTTTTTTATAGGTCAGTATTTCAGATGTGCCTGAAGACAATTTAACTGAATAGCTTACAGTTTGCAAAGCGCTGCTGCTGCAATTCACTATTATTTAGAGGCTTCAAGAGGAAATTATTTGATTTAGAGTCTGTCGTCCACTTCCAAGTCAATGCAAATTTGTCCGTTGCTTTCAGCAAGAGCAGGATCAAGCCCAGATTCCTAAGATGTCTTTCTAGGGTTTCCAAATTAGTTGTAGGCTCACCAGTCAACATCCTCTTGCAATTTTCATGTTTGTATTCCCTTTCATACACGCACAGACACATCCATATGCACAGGAAATCCTGTTTGGGGGTCCTGCCTGGAGTCTCCTTATGTGACTATTATTAGTACAGTCAGTTGGTAACTTGTCTAAATCTGATCTGGGTACCTCCACTCCTTTTCTTCACTTCTGGTGGGTTGGTTTACAGTACTGTCTTCCAGCTGCTGTTTTCAGTCAGTTCAGCAGCAATGCATTTCTCACTGTCCCTAAAGTGATGCCTGTGAGCTGGAGTAAATTTACTCTACTAACTGCTTGCCCAAAATAATGATGTCAATCAAGCCTCTGTTTTAAAGTGTCTCTTAGTTTACTTTGCCTGTCGTCCTGGCCTCCCAACACAACGCTTAATGACACGTGGACACTTTGTTTTAGTGACCACTGTTTAATTGGGGCTCTGAGGAGGCACCATAAAGCTGTTAGTCCACTGGAAGGGTAACAGTGTCATGTGGACATTCACTGTGAAGCTGTCAGCTCCTTAAAAAGATTACAAGCTGATTGGTTGTCTTGTGGCTCAGCCTTAGAACTGAGTAAACGCTTTTTTTCCCAGAGATTCTTCTACTCACAATGCATCTTGGAAGAACATCTTGTCCAAGAAACAGCTTTGTATGAAATATAGTGCTTGAAAGTTTGTATTTTTTGGTGCCTTTAGTGTTACAGTAAGTTTTGCTCCATTTGCAAGTAGATTTCCCTTTGGTCCACTTTCCTATAGTTACTCTTATTCTTCTCTCAAATTCTGCACTAGTTTTAAAATCCGAGTTTGAAACTGCCTGCAGACTGCACATGGTGCCCAGTGGCTACAGGGCCAACCTCTGCCCTCATTCAGTGTGGGCTCCATTGCCTTCTAAAGTAATAGTCATCTGCTGTCATTATATCTGCACTCATGCTTTCTTAGCCATGTTGGCCCTTGCACAGGCACGGAAAATGTAATACAGGTAGATCTTCTGACTGAACTTAACAGCTATGGCTCTCAGCACATACAAGGCAAGATTTAAAAATGAGTAGTGATTTGGGGTTTTCAACTGGACATTGTTAAGGAGCCTGTCTGACAGTCAACAAAAGGGATTAGTTTATATGGTCATCCACTGTATCAAGGGATTTCAATCAGTGACCTTAGAAGTCCTTTCCACTCTTATGTACTGGATCTGAACCCTGAGAAACTGTTTTCAGAGTGATAATTGCCAAAAACACTGGCAGTCCTTTTAAATCCTATTCAGAGGGAGTGGGTGTGTGGAGTGGAAGTGTACCAGCTTTACATGGTCACCTTCAAAAGTGGAATTGTCAGTTAAATCCTTTTTTTTTCCCCTATAACTGTTATGAAGCTGTATATACCTTTCTTTAAAATAGTGTGATGCTGCCATACTGGTGTGCCAGACATCCAGAATGTCATGCTGACAGGACATCGTTTTCTGCTTTTCTGGTAATGTGAATGGTATGAAGCCTGAGAAGGTAAAAAGGAACTTTCCTTCCCTACCCATTGCACATAAAAGGCTGATGCTCCTAATTGTGTGAAGTCCTTAGATGGCAGTGGATGATTGCTAATAGGATACTCAGTCTTTCATCCCTGGATCACTAGTTCAAATGCAGGTCAGGTCAGTAGCAGTAAAGTCGCTGCTCGCTGGCTGCTGTCGTCTGGCTTGTGAGATGAGCTGAAGTGCGTGTCTGAATTTTGAACGCAGCTAACAATGTCATGGCTGTTTCTATATAGTGAGTTGTAAATGCTATAAACTTAATGTCGGTATCATCAAGAGATGAAAATACCAGCAGGTTTTACACGTCTACAGCTTGCAGCAGCTGATGAGAGCTATCCTCAGGTTCCCTCTGGTGGCCGAGCGAGGTGTGTGTCTGCAGGTCCTGGAAAAGGCGTTCGCTGCCTTTAAACCTGTCTGAACGTGCACTGAGGAACCTCGGTCACACTTAGGGATGGGCAGTACTTTTGGTTTTGTTGTGCTGGCCACCATCAAGTTTCTGGGCATTAAGTGAAAATTGCGGTGCGTTGCCATATGTATCATCAGTTTGGAGATACTCAGGTTTTTTTCCTTTGTAGAGCAAAAGAACTTACTGTTGCAGACTGCATCTGTTGAGACTCCCTCCTTTATCAAAACAGGAGGATACTACACAGGATTGTAATACAAGCTGGGAAGAAAGCTGGGAGTAAAGTGAGGTCGCTGGTTATCTCTCTTACACCGCAGTAAGGGAAGGGATCATTACAAAAATAGTGTGATTTGGGGAATTAGTAATGAATTAATATTTTCTTTATAAATGTCATGCTTTCAGTATAAGGAAAAGTTCTTGCTTTTGTGTCTATACTCAGCTGATGAGAAGGGCCTTTTGTTTGTTGCTGCTGAGAAAGAGGTCATGCTGCTGGAAGTCACTGACAGCGGGTGTTGTCACCCCTCAGGACTGGCTCGTGCAACAGGTGAGCCAGGAATTGAACAGAAACTGGATTATCTTCCTCTTAAGAAGTGGTCTTTCAGGTTAAGTTAAAATACCTTTTGATACTTGTTTTTTCACTGAAGATATTCAGGCTGTTACTGCACACAGGGTAAATAAAGAGCTTAATTTTCTGAATCTGGCCTCTGTCATCCTCACCTCTCTCCCAAAGAGAGAGATTTGAGATTTCAGGCATTCCCAGAGTGCAGTGGTTGCTGCCAGTGCTCGTTTGGTATTGAGTGACTCATTAAGCATATGCATGTACTTGGAGTGAAAGTAAGAGCCAACTTGAGCTACTGCTAATGCATTTTCTTTCTTGGTTGAACCTTATTCTGTCAGTGACTGGTACATTGGGATACAGTAGATCCAGCATCTCCAGATGGGAGAATGATCCAGAAGATCCCATCCTTGCCCAGGCTATTCTTGCAATTGAGTCTTGTGAAATGCCTGACACAACATACACATGTTTGGTCTTAACTTTTCCAGTTGTCCTGGAAAGAACTGAGCAAGATTTTAACTCAGTCTTGTCACAATGGGATAATTGCATTTTTGAAGCTAGAGATAAAAACACTAGCCATTTTGTTACTTGTATATCCTCCTGGCTTCTCTCTGGGTCCATGTACTTCTAGACAAGCGTTTTAGCTGATGTTGCTTGATCAAGGCTCATTTAAGCAAAAAAGTCATGCTTACACTGAAATAAGAGTGCACACAAACACTATGGAACGCTTGATCTTCAAAGGAAAGTTTTATTAGTTAATAAGTGCTTTTAAAATCAATAGTTTCACTGGTTACAAAGTGGAGTTAGCAAGAGAGGGATAATGCTGGTATAACTGTACTTGCTATAGCTATTTCAGACTATGGATCAGATGCGGGAATACTTCCAGCCATGGATGTCTTCATGGCAGGAAAGGCCACAGGTTCAAGATGGATGGGAGCCATAGATTGTTTCAGCCAAATCTGTGATCTGGAAAATATGGGGGGCTGAAACAGAGGTGCGTTATTCCTGCTCTGCAATTTGGGCGTGGGTAGCCCACACTGTATGGTGTTCCAAGATCCTGGGTAAAAGGCACAGCAGTATTACATCCTGATTTTGTGCAAAATGAGCAGAATTTTGTTAGCTGCTTCCAGAACATGATGTCTGCAACAGTGCACTGCTTGGAGAGGGGCCAAATCAACTGTGACTGTGACTGGGGATGAAATTGAGATGGAAATTTTGGTTTTCAGAACATCCTCTTGCAGGATGGTCAGATTTCAGTTTAGATCAGGATTTCACAAGCATTTCTAGTAGGAAGAAACTCCTGACAGTGTCAACTTGCAGGCTGATGCCAGGCAAGCAATGCTTCATGGTGATACCCCTACCTCGATTTAGGAACCTTGGTCTTGGGACAATCTCCTAACATTCCTCATCTTTTGTTTTCCAGATCTAGAGACAAACAGTGATCCCAACAGTGATGACTTCGAATATGAAGATGAAGCAAAACTCGTTATATTTCCTGACCACTATGAAATCTCATTACCCAATATAGAAGAGTTACCAGCACTGGTCAGTGAGTGTGTGCAAGTGGTGATAGGAATTGTCTCCTGCTTCAGTTTTTACCAAGACGATGCTTTGTTTTCTTGTGTGTGGTGCTTGTTTTTACATAAAGATCTTTCTTAACCAGCAGTAATAGAGAGTTAGTAATTTTCAGGAGTCTACTTTGTCTTTGTTTCTTGGATTTCCTTTTACCTTCTGTATTCCTTCCCTTATTATGATGCCAGCTTGTCCCAGGGAAGCTCACATAGTACATGTTATGCTTACTGCCCTGCTAAAATAACAACTACTGCAATCTAGAAGATTACGTGCATGTTTAATTATAGAAACAGTCTTACTGATAGCCCGTTCTGCATGTGGTTAGCAATGGGCTGAATGCCAAGTTCTGTCCAGTCACTGAATCGTGTTAGGTTTTGACTGACATACATTTGTCTTCCAGGTGACGATAGCTTGTGATGCACTCCTCAGTGCGAAGTCACCCTACAGGAAACAGGATCCTGACACCTGGGAAGAAGAGCTACAGGCATCTAAACATGCCAAAACACTTGTACAGTTAGACAATGGTGTTAGAATTCCCCCCAGGTGAGGGTAATAAGGTTTGTTCATTGTGGGCGCTCTCATACAGTCCAGAGTAACAAAAGTAAAGCCAGCAACTCAGCCAACAATTCTGTTGCATGACTCCAGGCTGGGTGTGCATGTTTGGTTTGACCTACTACAGCTGGAAATACAGGACTAGTTCCTGCCTTACTTATTTCTGTCGTTTCTTCCTGTTTTCTCTTACAGTGGTTGGAAATGCTCCAAATGTGACCTGCGGGAGAATCTGTGGCTAAACCTGACCGATGGTTCTGTGCTGTGTGGAAAGTGGTTCTTTGATGGCAGTGGGGGGAATGGGCATGCAATGGAGCACTACAAAGAGACGGGCTATCCCCTGGCAGTGAAGTTGGGAACCATCACTCCTGATGGAGCAGGTCAGCCACCTGGCAGGTTCTGAGCTGGGGCATCTTTTGTGCATGAAATGATCTATTACCAAGTGGGTTTGTGCTTCTAGTGCAAATGTTTGAGAGTGTGATATGGAAAGAAAACCCCGTGAGACTGTGAATCTTGATCGGGGGTGGGGGGAATGACATATACTTAATTCAGAGAAAGCCCTTGCCTTTTTTATCTGCTCTTCTCCTTGTGTTTTATATTTGGTATAAATAGTTTTTTAGGTTTGTATGATAGTAGATTTATAATAGAAGAATGGTGTTATTTTGAAACAGCAGAATCCGGAGAAACAGTATTTTTCAGTTTTGCTACGTTTGCTAGGGCAAATGGTTCAATCTTATGTAATGTAGAAACAATAACAGAGTAATGGTTTTTAAAGTCAGCATGTGTGGTTTTTTCATCATACTGGAAATTGTGCTGTATTTCTTTGTTTCAATAACATTTTGTTCAGTCTAATTAACACTCATCTTCATGGGGCTGCTGTGATGCTCGTTTGTAAAATGCTTCATGATCTTGAGAGAGGGGAAAAAAGCAATAGATGTATCCTTGTTTGCATCATCTCAGTGTGATGTTCTGCAGTGTTGCTGTGGAGAGGATTATGGTGTGTAAGCATTAGATGGAGTAAAAACACGAGAAGCTGAAAAAGTCATAAGCAAAGAGATCCTTTGCTGCAGCTGTACAGGGAAATAAAAAAAGGAAGAACACATAGCATGATTATATTTTGGTTTTAGTGCATATGACCATATGGATGAAAAATAGATGTTTAAAGCAGCCCCTTTCTTTAACACACATCAGTTGAGAGTTTTTCATCTTTAAGTCCTATTCAGTGTCAGGGAAAGGAGACTGTTGTCAGATTCAACCAGCTGTGCCACAGAAACACTGAGCAAAATCTCCCAGATGGAATAATTTCCTTGCATGAGCCTGGTCTTGGATGATTTCTAACAGAATCTCTGTTATTGAAGGTGTTTAGGATTTGCCCAGCTGTAGGTTTCAACTGCATCAACAAAATAAACAGAATATTGTTTAGTGGTTTCTCAAATTTTCTTTTCTTTTCATCTTTAGCAGCAGTACTTGTTTCCTTATGGCTGCTGTCCTGCCTCCCACTGATCAGCTGCTTCCTCTTTTATGTGGCCCTTGGGAGAACAAAAGCCAGGCTGTCACCCTTCCCTCTGCATGAGGGACAGCAGCTGTTCTCCACAGACCTTTGTTCTTCTGGATGATGTTTACTTGGTTACCCTATAGAAAAGACTTCCCTCCCCCAACCTTCCTTGTCTCCTTTTCAGTAATTATTCTCTCTCTCTGATCTATATTGCAGTGGTAATCATAACCTCTTGATAGAGCTGGGTGACAGGTGAGCTTCAGGAAAGAGGTTCCGTGGCTGATTGTGACACAAAGTCTATCTGGTTTCTGCTTCCCTGGGCCAGAG
The DNA here is from genome assembly GCF_034619465.1 of Leptosomus discolor. NCBI lineage: Eukaryota > Metazoa > Chordata > Aves > Leptosomiformes > Leptosomidae > Leptosomus > Leptosomus discolor. Next base: position 57,577,470 of record NC_141397.1, on the reverse strand, counting down.
GTGAAGAGGTGACGGTTGAGGAGTAATAAACGTTAGTTCCTCTGCTGACATAACTTACTCCTTTTTCGCACCAGTAAGAAGGAGAAAGAGGTGGTGCCAGTATTCCACTTATATTTATCCTATGTACGTAGAGGAAGTGGAGGACAGCTTCTTGTCTTTCCTTGAGAAATCTGTGCTGTATACATTATGAAAGATTTCTGGGTCATTAGTCCCATTTTGTAGCGTTCTGTCAACAGACAGATCTGGGATCAGGGCAGAAATTGAATGGAACTTCTGTCTTCCAGTCCCAGACCTTGGACAGGTTGCACGAGAGTCAGAGAAGTTGCTTGCTTCAATAGGTTGAGTACTACTCAGCAGACTGTGCTACCTGCTGCCTCTCTCAACGATGCCATTAGATTTCATTTCAAGTCATTGTGAGGTTGTGTGTTTGAAACTGGTTTGAGGAATGGAATGGGGGTTTAGCAGTGGGAAGCCCTGTCTGACAGGTACTTGCATGAGTTGCTTTGTGGATGCCAATCTCAGCAATTGTCAGGTGGTACTTTGAGGGATCCTGTGCAAGTTGCTTCTTCAGGAACGGTATTGCCATTGCCTGTTATCCTTTAAGTAGGAAGGAGTGATGTCTACACAGCCAGAATGGGTGTAAATCTTGAGCTGTGGAAGAAAAGGAAGTACAGGTAGCATTGTCATTTTTCTTTTCTTACCATAATATGAATAATAGTGATTATTCTCCATTTAATAATATTCTATGTTGTCTGTCTCAGATTTTTCTTGGTATTTTTTTCCCCATTTATATTCCGCCCTTCTTCGTCTTCCTCACCGTAATGATACCAGCTCCTACGTGCCACATTTGCTGACTTGTCTACGTTCCTTATCTACCAAAGTCCGTATGACAGCGCTACAGACCTGTGTCTGGGGGCTCTCCTTTCTTTGATTTGCTGCTCTTTAATTTTATGAGGTTTTTGAAATAAGTGAATTCTCTCTCTTCCCCATGAATTTAAGTTGGCTGCACAGCATAGAGTACCAAACTATATGACACAAGCTGGGCTTGAGCAAAAGATTAGTGTGTCTTGTGTTCCATTTCTGCTGCTCTGGGTCAGTAGTCCCAGATGGCTGCTCTCTCTTCAGCTGCCAGAGCTGAGGAAAAACAAAATCAAAGCTTCCACTTTGAAAGCAGTCACCCAAGATCGGTTGATGTGTAATCTCACTCCATTAGGTGTTTGAACTTTACAGAATCTTTTGGCTGCACTGTGACCTCACCAGAAGACTATGGGAATGTTGTGATGTCTTATGTGTGTATGAACAGTCATGTCTTGCTACCACACAGTGGAATTCCAGCAGATGGGCAGCTGCAGCCACATGCATGCCAGAGAGGTCATCAGGACCAATGTTAATAGAGGGTCTGATGGCTAATCAGCAGCTGGCAGCACAACCCAAAGGCCCAAATAGCTGGTTTGATAGTTAATGTTTTTCATAGGACTGGTAAATTTGAAAAGTTGCAGTAAGTCTTTGAGGTCTTGTCTAACCTGCTAACCTATCACTTTAATGTGGGTTTGATACTAGCAGACTTCAGGGAGGCTGCCTTTTTGTTAGTTTTACATAGGTGATGGGCTGAGTCAGAGCCAGGGTCTGTAGTTGCCAGGAGAGGGCAGAGTAAGGACTTTTCAGAAATGGTATTTGTGCTGTGAACAGGCTTTATCTGCATTCCTGCTCTCTTCTCCTAAGTTTGTTTCATCTTTGTCCTGGCTAAGATTTCTCTGCCAGCCTGGATCTGGTCATAGGGGGCAAGGTCACTGTGAGAAGCTCTGCTGGGCATGAAGGAAACTTGGTTGAGAAAAGTGCAGGCAGACTGGCAGAGGGATTCTGGATTTTGGTATGGGTAGAGACCAAAGCAGGGAAATAGTCATTCGCTACAGAGGAAGAGGCTAGAGAAGAGGAAAGATGGAAGGCCTGTTCAAGTCTTACCAGCGCATGACTTACCACTCATATCCTGTTATGATGCCTGCAGCTTTACTGTTATTTGCTCAAGTAGGCGAAACCTGCTCTGGACTCGGCTTCGTTACAGGACTTGCTTGGTAAACTCTAAAAATGAGTGTTTTCTCTGTCCAACATTTTGTCCACCTGTTGAATTTATTAAACTTGAGTTCATAATGAAAATATCGTGACATAATGAAAATGTCATCATAGACATTGCTTCCTTCCACACTTTGAACTTTGCCCTGCCAAAATGTTTGTGGGCTTGTGGCCATAAGGACCTATCGTAGAGCTAGAACTGAAGCCCAGATCTCCTACACAATAAAGCACGACACCTGAGTCACGAAATTAGTGTTTCTCCCTAACCGTAAGATTAATCTTTGAAGTCGAATCCAGTGGTGTCCAATCCAATAAACACCTCTTTATTTCTAATAAAGAATTTATCAGTTCTCCCTGCATCTCTGTGGGAAAAGGGCATATGTGGAGTCCTGAAACTATATTAGAAATTAAAATACCATTGGCAGTAGTCAGTTGGCCTCATATGCTCACAGTTTTAATGTGTCTGCCTGTACATAGTAGCTCCACAAAAATTCAGAACCTCGTGTTGTCATGTTCAAAATGAGGACTGGCCACATATCTGGGAATTTTGCATGTCCTGTTCCTTGTTTTCCCTACATATTTTTTATTTGGGGGTGGGAATACTGTGATCACTATAAATATTCTGGTTTTAATACTGTGAGGGTACGTAATTTCTTTTGAGGGGAGTAGTTGAGGTGATTGTGTTGAGAACATTCAAGATATTTACTGAGCTATATGGATGTCTATGCATTTTTCTGCTGGTCATAAGTAAACTTGGAGAATATGGATAAAGCATCTTGTGTAAGCAGTCCTATACTGAGAATGCAATGTTGGTAAACAAAGAGAAGGGATAACATTTGATATTAAGGCTCATTGGTTTCTCTCTGCTTTGTAGATGTCTATTCCTTTGATGAAGAGGAGCCAGTTTTAGATCCACATATAGCGAAACATTTGGCACACTTTGGAATTGATATGCTGCAGATGCAAGTGGTAGGAAATCCATCTTTTATTTGGTTTGCTGTTTACTACTTGTTTGTTTAGTTGGGGGTGGGGGAGAAACAGGAGAAGAATGATCCTTGTAGCTTGTATGTGTGTGATTCCTTCAGACTGTTATGATATTTAGTTTTATAAAGTGCAGCCAGTCAGTTTGTTTTTATTTTCTGAGGTCTGAATGAATCATTACTCTCAAATCTGGAAGTTGACCTCTTTCAGAGTTCCTTTGTGGTCTTTAGTTTATATGTTTCACTTCTCATGTACCATTTTCCTTCAAGATGAAAAACCTTGTTCAATTAAAGAATATCTAGAATACTTAATTATGGTGAGTGAAGGGAAGCCTATTGCATGTGTGAACAGATACAAACCTTAAACAAAAATAAGCTGAGCAATGGATAAGTAAAACAGTGGTTGAAATGTTCTTTATGTGAAGTTATAAATTTCAGTTTAGGTCTCGTTAATAAATTACACAATGAAGAAATACCTTCTCTAAAGTCTAGAAAACAGTGTGGTCTATAGTATGGTACACTAAAAAGGGACTGGGATGAAGAGAGATCTGTTCCTGAATATGTTGTAGGTCTGTATTAGTAGAAAGTCCTTTTAATGATTTGTATCATAGTGGATGTTGATTCCAGTTCTGTTTAAATGATCTAAGAAGTCTGAATGGCATATGGTTATAAAGGCAGGTGGGGTTTTTGTTTGTTTGTTTTTCTCCACTTCAGCACATAGCCTAGTATCACTACCTGAGAACCTGAACATGAAAACTGTTAAAAATGAAGAAGCCTGATACTGGTTTAGTGTATTTCATTGTCCAAGTGGAGAGAAAACTAATAATAATTCTAAAATGATAGAGAAGAGTTAAACTGCAGTTGCAAAAGCCTTCACCATACTAATAATATTTTTAGTATACTAATTTCCTTGCCAGTATAATGAATAAAAAGTCTCTTTTATCCAGCAGTCTTTCTGGAAAAACTGTTTTTCTCAGCAACCTTGAAAACTTAGTCTCAGCTGTTGCAAAGGTTTCGCCTCCAGTCTTCAGACCAGTCTGAAAAATTCTTGGTGAAGTGAAGGAGCAGTGCTAGCATGACACTGTAGTGATCTGTACCTACATGCTGAAAGCTGAGCTGTAAAGGGGAGAAACTTCAGCATCACAAATTTTGGCTTTTCCCATTTGAAAGAAAGGAAGACTTCTTGGATCTGCAGCTTTTCATGTTGTTTGTTTGCTAGGATCACCTTGGACAGCAGCAGCTGTTCTTAGCCATTAAAAATGGAATGTGAAACCTGAAAAAATGCAGTGTTTTGATGCTGAGGCCTGAGGTCACAGCCCTGAGAGAAGTGAAGTGCCTAGCTGGGATTGAGCTCACAACTAGGAACACTCAAAGGGCCAGTGGTCTGTGGTAAAGAGCTAAGATGTATATTGGAAGAACCAGCTGCTAGCCTTCTGACCCTCATCTTCTACCCTACCTGCAGGATTTACATCCCTTTGACCATTGGTTTGGCTTTTCTTCTCTAGAGTATAGATCACAAAGTCAGTGATGATAACAGCAGCAGTGTAAATGTTGCAGAAGTTAAATAGATTAAAAAAAATCGTGTTGCTTTCAGACCGAGAATGGGCTAAGAGATAATGATATAAAACCAAGAGTCTCTGAATGGGAAGTGATTCAGGAAGCTGGCGTGAAACTGAAGCCCATGTATGGCCCAGGATACACCGGCATGAAGAACCTGGGAAATAGCTGCTACCTCAATGCTGTCATGCAAGCCATTTTCAGCATCCCAGAGTTCCAGCGAGCGTAAGTAGCATCAAACTAGTTCTTGTTGCTAGCTGCTGCATTCCTCAATCTCTCTTTTTTCTAAGAAAAATGGTATTTTAATTTTTGTCTTGCCTGCAAACAGTTCTGTTTCAGTTCAGTGGCTGCTTAGAGGATTTAGTGATTTGTGGCGGTCTATTTGGGAAGAGATTGGAACACAAAACCTAATCTGCCTTTGAAATCAGAACTAACTTACTTAGCTTCCATGGTGGGAAATTATGTGCCACCTTGTAAACTTGATTGCTCTGTTTCTGCTTTTTATATACATGTGTACATATCTCTGTTTTTCTTGGTATTATCAGTATCCCATTAGGGTTATTTGTACTGGCCCATGCCTTCATATAGCTGCAGGAATCATTTGATTGCTCCAGGGTCGTTTGTACAAAAAACTGTACTGGCACAAACATGTTAATATTGATCCATGCTAGTGAAAAGCAATCCACCTTTTGCATGCAGGCCTAGCTAAGAAGAGGGAAACTATCAGAGGTATTTTTAAATTAAAATCCTTATTAAAAACCACACAAACGAAAAAACCTCATTTCATGAAAAGAGTAGCATGAGCATATTCTTCCACTGAATAATTAAGAGAGTAAAAGGACAAAAGCACAACAGAAGAATATGAAATATTCTTGACTGATCAAAACCGAACACATCACTCCAAGGAGAGAAGCCTTTTTATAAAAGACAGTCTATGGTTTGCAATAAAATTCAGAGTGCTCTTTCATTTCACAGCAGTAGTAGTGTGTGTGCTGGAAGTAAGGCTTTTAGATTTTTGGAAAGCCTCGCAGGTTTTCATGTAGTAACTGCCTTTTGGAGAAGAAGAGGGAGAAAACTTGTATTTGTGTACTTTGTCATCTACAGTCTGTAGATTCATTACATGCCAGCTTTTCTACCTCCATTTTTGAAAAATACCAAAATGGACTTTACTAAGGGAAGTTGTTTTCCACAGCATGGTCCTTGGAGTTACCTGGGGCAGTTAGTATCAACAAAATAGTGGAGATCTTTGATGAAAGAGGGACCATGCAGAAATTAGATGTGTTCTTTCAACACGGCCATACCTACCTAGCCTATTTTTTTTCTTGTGCTCAAGAGAAGTAATGCTCAGATAGTGTGCTGCTAAATGCTTCACTTTCCAGCAAACTGTCTAGAACAATGTCTACCTCGGTGTTTGTTGTCAGGAGTTAGCTTTTATTTCTCTGAAGAAACTCAGTAGAAGCATTCTTTTTACGCGTTTTGGTCCTGATAGAAATTTGGAATTATTTGGTGATGTTGGTTAGGAGTAGAAAGTACATTGGTTCTCAACCCAGCTCTATGGCTTTGAGCAACACTATCCTGCAGCTATTTCAAGATCAGAGAATAGAATTTAAATTCCAGATGAACACCACTACCGTATCTTTTATAGCTAGAAGCTTCTAAGCAAAACTTAAGTGTCCGTTTCCTAATTTCTTTACTATTATTTTTCCGTGACAGAAACACTCACCAGGGATAGATTAAGCCATTGCTATGATGCAAAATTTGACTTGTTAGCACAGAAGCCTGCTGATTTATCACAGCTGAGGATCTGTTAGGATATCCTTGAGTAAATCTAGCTGCAATATTTGAATGTTCCTGCTTTGTTCTTGCTGTCCAGGTATGTGGGAAACCTTCCACGAATATTTGACTACTCTCCTATTGATCCCACACAAGATTTTAACACTCAGATGTAAGTGACACTTCTCAATGATTTACTTGGAATGTAAATAATTTAATGGCAGGGCAAAAGAACACCTCTGCGTGGGTTTGAAAGTGAGATATGGCACAAGGTAGAATGGGAAGATTTGCCTGCTTAGTTGCAGGTAATGGTGTTTCATCAGGGGGTCAAAACAGTAAACTTCTTCTTTGCTCAGAATGAAAGTCTTCTCTCCTTTCTGTTTTTCTGACATGTTTGTTTCCACCCCACCACTTTCTTCCCTACAGGGCTAAACTGGGACATGGCCTCCTTTCAGGCCAGTACTCTAAGCCACCAGTGAAATCTGAGCTTATTGAGCAGGTGATGAAAGAAGAACACAAGGTATTTGACTGAGTTTGTACAGCCTGGTAACTAGGTAAAAGTGATATCCTGAGAAAAGGGAACAGGTGCTGGGCATTGAAGAACACGTGTGGATCCAGCGTGGGATGCTTAGCAAGGTGGAATGCACAGGATTCTAGTCAGGAATATATTAGTCAGGGGCTATTTGTGCAGAGCATTAAAGCAACCATGAGTTCTGGTTATAAATTACTCTGCTGCTCCAGTGATGAGTGCAAAAGCTCATAAAACCTGTAACATGTTTATCTTCTCTGAGGAACAAAAAAACCCAACACGTTATCTAGGGAGTCTTGAGTATTTGGAAGCAAAGTTCCAAACCCTCTTTAAATTTCAGAAAGAAGTATAAAGAGATAAAGAGTTGTTTTCAGGAAGTGTCTGACAATTTTCCACCAGATTTCGGGAGAAGCTGACTAGGTAATGCGAGATTAAGTGATGCTGGATGCTTTCATGTAGACGAAGGAGGGGTCATGGAGAGCCATGTCCACTGGGGTTTTATTCAAGTATTTCACGATACAGAAATCATGTAGAAGCATGTCTGTGCCAGTGGGGTCTGTTGTGGAAGTACCGCAGTATATGTGGTTTTGGATATAAATTGAAACTCTAATTGCTGGACAACCTGGGGAGAACAATGTATATATCCTGAGTTATAATAAATCACAACAGAAAAAACCCTTGGAATCAGCTTTCTCAGAACAGGCAATTTCAGATCAAAGGTATACTGAGGGGCGAGTACCGTACAGCTAACATGCTAGACACAAAGCAGAGAGGAACTGGAGGATGAAACAACCTTTTTTCCCATGTTTATATAATAGAGAATTTTATTTCTCTGTCATAGTGAGCATTACCAGTGGGAGACTGTCCTTTTATTTTTACTGTAATTTGCAGTAATTTTGCAGCAAACCAGCTATTTAGCTCACAATATCTAGCGAGTACCTAGCTTCAAGAACTCCAGTATTGTTGGTTCTATAGTCTTCATATTGTCTTTGTGGTGTTTTGCAACATGAAAGTTGCTTGTTTCTCTTACACTGCAAAAATCATTAAGGCATGTGTTTGCATTGGAACATCCATTGACCTGGGTCTTCATCTGTCTGTGCTTTTTCCTCAGCCAGCAATGAATACGGTCCCTCTCAGTCATCAGAAAGCCTCTTGATATTCTTTGTCCAACAGTCTTGGTTTTAGCAGGAAGGATGATTTTTTAATGAAGGCCTGATTGATCTGGTTGTATTAATGAAGTTAGTGGGCAATGCGTGTTTCACTGGTTTATCTTTTTACCTGTTGGTGCTTGATTTTGTGAAGAAGAAAAGCTGTCAGTAGCTTAGTGGTGAGATGGAAAAGTTTCTTCTCTTTTTTTTGTAAGTTGGTTTAAGTTTCCATCAGCCATTGGAGAGTGAGAAGATTACACATTTTGCCTTTCTGCTCAAACTCTGCTGCTTTTGTAATTGGCTTTGTTTGCCCTAGTCATCCAATTAACAGATATCTTTTAAACAAAATGTTAGTTATAGGGACAATGTTATCTACCCCATTGAATCTGTTATTTTAGGTTTGTTTTCCTATTCAAACCATCTACCTTGAAACATCTTGTTTAAAGTAATGCTGGGAAAACCGGACGTACAATAAATTTGTGTCCCTGCCAGCCTCTGTTACTGTGACTCCAAGCAGCATGTGGAGTCAAACCGCAGGCTCCACAGAGGTGATATTTAGAAATGAAAGGTCAGCTAATAACCAATACTGAAAATACTACCTGTGGAAGAGGTCTGTCTTTGTGGAGAAAGAATCTCTGATACTAAGTTGTAGTTTTATACACAGTAGAAGTCACGCATGCTTCTGTCACAGAAGCAAGGTGATAGTTTCCATGGAAAACTTATTTATTTTCCTCTACCTTCATCTATCAGTTATTGATACAAGAATTTCTCCTTCTGAAATGGGAATGCCAAGGAGATTTTGGACAAAGATAGAGCATCTGGTACGCAGCAGCTTGCATGATCTGAAAGCCCTGTGTCTCCTGAGTAACTGCTTTGTACAGTACCTGTTAATTGTTTTGGAACAACAAATTAATCCTGCTTGTTTCCCTTAAGTAAAGTTTAAAACTTATCAAGGCATCACTGTGACTAAGGAGTAGTGGAATAGATTTCAACAGACTCCTCACACTAAATTATGTATACGGACTGACCTGCTTGCTTAAATGCATACAGGATATGAATGAAGAATAATGTGCTGGAAGTTCAGAGACTTGAACTCTGAATAAAGCTACACCTCCATGTTTAGCCCAGCAGCCACTACTAGCAATGAGATATTGAGAAATTTTTAATGACAGATGGTATAAAACTCTCAGTTAGTAGTAGCCATATACGGGCACTTAACAATACTTGTGTTGCTCATAAGTTTAGTTTAATAAAGTTGTAGTTACATGCATCAGATTACTTCCTTATCAGGCAATTCATAGCATGTATTAGGATTTGAAACAGCTTTTACTACTTTTGTTCTTTGCTGTATTGGAAATTTATATAGAAAAAAAAATCAGGTATAGATATTTTTTCCATTCCCTCACTCTGGGCAGACAAATCTGTGTTGTCAGTTTGAGGGTGCTTTTTTGGTTTTCTGCCTTCCCGCACCCCACGCTAATACTGGTACCCATACAGATAGTATTTTATCATCCATGGTCTTGTACTGACATGTATAATAAATGTAATTGCATAGGATTTTAGGCCTTCAGTGTCTTTGAGTGCTTTTGCTTTGTGTCTATAAAATCAATTATTCATTTTATTTTTATTCTTTCACTTTTTTTCCCCCTGCTACATGAAAAGAAGTTCTCCAGCTTTCTGGGTCTTTGGAATTCATCCAAAGTTTTGGGGAGTTGTTGCCTGTAAAAGCATTCATATGAGATCTGCAGTGGTCCAGCACAGTCTATATTTAGCTAAACGGTTTTGCAACTGTTGATGGGGAAAGTATGCTAGGTATTCTATAAATACTCGTGGTACTGTGGAGCTAAAATTTTTCACCACAGAGTTTAGTCTGGAAATGGCAGCAGTTTTCTTGGACCCACTTTTAACACTAAAAACAGGCTGAAAGCCTAAAGAGTCATCAGCTAGGACTTGATTTTCTGTTTAGAGCTTTGCCATTTCTTCTGTCATTTTTATTGTCCTTGAGGTGGAAAGGGTTTAGAGGGCAAGATCCAATCCTCTTCTATAGATGGTCACACGTGGCATGTTTCTCTTCTCCCTGCTCAAATGGCTGAGTAAAAAGTGTATAAGTGGAAACAAGGCTTGATTCCAAACTCATTGCATTATGCACCTGGGCAAATGTACCTCCTTGCTGTATTCTTGCTTCTGACATAGAAAGAAGCTTCATAGGTAGTGACTTGAGCTGTTTTATGTATTTCTCTCCCTAGTCCTAGCTTTGAAAGGCAGCTGAGGACACTGAAGCGATATATAACCCAAGTTTCAGAAATCCCTAGAATATATCTTTGTTCAAGCAATAGTGAGACTCTGTCTCTTTACAAGAGCCTTTAAAGAGCATCTTAGCCTAATGTGCTTGCTGGTGTACTGCCAGAAGTTGAAAGAGCATTAAAATTGAGAATCTGCTTCTGATTTTAATAGGTGTAGGAATACCTTACCCAGGTGAAACCAAGAATAAAATTTTTCTCTTTTAAGTGTGTGTTTTATGTGCCTTCCATTTCATGCTGCTTTTTCTATTTTTATATTGGTACGATAGTGCAACTGTAGTAAAGAATGAGATTGGGTGAGTTTTTAACAACCTCTGACATATCCTAAAGGCTACATGTTTGCTTGAACTGTCTTGAAAATTATTTGGTCTCATGGAGGATGAGGGCAAATCTGAGTAAAAGATTCTGACCCTTTCAAAAGTGTTATTTAAAAGGCGTAATAGCTAGGGTTGTCGTGAGGATGCAATTTGGGGGGTGGTGGGAGTGTTCTTAAAGTGGTATAGAGAGTGAGAAAGTCAAAACTAGGACTCTTGGAAGCTAGAAATTTTTATAATTTAGGGTAGCTTTCTGCTGATGTAACTGAATGGCTAGAGGCAGTATGTTGTTGTCCTTCAACATGACCAACACCTGCAAGTTGCAAATTCATTTCTGTTCTTAACAACTCACGTGGGAATGATTGCTGTACACATTAGCTGTTCTCTGCTTGATTCTGTAGAGATCTCTGGAAAGATTTTGTCCTAAGTGAAGCTGCTAGCTGATACACCAAAGTGCTTCAATGGCCACATGCTTTTAGGTGAAACGGGGTTCTGAAAGCGATGCCAAATGTTAGAAAACAGTGCAGGCTTTTAGCCTTCCTGAAGACTACTAACATTTAGGAAACCTTCAGTAATGCTTTAGAAACCTTGCAAATGCCATGGAAAAATCAGATGAGAATGAACGCTGTAGGAATGATGTCATAAAACATATTCTAAAACCTGCAAATCATATTTCAGGACCATTTCCATTTTTATTAAAATGGAAAACCAGATGAAACTGAAACAATCGTTCTCCAGTGGCAGAAACGAGTCATAGATAGATCTAGTGGAGTGACTTTGGGATATTTGGTCCAGGAATGAATAAAAATCCTTCCTTAAAAGGTTTTCTTTCTTTTATTTAGCCTCAACACGATGGAATATCTCCCCGGATGTTTAAGGCTTTTATAAGTAATGGCCATCCAGAATTTTCCTCTAATAGACAACAAGATGCACAGGAATTTTTCCTACATCTTATAAACCTAGTAGAGGTGAGAAAATCTGAATTACTGCTTCTTTTCCCTGGTTGTATTAGACAATGAGGGCAGAGCTGTTATTGAGTGGCTCATTTTTTTTTTTATTATACTCGTTAGCCTTGGATGTGTAGCAAATGGCAGTAATTAAAATTATTTTTGTTTAGAAACATTTGTTTCTTTAAGTCTCTCTTCTCTTTACTTCAGACTCTTGCATGACCGCACACAGGGCCAATGCTGCTGCTAACAGCTGTAAGAGATAGAGAGGTCAAGCATCACTGTACAGGCTATAAGATTTATAAACACATGTGACTGTCCTCTTAAATTGCTGTTCTTTTTATGATTACATGCTATCCATTTGTTTACCATATTGAAGTCTGTCTTGGAATATTAATGAATCGGGTATTATTACTATTATTCTTCCAAATTGATCTCATCATTGGGAGCAAACTGATTACCATGTCCAGTTCTTTTACAAATCCCAGCTGTATGTCATTGAATCATTATGGGAGGAAGGACTTTCCCTGCTGAAAGCAAAGTGACTATTTGTCAATTGAATATTTTTGTAAAAAATGTTAGTTCCACTGAGCTCCAGCTCAGTGCTATGTGTAAAAGAATCAGTACTGTGAATTTTAATGCTGTCTTTCTGAAAAGGAAATTTACAAATACATGCAGTTTTGATTTAAAGCATTTCTTTTTTGTCCATCCTTCCTCCCTCTTTTTCCCATTTCCCCCAAGAATCGATGGTGTTTATTCATCTGTTACAGTCTGGATTAAGTTGTTCACACTTCCATGCATAAAGTTCCACATCCCAAAACACATGTACTGATTATGGGGTGGTTAGAAGATGTTTTTCTGGTTTTTGCCTGATAACAGACATTAACATGAACAATAAATAGGAGGTATATTATTTGTATGACATTCCCGTCTGGATAATGAACTACAAGTTGCTTGTTCTGTTTTGGTGCAGATTTGGAGTGGTAGGAGCAATTCTATTTGCTGAAAGGATGCTCCATGTTATTTACTCGAGCTTTCTCTCTTTATTGTAACCTGCCACCTTCCTACCTTCTTCTGGTCACCTTGACTCAGATTCATTAGGTACACACTCTGCAAGTTACTATGGGTAGGAAGATACTGCTGTGTATGCAGACATTGTGGACCTCAGTGGGATTCTCTGTGGGTGCAAGAGTTCTGCATGCAATAAAATGCAAGCTGAGCTGCCAGATCTGGGTGCAAAATTGGTGTCTTTGTGCTTGTCATAAAACAGCCAGCATCCTTTGCGTTCTCTGGTTGTTTTAATGATGCTCACTTCAATGATTGGATCTAATATTCTTTTCAGAGGAACCCTGTAGGTTCAGAAAACCCTAGCGATGTTTTCCGGTTCCTGGTGGAAGAACGTACACAATGCTGCCAGTCCAGAAAGGTCCGCTACACAGAGAGGGTGGACTATATCATGCAGTTACCTGTTGCCATGGAGGCCGCGACAAACAAAGGTAAAGAAGGAATCTGGTCTATTGACTGACCTTCTGGTGACTGTCTCAGTCATGCAGGAATGAAGTTCTTGCCCCCGTGTGGTCTCTTTATATGGATAGAATGGTTCAAGGCGATGTGGCAAATCAAAGCAATGAACTGATCAGGGGAAAGTTACTTGGTTTGACTTTCTTTAAAGGAGATTGTAAACATACATCAGTTTGGGGCTTTACTATCCCTGCTTATATTTTTAGGGAAGAAGGATTCTACCTGGATATTCTTGGCAAGTTTTCAGACAGATTTTTTTCTCAGACTGTGGGGCCACCATTAAGTGTCACCACTCAACAACATATCAGCAGGAATGGTAGCAGTTTGTATGACAAAGATGTCGGAGATTTCTGATTTAAAACTGTGACCTGGATTTGGCCCAGGGATCTGACCCACCACTTGTACTACAATTTATTTACCCTTCGTTTTTTTGTATGTGTGTGCATGCATGTGCCCAAAGATCCCCATTAGGATTGGATTTTCTTTGTCCTGGACAGTGAACCAGTATATAAAAACTCCTTAATTCTAAGAAAGGAACTGAACATACTAGCTAATGAATGTCTAGTAAAAACAAACACACACTTACAAATAATGAATAATAAAAAACAACCACCAAAAAACCCAAATTGGCACTGTGTTTGTTAGCAGCAGATTGTAAGATCTAACATGATAATAGAGAATAGGGCCATAAGATAGTTTGTTGTCTATAAAGCCAAAATACACAATCTGGATATCCTGGGCTTTAGGAGAGGAGGGAAGGAGGATGAGGTGGTGGACATTGATTTAATATACAGGAGCGGTTTTTTCATGCCTGTGAGCTGCCTGAGAAAGCATACTTGTTTTTAAAGGAGGAAAAGGCTGAGGAGGGTAGAAGACTTGGAAGCAGGAAGAAGGACTGACAAATCTTGGTTATTCTTGCAATCAGCGGTGAAGAGTCTGCAGACTAACATAATGTATGCTTGAGGTAGAAGTGAAGGGGACATCACAGGAAGAATAGAAGGGGGATGTGCCTCTGGTTTCCTACATAATCTCAAAATTTAAAATATTTTGAAGCCAGAAGGAACTATTCTGATTAGTTGATCAGACCCTTTGAAATAGCACAAGACAGAGAATTCCACTTGCTGCATTTCAGCTGTTGTCACTGGACAATATATTTTAAAAAGACCATTTTGACTTGAAAAATTAAGTCTTGGAGGACTTCACAGTCTTCGTTCATCAATTTCAGTGATGATGCTTTTGATTATAAAAGAGCATGTTGTTTCCGGGTACTGGCTCGGGAAGTGTATTAGTTTATGAATTTACCATATGGCACTGCTCAATTTACCAGTGTCAGGATTCTTTCTAGATCATGCATAATCCTCTCCTGTCTAGAAAGTCTGATGACACAGATGGCAATAATTTTTCCAAGTCAGACTGAGCTGATAAAGTGGGTAGTTGGTGTTCCTGTTAACACAGGATTCTGGCTGTCATCCAAGGTTTTAATTGCCTATTGCCCAGTATTTCTAGTTCTGTGTTTTCACCATGAACAGAAACGCTCAAAGAGCTGAGGTTTTAAGTGTAGCTCCTGACCCCAATGCAGACAAAAAGATTTCCTGTCTAGTTAAAGCCATGTAAAAGTTTTATTGATAAGTAGGGTTTGCATTTCTAAAACTTTCAAAAATAAGACTGATGAGGGATGTCATAACCACAACAACGTTCATTTAGCTTTTAGTGTCATGTGTATTTCTCAGATGAATTAATTGCCTATGAATTGAAGAGGCGAGAAGCAGAAGCTGCAAGGAGACCTCCACCAGAGCTTGTCCGTGCCAAGATCCCATTTAGTGCATGTCTGCAGGCCTTTTCTGAACCAAGCAATGTAGAGGATTTCTGGAGCAGTGCCCTTCAAGCAAAATCTGCAGGAGTTAAGTAAGTGTGTGTCTGGCTGCCTATTAGAAACCTATATAGTAGTGCTCTGTGCTTATCTTGCTACCTGGATGCGATGCAGAGAGAAATAAACAAAGGCGTAGTGGGCTTTGGTGTTATGTTAGTGTTGGGGCTCGTAAGTGTGAAGTGCAGATCAAGCCTAATGAGAGTTGTAATGACCGGTTGTGCAGAAAATCAATTGTTCTCAGCTGTCAGACTCCAAGTGGTGATGCAGTCTGGTTGTTGAGAGCTTGAACTTTAAATGCTTGTAGCTTAATTTTCTGCCCACATTTTAAAATTGGATCCTATATATCAACTAGTGATAGAGCTCTGTATTTGTGAAGTGCTGTGCTTGAAAACTTTGGGTTTATTATCTTATTACATTTTGTGTTATTTACTGTTTGTGTTTGAATTCCAACCCATCACTTTATATGTTCCAGTGTTTGGTTGCATCTGTTAAGTTTGCTGTCACTTACATGGGACCGCGGTACAAGATGGACATATAAAAGAAGGAACATGTCTTGCTTTTTTTTAGTCAGGTAGATAAGAGAACCAAGAACATCTTGGGCTTAAAAAAGCATTAAGAAGAAATAGAACAGCAGGGAGAGATCAGTGCAATTTTCAGGACCCGTATTTCTTGCTGAGAACAAGAGTTAGTCTCTTACCCATTCCATTTTTATGTCAGCAGCAAGGAGTGGTTGAAAATCGGGCTCTGCAAGTGGTTTGCTGTGGATAGGTACCTTCTATTTTTAGATCACTTAACATATCAGTGACTCGTTGCTCTCTTAGCATACAGTTTCACTGACATTGCATTGAAAATTGGGAGATAAGTGCACTTGGTGGAGAAAAATGCAACAGAAATTAAAAAAGATTTTTTTAATTAACTCTGAATGTATTGGAAGAACATTCTAGTCTTTAAATAGATCCAGGGTTAATTTGTAATTTAGCTGTTCCTTATCCCCGTGGTCTTTAAAAGCATTGAAAGAGGAAGAATAATTTGCTGTTTAAAATTCAAAAGTTTTGTGCTGCAGATGGTGAAGTTACTAAAATTTCAAGGTGGTGCTAATAAGAATTTAGAAAGTAGTTATTTATAGTGTGGTAGGAAGGCTTTATATTTGTGATGAGTTTGCTGTGTTTTACCCAGAGTTTGATGAATTAGAAGAAAGGATGGTATGTGTGAATGGAAAATAAAATGAAGGATGCAGGAGATTACATGTGGGGAAAAATGGGATCATAGAGAAAGCAAATGGAGGTACATATAATGTTACACTGTGTTCAAGATTAAACTTTTTCTTTTGACTAAGTGGGCAAATATCAGGGATCCCCTTAAACTCGAGAGTCATCCTCTATTTTGGTAAATACTGTAGTGGCTCAATAAGAGTATCGTGTGGGTTTTTTATGCAGCACTTTCATGTGAAAAACTACAAATGTCAGGGGTTTTTATCTTTGCTTGATGAAATGCTTTATAGATGGACTGATACCTCATGGACAATGCTACTGTTACTAGAAAGGGAGTGAATAAAATGCAGATTTAATTGTTATTCCATTTTCTCCAAGATGTGTTTTAAGTCCATGCCCTGAAGTTCCAGCCCACATGTCATTCAAAATTTATTTCCTGACATTCAACTTCAGAACAATTTGAGTAAGCAAGTTTAATGTTACTTGTAGTTGGTTTTGGTAATCTACCTACAAGCTGGATTGTCTGCAAGGGTTTGGGCTGGATTCTGGACATGAATGTATAGAACACTACTACCATACTTCTCCACTGTACTTGAAAACCTTTTTGTGAAATTTATGAAATCCATCACTACTGATCTCACCCAGAGCTAAAGTTACTCATCTCAGTGTGCATGAGGTGCTGAAATCCATGCTGGTCGTGATTTTGGTGCCTTGTTTCAATGAATTGTATTTCTTGTGCTTCTCAGGACTTCTCGTTTTGCTTCATTTCCTGAGTACTTAGTGGTGCAGATAAAGAAATTCACCTTTGGCCTTGATTGGATACCCAAAAAGCTCGGTATGTGCCTTTTATATTTACCTTTTTCTCATTCTATCCAAGATAATCTATAAGGTGCTTTGGTCTATAATGAGGATCTGGCTTGAGTCTTGTTTATACTGTGAAGATCCTAGTTGAATCTTCTTCCCTTTTATGTCAAATTAAACAAATCCATCAGGTCTGTGGAGTTAAATTACAGTTTCATGTAGTCTGACCTCTGAGTTAAATTGTGCTTTAGTGTTCCGAATTTCTCAAATAACTGTTTTCAGGAGGAGAGTCCTGGCTGTGTTTGTACCTTGAGTACCAGAGTGCCCTCTCTGAAAGGGTAGATTGCACCATGAGGTCATTTTGCTGGATTTATAAGCTTAGCCTGTTTCTCTGCTTTTGTAGATGTTTCTATAGACATGCCAGATTTCCTAGATATCAACCATCTTCGGGCCAGGGGTCTCCAGCCAGGAGAAGAGGAACTTCCAGATATTGCTCCTCCCATTATCATTCCCGATGACCCAAAAGGTATTTACTGACTTCCTCTCTCCTGATTCTCTTCTGTGTTCCCCTTTCCCTGTATCACATGCTGATTCTCTTTAGTCTTCACCTTTTGGAGGTATGAACAAAAAAGGAGCTCAGTGCTTCTGTAATTGAAGGCTGTTACAACACCTCACTGCCTTTTTTCCCCTAGTTCTTCCAGCTTTTCTGCTTTGATGTTTTCAGGATTTATGATTGATGCTGTTGCTCTGGACTTTCTTCAAATAATTAATATTTTTATGAAATTGATGTGCCCAAAGATAGACATAATATTTTGCGAAATAGATTATTTTGCTTGCTTTACTGGCTATAGTCTTGTACTTACCCTGCTGTGTGGTGATTGCCTTTTTTGCAAGAGTATAGTGCTGCTCAGTGGAGCAGCTTGTGCTGCGTGATGATCTCTTCATCCGTACCAGCGGAATTGTTCCGTGGGTTCCATGTGCATGGGTGACTATGCTTACTTAAGGGTGAAGGCCTTGTGCTCATCCTTACTGAGTGTTGATTGGTATCTAGGACTTCAGTGGATAGAGAAGTGTGTGAAGACCTCTACCTTTATGAAAACCAGCTACACGCAGAGAGCATCTTCTGTCCATTCGTTGACCTTCAGTGCACATTCATGACTCGCTTTCAGTAAAGTCACTGCACTTGCAGAGCCTGGTGCAAAGGACTTGGTCTCAGACCCCTACACTGAGTCTCATGACGGGTGTTAGAAGTTGGGTAGAGCATTAATCCACTCATTCCCTACATTTGCATAAGAGGCGTTACTAAACCGCTCTTATCTTCTGAGCGCTTTTGTACTAGATTTTGTCTAAAACCTGGTGATAAACTAGTCTGGGTGGTACTGTAGCTAAATCAATCTCTCTGTTCTTGGGTACGCCCTTGTGTGGTATATGGTCCATCCCGGTCAGACGGAATTTTAAAATCTGTCAGTTACTATGATTATTTGCTGGAGGATTTTAGTGTTAGAGTGCTGATAAAATGGTCTTCTGTTCAGTCTCAGAGTTTACCTGATAACTTGAAACACTTTGGTTTAAGGTTCAACAACAAACACACCTTGTCTGCAGAACTGATTCATTCACAATACAACCAATACCTGATACACAAAGGACTACAATTTAAGAAAACAGCTTTCCAAGCACAGATTAAGATTCAAAATCTTATTCATTTTTAAATTACAAGAATTGTTAGGTTGCAGTAGGCTCTAGCAGCTGTGCATGCATGCGTAGTCCACTTCTCTGGATGTACGTGGGCTGTACAGCCCATTAAAAAAGGCTCTGCCTCAAGGAGCTGATGTGAAACTGCAGACCAAAATATTTGTAGAGCAGGAAGAAAGAGGAATGATTAACGTGCTATGCTGCTTTTTTTCTTAAATACTGTTTCTTTTACACTAAAGTTCACAAACAAGAATATTAGAATATCCTCCTTCCTCGTTCACTGGGTTTCTCTGGAGAATGAAATGGGTTTTATAAGAATATATTTATACAATATAATAATAATATTCTTATATAATATATAAATAATAATATTTATAATAATATTTATATAATATAAATAATGTTTTTATAGTGTGACCTTAGACCCAGATTGCTGCAGTTTCCTCTAGATGCCTAAAGTTTGGTTGCCTCAGTATTTAGTAGGAAACCAGTAATGCAACTACTCTTGTGATAAGACTGCCCCATTTGCTTGGATATTTATAATAGCGGTGGTATAATATCAAGCTGTACATATGTGAAAGGAAGCTAGTACCTGAAATCATGTGTTAGAGCAAAGACTACGGAAAAATTCAGTTCTCTAAAGGTTTTAATTTTGTCCCTTTATCTGTAGGCTTCTTACCAAGGCCTATTCTTTTTTTATTCTCTTGCTCAATGGACTGACCTAGTTTTAGTGCAAATGCTTGGGTGATGGTACCTTATTTTTAACAAAACAGATTCTTGCTTAAGTTGGTTTAGCTCAGCCATCAGCTGTATTTCCTACTGGTTTATAGCACCAGTGACACTTTGCTCTGACTTAGGAGAATTACTGAGCAGAAACATCCCTGATCTAATCATGGCAAAAACGTCAGGGGTGTAAGGATGAACATGCCCTGCCTGTGTGAGGTCAAAAGTTTCTATGACTTCAGAAATATGGAATTGTTTTTCCCATATGAATCTACTTAGCTTTTATAAAAGTCCTTTCTTCTGTTTTTCTCCTTTCTTAATTTTCAGATCGTGCGATGAACCATTTTGTGGAGTGTACGTATCTCATTTTTCTGAGACTGGTATTTCAGCTGCTTAAAAAACTGTCGTGCTTTTGCTCAGCTAATGGTTTCTCTGTCCTCAGAGAGATACATGAAGTGTTGCCCTGCATGCTTCCAGATAACAGCTGATTTCTGTACTTGTTCAGCTTTTACTTCCATCAGTGCAGGACTCTTAAGGGGTCTCTAGGAGCATCAGTGCAGCCAGAATATGAGCTGCTCTTGTATCTGCTGCTCATCAGCAGGATTTTGCAGTTCTGGGAGGGTCACAGCTGCATGATCCTGGCTCCCTCTGTACTCTGATCTCAGCTGAAGCTGTCAGGCCCTGTCATTCAGAGATGAAGTTCAGGTGGAGACTGATAGATCCAGCAGCTGTTGTTTCTCTCACCTGCAAGATCCTGCCTTTAAGAGAGGTGAATGCTTTTTGCTGACATCTCTAGTTAAGCTCAGCACCTAACTTCTTCACCCCTTGAAATCCAGTGGTGAGTGTCTTTAATAAATAAGTCCCATAGGTATTCATCAAGGTTTAAGGACCTATGTAGATTAGAGACAAAAGATTACCAGTAAATCCATAACAAATACTATAATGCTTTGTACAAGGCTGTTTTCTAATGGGTGTGGGTTTATTGCGGTACTAAAACAAATCCAAGCGATATGTATTGTCATATGTGGCACCATGAATAACAATAAGAAATACTATACAAGGGATGAAAGTAGACTTTTATATTTTAGAGGGTCCTTTCTTGTAGCTCTAGATATTGATGAGTCTTCAGTTATGCAGCTGGCAGAGATGGGGTTTCCTTTGGAAGCATGTCGGAAAGCTGTGTACTATACAGGCAACCTGGGTGCTGAAGTCGCTTTCAACTGGATCATTGCACACATGGAAGAACCAGGTCAGTGACTGGAAGATGTAAGTTTAACTCAACTCCTGGTTGTGTATTTTGGCGGTCAGTAGAAATTTTATGATGTGTGACAGAAACAATGGCCCCCTTCCCCACCCCAGGAAACCTGGAGGTGTGAGTGAATTGGATATACAGATCTTGACCATTATGTGGCATCCTCTGCCTAGAAGAAGACAACAAAACCTAAGCTACACCAGAAGTACACTCTCCTGTCCTCACTGGTGGTGTGGGCCAGCTCTCTGTTTTCCACCCTTTGGCTAGGTCCGTGCTGCTAATGGTGAAGCTGACTTGTGATCAAGTGTAAGTACAAAGAATCCTGTGGTCCGGATGCTTTTCTTCCATATCAGCCTTCCCTAGCTCAGGGTAGAGCATTCATGCCGTACTTAGAACTTGGGCTATCTGCTGATGGGCAGGGCTGCTAGATGTTCTCCACGTCCTATGTTTCATCCATCAAAATTTAGACTCATGATTCAGCCCTGAGTATATCTGAGCACACCCTTGCCAGGAAACTCCAGATTTGGTTGAGTTCACACTTCATTGTGGGCTTTTGTGTTGCTTGTGTAAATGGGGAATGGGTTTCACTTGGGCTTAACTGACATATTTCAGCTATGGAATCAGTTCATTTTACATCTATACGCATATCAGCTGGGTTGTTTACTATTCTGGTGTCATCGTTGCTGTTATACCGTTCTTTGCTACTTTCCTGCAGTTGTTTCACTTCTGTGACGTACCAAGTTGTTCCAGCCTGCTCAGTATGAATTTGTCCACCTAGAGATTTTGTAATGTGCATGCTCGTTTTGTTTTTAAGGCTTTCCATGCATCTAAGTCCCAACCGGGCCAGTGAAATGAACTGACATTGATTTCAGGACTACTTTTGAGGTCCTGTTTGTTGTTCGCTTTCCAGTTCAATGGGGCAAAAGAACAAACTGACAAATGTTTGTTTGTTCCAGACTTCGCTGAGCCATTGGTCATACCTGCATTTGCAGAAGTCGCTTCCAGTGGAGCTGCTGCGTTTGGAGCTGTTGGGCTAGATAACCAACCTCCTGAAGAGATAGTTGCAATTATCATTTCCATGGGCTTCCAAAGGAATCTAGCAATTCGAGCGCTGAAGGCAACAGTGAGTTCCATGAGTTATTGGTAGCACTTGGGTTTCGTTTTATGTGCTTTGTACACCTACATGCTCAGGTACCTTTGAAACGTGCATATAGAAATCCCGTTAGTGGATCGTGCACATAGAAATATTCTGGCAAAGTGTGGGACGCCTGACTTGTCTGGGTTAGAGTGGGGAAGGTGCTTTGTGTGTTTCACAGAATGTTAAAGTGTGGAGGAGAGTGAGGAAAACTTAGCTTTTTTTACCGTCTGTTGAGAAACAACCTGGATGCCTAAAGACTGTGCATCTTCAAGGTGAGAACCTGGGTGCCATGGGGATTAATTGTGGGAGAATTTCTTGTCCATCTCAAGCTTCTACAGAGTGCTTCTTGAATACTATTTTCCATGGAGATAGAGTATGTATCTTACAAGTTTTAAGTGCGGTCGAACATGATCCTTACTCTGTTCAAAGACCGGTGCCAGGGAATCTGTTAAAGGCTGCTCTTTCACTTGTTTGCCTCGCAGAACAATAATTTGGAGCGTGCACTGGAATGGATCTTCAGCCACCCTGAACCTGAGGAAGAAAGTGAGCCTGCTTTGGACATGATGGATATGGAGAACAATGCTAATGCCAATATCCTTGCAGAGACAGGGTCAGAGGGACCCAGGATCAAAGATGGGTCTGGAAGTAAGTTCTCTTTCAGCTTAGAACTGACCATCGTGTTGTTGCATCACACCTACACCATTTGTAGGGCTCCTTTCTGTTTTGCAAGTATTTACTGTGGGTTTTTTGGGCATGATCCAGACAACTTACTTCCAATCTTGCTTCTGGGGCTGAGTCCAGCTCTGTGGGGCTGCTAAGTTCTGTGGCCTGTGTTTGCTCAGAGTACTCTTTCCCTGGATTCACTGAATAACCTGAGTTCTTGTTGCCATAGCATATAAATCCCTCTTGGCCTAGCTTTACTTTTTGTTTTGTTGCTGTAAGATAAAGACAAAGAAAAGCGAGAATGTTTAAATCTCCAGAGGTTAAGCATCCTAAGGATAACGCTGCTGTTACAGACCACCTGAGTTTCTGTCCTCCTGTGGTCTGATGGGAGATTTGATAATACCTTCAACCAAGTTTCTTATTCTAAATATGGCAGGTATAGTTGGTGTCCTGCATGTACTGCTTTGCTATTTTCTTTTGTTGGTTTTTTTTTTCCTTCCTTTAAGGTCCTTAGTCATACTACTGATAAATAAACCACAAGATGGGGCTAATGTATGGCAGTCAAAGTTGTGAAGTAGGCAAAGAACCTATTGTAAGTGTAAAAGCACTAGAGTACAATACATTTCTTTGTTTCTAACATTATGAAGACCAGCCTTAAGTCTCTTGGAGACATGGGAAACATTGATTATCATTAGGTTAAAAAAAAAAAAAAGATTTGGAATAATTATTTTTTGTGGTACTTAGCCTTTATAGACTGAGACCATTTACTGAGTGCCTGAAATCCTGGTAACCAACATGATACTGTAAAATGGCTCCAGAAAGCCCTCTCCACCAAAATCCAGGCCCCTGTTCTTATGCAATATCCTGAAAGAAGGTACCCTTTTACTTTTGGTGGTAATTTGGGTGAATGGCATGAATGGGTGGGGAGCAAGAACCAATGCTGAGTTCTCCAGAGACATCAAGCACAAAAATTGTCCTCCTATTTAAAGGAAGCGGTTTCTTTCCTGTCCTCTCTTTTATGGGCTGCTGAAATATAAACTTCTGGGTTTTGTTTAATTTATAGGGGATCTATGATCACGCTTATGACATAGCTAATTTGTGTGCAGAACAAGCTCTGTATCTGGCACTTTCTGTGGTGCTGTCTGTGAGCTGGGAATGAAGCTGCTGTTTCGTTTTTCTTGGCAGTGGCTGTGATCACAGCCCTGCTGTATGTGCACAGATCTACGTGGGTTTGATTTGGATTGGTTTGATGTTTGACAGTGAATCTGACCACTAGTTGAAGTGAGAATTTGCTGCAGTCTTAACAGAAGCTGTGTTTGGGGATGCAGAGTCTGAGTTAGGAGTGCTTAGCTGCTTCTCCAGTGTTAGAAAGTTTCCCCTGGAGTCATACTGCAATGTTAGCAATAAAAGACTTATAGTCCCATTTGTATTTCTTAAACAGGATACGAGCTGTTTGGGTTCATCAGCCACATGGGAACATCCACAATGAGTGGCCACTATGTTTGTCATCTCAAAAAAGAAGGAAGGTGAGTGCAACTGGGAGAGACACACAAGGATGAACAAAATATTTTGAGGTGTGCATCTGTACAGAGCAGGGTGTGTATTCATGGCAGACAAAACATGCCTGTTGTTACAATGTGTGTGTCCCCCACCAAAGAAACGAAGATTGTTACAGACTGTAGGTGTGATGAGTCAGTTCTGATTCTGCTGAAGTCTATGATGAAATGTACCATTGGCTCTCCTGTGCTGCTTGTTCCAAATCTCTGCTTGTTTTGGGACATCAGCTCTGTATCTGCCTTTGTTTATCTGAGCTTCCCCCAACTTCTTTTGATTCCCTATTAGTAGAAACCCATCAAACTATGGGCTGATGCTAGTACTGCAGTGCTGATCTTGGCTGTGATTTTGGTGTTATCCTATTATTTGGCATTGGGAATCCCTGATTTTCCTTCATTTGAACTGTAGCTGCACATTCCTCTTCCTTTTCAGTTCCTTACTCTGCCAGTAAACCTGCTTCAGCTGTTTCTCTGATCTTTTGTCTTGTTGCAATGCCTAATTTTAGATTTTAAGATCTTTGAAGTTTGGGTCTGAGAAGTTCCCGATAAACTTATGCACATGGAATGTAATCAATCTTGTTTTCATTTCAGATGGGTGATCTACAATGACCTTAGAGTCTGTGCCTCAGAACGACCTCCCAAAGACCTGGGCTACATTTATTTTTACCACAGGATACCAAGTTAGGCCTCAAATCTCTTACCAGGCCTTAAGAAGCCATAAGCCTTTTTAACCTGCCCAAAAAAGCATACAATAAAAAAGAAAATCTAAAACCAACAAAAGACCCCTAATCCTTGGACTGCTAAAAAGCAAAGGAAAACATGGGATATTTATAGTTATTTAAAAACAGTCATTTGGTGCCACCTTAAATGTTAGAGGGAAAATTTCTACTAGGTGATGTATAGTATGTTTTAAATTTATACACCTTAAAGGATACATTAAGGCCGTGCAGATTACTGGTGGAGTTTGCATCTAGTATATGGAGAAAACAGAAGTGTCAGAGTTGAACAAAACCAGCCCAGGTCAGCCCAGCTCCTGCCTGTTCTGTCCATGCATCCACTGAAGACCACAAAGAAATATTTGCGTCTTTGGAAACTGGGAGCCAGTGTTTTCAACCGGAGTCCAGATCACTTTGAGAAATCATGTCACGTATAAAGTTCGAGGGAGGGGGTGTGTGAGTGGTCTCCAAAGCAGAATGTCTTATTTGAGAGACTATTTTTGGTACAGTGAGAAAAGTCAACTAAAGTTATATCTGTTGGAATTCAGTTTTATAGTATTTTGGTTTGCCGTTTTCATGCATAAACCTAAGAAACTAATGGAGATGGAAGCAATCTCCTGTCAGTGCCCTGTACGTTTTCTGCCAAAGAGAAATAGTAATTTTATTTTCGCAGATATGCGTTTCTTCATCTTCTCTGGAATGTTTGTTTTGCAGCTTCTTCCAACAGATTCAGGATTACAGATGGCTAAAAGAAGCAGACTTTCTGACTACAAAGTTAAACACATACCCTCAGGGAAGGCAAGGCTATGTAAATTTTATTTTCTTATGAAGGAGGTAAAGAAGGGGTTAATGTCTCATTATATTTATTTCAAGGAAATTTGCATCTAGTCCACTCAAATTCCAGCTGAAATTAACTCCCTGACAAAGTGCTCACAGTGTAATTCTGCCAAAGATTGCTTCAATATTTAGTTCCATCCATGAGTGGGGGAAATTGCTTAGCAAAATTCCTGATTTATTGATTTGCCCCTCTCTCCCTTTAAAAGTTAACCAAAACCCAACAACAACAAAACTCAAACAACAAAAAAAACCCCAACCCACCTTGAAATGATGTTTCAGCTTTCTTAAAACTTGCAAACACACCAATAATCTGACATCCTCAACAGACACCTTCTAAAAGGGGGTTTATGTCTCTGGCAGGGATGAAGGGGTGGGTAGGTAGAGGCTGGCATTTCCTGTCCTTTTTTTTGGTGTTATTTCCGTTTGTGTCACAGGCAAGAATATGTATTTGGGTTTTTAAACTGTATTTGAAAACACTAATTCTAGAAAAAACACAACGATGAGTGCGAAACCTTTCATGATTCCAAAAAAACCCCAAAGGTTTGCAGTGTTGGCCAATGCTTAGAGACTGTTGCTGGAGCTGCCTCATATAATCCTACTGAGCCCTCAAAATAAATTGGAACAGGAAAAAAAAATTAAAAAAAAAAAAAGAAATCCTCCTTACAGAGTGCTAGAGAGGCAGGGAGGTGTAATTACATTTTCTCTGCAGTCAGTGCCTGCAAGTTTAATAGCAAAATTCGGGCAGCTACACACTAAGAAGGGAACCCAAATTAAAAATCTGATTATGAGTAGGGCATTTTATTTTTTCCAGCGTTTGGGGAAAAATAGTTCTTCCCTCTAGTCATATAGCCTCATGCAGAGCCAAAAAACACTGTTGATTTTTTTTAAAATCAGTTTTTGGTCTTAAAAGATTGAGAGAAATTCTAGTGCAATAATTCTGTAGAGTAAATGGTGCCTAATTGCTGGGAAAGCTTCCTGCACTTACTGACACAAAAGAACAGCATCCTAGCACATTACTAAGTGGCTCCTGCAAGATTCAGCTGCCTTGTAATTATTGAGCCACCAGTTCTGGACAAAATAAAAGCTGCCAGTAATCTTTTTTCTTTTTTCCAGGTTTTGAGTATTTGTGTATTTCACCAGAAAATGCTAGATTTTGAAAATGAGATCAGCAAATAATGCAGTGATACATCTATTTAAAGTGAAAGAACAAAACTTCTGTATAGCTATGTTTGTGCTTTGTCCCTCTGGCAGTAGAAAAAGGACAAAAGGCCCCTTTTTTCCCCCCCCTTTTTTCCCCCCCCTTTTTTCCCCCCCCTTTTTTCCCCCCCCTTTTTTCCCCCCCCTTTTTTCCCCCCCCTTTTTTCCCCCCCCTTTTTTCCCCCCCCTTTTTTCCCCCCCCTTTTTTCCCCCCCCTTTTTTCCCCCCCCTTTTTTCCCCCCCCTTTTTTCCCCCCCCTTTTTTCCCCCCCCTTTTTTCCCCCCCCTTTTTTCCCCCCCCTTTTTTCCCCCCCCTTTTTTCCCCCCCCTTTTTTCCCCCCCCTTTTTTCCCCCCCCTTTTTTCCCCCCCCTTTTTTCCCCCCCCTTTTTTCCCCCCCCTTTTTTCCCCCCCCTTTTTTCCCCCCCCTTTTTTCCCCCCCCTTTTTTCCCCCCCCTTTTTTCCCCCCCCTTTTTTCCCCCCCCTTTTTTCCCCCCCCTTTTTTCCCCCCCCTTTTTTCCCCCCCCTTTTTTCCCCCCCCTTTTTTCCCCCCCCTTTTTCCCCCCCCTTTTTTCCCCCCCTTTTTTCCCCCCCCTTTTTTCCCCCCCCTTTTTTCCCCCCCCTTTTTTCCCCCCCCTTTTTTCCCCCCCCTTTTTTCCCCCCCCTTTTTTCCCCCCCCTTTTTTCCCCCCCCTTTTTTCCCCCCCCTTTTTTCCCCCCCCTTTTTTCCCCCCCCTTTTTTCCCCCCCCTTTTTTCCCCCCCCTTTTTTCCCCCCCCCTTTTTCCCCCCCCCTTTTTTCCCCCCCCCTTTTTTCCCCCCCCCTTTTTTCCCCCCCCCTTTTTCCCCCCCCCTTTTTTCCCCCCCCCTTTTTTCCCCCCCCTTTTTTCCCCCCCCTTTTTTCCCCCCCCTTTTTTCCCCCCCCCTTTTTTCCCCCCCCTTTTTTCCCCCCCCTTTTTTCCCCCCCCCTTTTTTCCCCCCCCCTTTTTTCCCCCCCCCCTTTTTTCCCCCCCCCTTTTCCCCCCCCCCCTTTTTCCCCCCCCCCTTTTTTCCCCCCCCCCTTTTTTCCCCCCCCCCTTTTTTCCCCCCCCCCCCTTTTTTCCTCCCCCCTTTTTTTTTTGAATGCCCAGTTATATCCCAAGGAAGTCAAACACAACATCTTCCCTCTTGCCTCATGAAGTTAAAGGGCTATTTATAAACTAACAAGATCTGGTGGCCACTACCTTTTTATTTAGAAACCTTGGGTAAATAAAGGCCGACAGAGTAGTTCCCATGTTGATTATTAAACTGGAAACAGGGCTGGTCTCGTAGGATTGAGGATGCAGCTTGGACTCTTGCAAACCATTTCACTGGTATGTCCTAAAACTGAAATGCCTGTGGGACTGATGGATCTCGGTGAGTAGGAGGCATGCTTGGGAAGTTGGCAGGTGATCAACTGCAACTGGTAAATGAACGGGGAGAGCCATTCACTGGCTGTGATAGGTGAACTGTAGCAGCTCAGCTTCCGAAATTCTTTTCAGTTCATCACTCTTGTGTACTGCCTGCCTAAACTACCAAGCGAGTCAGAAGTGCAGGGAGCAATTTAGAGGAAAGGCTTATGGATCTTCTAAAATTTAGCACTTGAAAATATGTTAAAAGTTCTTCAGCTGTTTGAGGAATTACTTTATTACCTCCCAAAGTAGTGGCTTTCCTCCTGTTTCAAATGGCCAGTTAGGTCATCTCGCTTTTGCCATGGGATATGTGCGAGGAACATCACGAATCTGGAGGAGCAGGATGTAAACTCCTGTCTCTTCAGCCTAATGCAGGGGAGAGGAGTTTGGTTGTTTAGACTTCAGCATGCAGACTGAACGCTCAAACTAGTCATCTATTGAATACAGCCTGTTTAACAGGCTTTGCCTGCTGAAATTTTCATGCTGACAACAATTAAGTTGTGCTGGGCCAGGCCTCCATGCACCACCTGGGCAGCGGCTGGTGGGGAAACTCCATGTATCTGGGTACTGTAATAGCTGTTGGGGGTTAGGTGTGCTGAGAGCTTCCTGACAAAAAAAGGATGGAGGAAGAAAAATCACTGTGAGCTGTTTGAGACAATCTGACCTGAGAATTATGGCAAACCAGGACTTGGCAGCAAAGAATGCTCTTATTTCTTGGACTGATTTTTACTTTTTTGTATGATACATTCAGGTTAGGAGAGTGGAAGGAAGAAGAACAACTCAAGAACTTTTCCTTGTTTTCCTTTTCTCCTCTCATTCCTAGCAGCATGCTGGATCCAGTAGACCCCTCATTCTGAGTCTCAGTCTCCAGTCTCCAAAACACATGTAGATACAAACTCCTATTCAATTTTCCTAGCGAAAATATAATCAGGATAAAAAATTAATTTATTCAAAGCTATGGTTTAAAAACAAGCCTAGGTGTTTCTGAGCTACTATCACTTGTAATTCTGCTGGGTTCAGTGGCATTACTTCTGACTGACTTTGGTGTGACTGAAACCAGCATCAGCCCAGTTTCTGTGATTCAGGCAGCCTCCAGTGGGTCGTAGCGCACATTCTGGACACAGGTGCAACCAGAGCTTGTTAGGTTGGTTTAGAAGCATCTCCAATTCATTCCTTTTGTTCTCCATCCTGGCAGCAGCCATTTTTATCATCTTTGCTGTTCATGCATTGAAAGACTATGCAAAATATGTAACTGGACATAACTTTTTATTCTTTTTCTCATTGCCCTTCCTACCTTAACGGCTGAGATGAGTTTCTGATTTCTATTCACTCTTCTGTGGTTTTAGTTCTATCCTGGAAGTGTCTGTACTGGTTTACTTTGCACCATTCAGAGTTGTTTGCTTGAAGCACTGTTAACATTTTGGAGAGTATTTGTCTGAGATGAGAAAGGTTGTGAATGTCATTGTTGCCACTGTTTTAAATTAAAAAGAAATATTCTCACATCTTCTCACTGTGTGGATTCTTGCTTCTTTCTTTCCTGTCTGAACTGAAGAGGAGTAGACTGAGTATGTTTTTGCCTCTTTTCTTACTCTTTGTGGTCATGTTTGGTGTTTTACTTAAAAAAACCAAAGCAAGCCAAAAAACCAACCAAAAAACCCTGCATAGGGAACAAAGAGGCTTGTGAAAGTCTTGATTTCTTGTCACTTGTGGCACTTCCATGGATTGAAAAACAAAAAAAAATTAAAAAATCCCCAAGCCGTGAGTGGATATAATACATGGCAAAAATTAGGATTTAAATGAAGATTGATTTTTTTTGTTGTTGTTTTTAGCTTTTAAGCCAGTTGACGTTCTTTGAACACAAGAGTTGGCAATGTTCATGTGGAAGAGTGTTGTCATTTCACCCCCAAATTCCTGCTTTGTCTTGGTCTGTAATTCCTTGTATTCATTTAGAAATTTCAGCTGCTGTTCGGTAAAGCAGGTCTTTTTCCTTGTGTGTAAAGGCTTTATATGGCACTGTGACCATTGGGACTCTGATAGATGCAAGTATAGGCCAAAAAAGAGGAGTGAGGGGTGGCAACCCTTTTGTCTTCTTATAGGATCGTGGCACCGGGAACTGGAGGAGAGGTAAGAGGTATACGGGGCTGTAAGTGACATTTCCTGACAGGGAAGTAGAGGACGTGTGAAGTGTTGAATGATAAGGAAGGTGAAGATGGTTCAGCTCCTGAAGTCCAAATTTAATGATTTGGTTTGGTTTCTTTTCTATCACAGGTGTCCTTTGTGACCACGGCAAGTCACGCTGCACTGTGTTCACACCACTTGTAGCAACTGGAAGAGGTGGGAGAATGTGGCTACATGTGCTCTGTTCAGACTTCATGCAAGAATCTCCTGTGTGGGATTTGTACCCACTAACTTTTGCAGACTTCTTGTGGAAGGCAGTATTAGTTAACTGACAAGTTATCACCCCTGGGCTCCGCTCCCCCTCGCTGAAATGGGAAGTACCTCTGTCCCTCAGGTGTGCCACAAGTGTAACAGGCCCAAGGGAGGCCCTGGCAGCTGTGGTGACAGACATGCCATAAAAATGTTAAAGACAGGTAGTCCATGACTGACAGCTGGTGTGGAGTAGGTGATTATATCTTCAGACTGCTTTACCAGTAGCCTTCCCAGTGACTTCTTGAGCAGTTTTGTGTGCAGGATTTGACACTAATGCTGTTCTCCCAACCCCTGTCTGTGTTTGGCTTTAGGTCTCCAGTGCTGCGTTCCTGGTCTGTGTTTGCTACAGAGCACATAACTACTGGGCGTTCCTGCTGCTGCTTCGTTGGTACATTTGAGCAGCAAGAACTCAACTGACGGTAACGTCTCCTGGCAAAACGCACCAGCGTCAAGAGCGCACGTTACTTGCATCCTCAGGGTTAGGGTGTTTTTAGTGTCAGTTCCCTTTTCCTCTCTTAAGGCCACAGGCAGACAGTTTGCTTTTCTGACAGAGCTTTCCTTCTACGGGCAAACTGTGGCTGTATCTTCTGGGTTTATTTCTGGAGCAACCCACACGTCTATTGAGAGGGTCTGCCTTCAGCTCCGTGCCAACGTCAGCCTGCCTTGTCAAGAGCCTCCCGCTGTACCTGCTACAGCCCCCTTGCTGGCTGTCATCTCTTCTGTCCGCAGCAGTGTACAGGAATTTTATTTCCCCCGCATGTCTCTGCTTATGTTGGTGTCCCATAGCAAAAGCATAAAGATGACGTCATTTCTACTGTCAGCTCTTTCACCTCACCACATGGAAGCCGAAACTGAAAAACACCGGTGGCCAACTCCAACTATGGTTTATGGGGAGTTGTTTGAGTACTGATTGCAGTGACTGAAAGTTTGCTTTGTTTTTTCAGAAAAATTGTTGTAATATTATTACTTCTGTTTTAATTTTGAGGTGTGCTGTTGCATGATCTTCAGGAAAAATTCTGATCTACTTTTTTCCCATTTTCCTCGTTTGGAATGTGTGCGCAATAGCCTTTGGGCCAGACCACAGCCAGTATAAATTCCAGTTGTAAGTATAATTGATCAACATGCTGAAATAAAAATAAATTGTAAAAATAACTCTACCTCAGAGTAATGATGAATTTATGAAAAACGGTAATGAAAAAAGCACCTTCTGGGCTTCATTTTAAGCAGAGAAGCATGTTCACATTGTAAACAATAGGATAGAAGTCCTCATTAAAAAAAATCCTTTATTTCAGTTGGAGTAGGTCCTTGCTTTCAGTTCAAGTAATTATAGTCAAGCCCATTTTCAAATTGAAAAGAGATTTTTAAATATTTGAAGCCACAGACAAAGTTTATTTTTAAAACATATTTAAAAATTGCACAGTTATAAATACAGGTAGATAAATACAATTTAATATGTGGAAAAGAACCCAAGGAAGGCATGCTTCCATTACAGTACAAAAATACTACATTAAATGTGGTGCTCTGCAAATCGTCATCTATGACCTTAGTAAATTTAACACATCCAATATGCACATTGTTCATTTTTGAGGAAATAGATTATTTTAAACAGCAGTGCAAGGAAACATCAAATTAAAGCATCAGTAAACTACAGGTCTGTGTTTAAGATTATACACAGCTGATAATGCACTAAGTATACAGAGGCAAAGTTACCTGTAGTAAGAAACTAATCTTTAACTCCGTAGGTCCTTACATTCAGATTCTCGATCTGGGTCAATATGAACCTTTGTAGCGGAATGTAAACATTCAGGTGTAGGGCTGAACTCCCACCTCCGCATCCACTGCTAAGCCTCGCACCTCCACTTAACTCTGGACACAAAAAGTTAAGTGAGCAATGTAAGCCTTTGCAGCAGCAGGGCTCTTCAGGTGGCCCAGGCGAAAGTATCTGCCAACCCTATAATCTCCTCTTCCCTGTATGCTGGCTTAAAAATAAAGCCAAAAAAACTGATGCAAGATTGCAAAGGTTTTCAAACAGCTTACAGCGTATAGAAGAAGCCGCGCAGAATGCCTCTCAAAACTATATAGTTTTATTTTACTCTAGATATGTTATACTCTCATATAGAAAATATATTTATAAATGTTTTGATTTTTCTGAATTTACAATAATTACTGATATTAAAAAGGCTATTTAAATTAAAGTTTTAGCCAATGTCAATGGCATTCTCGAAGTGTGAAAGGGGGAAAAAAGATCAAAGCACATTAAGTCTTGACCATGCAAGCTTGCTCAATGGGCTGTCACATGTGCAAGCACTTGTAAAGTTACAGCTTATTTTAGGAATAGATTCCTTCTGTCTCCTTCCCATGCCTGAGAGCTATTTGTGGGCTGAGGCTCTGAAACTTTCTGCGGATTCTGTGACATGCTTGCTTTTCATTTTGCCTACACTTGTTCAAAGTGTCAGTGATCTCTTCATGCATGGAACTCCTCTTATTTCAGCAGTCCAAAACCAGTAGAACTGTAATGAAGGAATCTGACTTCTAGCCTAGATGAGGTTTGGATGGCAGACAATACTGTATTGCATATCCACCATTTTTTTTCACAATGCGCGGTGCATTTTGTCTATCACTTTTATCTGTGAATACTCAGTATTGGTGTTTTATAAACATTTATTACATAAAGTCACTGTACAGACTGCTAAGCTGACACACTGGTGACCAGAAATCTGTTTTCAACTGTGCAGGTTATTCATGCGAAGTAACTAATATGTCTCATTTTTCAGATGCACGTTTGGGCAAAAGAGATCTACGACCAATTTATCTTTTGCTCCAGTTCTCACTGGCTCCACCAGGCAAAGATTTAGGCCTCAGGCTTTGCCTCTGTGGCTGCCAGTAATTGTATCAGTTATTATTTCCGTCATGGTGGCTTTTGTGTTACGGAGGCCCATGCTCTATGGACGTTCCTAGGAACACTTGGCTGATCTGTTGGTGTTGTCAGGGTCCTCCTTTTCATCTGACAGACAGGCCCAGGTTTCCTAAATTGTCTCATTAGCTCTTGACGCTTAACCTGTTGCTCTGAGCTCTCAGTGTCTGCAGCTGAAACCAGGGGATGCAGCAGATACTCGGATCCGGAGAAGTTTTCCATCTACGTATTTCAAACAGGACAGTCAGACGCTGAGCTGCCTTGAGAGCTAGTGGCCAAGTCTGAACAGCCACACGTGCGTAAGTGTAGACTGAGACTATAGTTGTTTCACTGTTTCTGGGAATCTTTTTCTCTACTTTGGTGCTATCCTGGTTTAGACTAGAGAAGAAAGCGTGAAAATCCAAACACCCAGCTTCACTGCGAAAGCTGCGCACGTTTAGTTTTATCATTCTTAAAAGGATGCTAAAACCTGTCTGCAAAAGGTGTTACTACAGATGTCTGTCTTTAATTAAACACTTGAAGTAAAATCCACATCACAAAGTGATTTCTAAGGATGGGATTTAAATGGGCTCTGTGTTTGGTCTAACCTGTTCCAAATGCAAAGTACTTCTAAAAGATCCTCTAGAAGATATTGAACAATAGTTTAAAAATACCCTATGTGTGGGCCTTTGCATGCATTCTGTAAACATATACTCAAGTAGCATTACTGCATGCTTTGCGTTACTATGTAGTTGCATGCAATATTGTCATGTGAGGTCTTGTGTCATTTGAACTGCCCCCTCAGTGTTTCTACAAGTGCCGAGATTTATCAGATCAGAAGAAAATGCCATTAGATGCAGATACGTGGATGTGTTTACCTAAAGAGCAAATCGATTCTTCAAACTGACATAAACCACTCTATTGCAGCAAGGTTTCTGGAGCCAATACAGTATAAAGAGATCGGCAAGAAATGAGCCTTTCATTGGAAAGCCTCGCTCCATAAAGGATCTCTTTGATGTCAGTGCCTGTCCAGCCTGTGCCGTGGTATCGGAGGCCAGCCTTCATCCGGTAACTGAATACATGCACAGGAGCTGACCCTGCAGAGTGCTGAGCACTCCCGTGAAGACTACAGACTTTCAGTGTTCAGCAGCTTGATGGATCAGGCTTATAGGTCATAAATGCTCATAAAGCTTTGCAGAGGAGAGGGACAGTCACAAGCTGGGCTTAGGAAAACAGTTTTTAGTTGCATGAAATACAAATTAGAAGAAAGACTCAAAAGCTTGGAATCAATTACCTGGCAGTGATAAATCACCTCTGGAGAAAGAGGGGAGTAACAGGAAGGGGAAAGAGGGGTGGGAGATGATGATAAACCATTGCAGCACCCTAATCTGGTGTCACCTCATCGATGCTGTACAGCTGTTATCCTGAAATGTCTCTTCTCCGCTGAAGTGGCTAGTCTCTCTGTGACAGTGCTTCCTTCCTTCCTTAGACCTGAGCGACCCTGTGTTTGCGTGTTACCTCTCAGTTCACACGCGCGGTGACCTCGCCCGTGCAGCCTGTGAGACAGCAGCAGTCCCCTGCTCTCTGGCAATGCTACCACATGCCGTGGCTAGTATTTGCCCGTCTTCCTTCCTGCCTGGGCCAGTCAGGGTGGCGGGAGGTTTTGACTTGGTCGAGCCCGCAGGGAGCACTGAGAACAGGACCCAGGTTTCCTGTCTCTCGCTCTCGGGCTCAATCTGCTACTGCTCAGCAGCCACCTTATTTATCCTACCTCACGCTTGGGTAGAAGTACGGGTAGATGAATTTCCTCTTCAGAAGGGTGTTAATATGTTGCAGCCTCCTCACATGTTTCCTTTTGCTGTTTCAGGCAAATATACATGCTTGCCACTGAATATTTAAGAAATACCATGAGTAGATCAGATCAAAGCTGTGCCTAATCCTGTCTTCTGCACTGACAGTGCTCAGCAGTGGGGACTAAAGGAGGGCGATAAAGCCCAGGATACTGAAGAAGTCCCCAGAAGCAACAAGAGCTGCTGAGCCTGACCTGTTAGGGTGAGATGAGCTCAGTCACCAGCCACTCTCCTGCACAGACCAGGCCAGAACTGGTGCCTAGTACGAGGAGTTGTGCCACCACCCCCTCCAAGTCTGCTTTAGTCTTTCCCTCACGCAGTGGCTCAGTCAGCGGTATCTGGTTAACCAGCCGTAGGCGACCTAGAACAGGAGAGACCAGCCAGGATCATCTCCAAGAGCGTGCACGGTCTCTTAGGTCAGGCTTTGCAGCCTGCATCCCCCCCAGCAGAACTGCAGTGCTTGTGATCAGCTGGGGGCCTGAGCGTCCCCTGGGGAGGCAGAGTTCAGCCCCGGTGACTGGTCTCTAGGTTTACACAGCCAACCTTCCGTGTGCCAGTCACGGGGGTGTGGACGTGCCTCAGCAGCTGAATGCCGTTTTGAGCAGGGCATCCCAGGATGAACCAAAAGGTACCTGCTCCCTCCGTTCCTTCTGGGGAGGCTACGAGTTGCGTTAGGTTTCCTGTGTAACAGAACTGCTGGGTTGTCCACACGCTAGAGAAGAAAACTCCTACTAGTATCAAATGTCTCTTGTCATTCTGACTCTGAGAAGTCAAGCAGTTGAGGGTTTTGGGGTTTGGTTTTTTTATTGGAAAGGAATAAAATTAAAGCTCCTGAGCAGCTAATTCCTCTGGATAAGGACTGATTGTCCTACATGACAGAGGATATTCTAGAAGAACTTGTGGGATGGCAGGGCATCAAGTAAAATCTAAGCACATATGCCTTTGCTTTACAGCCTCTTCTCAAAGCTGCCTCCCTTCTCTTACCACTTTCCATATTCAATGGCACTGCACCTTCTGCTCTGCCGTATCAGTAAGGAGCTGTCATCACACGTTGCTGTCAAAGCAAAAGAGCAAACTGTTGTCAGCAGCGACGCGCACAGCAGCCCACTTCGCCACAGTGACATTCCTAGCCAGTCCTGGATAAACGAGCCTTAGAGAAAGTTGCAGGAATCAGTTATGAAACACTCCATAGATAAATAGGAATATAGATGCAAACAATGAACTAATAAAGCACTATTGAAAAAAATTCCTATAGCTGTTTTAGCATCTCTGTTCTGCGGGAGAGAGTGAGGGGTAAGCCTTTTATTTTTTAATGAGAATTGATTATGTTTATTTAACAAACTATAGTTGGTGATTAGATGCAGTGATTACACTCTTACATAGAATTTTCCTTTAAGTGGTTGCTCAAAATAACAGGCAGCTGCAAGAAATGTTAGGTTTGTACTGGTGAAACTGTCCAATTCCCACAGAGCTTCTTTCTGTGATCTGCGCTGTTGGTTTTATTTTTTTTTTTTTTCAGTCCAGCTGATCGAGCTGGATTTTTCTTTTAATGCTGTTTATAGGAAATGTGCTACTTGTCCCACTTTAACACATTCCAATAGCTACCCTGCACACTGAATTCCTGACCACAGGTCAATACAGTAGCCATCTAATTACACTTTTTAGCTTTCACTATTGAGGAAAAATATTAAAAATATCAGCAACTGAAAATTACCTCCTTAAAAATTTCTATTCCTGCCTTTGATTGACACATTCACCTTGAGCTAAATGTGTTTGACTGTGGCCGAGTCAATCCTCCATCATGTGGCAGTGTATTGCCCCCAGTACTGCTCCCCATTCATCCAATCAGGGAAAATTAAGATGATGTATATATCTACATTTTTAAGCAGCTACAAATACTGATGTTATCTAAGGATTTACTCTGCTGTCATGGAGGTCACTGAAACTTTTGCTACTGCTTGCTGTAACAGCAGGATCGAATCTTAGTCTCAGTCCTACAAGCGTTGTATAGACCAATATTTTCCAGGGAAAGTTTTCCCTTAAGTGTGGTCTGCAGGCATTAACTCCTATGAAGACTTTTCTTTACTTGCAATAAAGATCTGTGGCTTATTATGTTCTGAAATGACATAATTCACATACAACTTGTATGTGCATGCACATGCATGTACGTGTGTAGTACCTGATGGATGCATAATAGAATAATCTTTCTATTAGATATTGCAGTTTATACTGTATTTGCATTTTTTAAACATAAGAATATTGGAAACCCTCTCGTCACATTT
Source organism: Leptosomus discolor (assembly GCF_034619465.1). Taxonomy (NCBI): domain Eukaryota; kingdom Metazoa; phylum Chordata; class Aves; order Leptosomiformes; family Leptosomidae; genus Leptosomus; species Leptosomus discolor. The sequence goes on along the minus strand of NC_141397.1, from coordinate 57,539,799 downwards.
CAGGAAATGATATTTGGTCCTTTATGCCGACAAGGCTATCCTGTACATTCTGTTGTTAGTAACTAAAATAAAAGCATAGCACTATTTTACAAAAAGAAAGATTAAAGTGCATTAGTACATAGAGAGGTGCCGATCCTGCTGCGAGCTCCTTTGAAGCAGACGTACTCTGTCCAAGATCAGGGATAGCTGGTTTAAACAGCAACAATTCTAGTGCAAATTACCACTTCTGCTGGCAACACTTGGCCTTCCCATAGGTACATGGCCTAATCCCGTAGGCCTCCAGGTACAACGTTCCCCTTAACACTGCACGCAGTTTACAACTCTATGAGCCTGCAGAATTGGGCCCAAATTAATCGAGGTACCTTTGGAAGCAAAAATTTTCTTGACTGCCAACTAATAAATATATTAAACCCAAAATATATCCATTTTGCAGGCATCTGTTTTCAGAGCTATGTCAAAAATGGACGTTGAGAAGACTGTTCAACAAAGAAACCAAAGGATAGGGAATCCACGTTGTAGGGCAAAGTGATGTCAGCACAGTGCAATGAGCTGCTAAGCAGGTTCCTTGGATGCATCGCTTGCCATTCTAATGTGCAGTAACGACTATCTAGGATTGTTCTCAATACGTTTTTCTTTATATAGCCATGTACAGAGAGATCTAGCTTGCACGGGACGAAGGTTCTTCAGAAATGGCTATTTCATCTAGTTCAGGGTTTTGTCAGATTAGCCGCAGCTCATTTCAATCCTTTGAGTTTGAATTTATTTACAATATTTTGTGCTTTTGAACTTTTCCCTTTTTGAATAATGTCCGAGAGAATTCCCCTACTGATCTACAGCCATGATCTTTTGGAAAACGTCGTCATTTTGAGATGAGTAGTAAAAGAGTTCTCTGTTTCCTAATACAATTTAAACAATTTGTGGATAGTTTTTATTACGGCTCTAGATTAAAAGCTCTTAACAGAATGTCTAGATCACCCACATTGGCAGCTTGAAATAGTTCTGGCTGGTCCATCATAGACAGAGCAATTCGAAGTGCTGCCCAAATATTGCCTGATAAAGCAGGATGGGGAACCTGTTGTTGATTCCTGCTCTTTCTTTGCAAATTGAGAGCAGTGAGAAAATTGCTGACAGCCTCTCTGTAGGGGAGAAGAAAAAAGAAACAAGCGATATAATTTGCTTAACAACTACAGTAAAACTTTATACAGTTCTATGCTAGACTCCAGTGTATTATTTTACAATGCAGTTCATCAGTCTCTTTGTGTTATTCTGGCTTGGTTTTCTTTAAACAAGTGGACGTGGCTTGTAGTAACGCAGAGCTCAGTCTATTCGTACCTCTGCGGATATTGTCTTCATTGCTGTGCAGCTCCCCTTCGTCTTAACTGTCTTAAGCTGACAGTTGGGACCCTGGAATATCACCCTTGATTCCTGAAGGATGTACCGAAAGTGGTTTTGACGGCATTAGCTACTTGAAGCAGTTTAACTGAAGTTTCCCTTCAAAAGACAGGCTCTTATATTTTCTTTTAGAAAAGTTCTTAAGCACAGGACTAAGTTTAAGTGTGAGAACAATCCCACTGATTATAATAAGGGTACTTGCACTTAGAGCTACAACAACGCTCAAGCAGCTTGCTGAACGAGGGATTTATTTTCTTTTGCTAGATATTCAGTAGTTCTGTTACGTAGAATTTGTGGAATAAGAAAAGTATCATTGCTTTGTTAGTACTTTGTAAAAAATAATTACAAAATTTTGCAATAGCTGAGATTATGTAGCTGTATTCTGATTTTTTTTTTCTTAGATAGTTCCAATCTTCACCTAGTAGTTATGATCCCCAACTTTTTTGTTTACACATTTTTGTAACTTACCTGTATGCCCCTAGGTTGATGCAGCTTATCCCTAAATTGTATCTGGACCTAATGAAGCCAGGTTGTATTTCTAAAGCACGTGTGTAGGCCTCGACAGCTTCTTCGCTTCGATCCCCATTTGCCAAAGTTGCTCCGAGGCGGTTCCATAATGTATAGTCCTGGTGAGAAAATGAGTTTCTACTGCAGGTGTCAAAAGGGGACACAACAGCTCATTTTTGCTTGCAAAGTAAGGAGGACTTCAGAAAATAACAGTGTCACATCTTTTAATTGACACGCAATGCGAGGTTCTGGCTCATGATTCAGCTTTATGTAACTAGCACAATTAATCAGCACATAGCTAGAAATTGGACATGTATAAATCTGCTTCTAAATGGAACTGTCTTGTAATTAACATTTCTATTTCAGGTATTAAAATTTTAATGGCTGAAGTGACATCTCATTAATATTAGCCTGGTCAAGAGGGGAGAAGGAAAATGGCCTGTAAAGCTAAATTCTTAAAAACGTAAAAGCATAAAATGTACCTCGGGCCGAACAGTCAAAGCAGCACTAAATGCGTCTATTGCTCGGTTAAATTCTCCGTTCAGATGAAAAAGAACTCCAAGTCCCGTCTGCAAGTCAGGGTCTATCATATCACCGTTCTGGTGAGCAGCCTCCAGGTACAAATCCTTGACTTCTTCAAGTAATGAGCTAGACAAGGGCGAAAAATAACTTAAAGTTCCATCTCACAGTTCTTTACAAATATTACAATATTGATTACATAGCCAGAAATTAAAATCCTTTTAGTGGATATATCAGAAGTGATATACTCCGAAAATTTGAAAACCAGCTGCTTCATCATGGCAAAGATTTACTTCCAGGTGCTGTTGTAAACTCATGTCTGGAGTTAAAAAGTTCACCCATATAATGTTGTTCAGCTATGCGATGAAGAGAACAAGTCCTCTAGGGAGCAGCTGAGGGAACTGGGGTTGTTCAGCCTGGAGGAGGCTGAGGGGAGACCTTATCGCTCTCAACTACCTGAGAGGAGGTTGTAGCGAGGTGGGTGTTGGAGTCTTCTCCCAAGTAACAAGTGATGGGACGAGAGGAAATGGCCTCCAGTTGCGGCAGGGGAGGTTTAGATTGGACATTAGGAAAACTTTCTTCACCAAAAGGGTTGTCCAGCATCGGAACGGGCTGCCCAGGGAGGTGGTGGAGTCACCGTCCCTGGAGGTATTTAGAAGACATGTAGGTGTGGCGCTTCGGGACATGGTTTAGTGGTGGCCTTGGTGGTGTGAGGTTAACAGTTGGACTCAACGATCTTACAGGTCTTTTCCAACCTAAACAATTCTATGATTCTATGAAGTCAAAGCGCAGCTATGAACCCAAGTGAGATAACATGAAGGCTTATTGAAACTATTAAAATTGGATGAGTTTCTCAGACGTAAAAGTGTTCTTTACTGGCAAAAATAGTAGTCACTCTTAAGAGGAACGGATCAAGTGACTAGCCAGATCCCTGAAGAAAGATGCCAAAATTTAAGACTTCTGTACCCACTGTAGGCTTCATAAAACCTTTGCACTGACAACACCAGAAGTCAGCAGGATGAGACCAAAGTTAGCAATTAATCAGAACATGCATATTTTATATAGTTTATATAGTTTATATGGTTTATACTAAATTATTTTGTCAAGCCAGGGCTTGTTAGTGATAAGGGAAAAACATAAGGCTTGTCTGCAAAACGAGAAGCAGTGAGATAGCCCTAGCGTTTTAGTTCTGTAAATCAAGTTTATGCCTTTAATGACGTTATCATGCATCTTACAATTCAGAGATATTTATTGTCCTCATGAAATCACGACAAAGGGCTGCCAGCTCATGAATTTTTTTGTTATTTAAAATGGTTGCGAGCTCCCATTACGGTAGGCTAGGCTGAAGTCAGATAAAATGATTACAGTGCCTCTTTGGTTAGAACCAGAATGGCTTTTAAACAAGCAGGTGCCACCTCCCAATATTTTCAGCGAGGTGAAGCCATGTTCCACCACAAAATGGCTGTCATTCCTGGATTTGAGTGGCTTGGTTGGGAAATACGATGAGTAGTAGGAAGAACGCACCCATTTAGAGCAGGATATAGATATGGGCTTGGAAGCAGCTGAAGAATGAATGAGGATGTGGGATGTGGGAATACAGAGGCAGCAGACAGGGTCAGAGGAAAGTGATGGGAGTTGAGAGGAAACGTCTCTTTTTAGCTGTTTTGGTTTGGTTTGGTTTTAACTTCCAGGGATGGCATAAGATACAGCCTTCAGTCACTAAACCAAATGTCCTCTGTTGGCTTCCCACTCCTGCCACTTGAGAGATTGTCTTCCATCATAGGGAACAGGCTGGACTTTTACAGAATAAGGGAGCACAGCATGCACCATCATTTCTAGTGACGTTAAAATTTCCACCATCGAGATTTACACTGCATTTACCTTTCCTCTGATGTCTTAGACATTCTCCTGGTAAGTGCTGGGGACCCTTTTTTGCTTCTCGCTATATACTTGTATTTTGGATTTTGCTTTATCCAGTTTCTTAGAGCTTGATAGGCTTCTTGTTGATGGCCAGTGTTAGTGTAACTTACAGCAAGGGCCATCAGAGCTTTTAAGTTGTTTGGCTGCAGTTCCAAGCACCTGGGCAGAAAATAAAAATAAATAGAGTTATTTTTTTAGCCAAACATGATTCTTGAATCCTTCCAAAATAATCTGCTTAAAAAAAAAATCACTCACACAAGTAAGATCTACCCAATAATGCTTTTAAAGAAGGGACTTTGTCTTATTTTTCTGTGATAAGTGCATTATGCATATATATATATACACTTACACATATGCATGCACATTGCTGTGCATACACACGTGTGCATACCAGTTTTGTTTTCATCCTTCTGGTTATGAGTAAATGTAGGTAGATTCATTTTTACTCTATCTGTCTTGTAAACAAAGAGAAGCTTTACGGTTTGCAGCTTTACAAAAAATATTTTGAAACCAAAATTTCTTCCATCCCTATGAATCTTCTCAGCCACCCTGAATTTTCTTTGATAAAGCTGGAGCCAGTCACCTTGAGTAGTCGTTCTACAGTTATATCCCGCTAACTGAAAACAGAATCTAGTCTATTTTGTGAACATCACTGTTGCTTGTTTCAAAACTGAGGGAATGAGCAAGCCCTAAATCAGGCAACCCCTTGGATTTCTGTCCAGGTGAGCTAAGAAGTTCCATGTAAATCAGTCAGCGCATCCTCAGGTGAAATGACTTGATGGGTAACGCTGCCAGTGCAGCTGCAGAGGGAGAGGGTACTTGCTTCAAACGGAAACATGAAACCCCCCTCCAGAAAGACAATAATAATGCTGATGTTTCCGAACCAACATTCTACATACAAGCATACCGTGACCCTCAGCCTAAGAATGTTGTCAGTTTAGTGTTCAGAGCTGAAGGGAGCTCATTCCAATGAAAACCTCTTAATTAAAGGACAGACTACAGAAAATATGCCAAGTAGGCGGAATATCCAAAAGGCACTTTATTTGCATTATGCCTAATGCATGTTTTTCAGGCCACGTAACTTTTCTTTTGTGCATCTGCTTAAGGCACTAGATTAAATATCGCACCCATTTAATAAAACAGAAATCACTAGTCATCCCTCTGAAGTCACTGAGAAGATTTCTGTATCTATGTCAATGCTCTACTCAGTTAAATAAATGCTTCATGTTACAAGGTAAGTATGATGTTAAATGTACCTAGGGCACCATTGCCTAATACTCATCAGACCCCTTATTTAGCAATTATCTTCATCTACCTTTGGAGGGCGACAATGGCTGCCTGCTCATTCTCATTCTCTGCCTGTGTTATGCCCAGGAACTGCCAGGCCTGCAAAAATAATCATCACTGTGTTATTTCGTTATATACATCCAACTGCAAGCAGAGTCACGTCTAGTATCACTGTGAAGCAGCAGGGTGAATAAAACCAGCAGATCTGTCCAGCACTAGCTACAGATTTTTCTGTGGTGTGCACACCAGCAGTACAGATCAAAGCAGTTTTGAATATCTTCGAGCCTGACAATATTTATAATCCATGAGTGCCAAGGTATTCTGTCAATGTATGATCACATGCTGATTTCCTAAATTTGAGTTACTGCACATTTTAGATATTGCTAGAGTTTTATGGAGACAGTGAAGAACAATTAGTAAGTTGTACAGGTTTAAGGGATTGTAGAAGGTCTGGGGATTCTCTCTGCTGTTTGAAATACCGCTGCTTAATTTAACGTAGCAATAGATTCAAAGAGACCTAGATACTTACACTGTGAACATTTTTTCATATGTATCAGAAAACAGACTTTATATATATATATATACACTCATTGAAAACATCAATATTGCAGAAATTGGTATAACTTTTAAAAGTTTGTCAACATTCTTGTTAAATCAAAAATGTTCATCTTTTCAATAGCAGTGTTTAAAAGGTAGTTTGAAAACATCAAGAAAAGAAGGAAAGGTTTGAAATCCTCTTTTGAATGCTCTTAAATGGCAACATGGAAATGCTATAATTTCAAAACCAGATTCTCATCTTACAGGGAGCTGACCTCTATCTATTTCAAGGCTTACAGCAGCCCAAAACCACCCTTAGCATTCAATCTGTTTCAGTCAGTCATGACTAACGGGCCCTAAAGTCATTCCATCACAGCATGCTAAAGGGAGTCCCCTTTTCCTTTATCAGGAAGAGGCACAGGAGTGAATACCTCTGCATCATTGGGTTCTTGCAGAATAGCAGCCTCCAGGTATAAGATTGTAACTGGCAGATCACCTTCTTTCATTTTTTTCAGTCCTTCCTCAAAAGCACCAGGCCAGTCTTTGAAGGGATTCTCAGTATGGAAATAATAACCCTGGAGATGAGAGATAATGGACCCACGATGAAGCACTGTAGCAAGGAATGGCAGCTCTATCAAATTAAATGACTCACTGTTTTCCAGCAGGATGTAAACATCCTTTGTTCTACGGAAAGAGTAGGAGCTTCCCCATGAAATTCAAAGACCAAAAGTGTTCAAAAACATCAGTATTACTGGACATTTATGTTTCTGCTCTCTATTTTTTACTTTAGCTCTGAAGTTATACTTACTGGTACTCGTGTTGGGCTCTCCTGCTCCCATCAAAAGATAATGGCAACAACTCACAGTGCCTGCAGTAACAGCAGGACTGCGCCCAGCACGAGCCCAGTACCTCCAGTGGGACGGCAAAGAGCACACACCAAGCAGCTGACGCCCTGCGGTACTTGCAGCCCGACGTCTGGTCAGTTAATACCCTGAAATCTTCCATCAACCTTCAAGATACAGCACAGTGTTGCGAGCACCTGAGTTTATTTTAGAATTTCTTTAAATTTTGCCTTTTTCTATTCCTGCCACTGTAGTGTAAAGGGTGTATGCTAATATCGGCTACTTAATATAAACCAAATTAAAGCATACAATGGAGGGAATGAAGAAGAGAGACAGAATCTCTATCATTTGTATCCTCAACAGTGTTTGAATGTGCCAGCCCAGATTTTTTTAGTTGGTGCTGTTCCTTAAGTGCTTGCATTCCAAAGTGCAAATAATCCAGCAGTTTGCTTTGTGATCCTTCCAGCTGAACTCAGGCAGTGTGCAACTCTGAACGTATTCTCACATGGTAAGGTCTTTTAAATCTGCCCTGCTCACAGACCCTCAAGGAGGATGAGCTCTTTGGGGTAGAATTAGATCCCATGTCCAAAGAATTTTACCTTCTCAATGGTGGAGATGGTGACTTGCCCCGGTGCTTCCTGGTTCTCTGAAATCCAGTTTCTGCGAGCCATTTCTTCCCATTCTGCTTGCATTTTATCCCAAAACTCTGTGTCCGACTAGATGAAAAAGAAGAAAAAAGGGAAGAAAATTAACAACAAAACTTTAAAATAAAATGGTAGGCTTTTAATTTCTTTCTACCAGTGGTCTGAGGCTGGCAATTTTGCTGAGCAGTGTTAATTCTATTAATAGTCATACTGACTGAAATACTGCAGCTCATATTTGGAATTCTATGTAATTAAATTTCATCTCTTATATTGGAATGCATTTTGTCAACAGAGAACTCTTTATCTCAGAGGCAGCGTATGTTCTGTTTGAAGCAGGATTTGCAGCTGTTTACACTGATTCTTGTTGATGCTAACAGCAAATTTGAAGGAAATGAACGCTGCTAGTCCCTGGCCAAAAAAAAAAAAAAAAGAAAAAAGAAAAAAGAAAAAATCAGCATGCTGAAGAATAACAATAGATAAAACAATTTAAAAGAGAACAAGCAGCCCACTTTGATATATTCAGCATAATTTTCAGCTATGTAAGAGAGTAATGGCAAAGCAGCCATTAGACAGAGGGTGTTTGCACAAGAGAATTAATACAAATGGGGCTTTTTGACATAGTAAAGAAATCTTAATATTGCACCGTATACTGTGCTGGTGAGAGGAATCTATAAGAGATTATAAAACTGTACAGTAAGATTAACATTCAGCTCAAAGACAAGAGGGAAAAATGCTTATACAAGAGAAACAGAAATGCTGAAAAAAGAATGAGATTTAGAATGTGTAACGACCAGAATGAGGGAACCACTGTGGCTACGACAAAATGATGCCAACAAACAGAAATAGGATTAAAAAAAAAAAAAAAGAGGGGAGAATCCAAGTTAAGGTCCTAGTTTTTCAGCCTCCACACATTAGTCATAAGCCCCGAAAAGCAGTTCCAGAGCAGAATATAAGTTCAGCACCACAAGCCTTTGCAAAGTTCTCCAGTTCCTACAGGGTCATGGCCAGAACTTCAGTGAACTGACACTACTGAGGGCACAGTCTCTCAGCTTATTTGTGTCAAAGACAAGAGTACAAATAATTCTATTGAGAATGTGCCTCCTGACATCCAGCAGTTTCTTCCAGGAGACTCAGAATTGTCTGAATTATGCAATTATTTGATCTATGAATGTACCTGCTATCTTCCTCTGTGGACTAGGAAACAGAGGTGAATCATTCACTCCTGAAGAAATTTCATTCTTTGTAACAGAAGCAAACAGAACTTGACAACTGTGTTACAAAACAACTTCCGAGGTTTCCAAATCTGATTTCATTCCAAATTTGAAGGAAATACAGTCCTTTCGATAATGGTGCGATTGCGTTTGAAAAGGCTCAGATAGTGAATCAGATCGCCCCCTCTTTTACTTTTATCAGCCATGACCAGAGGCACTCGAATCCCTTCAACTACCCCGTTCGACAGATGTCTTTATCAGCTAGTTTGCATTCAGCACAAACCTGCTCTGCGTTGAAGAAAAAAATCGCTTGACCATGTTTTTACGAGCAGTAATTTTGAGATTCAGAATGAGGTAAAGGAGTGGAAATTTCCCTTTCCTACCGATTAATACTAATAAAACTACTGAAAAGTAATTAGCAACACATTTTTGAACAGATTAACTTATAGATCTAATTTTATATCTATATATATGGATGAATGAGTTTATATTAGAATTTTTACTTTTATTTTTCTCACAAAAATCCCTTATGAATCAATGGTTTGGAAACATATCAAATCACATTTCTGCAGATCATAAGCAAGCATATAAGCGGTTTTAGGTCTTAAGTTCAAATTCTGCTGCTTAATTACATATTTATAATTCACACAGGAGTTCACAGTGTGCATATTCCACTCAAAAGTTGATGAATTACTATGCATTCAAGCAGCCATGCTTAATGCCTACCTATAGTGAGTCAAAGGAGGAGGAAAAATGTAATGGGGAGGAGACCTGCTTTGCTATAAAGTCTCTCAACTCATCATATGCTACTTGGACACGGGCCGGGACCCAACTGCTAATTTGCGATTATAAGCAAAGATTTGCTTATTTGGGCCAAACGGGCTGAAGGCCCAGCTGCAGCTTTCGAAGTACCTCCAGCACGTGGGGTGTCTGAACCGGGAACGGCAGAGCTGCTCCGAGCCGATGGATCCCGCCCAGTTACGGCACCTGAGAGATGCTGTAATATTGCGGTGACAAACAATGATGTCAACAGCAGAGCAGCTTGATGGCCTTGAGGGAGAGGCCTGTGACTGTTACAGCCTTTGTTAAAGGCCTAAGTCTATTTCAGCTGTCACTAGTGGCAAGCTTCTCACTGACTTCAGTGGCAGGAGGGTTAAATTAATACTGAGCGTTTCTGAAAAATCAGGCTTTGGATCAAGACTCCTAGATCTCATTTTAACTCCATTTGCTATGTGGCGGGTGCCAATTACCTCATTTCAATGTTTTTGCTACCTTCACGCTGGCGAATTACTTTGGACATACCAAAAGCTTTCAGACCAGTTGAACGCATTTAACAACGTTCTCAGATCATCTGCAGCATTTCAGTGGAATGACAACCAGGAGAAATATTTGTACCATCTGACTACTTTCAAGCAGAATATTCTGCATTTTGTCAAAGAGGCTATTTTTACTCTTAGTATTTAAAAATATGCTGAAGCGGTTAAACAAATTGGAAGCAAAATATTTCTAGGCTCTTCACTTCATATGATACAGTGAAAGGGGATGTGGGGGGGTGTACTTTCCGAATATTGCTGGCTAATTTCTAAACTTACCTTTTTTCATAACTTTTAGAATAGAATTTTGCCTGTTCTGTAATGCCAAAATTTAATTGGCAGCGTTCCTGACCAATGCATAAGAAAGAAAGGTTCTGTGCTTGTTCTTTCTTTGAATTACTACATCAACATACTCTTCAATGTGAAAGACACAGTAAGTTAAAATTATGTGCTAAATACATAAGATTTCCTTAGCTGGTATCTTCTCAAAACCAAGTTTGAAATATGCCTTTTTAGTAAAGTTTAGGATAAGAAATGTATATCAAGGCAAAGATTCCCACTGTGATTTGAGGGAGTACCAAATAAAAGGCATCTGAATGACTCAAGCTCCTAGATCCCAGTGTAAAATGTGCTTTAGCATCCAAACGGGATGTTGAAGCGGTGAGACGGTATAGAAAGGATTGTAACCGGTATTCATGGAGCTACAAAGCTGATGATTCTGGACTACATTTTCCTAGTCTAGAATAGATTAATCCCATCCTCTTCCTACTATTGTCACATAATTTAGCTGTAATACATTCTGATGCTTCGTAACAGTATATTATACAGCAGATGGCTCTTGGGACATGGTGGTGTAAATAAGATGATGCTGAGGAGGACAGCACAAAATTTCTCTTGCATAAACTCAAAACCCAGTGTGGCATCTGCAGTTTAATCTCTACCTCAGGGAAATGTGGAATAAGAAAATACCAAAATTGCTTTTTTCCCATCTCTGAGACATTTCTCAGGTGGAAGTTTTTGCACTTTCTTGATTTAATTTGTATTTATTCTAACTTGTTGCCAATGGGATGGTGGATGATAAAACTATCGTTTTAACATAATACAGGGACAGGATGGATCTGAATCCCCATGCTGGCATTTTTAAAACATTCAAAAGTACTAATTTTTGGTAAAACACTGTTAATTATTAGAAAGATTACTCTAAAACATACTTGGTATGGCACTTGGAAGTCATGAAGATTTTAAGCTATTTGTACTTCCCTTGTGTATAGCAAAGGGATGAGGCAAAAATCAAATCCAGTTTCCAGAATGACAGAAAGAGCAAAGCCTGCAAGCACCCGATCCCTGTGAGTGAATCTGGACCCTCTCTAGTAAAAAAGCTAATTTACTTACCTCTTTATTCTTAAAAGATTACCCAATGGCATAGATATCTTTAAAGCCTTCTTAAGAAAGAATTACCTCACAGATCTTCATTAATCTCAAAGTTTGACATCTTAAAACCATTCCCAAAGCTCTAAAGGGAATACTGGGTGGAGGATAAAGTTTGGTGTCTTCATTTACTGAATTGTTAATTAATTCTTTTCGAACTGGGCCACAAAGAACCTGAGATTTGCTTCCTCTTCTTGATCAGTTTTCTGGCTAATCTTACTACTTGAAGCTTTCCCAGTTCAAGAATATTACAGAAACATCCAAAGCCTAAAAAAATGAATTTTTGAACTGTATCTATTCTCCGCTTAAAAAAGCACTAATCTTTCTGAGATGAGCTGCAATTTATTTCAATCACTCTGGCTTTCTTACCATTTCATTTCTGCTAGGATGAAAATGCAACTCACTTCATATGCAAATGGAAATAACTGCTCTATAAGGTCTTGAAGAATCCTTTCCATTACATTTGAACTACCTGGTCCAAGTTTCTATTTTAAGGAAGAATAATTTAAGATTGGCAGCTATACAGTTAGGGAAACATTTAATTAGATTCTTTTTAATAGCTGGTTTTGTTGCCTCAGGATGACCTTTTAATGTGCAGGGTTTTTTACAATATATTCTCCTCCTTACTTTACTCTGTAAAATAATTCAATAAAGTCTTGTAATCTGTTTTTGGCCTCGATTTTATTTCCACTGAACGTCTGGGAACTCCCCATGATGCATTGTTTCTGACAATTGCAAGAGTGGTGACATCATTTGCGTAACCACCGACCGTAATGCAGAGATGTTCATCATTGGATTCCCTGTGTCGCAATCACAGATTGCAGCACAACATGTCCCACCTTAAGGGTCAGCCTGCAGGGCAGTTAGGACCATCTAGAGCATTGTAAGCAGTGGCCATTTGAAAGCAAGTCTCTCCTTTCCTGTCAGGAGCAAATGTGTGTGATGTGCGACATCAGAACATCTATTGCGCACCACTAGCAGGGGTTTATAAAGAATCTATCTGATTAGGAAAAAGCTATCAGAAAACAGAAGAAAAATGCATTCAGTGTATAGTTTATGAAACAGCTAACTTACCACTTGTGACCACTTTAGCCTTGGACGCTGACACAAGGATTTTTTTCGTATGCAAGAAGATCCTAAGAAACCATGGTAGAAACCATGGAGTCTTAGCTTAGCATATTGTTAAAAAACCCTACAAATCAAATTAATTTCTTAAATAAGAAATTCTGTTTCCAGCAAAAGAGTCAGGCCTAGTTTTGTTTGTAATCGATCAACATTAATCTAGAATAGTTCCAACTGCCAACCCTGGAATTGCAGTGGTATAAAACTTGAGTTAGAAGAGTATTAAAATACAGACACTAAAATTTAAATCTAAACCCAAATATCCCTAAAGTGTTCTAGATGTTTGGAGACTAATGAGACTGCAGTTCATGCTAAAAATAATCCGTTTTGAGGAATCCATTTCACAGCCTCATCCTTTCCACCCTATAAACTCATTTCAGTGCCTGGTACACAACTCAGCTGAAACTTTTGTCCTCGGTGGGATGCAGCTGTCTTGGCCCTTTGTGGCAGTGGGATTTTGGAGGGTTACCGACTGAACCCCTGAGAAGAGGTGATGCTCAAGATCAATGCTTATAACAGATTTTTTTATTGGATTCTGTTAAAAAAACCTGTATGCCACCTTGTCTCTAGACAGGATCAGGATTTCACTTGGGACTAGTGGTATAGGACAACACTCAAGAGGCATATTTCACGTTGGAAAAGTAGCAGTTAGTGAAAAAAAATGGAACCTCAACAGGAGAACTATCCAAATACCTGCACCTTGTCAAACTAAATTGCTTTGTCAGGAAATGAGAGCACTCCTGTGTTTAGCATTCTGCCGCTGAGTGTAAAAATGTGTTGGCGCATAGTTACTGCTACACGTGCAGTTACCCGTTAGAGCAGGTCAGCAAGTCTGAATTCCAGATTCACTGTGGAGAATTGCTTTGTGTCTGAGCTTAAATAACTGATCACACACATTTAGTTGCTGGGGAAAAATACCTTTCATTCTTATACTTTAAGTTTGGATGTACTTACATTTATGGGGAATTTTTCTTGACCCACTTGTTATAGCAATAAAATTTGAGCTTGAAAAGTTGGTTCTGTCCGATCCTCATTTATAGCTAAGGTTGGGTTTGGGTGTGGGTTTTTTTGGTTGGTTGGTTGGTTTTTAAGAGAAAACCTGCTATTTTAAATGACTAACTGCAGGAAATGTATCTTTTCTCTGCTTTAAATAATCTAGTTCCAGCTTTCTCCTATACTTGTACTGCAAGATGAATAAGAAATCAGTAGAACATTAGCTGAAAATGAAAACAGTAAATGAAGTAATACCTCAACAGCTGCCTTTGCTCTTTCAAATTCCTCCTCCAAGGAGTGATTTCTGGAGAGAAGAGGCCCTCCCCAACGCTGCTCCTTAGTTGATCGTGCCTAAAAAATAAAAGAATAAATCAGAAACGGATGATATACTCTCTACCACATCGTTGAGTTATTTCCTTATTAGCCTAGAGCCGTAAATGGCCTTTTTCTTGGGCAAAACTAGCTGTGTCCCTGCATGAATTCCTCTGAATTCACTTACACTGTAGCACAGATCTTTTGTCACGGGAAGCAGAGTAATTTATCTTTTCCTGACTTTTCTTTTCACTCAAGATGTGTGAAAGATAGACATCCAAGAAAAGACGATGCAAGAGTTGGGCTACAAAGGGAAGAGCCACTTTATGTAAGACTTTTACCTTAATTCTTCCTTCTCCTGTATTATGACAGTGGCAACACATTCCACTCGCTATGCTTGAGAAAGAAAACATCTCATTTTCCCTGTACATTTTGTGTTTTCCTTTCAGGTTCTGCTTTGGGATCACACTGGCTTGCTAAGGATTTCACTGGACGGACTGGAGCAGCTGTCTCTTCTGTGCCTTAATATCAGCCATTCTTCCTGTTCTTTTATTAAAAAGATTTTATTTATTTGTTTTTTGCACAAAAGACATGGTGCAAAACAAAACAGTATTCAACGATGGCACAGGAAAGCACAAAGTGGCCTAATCTAGCTAAAGAGAGCTCTGACTGCTAATCCCTTCCCTCGTTGTTGTCAGAGGTTAAACTCATTAGCCATTTGCCTGACTATGGTCCCAATTGCATTAATTTACATGATTATATTTCTGATGACTGCACTTGTAATATTCAATTTCAGTGAGCCACATAGCTAAAAGACTAATTTTGCTCACTTCAGACTCATTGCGCTGTATCTGCAAGTGTTGGAATGTGCCCTGCTGGGATGAAACATCCAATATATTCCCAGGTTTTCGTATAAGTGATGTGCAGTGCACGGTCAAACACATATGTCTGTGTGTGTACACACACGGTTTTTTACCTAGAAAGATGACAATCACTTGAAAATCCAGCCCTAACCTTTCTGTTTTGTTCATGAGTCTTTGGTCCCTCAGGTAGAGATTGATGAGCGAAACGTGTCTGGGGTTGATGATACACCTACGGTGAGGCAGGAATGACACAGCACAGTTGCTGTGAAGCACATGGCGGTGGGGGCACTGTGTGCATGTTGGCTTCTGGACCCGGCTGCAAGTGACAGGAAGGACAGAGCGTGAGGGAGGGTCTACACCACGGACCTATTGTTTCTGCTTTCACAGCTGCTGCCTCGGGCCCATGTTGTTGGGAAATAGTTTTTTTCTTCAGTAAGGCCAGGAACAGATTTCAGGTTGTCACTGAAAATATACCAAAACCCAGTCCTATACACAAACCAGTTATTCTACTGATTAATAGAATTTAGGGTGGAAGAGATAACTGGTTCAAACTGTCTATTTGTCTGTACATCACGTGAGGGTATTTGTCACTCAACACCCGCAGGATGAAGCTGATGTTCCACAGAGAAAAAATCGAAGTTGCCTGGAATATGTGTCTTTGAGGAAGGTGCTTGGATTTAATTTAAAGTTATCAAGAGACCTTAATCTTATCACTTTGTTTGCAAATTTAATTGCCCTCCTTGTTTCTCTTATTAATTTTAATTTCTGTTTCCAACTATCCCATCTTATTCTTTTTCCAGTAGTTTAAAGTACTTTTCAGGACCATTTATTTTCTCTGTGGAAAGATGCTGATGACTTTAATCAGGTTTTAATTGTCTTTTAAATGATATAAAGAGATTGGGATCTTAAAATATCTCATTAAGAGGCATTTTATTAAATTTCAACCTTTTTTGTGTCTCTTTTACTCTTCCTCTTTATTTTTTTATAGCTTTATTTTTTTATAGCCATACAGACAACCAAAGTGCACCTTATACTCCCGCACCTCTCTTGCCATTTCTCTATACAGAAATCAGGTGCTCTCCCATCTCCCACTAATTACATCTGCTTCTACATGCTCCTCTTGCCACAGTACTGCACAGGGAGCACTCACGCTGACATCCTCGTACACTCTGAGCCATAGATTCTTTTCAAATGGCCTTCCAGCACAGTGTTGTGAGAAGAGCCTGCATTCTTGTTCTGAAATGTATGATTTTTCAAGTGACTGTATTGGAATACGTATTTATACAGATGTCTTGGCCACCAGCTCATTTTTATGACTTGTTATTTTTCATTCCACTGGTTTATCATATACAAATTTTATCAGGAACGGCTTGCATATTTATTTTCAGATCAATAATATTGAAGTTCGTGGCTCCTCATTGGAATCACAGAAGCACCTCTGCGTGAGCACCATTTCTAGTAAATAACTGCTGTGCTTGCGATCTCAGGTTAGCCAGTTTTAGCCTGTTCAACAGCTGCTTTATTCATGTTGTATGGTGCTAATTTTAAAATCAGAATAGGGTGTGTTAATTCAAACATCTTGCAGAATATCACAGAGCAACATTTATCAACCCGACCTGTAATCTGATCAAAGGATTTAATTTGATTTTCTTGACACAAAACTCTGTTGATAGACATTAATTATGTTCCCAGCCTTTTTATTATTTACGAGTTGGCTCTCGCAAGCCGTTTGATTACTTCCGCTTTTTAACCTTTTGTTTCCAGTGACTGCAGTTTCCTTAGGTCAAGGACAAGACTGCAAATCATGGTGTTCAGACTGAGTAGGACTGCAGAAGGGGAGAGTGAGCTTGGTGGGGCACTAGAGAGGCGAGGGGGAAGAGGACAAGAAACACAGAAGTCCCCTCCTCTGCCACACATCAGTGGACGCATCGCCCCCCGCATAATCCCCACGGAAATATACTTTCTCCTCCATTAAATACAGTCAGAGGGGAAAAAAGAAGTAATTAACAGAACCCGCATAAGCTGCGTTTGCATATAGACAATGCTGAGTCATCTTCTGGATTGTGCTACCCAGAGATGCAAGACCCCACACGTAACAAACACGCTGCCTTTCGCCAGTGCAGGAAGAGAGGGGACGAGCACGGAGCGCCAGCGCCGGAGAACGCCACATCTCCGGCTGGCGATGGGCTGGGCCTCTGCAGCTGCCTCCCTTGAGGGGAGCCCAGGGTGGAGTACGGGTCAGGGTGGAATGGGTATGTCTGAGGCACGGACACTCTGCGTACGCTGTGGTTTGATGTGCTCACCACTCTACAGTGGAGGTGCTGTAGCTGATCACGGGCTGCTGTCTTCAGGGACAAAAATCTTCCATCCCAATGCATTTGCACACACTTTCCTGCGCTTGTAGTCTGCTTATGTGCTGTTGGACCTTAACTGTTGGTGAGAGGCTTAAATTATAGTCTTAACTTTTGAGCAGGTCTTCAAATAATGAGCTAAATCTGTCCCTTGTAACTCTTCATTTCGTTAAGAGTAACTGCCACATCCAAGGAGAGCTAGGGCCACCAGTCTTACTGCAGCTATTTGGGAGAATTGGGGAATAAATTTTGTATTCTAAATGGTTGTTGCCCCAAACTGCAGGTTTCTAAGGTTTACAGGCTTTGCACTATGTCTTTGTCTAAACGTGCTGACATATTAGAATTAGGCAGGTTTTTAGCATGTCAGGGTTTTTGTGTATGTGTTCGGGGGGAGCAATAAAATTTCTAAAATGCCCAGAGAGGCATTTAGAGAGTTAAAACATGAGCAGACTTTATGCATATAGAACTGAATGTATTATCTCCCTCTGCAGTTTGTAACTACAAAAGAAAAAATAAATCTTCAAAAAACCCCAAACACTGTAGGATATCTCAGTACTAATAAAAGTGTAACAAGCAACTTTCCAGAACGGCACATAAAAGAAAGAGCAAAGATACTTTGGGCCAATGCAGTGTAAGAGTTGAGAATAGGTAACGTATGATGTGAGTAGAATACGGAGAACCAAGACAGCCACATCCAATGACAGCCACCATGCTAGTGCCCCTTCCAGCCCTCAAACACATTTCTTCCTTATTAATTCAAAGCTTGCCTTTGTGATTTTGTATTGGCATACATGCTGCTAAACACAGGATTTTGTTAAGAAGATTGCATAATTTTAATGAAAATACGACCTAGTTATTTAGTATTTCACTTCGAGGAACTAAATCTAACATGTCAAAGATGAGTGATGAAGGTGATTGTCTGAGAAACTGCTGATGGAAATCTGCAGCAAGTTTGACAAGACGAAATCTTTAGGGCATGGCAGAATCTGTTGCATATGCAGAGGTTACCCTTAAATAAAATAGAGAAGATCTATAGAGGACAAAGTGTGGGAAACATATGCTTTGATAAAAGCTCTAATGTGATTTCTTTCACAAGGAGATTAAGAACTCAGTCAAGACAGATGAGCCTGTTCGTTGGGAACTGGCAACTTTGACAGTCCAAGTATAAGCAGGATGAAGCAGGCAGTGAATGAAAATGCTAAATTTCTAAGTAAACTACCTAGAATAAGAACGCAATCTCACTTCAGGTCATTTCTCTGCATTACTAATAACCAGTTTAACAACATTTCATGACTTGAATGGATCACAAGTTTGAAAAAAAGCAGCTTATGATAAAACAAAACAAAACATGAAATATACCAGGACAGATAAGAATTTTACACTCTGCTTCTTTTTTTTTAAGTTGGCTGACTCATCTTCACATTTTTCTTATTTTGAAACACCAGTTATTTTACAAAATAGCATGGACCCTCAACTGACTGAACTCATACTGAATTAAAAATGTGGATTTTTGCTTCTGCAGTTATTCTAGTGGAAGACAAACAGGAAACAGATCATATAAAGTAGAGATGTTATGTACTAAAACTGTAACTGCTTTTACAGAAAGCCACAGCACTTAAATTCTGTGACTGTCTCCTTGATTTACACACATCTCAGTTGAGCACAAACTTCCTGGCATTTAGATCTATTAGGCTGAGGAACAGCCTCCTAAAAAGGGGTTAGAGGTACTTAAAGATAAGCTGGACAAAGCATGTGAAAACACACTGTCCATCTCAAGTGGATGACACTATGCAATAGATCTTTTCCATTACTAAGATGTATAAATCTATTGCACAGAAAAGAAAGATATCATGCATTGCAACCAGCGTTAGGCTTTCCAGAGGGAAAAGAAAATCCTGTTTGTAATGTAGAGATGGCAGGGAAGTAAAGGGGACTTATTTCCTAACCAAAACACCAGAACAGATCCTGATAACTGGGTTCTATTTCTATTTTCTGCAAAAACTTGTGCATAACGTCAGGAAAGACATTTGGCATTTTAGTGTCTCATTTTTCCATTTTCAAATGAGGCTATTATTTTCCATTAATTTCCAGATTTTCTGTCTGACAGAAAGGTTTTGAAGTCCAGGCCTAAAAATAGCTGTGGCAGAGGAGAAAATTATTTTCAACTAAAAGTTCATCTGCCAAACAGCTCTCTCTTCCCCCTGCCAGTGGCATTGGCTGAACTCGAAATCTTTCAGTTAAAAAATAAGAAGCAGGAAAGAAGGTATATAAGCAACCTGATCTATGTGAATACATGTATGAATGTATGTTTGTACACGTATATGCATGCATACATATCCAAAACCATACAGGTCTAAGTAATCATCTCCACAAGGTCCTGTCCAATACACAATACGACAGTGGAATTGGGCAAAGCTACAAACCTTCAGCCCAGAGCCCTCCATATTAGAGTTCCTTTTCCAGCAGGAAAAAGTCCTTTGACCACACTGCTCTCCCACCTGTGGAGATAAACTGCTAATGAATGTTGCTCTAATGATTCCTTTCTGTATTCCTTAGCCATTTCCCAATTCTAGGGATTCCTGGTTGACCAAGAGACCTTGAGAACAGATATATTACAGGGAGAATGAACCATTAGCATGTTTGAATTTCAGAACTGGAGGAAGGGAAAAAAGGTGATGCTGTAAATTGTAGTTTGAAGCCTTTCTCTCTGTACAGGAAGGTCACAGTTCATTGCGCTATTAAACTCTGAATGATTGAGATGCTGATATACTTAAGGTATTTTCATAACATATTAATTTGGAAGCTGTGTGAAGATTCAGCTGTATGAATCTTTCAACTGATGATCCTGAAAATATCCCTTAAATAGTTCTTCCAGAATGTGAATAGTTAGTCAGTGGGACAATTCCTACTTGTCTTTTTATTGTTAATAAATCTACCAAATCTCTTACCTGTGTAGCAGGTGCAAGTTCTAATTCTGACGTCGAATCAGAGTCCAAGGCACTCTTGATGTTAGTCAGCTCAGGCTGTGATCTGTTTTCTGTGGACCTGGAAATAATGCATTTACATACTCATCACTGCACACTAAGACATTCTGCCTTATGTCTTCCAGGTTCATAAGCACATACTGATAAATTAGGTTATTTCTTTTAACTGAATTGTTTGACTTGCAGTTATCAAAACTGCCTGGACCCTTCTCAGTGGTCCCACTCTTACGCTTTTCAGCTGCGTGCAGACAATAGCTGACACAACAGAACAGAGTCAGGCCTGATTCACCAGTAGAGCCCTGGGTATATACTGGCATGAAACTAATACAATGCAATGCAGCCTTTGCCTCTACCACTATGCTTCTCTTTCATAGCCAGGCAAAATGAAGCTAGGCAGGGACACAAGACTGTACCTGCAGTCAGTGTCGAAGAATCAACCACCACATTACAGGACTTCGCCTTGGCATGTGTGCATTTTTGTGCCACAACAGCCTAACATTCTTTCCTCCTAGAAAATGAAACCTTGTAGACCAAAGTCAAGTTAAGTGAGCAAAACTTGTGTAAAGCTCTAAGTTAACGCAACACCCAGAAGAAGGGCAGGGTAAGATACAGGATAAGCATCATTTGGTCAGAAAACTGGTTCTAGTGACCATAAGGTCATGCATAATGTAGTGAATGAGTGTTGCTTACATATCAGGAAGGCAGTAGAATGAACTGTTCCCAAAGGCAAAGTCCAGTTCTTCCCTCATTTACATCCTGCAATTTCGGTTGAACTGCATGAAAGAGGTAGCACTTGGCTTGGATATTTTATCTTGCCTCTTCCAGTTACACACAGAAATTCTGCCCTCTTGGTAGCAAAATCAAAATACACTGGATATCCAGTGACTGTCAAATCCTACCAAGTATCCTTTTTTACTCATTTCACTCACATGTTTGTAGTTGGTTTTGGATCACTGCATGCCTCTGTAGAATTCTGACCAGGATTTGTTTAGTAATTGCACCCGCTACTTTTCACAACATTAAAAATTGCTGGCAAAATGTCATTTTATAGTGTACTTGTTTATGATACCTTGTCCAAAATGTCTTCTTGAACACATTTAATGTATTCATAACAGATTTAATAATATGACTTGTCATCGAGCAAGCATTTCTGTGAGTTAAGAAAGCTGGACTGGAAATATTTTTGTAAGGAAAGTAAAAAGTTGTACCATAAAAGTTCTTTTGATGGAGCTCTAGATGATGTTGATGTTCTCTCTGTAGAAGGGTGGACCTTGCTACTCCTGTCTCCATGAAAATTGACGTCATCCCATTTCTCTATCTGTGTCTGAATATCAACTGAAAAATAAGAAAATATAAATCTTTTAAAGAAATTACTGCAGAAAATTTTACCTCTTCTGTACCTCTGTATCGTGCAGGTTATAGAGAAAATGTTGCCAACACAGACTGTATGTTAGTTAAGGTCCAATATAAAGAAATGTTGTTGTACACCTTTCTAGTTGGTATTCTAGCTGATTTCTAGTGAAAATATTTGGGAATTCACAACATTTTCTAAATCTATTAGTATTCATGGTCAGAATGTCAGTGGAACACTTGAGTTAAAATCAGTGACTGGTATGTAATTTAGATCTGTTCATAAAATTATACTAGCTATATGATAGGTCGGTATATTTTTAATTTCCCACTTGTAGTCAAATTGTAAAAAC
Organism: Leptosomus discolor; assembly: GCF_034619465.1. Classification (NCBI taxonomy): domain Eukaryota; kingdom Metazoa; phylum Chordata; class Aves; order Leptosomiformes; family Leptosomidae; genus Leptosomus; species Leptosomus discolor. The sequence continues at coordinate 57,517,871 of NC_141397.1, read as the reverse complement.
AAAACTTCTTTTAGTAGCTACCATTTAAAAATGACTGTGTAGGCAACTGCTACTATTCAGTCATATGTTGGACTTGCTTTGCAAGAATCAGATGTTCATCTCCTGTTTGAAGATGAAGTTCTTTAAAAGAATTTCTGTGCTGATGAATAGAAAATTTGCTACCTTGGTATAAATTACATTTACCTTGCAAATTTCTCATTTGTGGCACAAGTAATCTAGTTTGGGTGGAACTAAATTAAATTCACCTTTTCCAAAGCTCGTTTATAGATCATGCTTGGCAGGATATTGAGTTGTGTTTGAGATTTTATTTTCAATCTGTATAAACAGAGCTCTTTTGTCAAGAACGGATTTTTTTTTTTCTCTCGTATGCATAGATAAAGCAGTATTTACAAATACAATGGGTGTTTCTGACATCTGCAGTTCTGAAAAGGACATCCAGTATGGGCTGCCTCTGATTTGTGTCCTTTACCAATTTCTTATGATACCCCTACAGATTTTTCTACCATTTTACTCACGCTGACTAAATTCTTTTTTGAAAGAATCCTTTCAGAACTTTATTTGCACATTTAGCGACAATGTAATAGGTATAATGGCAAAGGCAAAATTTGTTCACAGTGTTTCAAATTTAAAGTGTTTCGAGTATTTATAATGTGGAACAAAGGTTACACTCTCTGCTAAAATGCGGTGCAACAAAAATTCTGGTGTTCTCGTTATTTCATGACAGCATCAAGGAGAACCTTGGGCTAGGCAAGGCTATGTAGCACTGATAAAATAGCTGCACTCTTACCTAAATCTAGTGAAGACTTGTCTGAAATTCTGGCAGCCTGGACTTTCTGCTCAGTATCCACACTGATAAGATCAGAATTGTCTGTCTTCTTTCTGTGGGTTGAAGCTTTTAAGCCTTCATTTCTTGATGGATTCTCTGATTTCTTTGCTTTGTTTTGGGTTTGTAAGACAGGTTCACTGAGATCCAAGAGATCCAGACCTGTTGATAATACTTGGAGACAAAATGTTAGAATTCAGTGCTGTTCTAATTCAAATAGCTCACTTTTAAAAATTTGGGTTAATTGTCTTAAAGACATCTTAGGTCTTAAGGCTGTGCCTTACTCCACAGATTTGCTTATGTTGTGAGGGTTCCCTGAACAATCTTTTAGATAAGATTTGGTTTAATCTTATGATTTATCAAGTGCTGGTGACACCTGCTTAGGGCACTACTGTTGTGCCACACACCATTATGGAAAAAGCTGAAGAGCAGACAGCTGCTTGGGTGGACTTCTTGGGTCATAAAGGAATAAGGGTATGTTTAGTAATGGTTTCTACTGGTTTTGCTGTTTATCTTTTGGGGGATAAATATTGAATATAATTATAAATTCTACTGCTATTTCTATTAAGCACTATATCAGCACAAAAGGTATGTTCAGTCTCAGTTCTTCATTTAAAAGTTGCTTAAAGGGTAACATTTAAAATTCTTTAGCACATAAGAGAGAAAAAACTATCATTTTAGAAGGCAGATGTTTTTGACAGATCAGTTTGTATTATCTCTTGCAATGCTTTATCTGTGTTCTTGGTAAATCACTGAATTTCATCAGTCTTCATAGAATAAGAAATTATTATTCTGTTCTGAAATAAATCTAATTAACCCCCCTCCAAATCTGATAGATATTCAAGGCAGATACAGGATCTACAGATACTTACTTTTTTACAACAAACACCGCTCTTAAACAACCTGAAATATTTCTATTCATCCCTGTAATTTCTTTAGCTATATATAAAAGGAAAAAATATTATTTACCATTGTTATTTAATTCAGTGTTCCAGATTTTGATATTAGAACTTGCATATTGCTTTAGACACATATTAATTAGGTGTGAAGATAATCACCCAGCTGTCACTTACTCATTTAATAATTTCCATGTATATAGATTTTAATTAAATGGCTTCTAACAAGCCAAGTCATTTTATGAGACAGCAACAGAACATAGTAGTGCTACGCTGATTTTATTCTATCTCAGCTGATCTGCTCAATCACTTTGATTACCTTTGCACAAATACCAAATAGGAGGAGGCCAATTTCTAAAAACACTTCCAAAGGACAATATGCTTCAAATACAATTCAATGTAATTCAAAAGGCTTTGAGGATTCACTCTTCTTATCTGCTCTACTATCTCATCGCCACACAAAGGAGCTAAGAAATAAGTTCGATCCTTTCATTAACAAAGTGTCTGAACTCAGCCTGGATAAACTTTTGATATCTCTTCTCTTTTCTCTGACTTACCAGCCAAGGTTTTATTAAAGGAAATCTTTCTTGAGTAAGGACTGGGTTTCATTAAACAAGACTAAATATGGCTTTCCCATAGGTTAAAATTTTGCAAAAACAAAGACTGAGAATTGGTCAAACGGATACGTACTTCCTGTTCAGTTTCAACAGGTTTCCTTTAATTCAGCCCAAGAGATCTGCTAGAATACGTGTGATTTGGATCACATCCGATTTGCCCTCAAATGAAATGAACAAAGTTTTTTCCACTAATAGATCAGGCAATTATAATTTAATACCAGCTTGTAATTTTGTACAAATAGTAACAAATCATTTGACAAAAATGTACCATAATTAAGATAAAACTAAAATTATTTCTCTCTAGTGAAGGATAGTAAAGAGTTTTGTTTACCTGCAGTATTTGATGTTACAGGCCTTGCAACAGCTTCTGGTTTAGTTTCACAGAGAAAGTCATCAATGGAGGGGCTCAGAAGGGGTCTGCTTTCTTGTTGCTCGTTCACCAGCTAGCAACAAAAACCCCAGGGTTACAGAGTGCTGTTGGGATGCAGAATTTAAAGCAATAAAACATATTCTCACAACTCGTGCTTTATTTTTGGTTGTGAGAGAGTAAGATATTGCAATTAGAAGATGTACAAATAGCTCTGGGCTTAAAATAAAAAACTTCAGTCACTCTTTTGGAGCAAAATTATATTCTAGTTTTACAAATTGCACAAAAATAAAGCAGCAAGGTGAATTTTCCTTAGCAATTATTGCATACTATTGCTTATAGGGCTAAAGTATACAAGGCCTGATGTGACTTCCTTCAAATCAATGGGTGATGTTGGCCACCTCTGTCACCAGGAGTCTAAGCAGGGCTTTTTTAGCATTTGGAAGTGATGTTTTTTCACAAGTAACATGCCTCCCCACAGAACTTCCACAATATCATTTCGTCTAGCAATATGCATTAGCCCATTAAACAATAACCTGCTGAGACAGAAAACACTTCTCTGCAATACAAAGACATATGAATGGCAGTGGATGGAGCCCGGTGAATGTATCAACTTCCTGCGTGAGTTCTGACTGTGGGAAGACTCACAACGCAGTTTTCGTTTACGAGCAGTTTTCCCTTTTTATTGTAATTGCGTGATTGCGTTGGTTTTCTGCTACCTAAACGAAACCTCTATGTTACAGGCTATTTCATGTATTGGAGATTAAAAAGACAAAACAGTCTCAGAAATAAAAGTCTCCTCTCTGCAATCTGTCTCGGATTGGAAGAGCAGGATATATGCCTAGCTGGATGGGTGTCTGGTGGTGTGGCCCGCATTTACTTTATCTTTAATAATGTGACAACATGTTTTCCCTCTGCTGCTTTCATCTGGAGTTATTTCAGCTTTACTTTTATCCTCTCTGCTCTCCTCCTCTCCATTCTGTTTTTACTCTCTTTGAATTTTAAAAATTTTCTCTCAGATATATTTGAACGTTTAAATTTAGGATGCTAACATGGACTAAAACTGGCAAAAAATGGTATTTACTCGTCCTCATTTTATATTTGGTAATTACTGGCACGTAGCTACTCCAGTAGGAGGACTGCCTTTAAAGTTATTACAGCAAAACACCTTGTTATTACAGCAAAACACCTTAGATTCACTGTTGTTCAGCACTTGATTTCTGTATTATAAAGTTGCAAGAAAATATCAAAGCTATTGAAATAAAAAGTCCATTATTTTGATGGATCAACATTTAAGCTGGTACCTAAAACTGACTGATCGTATAGTATGTGCACTTACTCATTTGCCCAGCACCTTCCAGTTTTTCACTGAAATACCAATTTACATGAGTAATGTGGAAGATGGATGAGTGATTGCCTGCCCAATTGTGTGCAGCAGAACATGCAAATGTGGGCATTTGATTTAGAAATCGGGCAACGACACTGTCCCAAACTCTAATTCTGCATATGTTGAACCCAGACTGCAGATGCATCTTACAGATGACTTAATCATGTGGGTTTTTAATTCTCTGAATTGATTGTCCAGGTTGCTGTCTCGTTTGATTTACAGAAATTACTTGCTTAATTTGCCAAATCTCAACACTTGATTGGAAATTGCATTTATACCAGCTGCTCACCTTTTATTTCCATTAAAGCTGGCTCTACAGTACCCGCATTATCTCGAGGTCTATACTTTTACCTAATACTGATATTTAAGACTGAAGAGGGCCTTCTGTTTTTTCTGTTTATGATTTCGTTACTTACTCATTTCTATTGGTGAAAAAATGAAAGTGGGTGCCTAGTTAATTCTTGTTCAAATTATTTTTAATATTTTAAAAGTTTCTTTATTTTCAGATCCGGATATCAGCAAAATTTTATTGAATACATTTTTCTTCTTGCACTTCCACATCCCATTTAGGAACTAGCATTAGTAACAGCTGCTGCACTTTTGCAACAAGTTGCGTATTTGGGTCCAGCAGAAAGATTGCCAAAGCCTCTGGATCAGCTGGATCTTCAGTGATCTATCCTGTGATATACTAACAGCATAAAGAAAAGCCCCACAGCATCTGGAGGGGGACAGGATGGAAGAAAGAAGAGGTTCTATACAGATCACTGTAAATGTAAAAACTTTGTAGGAATATTCTGTTCATTTATCCATAAGAGTGTATCAATAGGGTACATTATCACAAGATTTGGATGCTTATCAAGTTTTCCATTACAATCCATGGAAATTTTCTTTAATAGGAAAGAATGGGGGGAGGAGGGAATGAAGGATTACGAGAACCAAGACTGCCAAGGTCACTCACTGGAGACAGTGAAGAATAGAAAATCTGAAGAGCAACTGGGAAGGCAATTCACTGCTCAAACCTGTCGCGGAGGTATGAGGATAAACTCTGGGAAGACCAACAATAATGCTAAGAGTCACAGTTGTGGAGGGAAAGGAGACTAGAATCAACAAAGATTGGAAATTCTCCAAGGTTCAATTGAAGTATGATGTAGCAGATGTCTGGCTAACATTTTTTCTTTTCAAAGCGAGTTATCACGTCCCCAGAAATTTCTTTATTATGCTGTTTATATAAGGAAGACCTGCTCAATGACAGGCCTTCATTAGTTTGATACCAGCAGCGTATTGTTCAAAGTCCCTTGATAAAATTCTACCATCAAACTGAAAGAAGATTGGTGGTAATATCCACTTCATCAATTTTGTCAGCAAACACCAAGATTTAATTTTCACTAAGTTGTGTCTTCTTTCTGCTGCATTGGCAGCATTTTTGTTTAATTAGAAAACAAATAGATCCCTCTTCTCTGACTTTCTTACTTTGTGACCATATACACTAAATTCATCCGAGATGGGCCACCCAAATGATCAGAGGAATAAAGAACACGCTTTACAGGGAGACTAAAAGAGTTTGACTTGCTTCAGCTAACAAAATGAAGATTGAGTAGGAATATAATTATTCTTCATGTGTACATAAAAGGAGAGTGGTTAGATGACAGTGGAGGAGGGAAGTTATTTCAGCTATAGAGAAAGCTTGGCACGATAACAAAGAGATCTAAACCGGCCATGAATAGATCTGGTCTGGGAATTAAAAGAATCTTTCTAACTATCACAGCAGTGAAGTGCATGAACAGTACTTTTTCTAAGGTAGGGGGACAAAAAGCCTACCTGTTTGAAATGGCTTTTGACAAGCTTTCTACAAGGCTGTTTATGATGTGATTGCTTTTGAGAAGTGGACTGCGGCCCAGAGGCTCCCTCCTAGTCCTGTGTCCTATGCTCCCATGACTAAGGACTGGAAGCTGTAGGAGTGTCTTATTAAAAGGATTGTTCCTGTGAAAAATAATCTTCTTTCAACTGAAATAGCTGGGTCAAAACAGATAGCAAATACATGATCAAGTCTACTAATTATCGATAAATACAAACTACATATATATAGCAATAGGACACATTAGGAAAAATATGGTTTTGACGTGAAGCAGACATTTCAGGATGAATCAAACCTTAACAGGTTAAAGAGTGCCATGAGCTGATATTTTTGCTGTAGGTAAGCGAGCAGTGGGGTAGGTTTCTGACACTACTGTATATGCAATGCCACTTGGTAAGCCCTTGGTCTCACACTTTCAATTTCATTTTGCTGCCAGCAAATGTACAATATTGTATCAAATTTATCCCTAGTTTAACTCTGCTCAAGTTATTAGAGTTATATCAGGCATGAAGTGCTATAAAACATTCATGAGATGAAAACTATTATCTATATTAAAGTAATAATTTATAGTTCTCAAGCACCTTTCAGGGTGAATATCGCAGAATGCTTTAAAACATTCATGAATCAAGCCTGGAACCACCACAGAGCTGAGAAGTATTATCTCTATGTTGCAGATGAGAGCAGCAAAGTGAATTTAAGAAAGCCACCTAACATTGCCTGGTGCTGGAGGAAGCGGCGCTGGGAGCAGGAGCCAGGCGGCTGGTGCTACGCTGCCGCACAGTATTTGTGTGCAATATTTGTACACACGCCAAGCGGTATGGGCTCAGACTGTGAAACCGTTGATTTCTGAGTACTAATTTAGCCAGTGAGCGCCATAAATTCTCATGTCTCTACAAACTCAATTTTTCTTTAGAAAATTCATTTTAATTAAAGAAAAAGCCCCCACAATCCTTTAACTGAACAATATCTAAAAGCTGTGGAGGGTAACATTCCCTACTACTAATGCATCTGAAGGGACTCATCCATAATAGAAACTACTCGTTCTAAATTCAAATGAATTTTCTGTGACTGACTTCTGCTGTTGTCAGCACAACAGAAAAAGGTGCTTTTTCTCACCCCAGTACTTCTAGTGGATTTTTTTTTGTTCCGAAAATCATCTATGTGGGTTTTTTTTGGTGCTGGGAGAGTCAAAAGTGTCACCTGATGGCTGACATCAACCCTGCTGCTTAAACATACTCAAAGCAAGAATTATTTAGCAGAGATCCGAGACAAAGCACAGAGGCCGGGTCAGGCAGTGCTGGTTGCCGTGCTGGAGGCCGTGTCTGCCACGTTTCCCCTCAGCACGGCCTGGCCAGTCCTGCAGCTCGGGGTGCTGGGGGGAATCACCTGGTCTCCAACTTCTGTGCCCTGTCACCTGCCCCATCCCCAGCTGTCTGCATTTATTCAGCTCATGTAGTTTACTACCTGCAGCTGCCTTTGTTGCTGAGTTTTGCTTTCCCTGGTGCTCTGGTTTGGTGAACGGTCTCTGTGCTGCCCTAAGGCTGCTGTGAGAGGAGGCGGCAGCAGCAGCAGCTTATGGTAGCTCCTTCTCTGGGTGATCCTCAGGCCTGAAGGGTAGGTGGCAGCCTAATGATTGGTGCCTGTTTGGGGTCAAAAATATCAAACTCTAGGTGGGCCTGGGTGTGCTGGGGCAGGAGGGGAGACATTGCTGTGGAAGAGGCACAGCGCTGGCCCCCTGAAATGGAGCAGCGGCCACGAGAGAGATTTCTTCTTTCTAGGTAATATCCAGCCTGGTCTTAGCTTCCCTCAGTCACCCACCCAGCACCTCTTCCTCACCCCTAAATCCTCTCAGGCCTTATCTTTTCCCGTTGCCCCCCCCCTCCCTTGAATCTCCCTGCCTGGAGCCTCAGCCCCAGGGCCTTTCCTCAGGCCTGTCCCTGCCCAAGGGAGCCTGCATGGGGCACAGGGAGTGCCCAGCTGCTACCGTGGTGGCAGCTCTGCTGTCCTGTAAAAACCTGATTTCTGCCCATCCTCAGGGCCTTTGGCTTATGGTTTTAATGTAGGTCCCTCTTATGATGCTGGTGGTGGTGGAGTGTTTTACTACGGCAGAGGCAATGCAAGATTATGTACATATATAGCAACTGCTACGGCTTTGGTATTGCTTTGCTCCCAGTCTACATCTTATGTTGTAGTAAGAGTGTCATGAAATACCTACGGAGTAGCCTGATTTAAAAAAAAAAAAAAAAAGAAAAAAAATAGGGGTGAGTGGGAAGCTGACACAGCTCTTTTGCAAAAAGTTTCCACCAAGAGCTTTGTTTGGCCTTAAGGCAGAGGGAGCTGGAGCATACCTGGTGCTGGGGGGAACAGTGGAGAAACCAACTTCTTGCCTAGTGTCACATCTACAGTTGATAACGTTCACCCGCAGAACCTGCCCTGCTCACGGCTACAAGGGCTTTGCTTTCTCTTCCTAGAGCGCTGGGCTTACGCTGTGGAGTGCTGGAGCGTGCTGATGCTGCCAGTAAGGTATGGTCCTGACTTCCCATTTTATACACCTTCTTGCTGCATTCCTGATCTGGGTCTGTTTGCAGTGGTGCACAATGCATGCTGTTTTGTTTCTTTTTTTTTTTTTTTAATGTTAGTAGGATATAACATAATCCTAGTCTTTAAGATAAATTATTTGGAATCTAAATTGGGGGGTTCCAGTCAGACATAGGCAGCTAATTGGCACCTATGTTTTGAGCACATAGTGAACTAGTTCTCTTAAATTAAGTGCCTAAATTCCCTCCATGTTCAACAGGGAGAGATAAATGCCTAGAAAAGCAACTCCAGAGGGAGATCCTGCCTGCTTAATTTAGGCTGTCCCTCAGGAGGCTCTCAAAGGCACCTAGCTTTCCCACTGGCTATATATGGAATTTATTTTAGAAGGACTGGTTCAAAAGGCACCTAAAATTTAGATGTAGTTAGCTACCCAAGTTAGTTGGATTGGATTCTACCCATTTTGTCACCTGAGGCTGATTAAAGTACTTAAGGCACTAATTTAGGAAGCTCCAAACTACTAATGGGTGATCCCCTGTACACTTCAGCTGCAAAGCTGCTCCTGGGCGCTTACATCTTTTACTGTGCTGCCTGCTTAGTGTGCTGGTGAGAGTGTGGTTGGGCTGCTGACTGCATCAGTGAAGCAATCTGACCTAGAAAGCTCAGGGTGTGGTAATGAGCATGGGAGAAAGCAGGAACCTTTTAACTCACATTTTCTATTGGGAAAATTGTACTTTTGAACTTTATTCTGAGAAACTTTGCTGCCTGGGTGAGACTGGACAAATAGGTGAATGAGATTAATTAGAGTAGTTTGTAAGTGTTATACTGTTCTTTTATGTTGAACTGAGGCCTCTACTAAGGCATCAACTAACTTCAATCACTAATTATTTCTATGATACATGGCAATGATTTCTTGATAGATAGGTTCTCTGCACACATCTGGCACATCGTGATCTTTGGTGGCACTCACTAGGATAAGAGAAAACAAGTGAATTAATTTCCACTAACTAGCTCTTTCTAAAAAGTAATAAATGGGAACCACAACTAGATACTGCACTTATTGTTCTCTAGAGTGTAACTGGAAGTACTGGCCTGACAGTTGTGTCTGCGGATCATTATCTTGGCAGGACAAGAACTGGAAGGCCTCCTTTTCTCCTTGGTGAGGGAGGTTTGGAAAGGGAACTCCTGACGAAATCACTAGTCTTGTGCTAAGAGCTCAAATTACATGAGCTGTGTTTTTCTTCACCTGCTTTTCTAGCATGTTTATAAATATTTCACAACCAAAATTACCACCTCACTTTATTTACTATCGTATAGTAAGTGTGATCACTACTTGACTTTTTGCATCAACCTTGTGTCAAGGTGACGCTAATTTTTTCTCTGTCGCTGTAGTGTGAATTTATGTTCCAACGAAACTGACATGCCATCAAATACTTGCTGTTCACAAGAACAGAGAATCAATTCACAGGGCACACAGTATAACTGACTTCCACCTAGAGTGAATTGTGGGAAGCTCTAAAACTGAGACAAACTCATTCCATCCTCCTGCAAAGAGCACCGTGGTGTTGCTGCCTCTCTGAAGGCTAGTCTTGCTCAGCAGGTGATAATGGGTACTCTGTTGCTAAATAGTAGGAAGTGTGTGGAGTGGCCTGTGACATACAAGCCATGTGACCCCCTGGGGCTTAATGCAAACTGACAGAGAGCTTGTGTAAAGTCAGAGGAGCTGTGGGAGGATTACTGCAGACACCGTATCTGATATTCAAACTCATGGGCCAGTGGTATTGTATAAAACCTATGCCTGATGCCTAATCAGCAAATGATAACGTGCTTGTGTTGTGTCTGCATAAAGAGCAGTTGCATTGCTCGGTGACAATGCTTGCTGTGGTCACTGTGTCGCAGTAGCATCCTGTCTGTGTTCGTAAGGGCTGACCCGTGTGAGTTATGGTGCATTGTTGCAAGGTAGAACTAAACAATCTTACAGTTCACCATCTCCTTCCCTCTGTTCCTCTTGGTCTGGCTAAAGGAAACCAAACATGGGAGCTGTATCTGGCTCCTGCATTTTGGCCTTGCTCCAGCAAAGCACTTAAGTGTGTCCTACAAAACTCAAGGTTAAGCATGTGCTTAACTGTCTTGCTGGATCAGAGCCATGGCGGAAGGGGAGGAAAGTTGCTCTTGTCATATTTTGACTGGGACTGACAATTTGGCCTTTACTACTCACATAAAAATGTGATTTACTGTAAACCTGTTGCATTAATACGTGCATGCTCTATGTACTTTTTAAGTAAAGGAAGCTGTTTACTAAAATGGAGTGCCCCCCTTTCCTGAGTCTTAGAAGATTTTTTAAAAATATAACTTATTTATTTTCCCTCACTTAGCTATGCATTGTCTTTGTGGCATTATCCTGTGATCTGTGTTTTAGCCTCTCTGCTTTCCCGTATTACTATCTGAACTGGAGAACTACTCTACAACAGTGATCAAAGACAGAATTAACTCATCATCGATGCCTAGAGATCCTTGAAGTAATATAGCCACTAAGAAATTACAAAATGCTCCTTTAAAGAAATTATTTCTGTACTGTTAGTTTGTGGAAGTACCCAGCCTGTACTCCTAAAATGGCCTGCTACTGAATTGAGGGACTAGCAAACCTGACATGCAAGCTGAGTAAGTGCAGGTTGGGAAAGTCTTGAAGAACGGGAAGGCTACAGAATCTGCAGTTAGCTGGTGAGAAATCCCTGAAGGAACCTGTACTGTGGGAGGAGACACTAGCGTCATGACAGTATCTACTGGGAACCAGTGCTAACTAATGGTGCCAGTTCCTGGTTTCTGTATTATTTGTTGAAATTACAACTAGTAATGACACTGTCCCAAACTCTAATTCTACTCGCCACAACAGCAGTAAATGCTAGAGCTGACAACTCCAGCTGAAGAGGAAGTTGGACTTCGAGAACCACAGTTCTCAAATGCTTTTAAAGAGGTGCAGAGGACAAACTAGAGGAATCCTGTTTCCTCACATTGCAGAGATTACATTTGTATCTCTGGGGGCAACTATGATGATTGCTTACAAAACATTAGAAAATTGTTTAATGTTTTTCATTATCTGAAAGCAAAGGCGGCTACATGGAACTGAGCTGCATGTACAAATTCTTTGTGAACCACCAGTGATCCATCAGTATTTCAAGTTTCAGCAGCAGCGGACCGTGTATGGCCTCATGCTCTGTTCTGAGTATGGTTCATAATCAAACATCAGTTTAGATGAAAGATGCACAGCTGCTGCTTTCTAAAGACCAAGTCTTCATGCTATAGCATGAAGCAGCATGAAGACTATGAAGATGAAAGAATTAACAGTATCAAATATATCACAGCTTATCACAGGTTTTAGTTTTTGAAAAGCTTATGCCATTCCTATGGATCTTCAACTGCGTTGAGAATGCTCTTTGTTAATTTCCCATGCAACAAAATTCATCTTATACTGTACCCTTGCTGTGTCTTTGCATATAGGCTGTAATTTGAAATCACACAGATTTTTCTTGTCCTTTCTGTGGATTTTTTTTTTTTTAAAAAAAAGTTCTGTAGCATGGCTAGGCTAAGGTGTGGTTTTGGATGCATAGGTGGTCATAGCAAGTAAGTTGTAATTTGTGAAGTTATACAGTCTTTCTCTATAGAGATCTGTCATGGCAAGTGTGTTTGCTTTGAAATTTTTTTGCAGACTGAAAAGCTTGAAACTCAAAAGCTGTTAGTGGATTTTTTTTTTTTGACTTGCAATTCAGTAGAACAGTGTCACTGTACAGCAGCAATTTCACTGAATATAGCAAAACTGTAGTACATGGCTTGCAACTCATTAACAGGATAGTATATTTTTATCAGTCTTCATGAATGAAGAATCAACAAATTTCTGAAAATTAATTACTATTCATAAATAATTCATACTTTAAAAGGGTCTAAACTGGCATATATATTATTTACGAAAAATGTTTGTCCAAATCTTTCTGTGCTTACGGGATGGTAAGGCGGTTCAAAATGTATGAAAAAGTATAGTTAAATTTTTATTTTATTAATAAATTACACCATTAATTCCCATGGTAATTTCAAATTAAAACTGTTATTTCATGGAAAATGTATTTAATTCATGTGACAGAGAAATCTCTATAACTTCAGGCAAGCAGCCAACTTATGACTTTTAAGCATATTGTCAAGGCAACTTTATTATACTCATGAGAATATTTCTGCTGAAATCATGCATACTGCCCTAAAAGCAATAATAGCGTTGAGCAGTATTTAACTCAGAGGTGAAGAATCAATTAATATTTGTACTGCTAAGCATGCATTTATGCATTTTTCTGTTTTCTTTTTTACTCTTGTATTTATCCTATTTTAATAACAGATGAAAAAGAGTTATCAGTAGGGCTTAAAAACTGTCCCCTACTAAACTACTGCAAACCTGTATAGTAAATCAAGCTAGACAGATTTGAGTTCTATGGAAAATACTGCCAATGGATTTATGAATCCTTGACAAAGAACATAAAAATATGATTTCAGGTGTAGTCCTTCTAAGATCAGTGAGGAAACTGCCATTTTTCTCAGAGGGCAGGTTGGAATGTACAGTGAGTTATTGTAGTCCAGATGTAATTATTGTCACTATCTAAAACTGGCATAATTTTTGTCTTTTTTAAATTAATGTATATAAATTAGTTAAAATTGAGTTAATTCTGGTTTGGATTGGTATAAAAAAGAACAGATGCTAATTACATTCACTTTAACTTTCTGCCATTCTGTTATAATGATATTTAGTAAACATTTATGGAGTGGGCTGTAAGTCAACACAAGTCTAACGCTAAGAAGCTTGGAGTGAACATGATTGATTCCAATGGGACCATTAACTTTTATATGGAAAACTGTGATTATGCAATCAAATTCATGTCGTAAGTCTCTGATACGCCCATCAGAAAATCTGCTAAAAACATTGCGAGCTGAATATTAGCTATCTTTACTCTGTTTATTTTATAAAATTGAAAGGAAGCATTTGAAAGATCTCATATCAGAGTTCAAAAAAACCCAGCCAACCAACCAACCCCCCTCAAACCCAGGACAAAACAAAAAGCCCAACTGACTGGGGGTGGGACCACAAAAACTAAAAGCCCCAAAGCAAGAACAACAACAAAAAACCAAAACCCAAACCAAACAACAACAAAAAAGGCAAAACAGTGGAATTTAGGCAGTGGAAATGTTGAGTATTTTACTCGTAAGCCCTAGAGGAAATATAAATGTGCTTGGATCAAGTAATGGCATGCAAAGGAAGTTCACTTCAAAAAAAAAAAAAAAAAAAAAAAAACCAACAAAAAAACAAAAAAAAATTGTTCCTACTTTGAATACTAACTAATACCTCAGAGAGAGACTATTAAAATGACTTTAGCATCTGGTGGAGTTAATTGGGGTGTAGTCATGAAACAGATCTTGGGATTTTTTTGATAACTTGTGCGTTGCAGCCTGCATTTTGTATGGGACAGGATGACTTTCAGCATGTTTCTTATAACGTAATTTCACCTTTTTAAATTTCTTCTTTCCAGTTCAAATTCTAAAACTAAGTGTCCTGTAGATTGACTTTTTAAATTCTAAGCAGTCAACATCAAATTGCACTCTCAGCAATGTCTGTGTAGTTCATGTAAATTCTAAGTAGGCAGCTCTCATATTTTTCAGTCTCAAAGAGAAGTGGCGATAATTTTCAACATACGCTTTGCATTTCTTTTTCTTATTGGAGAATTTTTCACGGGCTCCCATTTCTGTTCCACGTAATACCAGAGTATATTTGCCACAGGATCATCTTGGATGTGAATCACCTTCTACAGGTCTTATTTCTTTCTGTTCCCTTTACAGGGATCCTACCTTCGCTAGCTTTCCAAGTTGTGCCCGCCAACGTGTAATGAATCTGGGACAAATACCCCTTGTGACGCTGTGAGACTTGTTTGTTTAAAGCAAGGCTGGCAAGGCAATGAAGCCTGCACTTCTTTTACTGCGCAAGAAAGCAGTTACTCGTGTTTTAAAGTATAAGTGTGGATCGAAGTACTTTATTGAATCAGATCCTTTGAAGTTCACTGACCTGTAGTAAATTGGGAATTTCATTGCTGACTGTACAATTAAACTTTGACTCCAGGGGATATTTAGGTTTAAATTTCTCATTAGAAAGTAATTCTGAAGTGAGCTTTTTTTCTCCTGACAAATGCAAAGAAGCTATGAAGCGGTTAAACAAAAATCTTATTTTGGAATTAGAGTCAAACTTTTATGCATGACTTTTTTTTTTTTTTTTCTCGGTTTCAGTTAGAAATATATTGGTTCATAGCTTAACTTCCAATTAATCTTTGAACCTTCAGCAAACTTTTTCACTTTTTCTAGGTTCTATTCATATTAAAAAATACCTTTTTTCATTTGTTCTAGTATCTTCTGAATTATCTTTAAAAAGATGAAGGGAGACAGCAACATGGTATAGAGTTAGGTTCTACAAAATCCCATTAGTACTGAAAGCTCACTCAAAGTATTAAATTTGGCAACTACTGAATGCTTTCTCCTACCAATAAAGTGACTTTCAATGAAAGTAACTGAGACAGAATCACAAACAATAGATGTTGAAAGGCCTGTTCAATTACCGGGAATACCCCTCTGCTTACTGTACTCATTACTGCTGGAATAATGGTCAGGATTCCCAGTTGCCGTATACTGGCACAGCCCCACTGGAGTCTGGAGTACTCTTTTTGATTCACGTTATTTGAAGATTTGCCTCCTGATCTGATGATATAAAATAATCTGTGAATTGGAAACTTCATTACCCTTTAATTCACAGTATTTATGTCAACAAGCAAGTGTTGTATTTTACAGCAGGGCTTTTCTAGGAGTGTAACAATAAAATGTGAATATTTATCTGACTTGTTCTGCATTGGATAAGTTTTTAACATTTTCCAGAGGAAAAGAGTGAAGAGGCAGCTCTTAAAATGTAAATTTAGGGGCCTCTGCACATTATCACTAACTGTTCCTCTCAAAAGAAGAACTTGGAATCTGAGACACGAAGAAGAGATTCTACTTATTTTTCCTGTGGCATCTGCTTCCCCAGTCAGACTTGATTAATCCTCCATTCATCAGGGATTTTGGAAATGAGAGATTTCACCTTTTTTTAACATACTTTTAGAAAAGGCAATACTCCTCTCTCTGGGCTTGATTCTTGCATTTTACTCACTGGTTTCTTGCTAGTTGTATGGACAGAGCAGCACGGACACCTAATGTAAATAACTACCTCCTAAGATACATGCATGCCCCTAGTGGGTTTGGTGGTGGTAATAACTTTGGAAAGACCAGGCCTTGTTCTCATGACCTAATTTGATCTGGCTTGGGGAACTTGTTTGCAGCCAATTTGGAACTTGAGTGTTTCACCCTGTGAGCAGCAACCACGTCCATCTGTTTCATCATGTAAAGAGCAGAGACAAACGCTTCGATGGTGATGGTTAAACGTACATCACAATAACAGCAGGGCCTTGTTCGGAATGGATGGTCTGAAGGAGAGGTTTGCACGGACACGCTAAAGAGACAGCATCTCAGAACAACAACACAGGCAGACGGTTAGGATACAGATGGTGTATGCGATATGGTTGTATAACTGCACGTCACACGTACATGATGCAGAGATGGCTATGGAAAATACTCACTTTTTCACTTGATTCTGTTTCCTTTTGGCTTCTGCACCCCTTTGGTGCATAACAGGGAAGTAGGTATTTGTGTTTAGTGGAAGAAATTACACTGACTAACAGACACAAGCATTTTACTCATAAATTTATCACAGACTCTTGCTGAGCAGACTGACAGACAACAACTACCAATGGTGCATTAAACATTTCACAAACCCAGGCTGAACTCCTGCCCCCGCTGAAGCCAAGGGCAGTTCTGCACTTTTTGGGGGGTGGGGGAGTAGAGGGGGCAGCATTTTATGTTGGTGTCTAATTGTTTGTTAATCATTTTGTAGAAAATTAGAAGTGATGCCTAAAAGGGAGCATCCTTTTCCTTTGTGCAATTACTTCATAGGTGTTAGAGTTCACCGTGAGCAAAACACGGTGTTCACCAGGGGCTGAGGAGGAGGTTGCCAGGCCTGGTTTCCAAAGTAGATGGTGATGTTTCTGTAATGTGTGTTAGGGCAGCGCATATGTGATGCTCTGTAAAAGAAGAACGTGCTGGCCTTGCATGCATCTTAAATATGTTCAAAAAGTACAGCAGCTGTTATCCTGTAACACCAAAGGAATAACACAGGAGTGTGGGGTTTGTTGAAGGCCCTCCCATGACAACAGCTATGTGGTAAGATTGCTTCCATTAAACCTCCTCATGAGTAGGAACAACTCGTGTGCAATAAATATTAACAGTAAACTAAACGCACTTGCTTGGGGAACAAATTAATGTAGGTGAGTGACAGGAGGGAATAAAACCCACTCTCGTAGTGAGATGGAAGTGCTGTTTTACGGTAGTGTTCAACCTGTCTTCAAGAAACTAATGAAACAGCCTAAGGTTCGATGGCTACTCCAAGGTATAAGGTCTAGTGTGATGACGATAGGTCCGTCCTTCAACTGAAGTTGTAGGAATGTAGGCGTGAGCAAACCAGCATGTTCTGACCTGGGCTGGGAGGGGGATCCCAGGGAGAGCTTGGGGATGGGATCCGAAGGACGGGATCCGAGAGACTGCCGCTGCTGCTGTGAAGTGCTTGGGTGTTGGGTGACCTGTGCGCTGGGGGTCAGTATTTTGTATGTGCGTTGTGTGGGTATTGATAGCATGGGCTGTAACTGAGTCTTTAAATTGGTTTTGAATAACATTCTGGTGACTGAACGTATTGTGCCGTCTACAGATCCCTTTATTGGGGGGGATGCATTTTTGTTTCAATGTCCACTTAAACGTTTAAACCTCCAACCCCCAGCCAGCGCGTTATTCACCCCGCGCTCGGAACAGGACGCCGCTGGCGTGAGACCTGCCGGCGGAGGGGCTCGGCCGGCCCCGCGCAGGCCGGAGTGTGCCGAGGGGAAGCTGAGGGAGGGTCGACGCTCCCCTGGGCCGCCGGGGCCGGTGCCGGTACCAGGCCCCGCCCTCTCCCGCGCGGCCCGGCCACCGCGGCTGGTGACTCGCGCTGCGTCCGCGGCCTGCTCAGAGCCCCGCGCTCCGCCCACCTGTGATGTCATAGTAAGGAGGGGCTTTTCCTCTGCAGACTCCTCCCTCGGAATCTCCTTCATCACCATGGCAACAGCCTTATCTGCCGCCCTAGAGCCTTTCCCCTACAACAGCGAAATCAACAATGGCGCCAGTCAGCAGCGAGCCGGGCAACGACCGCCCCCAAACGCGCGCGCCCCCGCACCGTCCGGCCCGTGAGCTGGCGGCGCTCGCGGCCGCGGGCGCGCGCGCGCGCGCAGCGCGGCCGGACGTAGAAGGCGCGCAGGCCCGTTTAAAAGCGGTCACAGGTGACCCGCGAGCCCGCCCGTGCGCAACGCGGCTGGGGTTAGAGCCGCCCCAGTGCGGCCGGCGGGAACGCGGCGCTGCCGGTGCCGGCGGGAGGGTTCGGCTCCTGCAGGCTGGGATCCCCAGAGCGGCAGGGCCTTGGAGGGTCGTGCCCCTGGTTTGGCGTTAGTTACCCACGAGTTCGTCTCGGAATTACCCGGGTTTTGCTTAACAACAGCGTCGAGCTCGTTTTGCAAGCAAAGCGCGGTTCCTCGCGGCTCACTGGGGCAAACTCTCCCTGAGGTGAGGGTGGGTGACCTGCAGGGCTGGGCCCGCAGCGCACGTAGCTCCAGGAGCGTTTTCGAAGGCATTTCACGTCATAGACACAGTCCGCGGTTTGCTAACGACATACAGAGCCAAATTCTGCCATCATAGGCATTGCTACAGTTCTCCCCCAAATGGTCGCTGCTGTTGAACTTACTGTAAGGTGGATTTTTTTTTTTCACCTTCACTTTTCTGAAAGTTCACTTAAAATATTGTAAATATTCAAGGCAAATTTAAAATATTGTAACATTTTTTAGTATTTTAACCAAGCGAAAAATGCGCTAGCGTTATGTGCCATACTCTCTTTGAAGTCATACTCTTCATTTAAAAATGGTATCTACTCGAATTCAGATGGATTTCTGTATTTTGATCTCTCATGCTCGTGCAAGTGACAGAGAAATTCTGAGCGTACACACAAAGCATAGCAGCAGAGCTGTATTGTGCTGGTGACCCTGGGCACGTCCTTACCATCCCACTTTAACAGCTCCCATTGATTTCTGTGGAAGCTTTAGCTGTGCGAAGACTGCAGGATCTGGCTCCATAAAAGAAGTATTTTACTCTAGACAAATATATTTAAATACTTAAAAGTCTATTAACAGAAGGGGTTCTTTACTACCACATCATACACTAGAATTGCTTTTGCTAGCACTGTATTCTGTGTCCAATAAAAAAACCACTATTGCTTATACTGAGCTACAGGTTGTTTCAGAAACATTTCATCGATTGCAGGTAAAAACATTACATACTGTTGTGATTTTTGAGCAGACTTTATTAATCATCAGGTCAGTCTTAGGTTAGCTCGCTTGTGCAACACATCACAGTTACCCTACAGAGAGTTCTTTGCATGCTGCAAGAAATTCTCAGAGCAGAAGTGTCATAAATGATAAGCATGCTGGATTTGTGATGCCTTTGATATTCAAAGAACTGTGAAGTCACTGTAAAATTAACTATATTTAATTCAAAGAGAATTACTTCTAATTGGTAAGCATATCAAAGGTTCTTGGCCAATTACGTATTTACTCTGTTCACGATTCACGTGACATATTCCAGGTATAGGAAGCTTGTTTCTAGTATGACACATGGAGCTGCCGTTAGCTAGCACTAGTAACATGCTTTTTGATCTTTATAAAATGTAGTCCTTTTGTGCTGAGTGCTAGAACAAAATAGTTTATCAGCTAGAAAGGATGCATTGGAAAGCATGCAGTGCTTTTAATTTCTTGCAGAGTAAAAACCCACCAAAGCAAAGGTCAGGTCACTTTTTTGAAGACAGAGCCACTTTTTCTTCAAGGTTTCACCTACTGCCTGAAAAGAGTCATGATACTCGTATTAGTGCCTGCTGTTAACCTTTCATAAACATAACTCTGCAAAACCCTGGGAGTGGTTGATACCATATATAAAATCTGTTTAAAGTGGCTACAGCACAATGTAGAATCGTAACCTGAGGGATCCCTCTGTGCTTTTTTTATGAGCAGACTTTGTATATTTGCTAGGCAAAGCAAGTGGTTCGATACTACTTTTTTATTAGGTCTTTCTTTTAGCTTTCCTAAAAGACTACATGTAAGTCAGGTTGGTTTATTTCTGGCTACTCAGCCTATGATTTGAACAAAGTCATTCTGAAACTAGAAGTTAGTAGGTCATTTCCAGGATACCAAAGAGAAAGGCACTGAAATGACTTAAATTCTTGAATTCTGGTGGAGAGATACACAGGCGACTGATTAATTGGAAAATCCAGAGGTTTATTCTGGTGACTAGAAATGGATTTTGTTGCCCAACATAAGGTATGTAAACTTGAAAATTTTGGTCTCTGTATTCGCTGGAATGAATACTATATATTCAATGCTTGCCTATGAAGTCATTAGGCAGAAGAACTGGAGAGAAATAAAACCAGGCTTTCCATGATCGGGACGACCTTGTTACTGTTGTGAACCGCATCTGAAATGATAATCTCTAGCACGTTTATTACAATAAACATTGAAGGATTATTCTTTTCTTTAAAAAGTTGCTATTTACTTGGCCTTCTTCAATATTAAGTGTTGTTTCTCTAGCGTTTTGGCTTGCTGTATGTATTTATCTGTTACAGTGGGTTATCGCTCAAACCCTATAATTCTGTAAACAGCTAATTTTACACTTGCCAGGTCTTTAAAATGAATAGTTTGTTGATAGTGCAGATTTGCAAGGTAAGTTGTTTTCTCCTGTAAACAACAGTTTAATAATTTAGTAAATAAGTTTCATCATTCCCTATTTTTCTGCAATATATAGATGGAAACAATTGTGATGCAGAGCATGACAACCTATGTACGAATCGAGACAAACACATATTGATGAAGGAAAACTATATTATTTGTTTTTAGGGAACAGTGCTTAAGAAAAAATGAGAAACATGCCAGTATTTCATTATATGATACACTTAAAATGGAAACATTCCTTTAGGTGATGTCTCCAGAGCAAAATAAGGAGTAGAGTTCACAGTATTCCCATGCTGCTAAATATTTATAATAGAATTGGGTTCAAAACCTAATAACAGTTTCTCTAGGTTTATCCGCTGGGATCAGATAATGGATAGTAATAGATGTTTCCAAAGGAATGTGCTGATTTGGCAGGATTTTGTAAGGAAATACTAATTTTTTTTACAGCTGGTGTTTCTGAATAGCTCCAAATTAAATTTTGCACAAGTCACACTATTTAGATGTGGTACTTAGTAGCAAGTATTTAATTAAGCTACTGCAAGACCATATTAACGCAAATTTCTAGGACAGCATACAGTTTTGGGTTTTTTAAATCAGCGATGCATATAGCTTTGTAACCATGCTCATGTACAATAAAGCTTTTCTTCTTCATGTATGTGGGACCAACAGACCACCTTCAAGTCATGATGGGCTGATCAGTTAGATTGAACACGTGGTCATGCTTGAAACATTACTCTTTGGTGAAATACTATATAATTCTGTAATTCTTTTCTACATTACAGTTGTTTGCAAATTTGTTCATTTATATGAGAAGCCAACAGACAGTGCCTTGTAAATATTTAACATTTTGACAGCAGTATTTAAACGATAATGATTAATTACAGAAATTCTTTGTCGTCTTCTATCCAATAAAAGGATTTTATCTAAATCTGTAACATAATTAGAAGCTTGCTTTTGACAAATGTTTAAGGTACTTGAGTCCCAAATTCACCTTTCAGGGATATTTATACCACTAATTCTTGTGAGAAAACGAACAGAAAAGAGTGATTGTTGTTGGTTTTGGGGTGGGTTTTCTTGGTTGTTTTTTTTTTTTTTTAAATAATTTTTTTCTAATATGTGTACATGGGGAAAGAAATTCTGCCCTTACATAAACCTGTGCAGTTCCATTTGTTTTCTGAGGATCCTACCAAGCTGTTTCAGCTTTACTTGACACACTACAATGCGTTGCTATTCACTGAGCTATTGGAAATCACCTCCACATGGGCATGTTTAAATGTAAGCTTATGTAAAATAGAAGTTTAAACACAGCTTCCCTTGTAAAGAAATTTGATAGGAAAAAGTGATATGCAGATAGTGCTGGTGCATGTATGAAATGATTACTGATTTCATGTGGCATCTCTCCTTTCGAGCTGAGGAGAAACAGAGTAGCAACTTGCTGTGTTGATGAATGTAATGCCAAAAGCGACCAGCTATCCTGAGCTTTTCACATCAGGGTATTGAATTGGAGTGTGTTTAAATACAAAACAACAACAACCCCCCCCCCACCAAGTCCTTTTCAGTCAAGAATATCTTGAAGAACTAATCTGCTCTTTTAATAGCTTCAACAGGTTGCGGAGGGGTTTTATAAAGCAAATTTTATGAAAGACACATTACTGGTAACTTTAAGTTATAGTAGCTGTAGTCCTCCTATGTTAGGAGAAAGAACAGATAGAGCTGCTGTAGGTGTTGAACTTGGATGCTTGGCTGCTGTCCAGACCTCCAGGCAGCTGATATATTAGACTTACAGTACCAATTAAGCAGCCTATCCAAAACGGCTTTATGCACCACAAATCTTTGTGTTTTGTGCAATTTAAAAATAAAAATGAAGGGACAAACTTGGCTTTACTCTTGAAAATTATGCAGTGCTAACAGTTTTACCCCTTAAAATGAGCACACGCAGCTATGCAATGGTTCCATGAGAGTTCTAGTGTCCACAATACAACTGTGAGCTCTCGACTTCACAGAGGATCTGTGTTTATTACTTTGTATTTTTCCCTTCTCAGGCTTTTCTGTTCGTGTTTTCTCCGTATGGCTGTCTTTTGATCATCTATGCTTTTCTACTCTTTTCTAGTGATGTTATATCTTGCATCTTATATATCTTTAAAAATAACGAGAAACCATATGGTGAGGCAGTTTCATGAACCAATACAAGCTGGATATTTAAACAGAAAATCCTGTTTCATCAAAGCTCTTGGTAGTTTTTTTACTAGGAGCTTATCAAAGTGAGGTATATATCTAAGGTAAATGGGAACACAATTAGGCAGTGCTCAGTTGACTGTGGTGTGGAGACACGTGAACAAGCTAGATGTCCTGAACTGGAAGCAGTATCGTCAAGGCAGACCAGCTTTCAGGACCTGAGCTAGTATTTCTGTGTTGTACTTGCATTCTTTGGGACCTCTTACTAAGCTTTCTGTTAGTGATGGTCCAGTCTCTCTTGACTCAAGACCTTTAGTATCTCGTTCTACACATAGTGTTGGCTACAGTGAAGGAATCGGGCATAGGAAAGCATGCCTAAGAAGTAATTTACAGTAAAGTGGCTAAATTCATCTTGGCTGAGTTCAAAGTGTACTACTCATCTTTCATTCCTTTCTTTTTTAATTTTTATTTTGCTAGAATAACAGATTTCAGCATTAATATGGGAAGACTTTTCCTTTACTGCATATGAGAAAATTGTCAGAGAAAGAAATAATAACTGATAAAAAGTAATTGGCACAAACGTTCACATTTACCCTCATTGGGTGGTGTCTTATGTCCATTTAAATGTCAATACTGTGGTTAAACTGCATTCCAGTTTGAGAAGCATTTGCATTGAAATGGCATTGTTAGGTTTTCTGTTTATTGACCATCAGCAACTGTTGCATTACACGTGCTCCCTTTAGAAGTTGCCTCATTCTGATGCACAGAGGTTCATTCTGAAAGCCAAGTGGGACCGGTTCCAAAGCATCTCCAAAGCAACCCATTTTGCTCTCAAGAACTGATGCAAAGTTGTTGTGCTTAATGCATCTGAACACATATTATGATGGAAAATTGATAAACAATTCTGTCAAATCTAACTCATTCTCTATAATCTAGTATGATTCCTGCAGGCTAACAGGAGGAAGATGCAGTGAAACTAGGTTGTTATTTTTCTCTTCAGTCAAAGAGTTTAATTTGAAATGTACATAGGGAGTATATCTTTTCAGCAAGGTAAGGCTTTCTAACGGAACAATACTGTTGACCTAGCTGCAAATAGTAAATCCAGCCTGGAATATAGAGCAAGGTTGGTAAGAGGAGTGAGGTCTGGGACAGAACTAACTGCCTAAAGGTTTTTTAATGTTCGGGTCCTTTTACGAACAAGTTATATAATGAAGCTGCTTGCAATAGCAGGCTTGGATGAAACATTTTGCAGTCTGTCCTTTCTGTGTAAGCGTCATCTTTTACTAAGGCTATTGTGAATATGTAGAAATTTTTTTAGCTCTTACTTGATTGACTTCTTAATAATTTGGAACTGTATTATTAAAGGAGTGAGTCTTTTGACTGCACGATGGTATTTGACTTCAAAAATTTCAGAATAGTCTTCATAGGAAATTCAGAATACAGAACACTTTCCTGAGCTAAGTGATGACTACGAGACAACTGTTTCTGAGCCTGTCCTCTGGAAAATGTTTTATAGGTGTATTGGTAGGGTAACCCTCAGTGAAATTAATAGCTTTTCTTATTTAACCTCAGACAATGGTTTGAGCTACAAAGCTTGAGACAAGCGTGTAACTTTTTGCATGCTTGTCACAAATGTTTATAGATGTTGTGAGTCTTGATTTTGATGGTTTTCCTTGAATCTGCTTTTGCGTTATCTCTGCCTTTAACTGTGTTGCTGTTAAAGGTTCCTGTACTCTCAGGTGTGGTGTCCTGAGAGTCACAACATTAATGTATTGATATCAATACAGCGAAGACAGTGTTGACCAGAGCAAAGTGTGGAGTGAGTCGTGCCATAGCTTAAATGTTCCTGTTTATTTAAAAAAAAAAAAAAAAGGCAGACCCAGCTGTTCCCAGCTGTTGTGCCTTAACTGTTATATCTTGATCTCACTAATGTTTCTCAATAAAAAAATGTGTTTAGATGGGGCAACACAGAAGTATTTTGGCCTCTGGTAAAAGGCAATGGCCAGGTCCAGAGTAGCAGTTTGTCTTCAGTCTCAGACTCCAGCTGTTGCACAGAAAAAAGTGGGTGATTCCTGGGGAGAGATCCGTCTGTGGGTTGGTTCTCTCTCTTGTTACTTCTTCGCTTGGGACCAATGAGACTCTGAAAAGTGTGTGATGATCCTTTTAAGTATGCATAAAAGGCAACTGAGAAGTATAACTGTGCCTGGAATATCACGCATGTTCTTTTAAAAAAGAAAGTGATGCAGGTTCTGATGTTAAAATAGTATGATCTGTGCTCTCCCTGCCTGGAACACAGAAGAAATGTGTAATTTTTCCAGTGTTTGCAAGCTTAAGTACTTTGTTCTTCTTGTTCCAGTTATCATTATAAAACCACTCGCTTCACAGTTGTACGCCTGTGTAGCTGAAACAGGAATTAGATCCCATTAGCCCAGCCGTGTTGTTTGTGGATACTTTCTCTAGGTTGGGCAGAGACTCGTCAGACATTTCGAATGAAAAAAAGAGAGGCAGAGAAACAAACATAATTGAAAAGAAAACAAAATCTCTTACAGAGCTAAAAGAAGGCTCTGCATCCATACTAATCTGATCATATCCTATAGTTACAAATCCATGAGAGTCTTAAGATCATTTAAGTTCTGAAACTGTGGTTTTCTGCACAGACGAGAACTGGCACACCTCTAGAGAACAGAACAGATTGTTATCAAAGCCGCTGGATGGATGTAGCAGTTGTCTGTTGTTTCCTCTGGCTTTTACACTGCCAGATTAAAAGAGTCTATGTTGCTTGTTGTCACTGTAGGGATGGCTTTACTCTTGTTTTGAAAGCCCCTAAAAAGGTGGTATTATTTAGGAAAGGTGGAATTATGTTGAATAAGGGCAACTGTTCAAAAGCCCTGTTACTGCAGAGTCAGTATGCATGCTGTTTGGAATAATAGTACGTGTATTCAAATAAGTGAATTGGTATATATCTCTTGCTAGGTGCCTAATTTCAGAACCATTGTAAACTTACGTTACTTCTAAAATTACTGTTATTTTTATTGTTCTGATTTTGTTTGCGGAGGAAGATAGACACAGAAGACAGTTTTTAATGTATTCCCATCGGTATTAACTCTTATTGGAGATTAGGATGAAAATCTCAGGATTTGAGTTCTGTAAATCTGGAGCAAACATTATGTGATCAAAGTCTTTGCCTTCAGTTTAATTCTTTCAAATAGATTCTTTCCTGATTTGTGTGTAATAATTACAGGAATAGATTTAATTCTGTTTAGGATTTTTGGTTTTGTTTGGCTCTTTTGTTAAATGCCTTGCTCAAGTGCTATGCAAAAAGTGGAAATTTTTCTTAACATGAAATGGTGAAGTGTATTTAATCCTGACATAACAATATATCTGATTCTACTGTGTAAAAGGGTAGCAAGTTGGTGAGGCAGGGAATGAATGGAACAAAAAAAGTGAAAAAGGGTAGATAGAGGGTTATCACCTGGATTTGTTTTGAAGCAGATTGTTGTTACTTTCTCATCAGGCCTGTACATATCAAATAATGAAAACCTATCACACTAGATGGCAGGTTTGAAAATAACAGATCAGGATAGTTCATGATTGAAAACTAATTTTAGGACTTATTTTCTTGACCTATTTGAGTTCTCTCCAGCCACCATGCTGAATGTTCCCAGGATAGATTTAGCACATTCCATAATACAAATATTTGATTTCCACCATAATATAAACATTTTGATACCCTTGAATTTATTATATCATTTTTCTGATACAACCTTAAGATCTGAGTCCTTTCTACAGTGAATGGAGACAAAAGTAGAACTGTTACAGCACTGTGGTAATAAAGGGGCTTTATGCTATATCCCTGACCCAAAATTCGTTCTGTGTCTCTTGATCTGTGTGTTCTTGGTAACAAAGATTTCTGAATCTTAGTGTACCTAAAATACACCATTTTAAACACAGTATAGTAGAATATGTTTACCCCCTTATTTTTGTTCTCTAAAAATAGCAGATTTCCGTTTATCAGACAATAGCAATAGTACATGAGGCAGTGGAATAACAGTGTGACTGCAAAATAACTTCATGTCCCTGACCTGGAGATGGCCTCTGCACACAGTTTCAGCTTCAGAATAATCTCATCTGAAGTACTGAAGTACGTTAATGCTGCAGAAGCAGCATTAACAGCATCGTATAAGCCCATTTAGAGAGGATTATGCTACTCTGCCATCATTTAGCCCCTTGTTTATCACACAGTTTGGAAACCTTCAGGAAGCAAGTTCTTAAAATCAATGTATTATGAGTGCGCTCTTAAAGGATAGTCCTAATTCTTTGATGTACACTATTAATGTGGAGAATGAACTTTTCCACTCTAGTACTGCGAAAATGTTCTAATTACAAAAATTAAAAAGTGTAGGTGCACTGGTAGATAATGACTTCTAGACCTAATCAGAAGTTCAGCTGTCTTGGACAATTAAAAGCTCATTCTTCTCTCTTTACTGTTTAAGACAATTTTTTTAGCATAATGGGCCACGTCAGTTACTTTTGTGTAAATCTATGCTTTTGTATACATTTGGAAGCATTCTGTATTCTTTTTGGATTCAGTGGATTTAATTTCATTTTACATCTGGCACTTGGCCTGTTAACAGTACAAGGAGCTGAAGGCAATATCTCTATTTCTAATAGCCAGCACATCACTGATATCAAATATGCTCTGTTTAAACAGGTATTCACCTTCTCCTATATCAAGTTACTGTAATGCAATCAAAAGCACTACTTTTCATAAATTTATTTTTTACCTCCTTTATTCACTCAGTTTACACAGGCTTTTAAAACATATGCTTTAACATAATATAATAACAATGTTTGCAAAGTGCACTGTTTTGCAGTCCACGTGTGCTTAGGTTGTCAGTTTCCTCGTTAGAGAAGTAAGGTCTCTATTTTTTTTTTCCTGTAATTCAACAGTATTTCAAAATTTAGTTACTTACTATTAGTTTGGGGATGTCTGCAAGTCTGCAGTATTAGTAAAAAGGTGGTGAGTCCATAGTTTCTATAGCAACTATTTAAACCAGCTTAGTTTGGCTGGTAGGGTAGTAATTTTGCTTAATAAAAACTCTGTGAGTACCTACAGCGTGATGTCTGTGACCAGGTAGTAAAAAGAAGCTGTAAGTGGTAAATGCCGCTTACAGAGACGTTCTTGAGTCTCAAAACATCTTAATTAAGATTTATTTGCAAAGAATTGTTAAATCATCAGTTATGCTTACTGTGAAGCTTCTTTAGCACTTACTTTCTTGGGATGTAAATGATACTGCTTGTATTTCAAAATGGGCTTCTGGTACATTGAAAATCCTTTGGATGCTAATTAGTCAATTCTGCTCTTCAGCTGCGATGTCCAATGTAGTGCCAGTCTGTCCTGTGTAGTTAGAGCTAAACTAAATCTTCCCTGTAGTTCAGGGCATAGTAACCTAACGCTGTGGAGGTTAAGTTGCCTGACAATAGCATGACAGTTATTGTCAGAAATATTTTTCCTCAGAGGTTCTGTAAAAAAAAATAAATCTGTATTAATCTTGTAGTCCAGTGCTATACGCTGCTTGTGTCCCCTTTGCAAGAACACATTTATTTAGCACTGGCTGTCCCTGAAACCAAAATAAATCTTGATCAAGAGAAAGAGCAGGGATGAGTTAACCACTTTCTGAATTGCTTGCAGACAACCTCAGTAAATGTGCTTATTATCAGAGAATTACCAAGCTGGTAACTGAGGGAAAGGGGTGCAGCAGTTGTTTGTGCTGGGTAATAGACAGGGATGTACCTGATAAACACGTGGAGGGGAGTACGGGTGTTTCTGACACCCCAGCACGGGTGAGATAGGTGTTAGGCCTGGGTGTAGAGGATAAGCGGTGGAGTATCAAATATATATGTCTGTATGTACCTTGACTTTGCTTTCTACTCACCGAGGAAAGCAACTGAGCCACCACAGGAAAAGAAATACCGGTTTGCTGTTTGTATAGTCCCATAGTAATTCACTATATTCTCTCCTGGTGGGTTTAGGAAGAGAGTGGAGTGGCCTTAGCTTTTCTAGAGACAATGCTCTAACTGAAATGGGTTTATCAGGCAGCACTCTGAATTTTGTATTTACTGACTCGCACTGCTGCTCCATTTCACTCTGAAAAACTTGTAAATAAGGAAGTCTTGATTCAAATTAGACTCTTTCCCATTAAGCTTCAGACATTTCATGTTAATGAAACCCCAGTGAAATGATGTAAAAGATGGCATTGTCAACTCAGACCGATAAAAATTACTTGAATAAATATGTAGGCATATGCTTAAACTGGCGAGAACTGGAAGCTTTTTTTCAGCCCAGATAGCGTGAACATAATTGAGGAAAAAAGAAGCTGTCGCAGATGGTGATAGCAGTGAGAGGCCCAGTGACATGTGCTTCAACCCAAAGTTTGCTACAGGGGAGTTACTGAGGTAGGATAGCATATGAGAGCAATCGCCAAAATCTAAGAAACATGCTTATTAATTAATTAAAATTGCATATTTGTAAAGAGGGTGAACTAAATCCTTCCTTCCTATGGAGACATGTTCATGAGTAGAAAAGTGAACTGAGAAATGTGTGTGTTGGTCCCAAGGGATCAGTGCCAGGGAGCATCCGGCAGAGATGAGGGAATGAGGATTTCCAGGAGTGAGGCAGCCTGTGAGGTTGGCATGGTGTAGCTACTGCATGCTCAGGGTAAGGAAGAGTTGCCTGTCATAACGTAAGCTGCCTGGTGGCATCGGAAAATACCCGTGCTTTCCTGGGAGGGAGGGTGTTACCTGGGCCACGTAGGAGCTGTCTTGTTTGAAACCCTGCCAAGCCGTGGTTGTACTAAGAGAGTATACAGCATGGCCAGGATTTTCTTTTTCTGCTTCATGTTCACACCTTAACATAAAGTGCCCTTGGAGTCATTAGCAGCCAATAAAAAATTCAAGCAGCTGATTCATGGTCAGTGAAGTGGAAAGGATAGCTTGGAGCTATTTTCACACACTTCTTTCTGAATTGCGCTGTCCTCTTGGCAACTACGCTTGGGTTTTTCACATATTTTGTCTCATTTCATTAATAGAGTAAGTCTCTGGTCAGAAGCAGTGCCAGTGGTTGAAGACAGTTTGGCTAAGGTAGACTGAGAACCTGTTCTTATTTCCTAGTACATAAA
The DNA here is from genome assembly GCF_034619465.1 of Leptosomus discolor. Lineage (NCBI taxonomy): Eukaryota > Metazoa > Chordata > Aves > Leptosomiformes > Leptosomidae > Leptosomus > Leptosomus discolor. The sequence continues at coordinate 57,488,078 of NC_141397.1, read as the reverse complement.
ACGACCATCTCCTTTCAAATGTTACTGTGTATCCTGAAAGTGTTGAGAAAAAAACCACATTTCTTTCATGCCCCTGTGCTCTGGCAAGTGGAGGAATAACTCCTTGTGTGCCTGCTGCGACTGTAGCTATTTTCTCCAAAAGTGCTGTTTTGTTTTTTTGTGCTGGCATTTATGTCAAATGCTGACCTTTTATTTCTTTATTGCCTGTGACAATACAGTTTAAATTTTACTTTTCAAGAGTGAGAACTCAACAATATTATGAATTGTGTATCATTTCTGCAGATAGGCTTTTTTTAACTTATTTTTTCACTCTGTAAGCATCCTGACAATATCAGAGGCTGTAAGCAAGTTTTTGGAAACTCTCTTCAAGATCTGCTTGCAAATGTAAAAATCTGCATGTTAGTTCCATACATATAGATATCTGGAAATAAATTGTTAATCAAAATGAGACATCTTCTGTGCAAAAGTGAGCTTTTTGAGAGTACATGTAGATCAGACACACATGTAGTGAATACAAACAAGTGCTTGTATTTTGTGCCGCATTTTGAAATTTCAGTCTGGTTTCCTTGTTTATTTGTGAATCGAAGGCTGTGTGCACAATTGGTTTCCTGTACGTGAGAAGGATCAAGAACAAAATACAGGTGTGCATTTGTTTTGTAGCTGCCTAATTTAGAACTCCTATTACCAAGCGTGACTTGTTTATGACTGTTTCAAGTTACCTATTTAATTCTAATGAGAAATATTACAGATATCATCAGGTCAGCAAATTATAGATGACTTTCAATGGTTACAAATCCTACAGGAGCTAAGAAAAGGAGAACTTTCTTTGCAAGGTTTTGAAGTAGGGTGCTTTTGTACCATTAAGAAGGTATCTTTGAAGTTCTGGGCCATATGAGACCTTGGAATGTAGTAATTCCTAGTAATTCATAGCTTTTAATATTCTAATAGTCCATGTGCTCACCTTAGTTGACCTCATATATAACTAATATAAGAAAATTTGGTTTGTACATCACTTGTATCTCACAAGGAATATCCTCAAATATCTCTATATATGTATATTTATAATGAAAAAAGTAAATTCATGGAATTTGTAATATTCTGCTCATGAAGCTCTCTAGTGCTGCTCTTCAGTGAGAGGAAAATGTTGTTTGACTACCTGACCTCTCAGCTCAGAGAAAAAGCAAGCTCAGATTGAGAGACTGACTTATTCCCTACTCCTGCCTCATGAGATGCATCCACAAAAACCATTCTGCTATTCGCTTCATCAAGTCCATGCCTCACTTCTCCAGCGGGAGTAGATGGCACAGCATACTCCCACAGGCAGTAACTTCAGCAGCCTGTTCAAGCGCATTGCTTGATCTGGAGGAGAATGTTTTATTTTGGAAAGCTGCTACTTTTCTTCTCCTGGGTCCACACTTCAGGCCAGGTGTGATGTTGGGCAGAGAGGATTTAATGAATTTTCAGTTCTGTTCTGCATCTCCCTTCAGCAATGTTAGGATTCTCTGCTGGCCTTCCTCTTTTTTCGCTGCTGCTTTCCTACTCTTTATAGTACTGCCCAAAAGGTAGCAGAGAGCCTGCTATCGCGGTGGTTTTTTATTGTATGTAACTGTTGAATTTCAGATAATCACTTGCTGTTTCAAGTTATGATTTCTATAAACCCTCCTAGGAAATAATCTGTAAAATAGTATTGAAGGCTAGGTTTTGACCCTTAATTTTACTTTACAATAAATATATCAACACTTGAAATTCATCCTCTGAGAATTACATGTTCACTGAGTCAGAAATGCTATTACAGAACTATAATTAGATATCTGTGTTTCACTTTTTGACTAACAGGAGGTTTGTCCTGATTTATGTTGCCCGCTATTCTGTTTGTTATACTGAATATGATACCTAGAAACAATCGGTAGCGTTCGTAAAGCAGGATGTGAAATATTCTCTAATGAAACTGCCAAGTCAGAATTACACTGTGGACCAATAAAGCACAGCCGTGGCTTCTTAGGAATGCGTATTATATTGCAGTAGCTATTGTACAGTGTTGACATTTCTCTTACCTTGTTTATATATGGATTTAATATCGTTATTTAGAAAAAGATATGTGAACTGTCTGGAATACTGAGCACCTTACAAGATGATCTGAATAAAGCAATGTCCAAACATAGATTTAGCAGGAGAACTGCTGGGACTTCTGCTCAGTTAACACCAGCAGCAGGGTACGTGCTATGGGAATACCCTCGTAAATGCTTTGTTCGAATCCAGATTGCATCTGCCTCTTCTGGTATGTGAGTAGTTGTCTTCGGTTCATTGGCCAACTGGAAAAATCACAATGAAAATATTCTTGTTCTTTGACCCACAACTAAAGTGCCTATCAGCACAATGCCAAATTATTAAAATATTTAGCTTTGAATCAAATGGGATGTTTTATTAAGCCCAAGTCTTCTAGTTACTGAGGTGACAGAAAAAATACAGGGTCAGAAGGAAATCAGTAGCTGAACATCTGTGACTGGTATCTCCAAATATTTTTCATGAAAGACTGGCACCAAAAGCTGGGGTTGCTAATAAACCTGTGGATAACACAAGTCTTGAAGGCATCATTAACAGAGATGCTTATCAGAATAATAGAAGAATGATGAAAGGTCCTTCTAATAACATGGAACTTCTGCTGTCATCTGGGAGTTTATCATTTAGAAATAACCAATAAGGAAAAACGTCAGTCAGTCACAGGACTACTGCAAGCTAGCCACGTTATGCAGCTGTGAATTGATCATATGTATTTCAGTTCAAGACAGGAAATGATTCTATTGTACAAACTCTTCTGGGTCCTCGTCTAAATACTATAGTAGTCGCATTTGAGAAGAGCCTTTTAGCAGAATACAGGATCAATAGTAAGTAGACTTAGGTTGGAAATGAAAAGTTTCTGAAGCTGTCTAAGAGGAGTAAAGGGGAGAAAAATTGCTTTCAAAATGAATCTCTGCATAGAGAGTAAGGACAGTGACCTATTATTGGTCCCTGTATTAAGCAACTGGACATTCATGTGAATCCATGTTCCTGGGTTTCTAGCTTCATTTTTCACATAAGTCTCAACAGAATGCCATTTCAAAATGAGGATCCAAAATTCTCAATAAATTTTCAAACTAAGAAGTTCATTTCTTACTTATTTGGTAAATATACCACGCTGACTCTTCTTTTTTCAGTGAATGACATATTGACTGAGAAATTCTATCCCAACTTTAGTTCAGCATTTTTGTTCACTCTCAGCAGGATACTTGCATGTTGTAAAATCAGCAGGCTTCCTACATTTAGGGATCTATAAAAAGATTCCCTTACCGATTCATCTTCTAAATGTTTCCAAGACAAATTTGTTGTTAAAACAAATATGAAAATGTGCTTTATGGCAAATGTGAATCATGTGACAAAACTTTTTTGACAAACTCATACAACAGCTGTCATGGGGTGATTGTATTTGTATCTCGGTGAAGCTCACCAGAGCAAGTAGATGCACCCTGAGAGATTACCAGTTCCTTGAATGCAGTGCTAATACTATCCTTCCTTTTTATAAAACCTGAACACAGGACTAACTAAGCTATGTTAGTCTCTTGGAGAGAGAAGTTTTTTTTTCTTTTTTTTAATTCAAAAAGAAGATGTTACATTATTCCTCAGACCCCAGCCTGTGATTCAGTTACATGAGTTATGAAACTCAGTCTTTTGTGCTGAGGTATAACTGAATTCATAATGTTAATGAATAGGGGTCTCTGAGAACAAGAGGGCTAGACAGACTTGACCCTATCCAAACTGTTACCTTTACTGCGCATTCATTTGGTGTGTACTGCAGACATCACCAGCCAGCCAGTCCATACGTGCTATATTTTTCCTGAAAAATCTATGTTCATTGAAAGTTTATATAAATTGCGTGTAACTCTGTCACATCGGTCAATCCCTCTCAGTGAAAAGAAATGTGGACATTTAAAACCAACTTATATATGTTCAATCAATAGAACTTTTTATTTTGTTGTTTTCTTTTTTTTTTTTTAAGATGCTACTTCAGAGCTTGTCGCATTAGACATCTTTTTTTCCCTTTGTTGGTCTTGCTATTTCCGTGGATGAATTCCAAATGAAAAAAAAATTTGTATCTCCTTTCTCAATTGTTCATGTTGTAAGAACTACCCAATGTTAGCAGCAAGTGGAATAAAACCAGCAGGACTTAGAAGGATATAAAGGAATTTCTGAGTTTTCTGCCAAGGCTCGGTGCTCGACGGGAGATCTTTGCAATGCAGTTGTCATCTCTCTAGTAGAACAGATCAACTTCTGAGAGTTTGACGTTTTTCTCCCTGGGGTCCTGGTGGGTGGGTGGATGTGAGGAAACGCTTCTATAAAGCAGTATTAACTTCTTAAAAGTTGTTCAGAATTGTGAACCAAGGCTAGAGGCCGTATAGCAGCATACTGGCTAAGAGGATACCAGTGTGAAAGACAAATTGAAAGAAATAAAGGAATGTGGCACAAAGGGTAATGAATAAGCACAGCTGTCCCTCACCACTTTAAAGAGAAAATATTTTGCCATAGTCCAGTTTCAGCTATTAATGTGAAATCAAAGATAAGCTTGAACTTGAACTTTTTTGTAGTAATAATGTCTGTAGTCTTTTACTTCTTTCATCTATGAAACTATTGAAATAAGAGTGAAGAGCAACAAAAATCATACAGGTGCTTTGTTCCATCTAGGTTGCTGGGAATTTATGCTGTAAAATTAGCTCTTGAAAAATAATACTGTTTTTGCTCAGAGAAATCCAGAACAGAAATTAGCTTGTGTACTGTAAAACTAGCAATTATCAAAATGGCTAGAAGCCAGTTTAAAATATTACAGATACTCCTATTGTAAAGTTTTATGCTCATCCATGTTGGTATTGCCATATTACGAGCCCATGAAAACATGAATACAGTGTGTTCTGTAAGTGTTTCCTAAAGCCAAACTGTTGGTAGCTCACAGCAGGAATACGTAGTTTTGTGTGTCCTCTCCACTTTTATGAGGGTCTGAGTAATCCAATTACAAAAACAAACTATATCCTGGATTCTAGTTGTACCTACATGTGACACTTGTATTAAGATAAAAACTTGTCTAAGATTTAAATATAACAATCTGTTTTAACGTGTATAAAGACTAAATATCACACACATAAAGACTAAATATTATGCCCTATCTGTAGTTAGGGATGTGACCCAGGCTGGTGTTTATCTGCCCTTAGAGCATTAACCTGGTAGAATTTAGACATTGGTTATGGCCTGACCCTATAAGATGTTAAATGCTCACAATCCCATTGCCTTCTCCAGCTATATAAGGGGTACTCAGTAAATCCCCTAAGCAGGAATTACATTTAGCAAAGTAAGTCCTTCTCTTGCAAGCAGTTGAGTTCCTGAATTAGTGGAAGCATTCAGAATCCATTATAAATAAACATTGAAAATCAGCCTAAAGTTTATAGCCAGTGTGCACAGAACCATGTCATATTTGAAATTTCTAACTTTAGACTAAGCTTGGTTCCAAGTGGTAAGTGAAGCTCATCATTGTATTGTATAAATGATAGGGAAATATGACCATGAAACATCTTGAATATTTAGAAATGGGAGAGCCTGGAGGTAGATCCAGTCAGTGCGCACAGCTGTAGGCAAGCTACAGAACTCCTAGATGGTGAATACTTATCACTGTTCTTTGCACAGATTAAAAAAAAAGTTGTTGACAAAAGTCACAATCCTATTATCAGTTTCACCACATCTTCCTGTTCCAAATACCATCAGGGATTAAGTATACTTATAAAGAAATACTGGTTTCAGGAGAATAGAGACAGCTGTTGAGGTGAAAAGCGCTCAGGTCAGACAGAAGAGAGAACACAAATAATGAAAAATGTCAAAAGCAAAGAGAAGGAAAAGACTGATGAGATCATCAGCCCTCATGAAGTGGCATACCATGGGATGAGCTCAGCCAAGGGTTTATAAGCATATACCATACATTGAAAATTTCTCTGCTTATACACTCACGTAGCTGTAGCACTGAATTTTTTTAGAGTGTGTTTGTGGTTAAAGGCTCAGAGGGAAAATAACTTGGTTCTCCTGTGGACTTTGACAGCCTAATCTTTCCAAAGAGTCTGTCACAGAACTTGTAGCACAGACAGCTTGAAATGCATGGGAGCAGCCAAGAGCTACAGCAAGTGAACTGAAGCTGCGTTAGAAGTAATTCATTGTGGCAGTGCACTTTCACTATTAGTTGCATTTATGGATAATGATTAACATCTGTGGATTCCAGAAGACTTCCACTCGAGTTAGAGCAGTCTCATGGCAGTCGTGAAATCTGAATACCAGCACAGCTCGTGCTCTAACTGTGCCATCTCACACTTGCAACTTGTCTAGGTACTTGTTTTGAGGGAAGGTGAAATAGAGCTGGCTGGCTTTGGCATTATTATGGCAAAATCACTGCCTGTTTCCCTGGTATGATTTGTTTTGTAATGTAATTTTACTAAGTAGTAATTCTATTAAAGTGGACAGGTAGTTGACATGTGCTTGTGCAATTTATGTTTTATCTCCCAGTCGTTGTATTATCTTTTGTAGATTTATATTTTTTCTAATTGTGTGGTTGGGTCTTCAGGGGGGTGGGGCTCGTATGTTTGACAATCTTATGAGACATATGCAACTATATGAAGTTGTGCCACATCAGGATCAGGTTTCCTAGACTTTTCACAAGGGAGGAAGGATGGTGTCTGTTCAGAACCATCCAAGAATTGTAATGGTTAAAAGTGTCTTTGAAATCCTCCTATCAGCTCATTTTCAATAGAGCCTTTGCTGTGATTTCCTAACGCTCACAACCATTTTGTGCTCAGTCTTTGGCAGTTTCTGGACTACAAATGAACCTGGATTTCCTGTTGAGATATAACTTTCAAATTGGTAGTAAACAGTGAAAATTGATTGTCTTAAACTCTAGAACTATATTGTACAAGTATGACCTGCAGTAATCCTGTAGCCCTGCATCTCCATGCACTGCACAAGGTTAGAAAATACTGTCTCCAGCTGCTGCCTGCAAAAGGCACTGTATTCTGAGTCGTAACATTTTTCTGCAGGGATACGTTAGCTGAACTTATATATATCCTGTTAAAAGTCATAATCTAGAGAATTAAGCTTTCAAACATGTGTGATCTACCTTGTATAATGAACTTCTTTTACTGCTTAGATTAGTGAAAAGAGTCAGTGAAGTGAGACATTTAATTTTTCTAGAGTGAAATCTTTTAAAAAGACCTGTTAGGAAGATTCAGCAACTGCAGAAACAGGAATAAGGGAGTTTTAAACCTTCCAACTATTGGATGGTCACATTTCAACAACATGCACTCGTTTGAAATGAATCACGTTATCCATCATGCTTTCCTAAATGTACACAAGGATGTAAATAAGTTTGAAGATTTCAACTGAAAAGTCACATTATTTGTAAAATTGTGCAGGATTCTTGCTGCCGTGTTATTTTACCCGTTTCGTACGTAAAACACCAAATAGTGACAAGGTGCACAAAGCACGCAACCTTTCTTTTTTGAGACTAAAGGTCTGTCACATAATCAAACATAGAAGTAAAACTTCCAGCAAAACTGTAAAATTCCAGTAAAAACTGGATTTAAATCATTAACCCCCAGAGTACAAAATCAGCCTTAAATGTAGCCTGTGGAGTTTGACTCTATACAATCTTCTTCTTACAATAGATTTCCAGCTCTCAGTGAGCAGCCTGGCAGCGGTAAGTGTACTGTGACTGCGAGCAGCTGTTTGTGGTGGTATCTAGCAGCTGAAAAAATCTGAACGAGAATGCCAGAACCCTGAAGGTTTAAAATCTACTCTAGGACTTCCCGCCCCCCCCCCCCCCCTTCCCCTAGAGAACAGCTTATTGTCAAAGATTAAAGTTAATTTTGGAGGAAAAAAATGAATACATTAAAATATAAAGAGTTTATCTTTCTGGTTTTTGCTCCTATCTATGTCTATGCACATTCTGAAACTAATTGGGTGCCCTGGCACGTCATATTGTGTGGCTCTTCAGTCTTAGATGCGTTATAAATTCAGCATGCTCTTTCTAAAAGGTGTGAAGGGATGTCTCCTGGGAAGCTGCTATACCTAGAAGGCCAGGTGCCTCGTTCCTCCTAATTCTGTCTTGGTATTTTTTAATATGCCCTTCTTTGAGCTAGTGGCTCCCATGCGTCTGATATATCTTTGCCAAGAAATTGTACTTGTATTTTTGTTTTGGTATCTTTTAAACCAGTTTGAAGTACATATGAACCTATATCCTTTTGGCAAATGTAGATGGACTTCTACATTCATATAGAAGCAGGATGGGGGCTTAACTGTTGATAGAAAAGTTGAAGTCAGAGCTGCTTATAGTTTTGTGCGGCCCCTGTGTTCATGAGTCACGCTGCAAGACAATTCTGCGCTGTCACCAGGCAGTCTCATCACCGATAAATTTTGGTTGTGGTTGTTGCATCGTCTTCTGTACACCCTTCCTGGAGGAGCTGAGTTGGGAATGCTCCACATACTGATGCAAGCGAGAGGAGCACAAATAATCTTTCTTTTTACTGTCCCCCTGTCTAAGCCCACTTTAAGTAACTATCGTTTGCCTGCTAATACAGTGATTCAGACTTTGTGTTAAAGGGAGGGAAGGAAAGGGCACCACAGCATGGTGCTGGAATTGAGTCATTGGAAATGCTACTTATAAGACACTAATGGCTTCTCTAACTTCCTCAAGAGCTTTCTTCAAAGGAGTTATTAAATCGGCTTTGCCGTAGAGAGAGCTTTGGTCCCTGGATCCATCTAAAGAGTTTAATCTTTTTCAAGATGTTGTACTTGGCTTATGTCCACAGAAAATGCAGCTGAAGAGGTGGCCCAGACAGCTCTATCAGTGTGCAGCTTTCTACAGAGTTCTCTCTGAAACACTTTATAAGCAATTTTATGAATATTGCTGATGCGTAATAGCTATGGCTTGTAGGCACAAATGACAAAACCTATTTGCAATTAACTCAAGTGCTGTAATCTGATCCTAATCTCTGTTTTGAATCTGGTTTAATTTATTTGCACTAGAAGGAACGGATGCTCTGGACTGTACCTGGCATTTGATCTTTATATTATGCTTATTGGGTTCATGGCATGTAATTAAAAATGTGGCCGGGTGTCGTCTTAGCTATAGTAAAATTATCTCAGTAAATGATGGAGTTACAGGTTCTTCAAAACCGGCTTGTCTGTCACTTTGTATTTTGACTTTGCTGTACTGCTGTCATGAAAATAATTTTAAAATAGTATTTTTTTTATAGGGTACTAATAAAATCTGCAGGCAGCCTCAGAAAGCCTGTTGGTCCTCTTGTCAGTGGGTCCCACAATACTGGCTGATTATAATTTTCTTTTAATGTGAGAGAATGTATTTCAGTGGAAGCACTCCAAACTTGGAGAACTAACTTGAGAGTTTTAATTAAATGTCTTTTGCATTTGGCTGCTGCTGTCTGTGTGTGTAAGAGTGGGATGAGACAGCTTCTTGGTTACTTTAGCTGTGCTATGGTGTCACTGAATGAAGCTTCCTCTTTGCCTTTTGCAAGAAGAAAGACAAAGTAAAATACTTGTTCTTTAATTGTAATTGTTCATCCCTTCTGTCTGTGGGATGTGTGGGACTTAGACCACATGTGAGGCAGGAAACCGTTCGTATTTAGGAAGACAGTTGTTAATGCTTATCCAGGGAGCCTGAATGCATTTCCCAGTTAAAGCCTGTGATTAGATCAGTCACTGGGTATCAAAAGAACAAAGCTTGTCAATTCTGTTTGCACTTGTTATAAGTTCAATTAATTTCTGTGTCCTCTGAAGGCTATTATAATATGGGACTCTATAAGATTACCTTCTGCAGATGTTATTTTTGTGTTATATAAATAGCCCTACTTTGGTGGGGCAAAAGGATTTGCATCAGGTGATTTCCAGAGGCCTATTCCAAACTAAATTATTATATGATTCTATTCTCTTATCCTGAATTTAATCTTTACTTCCTCTTAAGAAAAAAGTTTAAAATTTTTAATAGCAGACCTGAGGTGAGGGAGCACAGAGCCGCCCGTGGTGCGTTTCTGCCTGTGAATCATTCAGTACCAAGGTAAGAACTGAGGACAGTGCTTATGGAGTTGTCTGAGGTTTTTGTTCTGTAGATGCTATCTGGAAAATGACTTTCTTACAAATGGTGGGAGTATTTAATCTCCACTATGTCCTATAAAGCATGAACTGTGTGATAATCCTGAAAACGTGAACTGCAGCAAACTGGGTCCTGACTCAGGGAAAAGCAGCTCTGAGGGAATATGAATGAGCTGGGAATATGAAAACACTCAGATTGATAGAGTGAGTGGTTAGGTAACTGCAAGGAAGAGTATGAAATCCCATCCCTCTTACTGAACTCGAATGCAAAACCAAGTCTGTTCAGCACAAGGAGGTGCAAGCCCTGGCAGACCGCTGTGCTTGCCCTGCTTCTTGCTTGGCCCCCTGCTCTGGTCAGGGGCCTTTTGGTCGGGAGCAGGAAGAGGGACCCCAGGAACAGGCAGTGGCCTCAGAGAATGCTCTCTCTAATTGCTGTTTGATCTGCTCCTCTTTCTGTGGCTGTGACTTTGATAAATTTTTGTAAGGACATTCTCCAGAGTCACGGCTGATGATCTAAGATTAGCCTGGGTCAAAGAAACACAAGTCTCTGACACATTTCAAGATTGATACATATGTGCAGTCCTCTCGTGCAGAGAAGACAGTACCTCGTTAGGGTATTTCCAGTGGAAGGAAATGTTACATTCTGTGTTTATTATACAGGACAATGATCTTAAACTACTTGTTTCAGTATTAGGAGAAAATGACTCTGTTTAATAACTACTTTCCACCAATATTCCCATTAAAAGAGGGTGTATCACCCTCTGTTCTCTAAAGGGTAAAAAATGTTAGAATAATGAGGAATGTGCCGAATAGACACATGGTGCTTTTTTGCTGGAAAGGTACTAACTGCTGAAAATGTAAGTGCCCGACCTTTAGATTTCCATCAGGAGTTTTGAATGTGTACCTTTGTTTTGAAAAGGTAAATTCGTACATGACTCGTGATGCAGTTGATGGGCAGCATGGCTCTACAAACTAAAGATTGAAATTTGGATGTGGAAATAAGGCTTCTGAAGAAATACATACATGTTATATCAGGAGATTATAAACAAGAAATAACTGTAAATTGTATTGGTCCCTCTCCAATAATTTCACTTTACTGCTCTTTCAAAAGCTATATAAAAGCATCAGTTGTTATTCGCCCTTCAGAAACACTTAAAAGCGCAAATAAACTCTGAATTCTTCCTGTAAAACAACTGAACCCTACAGAGTTGCTAAATATATTCAGGAGGATGATCCCACTGAAGATTATTGTCTCCTAGGAGATAACAATCATTTTAATTTTCACGCTTCCAGAAAATTCTTAGTACCTTACAGAATCATTGAGCTAAGAAATTAATTTATCTTACTTGTATGAGACTAAAAGTGTCTCCAGACTCATTGTTTTCAAGCAGTCCTTTTAGTACTGATGTCTACCTTAACTTGATTTTTCACATGTAAAATTCTAACAAGAAAAATGGCCGCATGCTTCCACCTCTTTGTTTTCGTCTCTTCCTGTGTTGCGGTTGATTTAGACCGTAAATTCTCTGTGTCAGTGCACATCACTGGATTATCACATGAATGCTCTGACGGAGCCATGCTCACTGAATTTTCTTGTTATTGCATGCAACTAATCAGTTCCTGTGTACCTGAAGCTCTGTCTCTTCTCCTGAACATCATGTTCTTTCCAGACATGCTAACTCTGATATAAGCACTGGCCCCTGTTTGCAACCTTGCTTGAAATCCATGACTAAGTATAATCTAAAACTAATCAGTTTTCAGTGTTAGGCTGCAGATTTTGGATATTCTTTTTACTTAGTAGTGTGTCACCCACATAACCATTGAGCTAAAATAAAGCTTCAAAAGAAAGATAGCCTGCCTCAAAGGTTAAAATCTTGGAGTGTAAACCTTTTTCTCCAGTGAGTATTTGATGTAATGAATCATTTAGTACTTTTCAAACAACACTAGAGATGGGTTGAGTATTCAGTCCTTTCTTGTTGAGAAATCACACATGAACAGTCCTTCATTCTCAGTTGCAGGCTTTTTATTCAGAATTATGGTGTGGATTCTCATGTAAACATATTTCAGTCTACTGAAGGATTACAGATGTGTTTTCAACATTCAGCTTCTGTGTGATTTGTTACTTTCAGAATGTGGTATTGGCGTGCTCAGTTTCTTGGTTGGGTGAATGTAGCTCTAGCAAAGACTTGAGAAATATAATCAGAGCTAAAAATGTTTTTTAAAAGCTGATAGTGGAAGACTGGCTGAGTAAGGGATCTTTACATATTCTCTTCTGGGTTTCTTGAGCTGAACCTTGCTAGAGGCATTGTTACAAGGAGAAAATATCCTGTATAATATTTGGTGTGGTGAAACTTAAAGCATATGTATGTGTATGCATTTCTGTGTCAGGACTTAAGCCCCAGACATTGTGGACATTTCTTTGAGCCCTTCTGTTAAATCCATTAAGCATTAGCCTCTGCAGTGCTTTGTTAATCATCACCAAATGTTGTAAATGAAAGGTGATAACACATGAAGGAGGAAAGAGTTTGCCAAGCAAATAAATTGATATCCATGGATAAAACTCGCGTATGTCAGAGAGATTGCCATTGTTCTGGTGCTGTCTATGCCCAGACACTTTGGGTTTGGATGTTACCTTATTTTGTCTTGGGACAAAATACAGGGAATAGGGAAAAGATACTTAACAGGATAAGATATAGTTGATGATCTCGTCAAAGGTTGAGAGAGAGAGGCATTTACTTGATGAAATCTATAATTTACTGCCAGAAGCTAATTCTTCTCTGTTTTGTATGCTATTAATCTCTCCTTCAATTTATCTACTTAATAACTTTTTGAAACTATTTGCTTGCTTATTTGCTTCACGCAAATTTATACTGAGATTTCAGGTTTTTTTCCTTTCCTAAATTGGTGCTGAGGATGGCTGTATTTAAAAGGTATGCAGGTCCAAGAGTAGGTACAACTGGTTGCATATGAACACATGAAATTTTGGCAGAGTCGCATATTTTGGACATACGATCAGCTATTTCCTGAAGACTTTCAGGATTATTATTGTGCCCATAGCCAGGTTGTGCAGAATTCTTCTAAAAACACTTGTGTTGGATATTTTTTCAAGAAACTTGTAAGGAACTACTAAATGTTGTTTGAATTCTTTATACATTTTTTCCTAGCGAAGTTGCTGAACTTACAAACCTATTGTGAAGGAATTGCTATATGCATTACTGAACTGTAGCAGACTGAAACGCAACTCACATTATGAATTGCATTACAATACAAGTGTCACTAAGTGGATCAGCTTTCAAGCAATTTGTAGCAATTTGTTAGCACTTTTCAATCTTATTCCTTTGAAATCTTTCAGACGAGTTTTTGAGTTCCAGTTGCATTAAAAGTTTGAGAATTTTAAGAAAATGTAGGGGCAAATGTTTCTGTTGGTTTGAATATGAGTGTTGATTGACCGCATATGCAGCTTTCAGATGCGTGTTTTCATTTGGATACATAATGTTAAAAGCAGTCATGCTTTGGCAGGCAAAACAAAAGCTATCTAACCTAAATGATAAAATGTTGTACCATCCCCTTCAAAATGACAAAATTGTTCATAATAGCCTTGGGAGTTTGCAGATGCTTCATTTGATGATCTTTATTACCTTCTGCTTTTAAAGACTTTTTCAATTCTTCCTAGTTTTTTACTGAGAAAATCACGTTATTCCGAGATTTATCATCTTACTGAAGACAGTATGTATTATGTGATTTGAAAAAGAAGTGGAATCTAATAGCGTTGTCCAAGACGCAGAGACCTTTTTCTGAGCCATTTATTGGTGACAGGGCACACTGTTTTCAAAGATAAACCTCAGGAAACCTTCACTACAGAAGACTCATATGATTCCACTCCAGAAATGTAGCTGCCAAGAGAATGAGCAAATAAGATTGTTATAGAAGGCTTTAGGTAAAATTTGCTGATTAAATATGAGATCTTTCAGATTTTATTTTACAGATTCGAATGATGGGTTTAATTTTGTTTGCATGTTTTATGTAATATCACTCACATATTTTTATTTGAGTAAATCAAGATAATCCCTAGCGAGATTTCTGTTGCTTCTAAAGATGTTTCAGGGCTGAGGTTATTTTTGTCATCACCTTTCTGTAATTTGTGGTTATTATTGCAGCACTTGAACGTTTCACAAATATTTATCATTCCATACCCTTACCAGGTCTGTCTTGACCCTGAGAAAACCAGCATTGACCCTGCCTGTTTCAGCATATGGGTGCTGGTGCTGCAAGTCATCCTACCTGTGCACTGTGAATCGTGCAGCTCGCATTTTTTCTTTTAATGGTCTAGGCTGCACTGTGCAATACCTTCTCTGGAATCTAGAGTGGCCTGTTCAGGCATGAATTTCTGACTTCACAGCATAGCCAAGAAGCAAGGAGATCTTGCACAAAGAGGTAAAGACATATTTAAGTCTTTAGCAGCCTGGAATGATTCAATGACTAGTTGCATTTCTGAAGCATCTGTATTGACCAAAGCCCTCAGAATACTCAACGTTATTTACAGTTCATTGTAGAACATTTGTACTTACGTTACTTCTTCGGGCTTATTTATTATTTTTTTGATGTTATTTTATTTTTTATTATTGTGCACTTCGTAGATGTATGCTTCACCTTGGACATCAGGGAAAAATCCTTGGTTGTTACTAGCTGTAATAACTCCTCTGGCAACATCGGGCAATTTATACCCCTTTTGAGCTAGTATTTCCATGTTGACAGGTAAATTCACAAAGAAGGTTAGATCTTTTGACAATTTATGCATCGGCATTTCTGCTGGAGGAGGACATATGTAGTATTCCAGAGATGGCCATGGAATACTGTTTAAAATACAGGAAGCTTTGACTGTCTTTGAACTTATAAATAGTTATGGGAGGCATTTTAATGCCTTCCTTTAGTGTATAGAAACAGTGAAACAACAAATTCCTGTATAAGTACTTTCTTCCTTGCAAGTGCAAAATGAAATCTCTTTTATGCTGTGACTCTGTATACCCCAAATCATTTTAAGCTACTGATTGATTTTCTCTTGCTTCCTGTAGGCTCTTTGGTTTAATAGAATAGTTTGAGCAGTAGAATGCAGAGTGACTGATTTTTATCCTGTGATTAGTCTCATATATGACAGTTGAGGGATACTTTTGGCTTTTGTTTTTAAGGTTTTGGGGTTTGTTTTCACAAAAATCATTCATATATTCACAGCTGCCTCATAAATGACTGCATAGTTGACTGGGTGCTGTTTCTGATATTCCTTCTTCCACAGTGTGGTAAAGCCAGCTAATCCACTGATAACTACAGATAGCTTCTTTTATGAATGTTCACCCAGCTAGTGACACCTATTGACAGTAATCCATTTGAAATGCACATCTTTAACGCTATTCTCACAAGGATCTGAAGAGAGAAGGACGTGCCTGCCCTGTTTTGCAGGTAGAGACTCAGGAACAGAGTGATTGAATTGCTAAGGATCACATACGTACATGGCAGAGCAGGGGTTTGCATTATTTTTCTCCAGTTCATGAGCTTGCTTTCTAATCAATGAATTGTTCGTTCTTTGCTGGGTGGGAAGTGTGGGTACTGTTTTTTAACCTTTTTCACCTGTAGAACCTTGTACATTTTCAGTGGAGGTACGAACTTTGCAGAGGGAATTTAGGCCTAGCAGCTGTGACATTGCTTTTGTTAATTACATTTCCCAGTCTCCCTAGATATTATCCATGAATTTTCCCTGTCTTTGAGCCACAGGTAGAAAACCACTAGTGTGGGCTAAAGTTTACTGGAAAAAGCAACAATATGGAGCAGACCAAAAAAAAAAAAAGGTGGTATTTTTGTCTCTGGTTTATGTTTTACTACTGCCATCTGCATGGCTCTCTAGTCACTTGGACATTCTGGATCAGATTTTTGCCCTGACTCGTTTGTTCTTTTGCAATAAATGGTTACTTAAACCCTAGCCTTTACTACCCTTACAGTAAAATTTAATCCCTTTATATGGTTTGTTATCTAAATTTGACCACTATGATGTGGCAAGAAATAAGATGAGGTCTTCTCCATTAAATCGTCTATCTTTGAGGGTAACTAACCACAAACTGATCAGAAACCACACTGCTTCCTGTAACTTCACACTTATTCATCTTTGCAGAATCATCGCACTGAAAACTGGCAGTAGAATTTTGGGTAGTTTTAATTAGTGACAGAAAAACTATATTGGGATCTACTTAGGTTGCATAAGCTGGAGGTTTGCACCAGTCGCCTGTCTTGCATATAAGAATTTCCACCAATTTACTTCTTTAACGTCTGTCCTTCAGTTACTTCCCCTCTATACTGTCTCAGATGTCTTCTTTGGTCTGGGCTTCCTGGCTGGAAACATATCAGCTCAGCACGAAGCAAGTGAAAAACAACACAAATGTCTTCTGCTTTGCTGCCCACCTTCTAATTGCTTCTGGCTATAGTAGACTTGTGAACCAGACATAAATCTTGGTAAGAAATATGGGGCAGAAGGGTGGAGTTGGAGAAAATTAGCATCAAGGAGGAGTCCTAAGATAAAGTACAAACATTATTTCAATCACAATCAACTAGTCCTTTATTGGTAATGAGAATGGATATATATGCTCTCTCTGCATAACTTTCATACATGTTCAGCCATTCTACCACAACTTAATTCTGAAAGGAATGATGCTTAAATCAACGGGATTAGGTTCAGATCCTGTCTTAGCTACAGATTATTTGTGAAACTTTGCCCAGATTCTTATTGTTTCAATTTTCATCTCTAAGATGACAGTGATGACTAATTGCCCGTTTACAAAATAAGAATAAAAATTTGAAATGTGACAATTTTTTTAGGAGCTTGAGGTTCATTTAAAACATGATTCCTGTTAGAATTTTGCAAAGATTTTGGTTGCCGAAAGATGCAGATAGGAATCTAGTGGTATTTTCAAAGTGTCTACAAAGATTAGGTTGCTGATCCTAAAGGAAGTTGATGATCTAATCTGGTGATTCTGTAAATCCTGCGAAGTGTCATCTTTAGGCACTTAATAATTTACTTCAGCAATGGGAAAATACTGTGACTCTGCTCATCCACCCCAGGGGTCAATTTTGGACCAATACTGTTAAACACCTTTCTTAATGACCTGGTTGATGGGCCTCAGTGCACCCAGCAAGACTGCAGACACAAAATTGGAAGGAGTGGCTGGTTCACCAAATGGTTGTTCTGCCATTTAGAGGGAGCTCAAGAGGCTGGAAAAATGGGCTGACATGAATCCGAGTTCAACAAAGGGAACTGCAAAGTCCTGCACCTGGGGAGGAATAACCCCCTGCACCAGTACAGGCTAGGGGCTGACCAGCTAGAAAGCAGTTTGGGAGAAAAGGGCCTGGAGGTTCCTGGTGGATACCAAATCAAACGTGAGCCAGTGATGTGCCCTTGTAGCAAAGAAGTCCGACAGCCTCCTGTGCTGCATGAGGAAAATCATATCCAGCAGACTGAGGAAGGTGTTTCTTTCCCTCTACTCAGTCCTGGTGACACCAAATCTGGAGTGCTGTGTCCGGTCCTGGACTCCCTAGTGTGAGAGAGACATCAACACACTGGAGTGAGTTGCAGTGAAGATGAAGAGGAGACTGGAGTATCTTAAATATGAGGGGTGGTCTGAGAGAGCTGGGATTATTTAGCCTGGGATTTTGTCAATGGGAATAAATACCTGATAGGGAAAGTAGACAAGACTAATTAAAAGGGCGATTGAACACTGGAACAGGTTGCCTAGAGAGGCTGTCGACTCTCCATCCTTGGAGATATTCAGAATCCCAATGGACACGGTTCTTGGCAACTTGCTTTAGTTAACTCTTCTCTAAGAGGAGAAGATCTAGATGATCTCTAGAGGTTCCTGCTAACATGAACAATTATGTGATTCTGTGAAACCGATGAGGAATGGCTAAAGTAACTTGAGTTGTTCAGCATTTGATGCAGGCTAGCAGAGTGAATCCTTATAATCTGGTGGGTTAACTAACTTGTGGCAATTTCATGTATCTAAGCCCATAGTGTCCTTAGTTATATAGGTAATTTTGACAAATTTAGCTAAAGTATTTGAGCATGTGACTGTTCCCCCACCCCCCACCCCCTTTATTTGTGGGGAATATGGCTCTGAACCCTCCCTGAACTGTGCATTGAAATCTCCCCTCAAACTCTTAGATCTTATTATAATTAGTAGGTCAAAATCTTAATACATCCTCATGCTTATTTGGAAAATGCTCATGTTATCATTCAAAAGTTTAAACTTCTATTTTGTATGTACAGTGCTAGCATATTTGTGTGTGAACACTGGCAGACTTACAGAGCTCAATGTGTAAGTGTCACCTCTGGGGTCTTCCGCTTTTGCATTTTGCAGAATGCTTCTCTATTGGAATACTTAATCCACTTATATTTGCAAAGTGAATTGGGAGGCTCAGATGGAAGGTGAAACAAAGGTGCAAAGTATTATAGTTACATGATATTTGTGCTCAAGCTAAAGAGCTCTGAACAGAAGAACCCAGGGGATCTTTTTTTTTATGACAAAAGTAACATTTCTTTCTAGGTTTTTTGCTAGCCATACGCATCTCATTTCTGAATGTTTTGCAGGCCTTGCTGTTATAATTGCATCTGCAGATGGTGAAAAGAAACAACTTTCCCTGTTGAGAATATCATAAACAGATGCTGAATTCACAGTAGATACAATACACTGAGTCTCTGCAGTTTTTCCCGAAAAGAAGAAATTGCTGAGACTACATGTTATTATGTTGGAGAAAGCATAGCAGGAATATGTATTTTCCACAGTTGCAGAGTTTATTCTCTTAAGCCAGCCAAAGTCTGCATATGGAAATATATCCATTCGGCTAAAAAAATGAATATAAATAATACACCAACCTTTCTAACTAACGTTCATTTTCAGCTATATGGTTGTTACATGAATTCTCTTAAAGCATATAGTGCAAACTTGGTCATACAGGATTGTCCATGAGGACTTAGGTTGGTGGAGTTACTCCACTGAAACTGAGAGCATAGTCTGGCCACAAAAGAGAAAATGTGCATATTTCCAACCCTAATTAAAGCTGTCTATTGACCTCAGATTGTTGCAAAAGAGCTTGACTTGGATGTTGTCTTTTCCATTCACATTAAGACTGGCTATTGATTTCAGCACAATGCTAGAGAAGAACAAAAAAGGCACTCTAAAGGAGATGTCCACATGCATACGTTTACAGCTGGCTAGGACTTCAAGCAGGGTAGAGGCTGGAAGCTTTGGATCTTGGTTCCAGGAGCAGGGTCAGGAAAGCTTAGAATGAAGCTGAAAGTCAGTAGGAAGACACTTTTAAGGCTGAAAAATGTTTAAAAAGAAATATCCATAAGCCATACCAACTTATCTGTGCTCAGCCTGCACTAATAGAAACTCTGTGTGCAGAGTTATGGAGACAAAGTTGTTCTGCATATTCAATAAAAATCTGAATATTCATGCTTCCTATATTACAATAAATCTGATACAACTTTCCACAGCATGGTAATTTGTGTTTATCAGCATTCCTGTCCCCTTCAATAAGGGGTGCCTCACTTTACATACCTATCACAAGAAAGAGATGAGAACTTAAAAGAATTTTCTAGATGAAAGCCCAGTATAAATTGGCATG
The DNA here is from genome assembly GCF_034619465.1 of Leptosomus discolor. Lineage (NCBI taxonomy): Eukaryota > Metazoa > Chordata > Aves > Leptosomiformes > Leptosomidae > Leptosomus > Leptosomus discolor. Next base: position 57,468,248 of record NC_141397.1, on the reverse strand, counting down.
CTCAAAGAAACCAGAAGTTACCTGCTTCTTGCAGCTTTCAATAAGAAGCAGATCCCTCTTTGGAATGCAGATTTGGTAACAGCTAATTAGTTTATGTAGCTAATCTTTTACACAGTCTTTCAGGTTATGATGATAAACTGAACAGAATGAATAGGAAAAAACATCTACAGCACACTAATAATAATCAATCCCTAGACATTTCCCTAGTCTAGTGTATACGGAAACATCTTTCAAAGCCAAATGCTGTTGGAACAGCTGAGAGAAGCTGCAGAAAAGCCGAAAATAGTGATCCACATCTGACTACTTTTGAGTTACAATAAGCAGTCCTTCTGTACTAAAGCTGCTTTTCAGTGTTGGAATAGGGGGTTAGGAGGGATCAGAGGAAAAAAATGAACCCAGGCGATTTTGGGCAGGGAAGAAGTAACCTGATTGATCTTTCCTGTGGTGTCACAGCAAGCACGAAATAGGGTGCTGGAGCTGCATTTGCCAATATGGAGGCAATTTTCAACTGAGTGAGTTGTGGAGGTGGAAAAGCCCATCTTACAGTGAAAAAGATCAGAAGAGATTTTTTCAGCTTATTGTTTCTTAGATTTGCATGGCACCAGTCAGATTTTAATGAATATTCTCATCATTGAAATATTTTGTTGCTTTAGCAACTCTCTCTTCAGTCATTGAATTTCAAGATATTTACACCTTTGTTTATAAAAGAAAACAAGTTCTGTTTTTTCAGTGTTTCAAGTGCAATCAAATAGGCTTAAACATGACTGGTGGTTTGTTTTTTTTTTTAAAAAAGTCTTTTTTTATATATACATTAGTATTCTAGGAGTATGTGTGTGGCTCACTTTGCACACACAAGTACTTTCATCCTGAGAAGTTTTATACTACCAAATCCTTGAACTTGTCGTACTTGCAGGTCTATGCCTTTTTTAAAATTTCCTCTCTGCAAATTTCGTATTTAGATTCAGTGTTGTCCTAATGTGGCAATGAAAGTGAAGAATTTCTGAATCCTTTAGGAAATGTGAGCCAATCCATTAAAAATAATGAGATAGTAAAAATAAAATTGGTAATTATTTTATGGGCTTTTTGGCTTGTTTAGTCTTTACATTTTAAAGTTTCTTCCAACAACCATAAAACCTAGAAACATTTTTCGAAAATAAAAAGAGAGCCTTGGATATAATCATGTTTAAAAAAAGAACAGAATGAGGCTGCAAAGCAGTTTGGTGAAAATGGAAAATAAAACAATAAGAGGGAAATGCATGGAAGAAAGCTCCTTTTTGTGGTACACAGTTGCTTAGATTTAAGTCAGCTGGAATTCTTTGTATGCGGTGTACAGGAGCATGGGTACAGGAAAGGGGCAACTAACGCAGATTTAAGTGACGGTTGTGTGTAAGGACAATTTATGTTTTATTGAATGTTGTCAATAGCTCGGTGAATGGTAGAGCATCTGTCTAGTTTAACATCTATTTTAACATAATTAAATTCTCCCTGATTTGCATCTCAGATTTGTTCTCTTGATAATGAGCTGTTCTGTGGACATGATATCATCTATTGAAACTGTTTGGAACATTGCACAATTATTAATATATTATCACTAAATTGATAGTGAATGGTTTTCCAAGTCATAAAATGAGACACCAGATTATTTTACAATAGGAAGGATGTAAAATAGCTAATTACTTGGACTGAACTGCCTAAGTGATTTTATTCTGCACTTTGTATGTTAAACACTGACAAATGAGGGCAATTAATACACCAGTAAGGTTCAGTTCAGAGTGTGCAACGTATAGCACTCAGTGCCAAGGGAGGTTATTTCCTTCTCCCTGGTACAGCTGTATTTCGCAGCTAGGCTCTGGTATTAGCACCCATCTCTTACTATTTCAGCCTCGACCCCAAGAATATATCTGTTACCATGTTTTTATTGCTTCTGTACTTGCCCATAGATATTGTATGTGTCATACGTCATGCGACATATGCTGCTTGTGTAGAAAGCTCCAGAATTCTTTTATTCTTGATTGAAAGTATAAAAACTCCTGTCCTTGAGCAGAAGTGAGGAATAGGCCCAGGAGGAATCTGAGTGCTTGTGAGATCTCCTCCGCTGTTACGTGGCTATACAGCAAGGTCCATAGCCCTTATCACTTTACACAGTGTCCAAAATTGAGTCAATGGGTAAGTTACTTTTCAAATTCGTTAAGTATTAATGATATATTTTATACACGTCCTCTTCTATGCATTGCCTTTTGCTTTTCTCTTGTGATGATTTCCTTTAGGCAGGCAGATTTTAGATAAAAAATTTCTACTCTAGGCACATAAATTCTAAGTTAAATTTGCCTAATCAATGCTGTCTTGCCTAAAGAGCTTCCAAATAAGCTGTTTGTGTGTTTTGAAGGGTTTTTTTGGTAGGGGAAGGAGGTCCTTTACCCTAAAATTAATTATCTTGCAGTTTCTCAGCTACCTAAAGTTTTGCTTCTGGATATCTCTATCTTGACAGTATTGTCTCGTACTGCATCTATGAGATTAATGAAAAAAGTGTTCTCATGTTTATTTTGCCCACTTGGTTTAGTCTGGCAGGTCTTCTCAGAGCACATCAAGTCCGCACAACCATAGCATCCTTCTCTTGCGCCCAGTAATGCCATGGTTAAAATAATCATTCTGTGTCTCATTCTTTCTGTTTCCCAGAACTATGTAAGCTTCCTCACCCCATCAGAGTACTCGCATGCCAAACTATAGGATAACCTGAGGTAGCTGGAAGCTGTTCTTGCTACCTTTTTATTAAAGCAACTCTAGTTTGTGCGGAATAAATATTTTCCAATGGGCTGGAGAAAGCGTATGTTTATCAACACAGAGAAAGCCTAGTGGTAGGGAAAACAGATGGGGCAATACTCTGAGTTTCAGGCCCTTGCTCTACGGAACTTTTCATTATTTATTTTCAAATGATTAGCAAAAGAAAGCCTAAAACTCAGGTGTTTTTTGTTTCCAGCATGACTACTTTGGCTGCTGGGCTATGTCCAAGTGTGCTTTTATCCCATTTCTGATGGTTGCTGTGAATATTTAATCAATTCCATGCACAGTGGAGCAAATTCAGCAGGAAGGAATGAAAATACCATTAAAAAGCAGATTGTCCTACATCTGTGGTTTGGGGACGCCTTGAAGATGGCAGATGTTTTGGATTCCGCAGACGTATTCTAGAATGGGATACCTCTCTTCTGGAGCCCGAGAAAGTGCTGTGTGCTGGAGAGGGCTCTGCGGCCCCTCCATTCTCTGTATTTTGGGAGGGGGGACTTGGGCCACCTCAGTTTCTTAACAGCAAGGTGGTGTTGTACCAGATTCCTGGGAAGAGGTCTAACGAAGTGGTTTCTGTAGCCCAGAACTAAGCCAAACCAGCCTTTTCTGAGGATTTGATTTCTTAAGCAGCTCCTGCTCCAGCTACTAATGACTGTGAGTGCTGGTTTCAGGCATGCACACACCCCAGGTGCCTGGGGCCCAGGGCCCAGCCTGAGCTATAGATTTCGGGAGACAGCATAATACTTCTGGGTTAGATGATGCCCTGTTCAGCACCACAGTGCCTCTGTGCTTCTGCTGCCCTAACCAACTGCTTGATGGAAAGATGAGAGTCCTAATGAGCAAGTGTTTTGCAAAGATTTCATCTCTTCTCTATGTATTTCAGCTTAAAGCATTCTTTTTTATCCACAACGATTTTCAGAATTTTCACAATAATAAAATAAAATGGCTGTTCAAATGATAAAAATTACTGCCAATAGTACGTGGAAAAGACAAGCTGTGTTTTTAATGATGCAATTTGAAAAGCATATGTCAAAACACAAATGAAACTGCCTACTGAAGAAGAACATGCCAGCTAGGTTAGCAAAGCACAGTACTGTAGGATGAAAGGCAGTGAATAAAGAGCTATGACTTCTGTCTTCCTTGTTAAGCAGCACTTTACATGACCTTCTCCAGTACTTGAGCTGCAAAGCCACAGTAACACTTGCAGGTACAGTAAAGAACTATTTTGGTCTTGTTTTACAGATGGGATAATTCAAAGCAAGGAGAAGAAAAGTACAAAAGCAGAAGAGATATAGAAATATCCTTTGTTTCTTTTAGCTCACAGTCAAACTTTAATCCCCATACCATTAATCCCAGTACGTGTATGACAATGACGGGAGGGAAGAGCAGGGCAGTGTGGCCATATCCATTTCCGATACGGTTTTAAAGTAATCCCAGGTTGGACCAAATGTATCTGAGCTGAGTGAACCTCTCTCTCTTCCAATCTAGAGGTAATGCTGTTCTTTTTTCCTTAGTAGCCTCTAGAGGCACTTGTAATACACTGCCTTCTCCCTCAGTGTTTCAGGCAGTGTCTTATTACAAGGTGATAAATAACTTCCCTGCGGTTTCTGCAGCTCACTAATACCAGAGGTAGGAATAAAACCAGCCACAACTTTCCTCCCTATTCATTTTCTGCTTAATGAATACTGAATAGAAACATCTTCTGTTAATGAACATCGATGGAAGCTGAAGCTTGGACAGCATGGAAAGAAAAATAAATTGTGTCATCCTCTGTACACAGTGACACTCCACATTCCTCCCATGCAGTCCTACAGGTGTCAGCTTTGATGCCTCCTTGGACCGTTTCTTCTTCCAACTGCACCATTTTCTTTTCTGCAGCTTTGTGTACTTAGGACGATCTGAGATAGGTTGCCAAGCCTCTAGCCTTTCTCTGTCTAAATGCTGCTGTCATGGTGCCGCTCTTAGGAAGGAGTTTTCTAGCAAGAGTCAGAAAGAATTAGAAGAAAGCTACGTCTTGTACTTGATACAGATGAGTAACAACATGGCACTGGTGCAATAATTGGTGCTGCACTCGAGTTGCTTGCTGTAGCTCATCTAATAAATTCCTGGTTCTTCAGGACTTTCACATTTAATTAGCTGTAAATTAAATAGGATAATTATGACTGACACTGCAGACTTGCTTTTCTGTTGCTTTTAAAAAAGTCATGTATTTTTGCTTAGCTGTGCAGTTATGTTTTGGTGTGGAAAAAATCTAATTGTAAGTTATCTGTGGTATTGCCAGGAATCACCACGGAGGCTGGTCTCCACTTATTAATGGGATTGTTGTCTGGTATTTTCTCTACTCTCATCAATTTATAAAATTTAGCATTCAGGCAGTCTGCCTTTATTTCTCTCCTGACCATTTCCCTACTGGCCTTAGTGGTGTCTCTAGTCTTGTTTGTATCCCTCTCCTCCTCTTCATTATTAGCGCAAGCTTTCTGTTATTGTTAGATCGTTAAATAGTGAAGCCACATGATGGCCTTTTATTCACTGCACTTTGTTTCTCAGTCTGTTGCAGTCTCACTAGAAATCCCTCCTTGGATATCTCCTACATTCTGTTTTCAGAGTCTTTCTCTATCAGAAACTGGGAGATGAACAAGACCGTGTAAAAACAATGATATTTCACCATTTCTTTTACATGTCTAGTAAGCGTGGAATGTTACCGATGATCGTTTCTTTACTGTTGTACAGAAACTTTAGAATAACTATTGCTTTTGTAAGAGTTAAGATTAGCAGCAACAGTGAGAGCCAGGTTTCTGAGCAGTGATGAGCATGGGAGGGGAAGGAAAAGGGGGTTAGAAAAAATCCTTTACTTTTTCCCCCCAATCCTGACACGACATTTCACTTGACTTTTTGTGGAAGTTTGGAAATTCAAATTAAATAAAGAAACCTTCAATATACCCCTTTCTTACTTGGTGCCACAGTTATTTCATAATAACATTGTCATCACTATAATAAGATTAAATTGGAATTGCCTGTATCGAGTTAGATTTTGCTGAAGAAGGCACCCTGTGCCCAAAAGCCTGCTTGCTTTTTCAAGCTGTATCAGCTAATCTAATAAAAGATACTATTTTTACAAAACCCTCTTCACTTATGCCCATTCCTCATATCCTCCTAAATCAATAAATAAAGTTAAAGGAATCTAAAAATAAACTGGGCTGGTTTTGTGGAAGGTTCCTAATCGCACCATGCAAAACTCCTTAAGAATCTGGCTGTGTATCTGCTCAGCAGTATTTCTCCTGGGAGATAATTGCTAGGAAGAAAATTAAGAGAGAGATGAGGACCTGAAATTTTTTTAAGAATGTAACTTTTCTCATTTTGCATAAAAGACTTATGTACAGACATTGAATCCTAGAGCCATGCAAAGTGGCATGGTAAATTATTTACTTCTCAGCGGTTCCTTTCCTAAAAGCATAACTGTTTAGAATAGCACAATTTCATACACTGCCTGATAGTGTGGATGTATTTCCTTCTTATGTGCTTGATTTGAACGGGACACTTTGGTATTGCTGTAAATAAATGAAATACGTGGCAGGTAAAGAGATTACAAGCACATTTCTTTAGTGTATGCTGGAGTGTTTCCAGCAAATAGCTCTTAATGATGCATTGACTAAACCATATTCCTGCAGTCAGTAAGGCACCATTCCTCTGAATACAACATAATGAAAATTTTCTTATTTATCTAACCTTTCACTCTGCATCTGAAGATTTAGGATTCTGGTTATAACCTTACAAATGCAAGACTCCCTTGCAGCAAAGTAACTTACTACTGCTGATTCTAATTGTTCCTATAGAAAAGAAATCATGACTTCACACCTTTTTTTTTCTTTCCTCTTCACCTAATCGGCTTCTTAACTTAGGTGGAATCTTCTAAGGGGATGTCAGAAGGGATATTAGTCATTGAAATGGTTTGTCTCCCACTGTTGATTTGGTTTCCATTATTTGAAATCAAAGTACTTCTATGGTACCATAGCAAATACGAGACCAGTGTGGTACTGGGGATGCTCTTAATTGCCAGGAACTGCGAAGTACTTCATAGAACTGTGACCTGAAATTTCTTTGGGGTCATACATTGCAGTGTGAAGGACAGAAATGTCCATCTAATGACGTTGTCAGGTGTTTGGCAAAATATCTGTTGGAAGTTTTTTTTTTAACCTCCTTAATGTATTATTATTACAGGTTGTCCTGTTGTCCAGAGATTTTGTGTTGATTGTGAGATACAGACAGAGTACTGTCCTTACATGTAGTGTTCCAGATTCCTAATTTATTACTTTTTCTTTACTACTTGGTACTTATTTGTTATAAAAGTTATAAAAGTTATAGGACTCACATTTATAGGAATTACGACTCGAGTCTAGGTAGTCAGGATTTAAATCAACAAATGAGCATTGGCCATCAAAGTCACTTGCTTAGTATGAATTTAAAGGTATACCTTCTTTTATCCTTAAAAAAGGTACTGAAACACTGGTTCTGTGAACAACATTCCTACTAAAAGACAAAAATGTCTTACAAAACCCACTTCAGGAAGTTGCTTGTGCATTTTGTTCTTTGCACATGTGCTGAAATAATCAAACCACTCTGAGAAGGCAGGGTTATCATGTCCCCACATGAAAAGTAGTCTTATGTCTTTAATCTTGCTTGCTTATGTGAAAAGCAGGCAACCTGGAGGGAAAACACCATGCCTTTACTAGTGTTAGAACCAATCATTTACATTAGTTCTTGAAGACTGATCTTCTACATTTTCAGTTTTCTCTGCCAGGATTCAGACTTTTGTGAAGTCGAATGAGTTCACAGGGGGAAAACATAAGTTGAGATGGTGTCAGCTGAACCTTTTCTTCTTTTAAATCTACCTAGGTGTACAGTAGGAGGAGAAACTTTTCCTTAAATATATATATATATATATGTATCTAAAAGAGTATTTATATGGATATTGCAATTACAATTGTATGTCTCCTAATTTCTCTGGGAGAGACAATTTGGAACCCTCTGGAAAAGGTTCCTCTATGTATCAAATATTAAACTGATGCAAATCAAGCTTATAGAGAGTGATACAATGTGAGCATCTGATAACTCCTCTGTGAGAGCTCTCAGTGATACTGCTCTCAGATTGTGCTTAACTTTATCATGAACACTGGTAAATAAAGTGCTGTCCTGGGTTGCACCCAATGTCTCCAGAATCTAGGACATGACAATAAAAGAAATGTTTATCATCTGTTCTTTATCTTAAAGGTAAGCTACATAGATCAATGGAGTTGTAGAGAATTTTGACTGATTTCAGATTTGAATCTGACCAATAAGCAGCTGGACTGAGGTCAGAGGTCACTGTATTTTACCTCTCTGTTTTGTGTGAATTCTGCCAGATTAGGAAACAAAAAGCTGTGCTTGCCTTTTCTTCCCCAGCACGTGACCTGGAAACCAGTTGTGTTGTGAAGTGCATGTAGGCACAGGGTGCGGAGGGCAAAGCTCGAACTGTCGCCTCTACTCCAATAACTCATTCCTCTCTGTTTCCTATTGTTTTAATCCCATGGGCACAAGGAAAGAAAGAAAAAGATGGAGCGTGGGTAGCAACTGTAGGGCAAATCAGGAGGGGACCTTGTGCTGCTAAAGCATTAGTCCTCACTTGTGTTATTAGCAGCAATGATTCAGTGGTCAGGTATCAGATTTCTCATTAATTCACCTTCTGTTCTGCTCATTCCTCTGTGATTAGCACTTGTGAAGCAACTTGCCACCCTTTGCTGCACATCCAAAATTTAATGTTCCCATTTAAGCAACAAGGCATATGGAGTTCTTTGCATAAACATTGTTAGGTGCTTGTACGTACTTACCAGGCAATAAGGTGACTGCAGTTATTATCCAATTAAACAGACAGAACATGACAGGAATAATAAAATCAATGTAATAACTCCAAGGAAGGAAGCGTTAGTTAAACACTATGTATCCCAAATACTTTTAAAATGTCAAGAGTTAAGGGGATTTTAATTTTATGCTTCTTTTATTTTATGAATTACTTAGGACAGTAAGGTGCAAGTCAGATACCACTGCTACAGTTTGCAAATATCAATGTAGTCCTGTAATCAAGATTATGCAAAATAAGTTCTGATCAAAGTGCATTTTCTTTCTTTTATCTTTCTTTTTTGCTTTCCCAATAGTGAATTCTGATCAAAAACAAATGATCAAAGAACACAGATTTTGATCCACTCCTATGGCATGAGCTGATACTGATTATGGCATTTGTGGCATTTATATAAGAGTGGAGCTCACGGTGGAAATAGTTGTGTAAGGGCTAGGTAAACTAACAGTGTGGTATATGGGATTTTATTGCTGTGCCAAGCAGACTGGTTTGGAAGGCAATTGGGTTTGTACTGGGCTTCCAATTTAGAAATCTGCCAGTGAGTTGTGCTGGAGAGGAAACTGTAATTGAGAAGATGCAGTTAGGTGGTTGTGCTTCATAGAATCACAGAATTGTTTGGGTTGGAAGGGACCTCAAAGATCATGTAGTTCCAAGCCCCTTGCTATGGCAGGGACACCTCCCACCAGACCATGTTGCTCAAGGCTCCATCCAGCCTGGTCTTGAACGCTCTCCAGGGATGGAGCAGCCACAGCTTCCTTAGGCAACCTGTGACAGTGTCTCAGCACCCTCAGGGTGAAGAACTTCTTCCTTGTATCTAGTCTAAACCTGCCCTCTCCCAACTTCCTTCCATTACCCCTCGTCTGTTTGGATATATCAAGGCAACCTTCCTTAAGGGTACTGGGGAGAATAGGAAGGGAAAGGACTTCCCTTTGTTTTTTCTTGTCCTCTGTGAAACAGTACATCTGAACTGGTCTACATACTTTTTGGTCAACAGAAAAATCCTGAGCTTAGCTTCTAGCACCCACCTGTTTCAAAAACTCTGTACATGCCCATACTACTTGTGCCCATACTGTTGCTGCACAGCAGTGCTCCCTGTAATGAACCATCCAAATTCCTTTTTGGTGTGCAAAGATTGTTGTAGTTTTAGGACTACACAACTGCTTGTGTCCTAGTATTGGACTCTCACTCCTCAGGACCTCAAGCAGATGACTGATTCTGAATCCTAAGATCGGGAGCACTATATGCCAGTCTAGACAGCAGCAAGAGTGGTAGCCCCTTGGGTTCATGCAGGCTTTCAAAAATACCACTCATGGGGCTTTCAGAAGCAGCTGTATACTGAAGTTGGTCTTATGACCAAAGTAGATACAAGTGTTCCTTTATGTATTTAGGACTTTTTTTAGCCTCTTAGGAGATAAGTTGTCTTTGCACAGATTGTCTCTTGTACATGGTCTAGTACAATATCAGGAGGAGTTTGCATAAATATTAAATAGGTAGCTCAATGATCTGTAGTAAATGACTGTTTGAGGGAACGAAGTCTCAATTTGATGGACTTTCTGGCTTGCAATGACAGATCTGATGTCATGCTCCATGCTAGAGTAGTTTTATTTTGTGCTGCTGGCACTGAAAGAACCCAAGCACTTCCATCAGTAGGGAAGGGAGTTTGGTGGGAATAGCTTTGAGAGCAGTGATGGTCCTTACAATGTGAAATTAGATTGGACCCCTTGGACAACTGTTTGTTTGTTTTGTTGTTTGTCTGTTTGTTTTTAGAAGAAGACTGGGTTGATTATCTGTTCATCAAGAGTTTCAGTCTCGCAAGGAAATAATTGCAAACTGTTTGTCCATACCAGGACTTGGGCACAGAAAGGATAAGCTAATGCTGATTAGTGAGAATAAAAAGTGTCTTTGGTTGAGTGGTGTCATTTATGCAGATATTCAGAGACATACAATCACTCTTTATAAACATAGTCTATTACAGATACACTTTTTGTAAACATTCATTGTCTTAAATCTCCAATGTTCACACAATATCAGTGCTTTCCAGATGAGAATTATGTAGGGAATAAACCCTCGGTGTATCCTGGTCTGAAGAAAAGCTGTCAAACATTTTTAGTTGCAAATCTGCACCAACCACTAGATTGCCTATGATTTTTTTCAGGAAGCATCATCTATTTTTTTGACAAAAGAAACTGCTGAGAATGGCTAAGACATCAAAATGTACATAGCACCTGGAGACATCAGCACAGTCTACCTGTCCTTTGCTGATTTCTTGTTTTCAGATAATTCTGCATATTTTTGCATATGGGCATGCTATAATTTCTATTATTGCATTTTCAATGTAGAGATTTTCAAGCAGAATACCTTCTCTCTCTTGGCTGTAACAAGCTTCTTCCTAAGTCATTATTACCATGTAGCTAGTGCTGGATTATACAATTAGCAAAAACTAATTAGACAAAGCAGGTAACAGTGCTGAAAGTGCACCAACCATGTGCATTTTAAGTGAACTGCTGGATGCTGTTCTGCACTGAGGAGTGCAGTAGCTTGTCTGTCTCTCTTCTTTCTGTTGAGATTGCTTGGCTTTCTAAAAAATGTATGCTGAGCAGAGTCTCTTGGACTCGACTGTGGAATCAGTGTCATATTCTTTGGTTTGCATTACTGGAGATCAGACTAGATGATCATAGTGGTCTCTTTCACAGTTAAAAGCTATATGTGCCATATTGCTGGAATCAGTCCATACAAAACCAGCATGTGAAGTCTGCATTTCTGCTGAGAGCAGAACAGTTTGAAGTAGGAGGAGAGAGGTGTGAGTATTTGGAGCTAAAAGTGATTCCTCTCAGAGTATGTGTTGTTTGGACTTACTCTGCAGTGGAAGAAATTGAGGGTTCTTTAGTTCCTCCAGTTGCATCGCTACTAAGAAGTTAAATGCACCTTGGTCCATTCCTCATCGTGGAACCTAACTGGCATAGAACAACTGACATCCATACTATCAAACTCTTACCCTCCCACGAAGGGACTCTGCAACAAGACTGCTACTAGAAGCAGTCACCACCCTCTGCCACCTCCTGAATCACACGGGGAATTGTTTAGAAGATTGCAAGTTAACGTGGGCCAAAAGCATGTCAGGGACCGTTGTGGCAGCCTAACAGTAGAGACAATTCCAGTCCAGTGTCCAGGAACTTTCCCTGACCTTTTACTAGCATAAACAGAACCTGCAGGGTAACAGCATTCAGCTTAATTTCTCAGACTTTGTGCTCAGGATGGCTGCCTGTAGGCTGTTAGCAATATATGAGTTATTATTTTAAAAAGAAGCTATATTTTGAAAAATGAGACTTGAAAGCTCTTTGAGCCTACTGTAATATTACTGCTTCCTAGATGTGAGGGGTGGAAAAAAGCTGCATGTTATGCGGCTTTGCTCACAGCTAAGGATTATTCTCCATGACTTTTTTTTGTGTATGTGTGAACCAATTTTAAAGCAGACAGACAACATGTTTCATAAAGATTTCTGGTACAATTATATTATACTGGAGCATCAGAATGAAGAGGCGTCAGTGTTAAGTTTTGCAATAGAAAATGTAACTTGTTCATTTTCTTAAAATTGTTGACTGCAAATTGCTTTGTGTTCTAGTTGTGCTTTAAAAGCATGAATTTGTGTTGGTCAAATTGTTGTTGCTTCATGGGAGACTGCAGAAGGAGGAGTTTTTTCTGTTGATCAGCCTCATACACAAACGGCATGGGCTTACTGGAATTGCAAATGCCGTGTTTCCTTCAGGCACTGACTCTTGGAAGAGGGAAGGAACTGACTGAAGAAAAAAGGTGGCTTTATCAAGTGGGATTCTGCAGTCAGTGGATGGCTCTTCGTGTAACCCAGCATTAGGCATTTAACTGCTTAAGGGGGACAGCCTGCATTTTCCCTCCAAGGGAGCCTGCTGATTTCAAAGGCACCTAGGGAGCTAATTTAGATACCGAACCTCAGGTATACAAATTCTGCTTTGTTTTAACTTCCAGTCTGCCACAGGCAATTGAAGAGTGCTTCTTTCTTTACATTTTGTTGTTTATAAGATGGAAATAAAAATACTCCCCCAATTTCCAATTATGTTCTGGAAATAAGTAAGAATTGTTTAAGACACTATACTGATAAAGCCATTATGTATGTAAGAAAGACAGTAGGTATAACACTTTTCTCTGCTGAAACCTCAGTGTGGTTGAGTGATCACATTCCAGCCTCTAATCAGAGCTGGGCTCCTACTTCTGCCATTCACCCCTTACTCCAATGAGTATTTTAAGGCAGAGCTCTTTGACCCCTGCTACACCTGCACGTCTCTGCCTGCATATGAATGAGATGGTATGTGTGCATTTGTCATTTCTTCCTAAGTCATTATGGGGATACTGGAAAAAAAATGGAAGAATTGAAGGCATTGAAAACTCACAAACACACTCGCAGAACAACAGAACCAGTGGGTGTTTTCTTATTATCCAAAGGCCTGAGTCCCCAAAAAACCTGGGAGACACCACACATTAGTGTACCCCGGTCATCAGTCTATAAATCTGTCAGCTATGGTGAAGTTTTGCAATAATTTTCTTATTAGTTAGAATGTAGATTGAGACTCCCCAAGAGTTTTTTTTTAAAAGACGCTAAATCTTATGCAACTTAATTTTTCTTGCATGTATGTGTGGAAAATGAGCAGGCTTTTGCAGTTCACTGGTGGGCGCCTGCATGTCTGGGAGAAAAAGAGAGTTAGAGAGATTTCCTTTCCAGCTTTCTCAAGCTAATGTCTTGCCCTAACTTTCATTTTGTTTTTCTCTCTCGATGTATCTTTCCTCACTACTGCCAGCCAGCAAAACGCTGAAGCTCAATAAGACGAAGTAGCTAGGTCATGCTGCAGAAGGTGCTGATGTGAGCTGTTTCTTAACAGGTTGAGCTGTTTTCCCACACAACCCTGTGGATGTGCTGAAACAATAGATTTTTCTTAGGGTATGTATATATGTTCTTCTTGGACTTAGGCTATGGATGTACAGAATAATTTTTAATGGTGCAGGATTTAGTGTTTTCTGTCCTACGCCTCAGAAATAAATGACTTGCTATATTATAATAGTTAACAATTCCCACTACTTCAAGTTCCAGACTACATCAAACAAAAGCCTGGTATGAAGCAGTCTGAGACTTCACTGTACATTAAAATGCCATGGTATTTCAATGCAATGGTAAAGGGATTATGGATTTACAACAGGACAGTGATGGACAAAATGTGTGATGGCAGGTCTGAATGGTTTTCTGAGTATGATTCTACACTGACCAGATAATTTAGGGCTTTGTCTTGATCTCGTTTTCATATGTATGCATTAAGTGGAGTGGTTAAACTCATCATGATGGAAAGACTCCTAAGAAGAAAAAAATGTGGTTAGAACAGTGAATGAGGCAGGCAATTTCAGTATTTTGTGTAGGTTTGGAAGGCAGGGAATGGAGTCGAGAAAGTTAATTCTCAAGTGAAAGGCTTCATGATAGGCCAGAAAAGCATTGTAAATTATGACACAAAAATAAGGAAAATGGGAAAAGGAGATAGAAATTTCATTTGCAGCTGTGCGGAGTCTCATTTTAACTGTAATTACAAATATATGAAAAAATATATCTGTGTTTGGCATATAAGAGGAGGATAGCCCCCTTTTCCCCTGCCTACATCTTGGGGAGCTATTGTGTTTCGTACCTCAGTTTAGAACACCTTATTTGCCAATACTTATTCCAGTATTCCAATATTCCTGTTTAGCTACTTTTTTAAATCCAAATGTCTCGAACTTTGATAGGCATCAGTGAATTTCCCACATGATAGATCTCTGTAAGGTAGGTTGGTACAAGCCCTAAAGTATTTTAATAAGGAGAGAAACTGAGGCACAGCACAGAGAACCTCAGAAAGCGGAGGACTGTATTTGTAGGCACAGTGAACCATGTGCCCAGTAATATCCTCCAGAGTGCTGACACCTTTCAAATACCTTGGAATCCTGATAAAAGATGTTTGGTGTGTGCAGGCCTGACAACATACCAATAAATATTGGGGTGAAACGTTTATTGTTGATTTGCTACCTCTGTGGTCTGTATGGGATGGCTTTCAGCATGGCTCTATGGTTCATATTCAAGACAGAGGGGTTAATAAGGAAATATTAAAGTCCATACACACAAAGCAAAAATTTTTAGAATTCCTTTAGAGATTACAATCTGGTCTTTACTGGCAGCTTTGCATTAATGTCATATATCTCTTTTAATTTTGTTTTTCTGGTTGTGTATATAAAAATACATACATAAACAGTACCATGTTTTGCCAAAATGCATTTAGAATTTTAGTCTTGGTGATTAGATCTAATGAAGACACAGCTATTGATTTTCTGGGGACAAGAGTGCTCTTATGTAGAGGTTACAGTTCTACCAATTTTCACAATATCACAAAATATTTTTTTCATTTTAAGTCGGGTATGAAGTCATAATGGAAATTTTTTTGCAGTCTCTTTCTGCGACCTTCCAAATGATTCTGTCTAATCCTGCCTGAAGTACTAATTATACAAGTTGCCTATTTAGAAAAGTTCAATTCTTTGTTTCTTGTATATACAAACGATCAAAAACCACATGTGGAATCATGATTTTGATTGATTTGTACAGTTCATTCTTAAATCTATCATCTGAGAGTAGTAGTCACATAGTAAACCCCAGCTTTTTCAAGTAAATATGGCTTTAGAGCTGGATATATTCAAAAGTATTCTGTTTGGAAAAGGTCCCTCGTAATCTTACAGAAAGAGCTTTATTTCCCACAAGGCTCCCATTATCTTCTGCAGTAATTGGGCCATAAATGCTAGTTTTACAGGAAAACTTTATTTTTGAATACATTTTGTGTTTTAGATAAAGCAAAAAATTGTTCCAGATGCTTGCACTTCAGATTGCTGTAGTGATAAAAGATATAGAGCTTTATTTTAAGAAGTTATGGAGTGGTACAGCCTCTGCAGCGTGAACTGCAGCAGTTGTGGCCTTGCCTGCTCATTGTCACAGACTTGGATGTGCAGATTGATGCTGACTACCAGAAAGTTCCCACAACCATGTTATGGCAAAAAAAGTTTACTGTTAAGTGTTTGCATGTTTTTAAAAATGGTTGTCTGACCATTGTACTTTTTTTAGTGCTCAAGAGTACAAAATATACAGGATCTGCAATTTCAAGTCAAAAGATAAAAGATTCTGCCTCATGGTGTGACATTCAACCTATTTTCTTAGAGCCATTGGAAGTGGTTTTTTTTTTCCTCTCCACTGTATTTTCTCTGTTTGATGTATTGGTAAGCCAGGTACTGAATTAACTTCAGCTCATAGTCACTCTTCATGCAGAAAGCACTTTAAATGCTGTTTTTTGTGGGAGGTGATGGAGTGAAAGGGGAGTAAAAGTAATTAAAATAATGCGTACTATTATTCAGTAAAGTGATCTTCTTTTTCAAAAGTATGACTGCAGCTTGTTAACTTGTACTCACCCATATGAATTTAGCTTGAATTGTGTTGTATGTGAGGCAGAATCCCTGACGTACAGGGGAATCAAAAGTACCTCAAACACTGCCTGTGTTATTAACGTATCACATTCAGTTTCTGTGAAAACTCTTCAGTATAAATTGATCTGTTGGATTGTCAAAATGTTATTTAAACAATACTGATAGATGGTATTCAGGAGATAGGCCTCAGTTAAGCAAGAGTCTTAGCACTCTCTAGTTATTGATAAACCTTTTAATCATTTTATCTTTTAGTAATTCCATTTCCCATAGTTTTTATTGTAATTTAACCCCTAATTGTAATAAAGTAATCTTTAAAAATCTTTTCCCCAGGAATTTTCCCTTAACAGGTGACACCGTGCTCTGCACGGCACCGCTGCCAGGGAACTACTTGCCGTGACGGTCCCCAGCCGCCCACAATTACGGCGCAGGACAAAGCCTGACGCCTGCCCCGTTTGTTCGTTAGAATGGTGGACCGGGAAGAGCTGCTCTGCCAAAACAAACGGGGAAGCATCGCCGCCACACGTTGGGTGTAGCTGGCCAGGCTCCGGGGGCGCGGGCGGCCGCTGTGGGAGGGGGCCGGGGGCTGCCCTTGGCCTGTCACGGCCGGTTCCAGCCAGTTCCCCAATGGCCCTGCTGACAGCTGAACCAATCAGGGGAGTACCTGGCCCTTCGGAACCAATCAGAGGCGTTCATGGCACCTCCGTGGAACCGCCTGTAAGAAAGGGCGGGAAACGCTGTGTGAGAAGGAACATGGAGGCCCGAGCTGTCAGGAGTTCCTCCGTTAGCTTCCAGACAGTGACTCGACAGGCACAGACCAGACCAATATGTCTTTTGCTGAGTACTGGGGAACGCAGGTGACTTTTAAATCAGCTACACGTGACACTGATGCCCCATCCCAAGGAACCCGCTTTGCCCTGCCAGTTCCCTGCCCTGCTAGTCTGGGCCTTCACTGCTGGTGCTCCAGCTGAAGCAGATTTGCACACACACAGGGCGGTAGAATGATGTGTCTTGATTAAGGCTTCTTTGAATAGCTTTGTTTTGAGTAAATACAGCTGCAAGGGAAAGGTACAGGCACATAATCTTTTCAGTGAATTATTAAGGATCAGCTTTTGCTGCTGGATAAATACAACTAAAGTACTCGGGAGAGAAAAAAATTATTGGTCAAAATGTTAGAAATTCAAGGTAAGGAGCAAGTTTAGCTAAGTAAGGCTGACAGAATCGAGGTAGAGATTCATTGTACTACTTGCGGTCTGCTGAGACCATTCTAAATAAAACAAGTAGGCTTTGATTCATAAACAAGTTTACTCAACTACTGAGTCCCTATAGAGGGATTTTTTGCCTTAGTATTTTCATGAGGGAATAGTGAAAACATCCCTTCAATCCTAATCTATCATTAAGAATATATGGTAGGTGTATTTTGGTTTGAATTAATGATATTGAATAATTTTTGTGAAAGAAATTAAATACCATACTTTCCAAAACACATAACCTTCTATAATTTAATATTTCCACACTGAGTACTTCAGGTAAATGTTCAACCGTTTAATAACATATTTTGCAGGCAAAGTCACTCCATTTCTGTTCTACTTGTGCACAGTATGCTTCCAAATCAGTGCACTTCATTTTGGTATTAGTTGCACAAAAATTACTACTATTTACGTTAATAGATGGGAGAAGGGAATTAATACAAGAAATTAGCATCTTCATGGAGTTAACAGGACAGAAATGAATCCAGTGAATGTAACTGGAAAGCATGGCATTGTTAGTGTTGTAAGTGCTGATGGTATTGGCTTGGTTATCATAAATGGTAAGCAGTGGGAATGGGTGGTATCACATGTAGTACTTCTCCTTTCCACCAAACAGGGAAATAAGTGCTTAGTAGTAGAGTCAATGCGTTTGCTACTCTGACCTGTGTTTATTGTTACCTTGATTTACTAGCACAATGCAATTTCACCTTTCGGTTTTCCTCTGGTCTTTTCGTGGCTTCTAGCATCCTCTTGATGAGAGGATTGTCTCCAACTGTAGTCTGTTTAGTATCTTTAAGTATTGATTATTATTCTTCCTAAATCAGGGTGTATGCTAACCTATTTCTTTTACTGTCATGTTCTAACTCCTTTGTCTTTTGCTTCCAGTCTGAGTGTGGGTAAAAATGGTTCTTCCATTTTTTTGCAACTGATTGAATAACCTTGTTTCCTTTCCATGCATAAGGAAGAGAGGAGTTCCTTATCTGTAGCCTTGTCCAGATTATTGTTAGTGGGAGTTGTTTTCAGTCTTAGAGACTGTCACTCCCTATTCTGTTAACTGGACTGTAAAAACCTCTTGTTGCCAGGAAATTTCTGAAAAAATTCTAAAATAGATGTATGATTAAACTACCTCAGAATAGATAGACTACATTTTGCTTACTAGAATATACATGAATGCTCATTCCTGGCACATATATGTGAATAGATTTTAAGTTCACTCTACAAAGCAGCTTTCCGTTTCTTTACCCAGTCGTTTTCTAAAAGTTGATCACAATTCGCTCCCACAAGATTAAAGGTGAAATCCTGGTTCCTCCAAAGGCAATGGAACTTTTACACTGCGAGATCACTTTTGTGCCACATATAGCAAGAGGCTGCTGCTGCCTTGAGGGTTATTCCTCTAACTCCTCCAACTGCCACTTTTGTCCACTGTAAGTGAACTGAAATGCTGTGTTGGGAACAAGAAGATAGAGACTTTTAACTGATTCGTTCATGTCCTTATTTACACAGGTCTCAAGCTAGGTGCACTCTCCACGCCTATAAATATAATTTTAAACCTTCTCATTATAATTCAGCTTACCTGAGAATTCTAAAAATATCTGCTTTATTATATTCTTGTAAGATAGTTTCTAATGTATTCTCTGTCTATGAAAGAAATGTTATAACACGTTGCTAATACTCAGAATACTTTGAACGGTCTGGAGAAAATCACTACTGGAATATCTTGAGCAAGTGATAATAGATTTCCCATTGCTTTAAGTCTTTAAACTTAAACTAGATGCTTTTCCAGAGTATATGCTGTTCTCATTCAAACTATGATCCTGAAGATCGAATAAGTGTGTCAAATAAGTGTGTGAAGTTCATCAGCCTGTATTATGTTACAGTTCATATGAGATGACAATAAATGGATCCTTCTAGCCTTAAAACCTCTCAATGTATTAGAACCCTTTTTTGTAGCTTTAAGCATGGTCCAACTGTCAAAAGCATTTGCTAGTTTTACTATTAGTTGTGCACATCAGTAGGTTTATTTATAATGTATATCTCAGTCCTTGCTCGTGAATCTTGTCACGGGTACAGTGTCATCATTCAATGGGAGGTTCTGCCTGGTTTTGGCTGTAGTTGATCACAGAACATTTGTATATAGGTGAAAACTTAAACTAGTTAAAATTTCTCGATGATTAGCTTCATTTTTCATGTTACCATGAGACTGGGGTTACTAGTAACTAGTATTTCCTCATTTCCCTTACAGCTGTTGTTAAATTGCATTGGAATTTTTTTTTTTTTTTTTTTTTTTTTTTGGTGTGTGTGTGTTTTGTCCTCTCTCCTTTGGGACCAACCATGTGGAAATTCATCAAATAAAATACCTTGCTTGCAGCAGTGCAATAACTTTCAATAAAAAGGAAAATATGGAAATAACCTTACTAAGTGACTAAAATTGTTCAGATGAATTACAAATGACATCTAAATGAAATTTTAGAAGAGACTGTCTAGACCTACCGAAAAAGAGCACATTAAGTGAAGCTCTACCACTCTGCTAATCAGAGAACAGTAATTCTTTCACTTTTCTACATCTGAAATGATTCACTCAAAAAGAAATGCCTTCCATGTGGATGAATGGTGTGAAAAAGCAAATATTAGGCAATTTTTTTTTTTTTTTTGGTAGTAACAAGCAGAAGTTTCAAGTGAGAGAAATACATGTTTGCTCTAGAGAATAAACCACAAGAAGTAAACAGGAAGTGGTGACTGAGGGCTGGTTTATGACACCCTTACTCCAAGAAAAATCTTACTCCATTAGCAGCACCATTAAATGCAGCAGTGTGACTCTTAGAAAAAGCGCATATTATGTTCTTATAGGTTGTCACAGTCTGACACTACAGGAACATCGTTTATAAGACAGCAATGAAATATTTCCCCATGGCTGCTCATCTGCACATTCATAATGCATCTGAGCAATTTTTTTTTTTTTAGATCTGTATCTATTCTTGGATATGAGGTTTTCATACAGAATTCACACAACGCCCTGCATCCCTGATGCTCTGCACAGTTTTGTTTCTACTGCTCCCCAACTATTACTGTCTGTGTGCATGATTTCTTTACATAGATCCAAGCACCGACGTGGTCAAAATGTTAATATGTTGCAGGGAATGAGGAAAGGGTTCCCAAAAGGTTATGAGCCTCCCTAAAGACTTCATAGCAGCCACGATACCTATATACCTTTTAGATGGTAATATTTGGCAATAGACTTGTGTGCTTAAATTATTAGATATGCAATTTACATTCCCTAGTTTGCTCTCAAAGCCTCGCTGTTCTGAAGCAATCTATCGCTCTGTGATAGGAGATCCAGATTTCACTGCTCAGCCTCTGAGTGTCTGGAAATGACCCTCTTTTCTCAAAGGTGGGAAATCATTCTGATTTCTGTACCTTATAGTCTCTTCTGCAAGCTGGCTGTTTCTGACTCCCTTTTACATTTAGTCTCTTTACCACAAAATACAAAATCCTCTTAACATTCTTTTCCCCAAACTTACCTTGCAGTATTTTGGTAGCATGATATTAGCTTGCACTGGACTTTCTTCCCTGGAGCCTGGCATCAGAATCCAAATGAGGTCATTAATCTAAAAAAGTGTAGTGGTCTTATCCTAGTCTTTGTTGTGGATGTCTGCGCATTCACATTGCAGAAACAATACCTTGCTCAGTCCAGTTCCAGTGTGCTCTGCAGGCTCTGCTGGAGAGAGAGGCTTGGGGCTTCAATAGCGGTACTGCTAATGGTCAGGACTGTACAGCTTGAGCAGTGCTGTGTCAGTATCAGGAAGCTTTTACTGTGCCTGGGTTCCTGTCAGTGCTACTAATTCAATCACTTACATATGCAATAAATTCACATGAAAAATTAACAAATACCTAGCTGGCAGCAGTGCCCGCTGCTCTTTGTTGTTTGTTTTTTTTTTTTTTCCCTAAAAAAATGATGTCGCTTTCTCTTAAAAAGATCGGCTTTAATGGTTTCTGAATGTTTTCAGCATGTTCTGTATTTCAGCATTTGGTGAAAAAAATTTTTTCTTCTGTTGCTAAATAGCTTCTCAATATTAATCCATGACATTATGTTATTTAGCTGTTATTTCTAACATCTTGCATCAGGTTCTCTTCTAATTACATCTGTATCATCTCTTCAATTAAAAGGATCTCTGCAGATGCCAGAGGAGGGGTTATACCTCAGCAACCTGCAGTGATCTGTTCCATTCAACTCAAGATCTGTTTGATTTTATTCCATTTTCCATCTCTGAGATCCACTACAGATAATTTTTGGTATGATCATTAGTAGTAATATCTCCAAAGGCAGCGCAGCATATAGAGGGAATAGGACTCAGGATTCCTGCCTCCTCCTAACCAAGGATCCCTGGGGAACTGAGATCCAAATATCTTTCCTTATTAACTTTTTCGAGAGGTTGGTGATCTTCCTTGGAGAGCTGGTCTGGGATTCTACACGCAGTAGCCTACAGCTTACGTGGTCTAATGACAGAGAACTACTTGAAGCAAAAGCTATGGCCCTTAACAGCAGGTTTTGTTAAAATTGTCTTTCCTAGCATAGCTTAAAGTGAATGTATATATCTTCCTCTACCCATGGGGCAGACTGAGGTTTATACCAGTTATGAAGTTGCAGTCTCTTGCTGTAGGGACAGGATGTTAAGGCAGGTGGTGACTGCAGTGGTATTTAGGACACCTTTGGCATACCCCTTCTCCTGTAGAAGTGCTCTAATGCCTGGGGCTGTGGGTCTCCACTATGTCAACTGGCTGGTGCACTCTCACAGCAGCTTTTTGACACTGCGATAAACTAAGAATCACATGGCCAAGGATGTGCTCCAGGTAATATAAAGGTGTTAATCTTAAATTCCAGTGTTCCCTAAAGTGTTTCATCTGAGTTTGGTTATGGAGACTAAGATATCTTAATTGTCTAATTGTCTTAATCCCATTGCTCAACACCGGTCTGTTCCTTGTCCTCTTGTAATTATCATATTATGTGTTATTAGCCTTAGAAAGCCACTCTGAAACCAAATAATCTTGTTTTAGAAAAATACTGGATGCACTACGTTGTTATTTTTCTGCATTATATGTGAAAAATGGAGAAACCAGAATAATCTTTCACTGTAAGTGACAGGTAAACCACTTTCTAACCAAAATAAGCAATGTTGGCTTGTTCTTGAAGACCATATCATCTCCTAGTGTGCCCCAGTGCAGCAAACTGATTTGTGGAAATCAAGACTGGGCTCATAGTTACTCCATTTATCTTATTTTTTTTACTACCTTTTATTACAGATTTTGAGTATACAACAGTTATGAAGGAATGCATTGGATGAATTGTATTTCGACTGATTAGCCAGACATTGCTGGGATTAGACTGGGACACAACACTATGGTGCAAAAAAATGTATTGCAGTTTCATAGAACCAATGGATAAAATCATGGGGGGTTCCTGCGCTACCTGTCAAAATATGTGTTCAACCAGCTCCAGTCTTAATACTCGGACCCCTCGCTCAGGTACTGAGCCTGGTTTGGAATGAGATTTTCCTCCTCCTGACCCCCTGTGGCTGGGGGTTCAACCCTGCTGTCCCGCCCCCACTTCCACAGTGTGACTTGTGTGCCCAGTGCTGTGTGCTCTTACTGGGCAGGATGCTCCCGACTGGACTTTGCTTTAGAGTTATTATTTTGTTTTCCTTATCCGTTTATGGTTCTCTTATTGCAGTACTCATCTGCTTCTTTCTCTTACACGAACCTTTGTTCTATCCATGTCTTGCCAGCAATATCCCAGAAAGAAGAGTTAAATTCACTTGGCCAGGTTTCTGTGTTTTGAAGACAGTCCCCTTGTATTTGGGATTCCATTATCTGTATGTATCTTCCAACTCCCCTACCAGTTCAGTTATGTGAAGGGCACTGAATCCTGTAGCATTCTGTTACAGTATAATTTCTGTGTGAATTCAAGCAAAAAGGTTGGATTCAAATCTAAAGGTTAATTTTAAGGTGACTTCATTTTTATCAGAATAAAAAATCAGCTTAGGAATTAGAAACAAAAGTGGTTTCCATAACTGCATGAACGTGTGCTTCTATATGTTTTAATACACCTGGATAACACCCTGTGAGGATGGAGTTGCTTTTATTCCTGTCTTACTGATGGAGAACAGAGGCACATGGACAATGAGTGCCTTGTCCCAGTTCATACAGAATATCTGTGGCAACGGCAAAGCAGGAGCTTGACCCCAGATCCCTCTGTAGTACTGCTGTAACTGCTGGAGGTTACTTCATTATGCATGTGGATCCAGAAAGTTATTGGACAGAATTTGCATTTAAAAAAAAAAAAAATAAATCCATTTGGGGGTGGTCCCAGTGTAAATGATTTGTAACCAGCAGGTAAGATCCTGTGCGGTTCCAGTGAAGGACGTAAGACCTGGCACGTGCACACTTGGGAAAATGTCACCTTTGCTGGGGAAATGGACCTCAGGTGCTCTAACTGTCCTACCAGCACCTTCCCCCCCCATACTGACCTGCCAGGTAAGGAAGGCCCTTTGCTCCCCCTCACAGCTGATCATGCTAGGTCTTTGAAGGTCTTTGAACTTCTCTCTTTCTCCCCAGATCTGAGCCAAGTGTTGCCTTTTTCAAATCCAGTCAGTAACCAACAGTTTCACAAAAACTGCACAGTAGATTGAGTGCTTTTCTCATCTCACCTGTTGGAATAAATGATCCACCAATAATGGAACCTGCCTTTCTTATAGACAGAGTAGATCATATTTAAAACCCTTCGAATTGCACAATAGGTATTTTAATCCTTCAATTATTTCTGCAGAAAGTAGATAACGTACCACGTACAAATGGAGTGTAAATAGGTACAAATCCCCAAAGCAGAATTTAGCCTACTTCTATACCAGTTATTTCTCTGTGTTCACAGAATGAAGATATTCCTTTTAAGTCTACTTTGAGGCAAGGAACAATGCCTCTTACTGTGAAAGATTCTAAACAAAATCCTGATTGAATTGTGATAACGGTATCTTTGTAATTGATTTTATTGGAATCAGGATTTCACTGGATGGGGAGCAGGTGAACTCAGAGTAGCATCTTTTAAAATTAATCTTGCAGCACATGAGTACCTGGTGTCACAATCCTCTGCCAGTAATAAGTATTAATAAGAAGGTGACATAGGACAGAAATCTGCGATGAATTTCCTGTTTTGAAATTCTGCTTCTCGTATTTCAGAAATTATTCTACTGCCTCTAAACACAAATTCTGATGGACTGTCCAAAACTAAAACTGGAGGGAAACAAACGGTAACCTGCTACACTAAATAACTGTTTCTCCTGTTAATTAGTGAGAACCTGTAAATACAAGTCAGAACAGAATCTATTTTATGTCTGTAATATATTTATTTTGTCCTTTATGAAAACTATTTAATTATTTGAGGAGAAACAAATGACAAGTGTAGACGATCTCTTAAGCAGTGATTCTATTGCTTTTTAAGAAATGTCAGTTATAAAGAATTAAAAAAAAAAAACACATGAAAAAATATAGATGCATAATTGTCTCTGACTAGTAAACACAGTATTGTGTAAAGTATTAGCAGGTCTTTGATAGGTATGTATTTAATTGTCAACTGAAGGGGGAATAAGAGTCCAGCCATCATCTCAGTGGTTTCAAAATAAAACATAAATGAGAATGTGTTATACAAATGTCATAGTGAAAAAACTAACAGTGCCAAGTGTCCACTCGTAGATGAGTCCACTTTGTCTTTATATAGGTAGTTTTTCTAGTCAGTCTATCATGACTGGTTGACCACTTCAATAACGGAATCCTTCTGCTCCTTAATTCTGCAAATGACACTTATACTTGACTCAGTGCTTAGCAAATACAGAGAAAATATAAGCAACAAGGTGAATGTACAGTTTTTTCTGTGATGATTAATGAGTTAATTATTTTGAATTTTATTTGAGAGTTTATTTCCTGTATTTGTCAGTGACTACTTGAGAAAAAGGCAGTGAAATTTTGTTACTCTTTCACAACTATAAAACACTTTGGAAATAAGCATTCACTTTTTGTGTACTGGCAGCAAAAAGTACTTAACTCATCAAATGACCATCCTATTTCCTTGCTCAGTAAATTTAGCAATATGCTTTTGTATATCTTTGACTAGCCATTATCCAGTGATGTCACCTATTTGGAAACTCTTTGCTGGCATGACTCCTGAAATATGAGTAGCAGAGTGATGCTCAGTAAACTGCAGCGCAGCAACTGCTAGCAACCAAGAGCTGCAAGGCTGTAATGATGTTATTAAGTTGTGATGGAGTGCTCATGGACATCTGTCTGCCTGATACTTTGAGGGATGCAAATCACAGCCATCATGATCTGAGGTGGGATAGGAACCCCAGCAATCAGATCCTGAAGTGGTTTTATGAGCCTGAATTAACCCAGAAATAATTTTCTGGCTCAGTCTACTAGAAGGGATATAGGACTGACTATAAGACATGGTTTTATGATCCCTTCAAAGACAGCAGTCCAAAGCGAGTTCAGTAGTTTTTTTCTGAGTAGCACTGCAAAACAGAGCACTGAGTTCTCTTACTTAAGAGCATATGCTCTAAATAAGGACCATTGCATTTATTTCTGGAGCACAGGAGACAAAAGTGAGCTGTTGGTAGTATGAAGAAAAAGCTGTATCCTGGCTCTGCTGAGGTCAGGGAAAATATCCCTACTGGTTCTAGTGGGTTTGAGTTTAGATCCTCATGCACACACACTTCAGCTCTTCTTAAAATAAATGTAAGCTCACTGTTACACAGCGTTAACACAGCTGGTGATTTCAAACCCTCAGTGCCTGCTTGCAGGAACATGAATACAAGATAGTTTCTAGCATGAACCATTGAATTTAGCTGTATGGGGGAAATACATTTCCTCTGATTATTAAGGTTTTATATGTAGCAAAATTATCCGTTCAGCTGAGTGAGAGACTCAGTAAGGAAGCTGGCAGAGAGACTATTCAAACCGTAGAGCTCAGCTCTATGTGTAGTCAGAGTGATGTTTTGAACTAGGTAATGGGAGGCGAAGTGAGACTAATTTGTCACAGCCTGTATGGCGCTCTTAGCAGGAGGTTACTGAAGCTATGAAGACAATCAAGCCGTAATAGGAAGACTTTTTGACTTCTTGAAGTTTAGGATTTTGGTCTTACTGGATAAGACTCAGGGTTTGTTTCTGCTGAAGTTGGAAAAATATCAGAAGATGAGGAGGGTGTTGTTGCTGGGTTATTGAGGTTCAGTCTTCTCCTCTCACAGGCAGCATGTTATGCAAAGTCTTTCATAAATTGGTTGTGTTTCATCTTTAAAGTGATTAAGTTTTTTGCCTCCACTATTCCTGTTGGAAGACTATTGGAAATCTTGATTGCTCTAATGATCAGAAACCTTCTTCTAATTTCCAAACTAAATTTATTCACAGCCAGTTAATATCCCATTTGTTCCCATGCCAGTTTTGTCCTTAGCTAATTTAGGGGTTTCCGTATCTGGTGTTTATCTCTCTGATGCATTTACATGCTGTGATTATGCTCCTGCTGAGCCATCATTTTGCTCAACAAAATTATCCAAAATCTTTTGGTCTCTTCTCATAAGATAAACTCTCCCTTCTCCTTGATCATCCTTCTTTGGACCTGTTTCCATGCATCTCTTTTTGACCAGATCTGTCCAAGATTCTCAACTGAAAATTTGCTAGTAGCATAGTAAACTGGCATTGATACTTTCCTGACTCTTCTTCCTGACTCCAGAAGAGTCAGGAAAGTAGAAATGTATCTGTCTTTTTTATGGATATATCATATTGATGGCTTATAGTCATCTTTCTTCTTAATCTTTCTATAGTTTACAGCTTAGGGCAAGCATTTCTTGTTACTGACATTCAACAGTGTATTGTGCTGTCAGATTTAATCGTATTTGTATTGTTGAAGTTCACACAGTTCCCTCTATATAGTGACCTGAAACTCATCAGTACTGATGATGCTTCCCAGTGCTGATGAGGTTTCCAAGCATTGAGTAATCAACAAATGTAGTCAGCGTCTTCCTGTTTCTAGTACATTTATGGATGAAACATCAGTTATCAGTTCCAACAGTCATCCACAGACCTTCTCTATTAAACCTTCCTCAGTGTGCAGTTCTTCTTTTAATGCTCTATTTTTCATTTCCTCATGAATGAGTTTCTTGCCCTCTTTACAGATTTTCTACTAGTCCTTATTTTCTCCAGTTTCACTAATAATTTCTTTTGTGGCACCATAACAAATCACAGAATAGTTTGGGTTGGAAGGAACCTTTAAAGGCCATCTAGTCCAAACCCCCTGCAGTGAGTAGGGACATCTTTAGGTAATCAGGTTGCTCAGAGCCCTTTCCAGCCTGGGATGGGGCTCCTACCACCTCTCTGGGCACCAGATGCTTACCAAAGATCATATAGGTGAAGGCAGTTACATCTCCCTTGCCTAAAATCCCAGTTATAACAGAAAATGCTGTCAAGTTAGCCTGACAGTATCTTTTCTTGATAAATTCAAATAGCATTTTTTGCACTTTTCTGTATATGTTTATTTAATTTTCAGTAAAGTCTGTCCCCTAAACCCTTGCAGGTTATGGATAGCCATATGAGTATGTGGGCTGTTAGTTGTCTTACCATTTTTCTCACCTTATCTTAAATATTAAAGCTTTACTTTAGGTAACTTGTACCTTTTCCTTCTGCCTTTGAGTAGCGCTTTATCTCCATTCCTTGTGTGTTCCTGGCTAAGTCTTAACACTTTAACAATTGAAAATATTAGTTCTTACAAAATTTACCCCCACTTTCTTGGGATCCAGGTTCCTAATACGACCAACACCTTGCTTTTCTGTCTTTCCTGAACAGCGCGTAATCTTTTATTGTGAGTGCTCCACCGCTCTTTCCCTGTTTCCATGTAGTGTCCAGCTGTTTTCTAATAATTCATATTCCTTTGTTTTGTTGCACAGGTTCAGGCAAGCCTATGCATCCCTTCCAGTTTTATACACCTTGCCACATTGTGTATGTCACCTGGATTAAGTGCAGTGCTAATATTAACAATGTTTTCTACTGTTCAGAACAGCAATGGCACTTCCTTCCTTCCTAGTTTCCATTCTTTTCCCTTCTTTTTCTCTGTTGTGCATCCTCATTTTCCTCCTTTCTTTTATCTAACATTCTTCCTTGCATTCCTTTTTCAAAGCCTTCTTAAAATTGTCCTGGTGCTTGGAAGGAGGGGTAGATGACAAGTAGCAAAAGATGAAAGATCTCGTCTACATCTGAAGCCTCTAACTGGAAAATTATCTTCCTTGTTAAACTTCTGTGAATGACAGCAGAAATAACTTGTCACTTTGATGAGACACATGTCAAGCTACACTTGTTATTATTTCATTAATCACTTCCATGACAATTCTGTCCCTATTCCTATGACAGTAGTTCCCAAGGCCTTAGTGAAGACTGAGGCCATCCTTCTACTTTATATAAATAATATTAATCTGTTGTTCTGTGTAAAATACCAGATACTGGCTTTTTTTCAGATCTTCCTATTAGGGGATACTCCCTTGGATTATAAAAAACTCTGACAGATTACTATCACATCAAAATGTGATGTTTTCTTTCAGTTTTACATAATACTCAAAAAACTTCTATTTATTATACTCTTTGCTTATTCCTATGTTAATAGTAGCAAACTCAAACTTAGTAAATTCTGTGAACTTCAATATTCAGTGTTACTTATTGAGAAACTGATCTCTATATTCCAGGGTAGGCTTGAACAGGCAAGTATTATCTCTCAATTGACTTTTAATGAACAGTGAGTAAAAGTTCCCAAACCTTTTTCTTGATACACATACCAGTTAGAAAATGTTGAATTAGAAAATGCAATTTGTAACAGCTTTTCTGCCCCTATTCAGGACATGC
Organism: Leptosomus discolor; assembly: GCF_034619465.1. NCBI lineage: Eukaryota > Metazoa > Chordata > Aves > Leptosomiformes > Leptosomidae > Leptosomus > Leptosomus discolor. Next base: position 57,438,896 of record NC_141397.1, on the reverse strand, counting down.
TGTATTCTCTACTTTGCACTGGTGACATTAGGAAGAGGGGGATTAATGTGAAAAAGGCTTGGAAGCCAGTTATTCTCTTATTTACATCAGAAATTCATTCATTCATGTAAAGATAGATACAGATGGCTCTAATGTTGGTAAGGCAAATTTTGAAGTTTGTTACTTCAGCTTTTGAAAACTAGTCTATAAAGCCAAATGGTTAACCTAAGAAAAAAAAATACAAAGAAAAATCTGACTGGTCCTAAAATAAATGCATGTCAAATTCATTCTGAAGTTGTCATTTCTTAAATGTCAGTGGATAAGAGTATTTGAATTTCTTTTATGTATCTCATAACAGAAAACAAAGTCTTACTGTAATCAGGAAAGATTGTTTGTCTGAATTCATTGCACAGTACTTTCCTTATCACATATGCTTTTGTTATTACACTGACCCATTTAAATGCATAGCTGTTGTGTTGTGTGTTAATTGAAAAATGCTGTCCAAAGATATTTGTGTTCATGTAACTTGTATTATATTCAACACTCATATTAGGACAAGAGGTGTTTTAAGGAATTGATATGAAATTAACAGTGGCAAGGTACCAGAAGATAATAGAATGCTCTAAGACAAATGAACATGAGGCAGTAGAGTGCTCCCGTATTTTACAAAGTCACAAAGACTGTAGTGTGGTTATTTTTCTCTAGGGATTGCCAAAATAGATAATAAGCATGTGAGAAAAGAGAGTTCATGGATGCTGGTCTACCCTACAAACATCTCCTAGTGGCTATAGGCAAAAAGTCAGGTTGCTCTTTTAAGCCAGCTACTTTTCTTTTGTTGGTGGTCCCCTATTGTCTCCTAATCTAGATTCTGTGTGTGAGCAGTGAGTCCTCAGCCATCAGATTGCTTCTTTCTAGTCCTGGCAGCAAACTTCACTGTGAACATTTTTGCCTTGTGACCAAGTGCTGCTGAGAGGTGACCCAGACCCCGTGGCACATAGTGTGCAGTCCTGACATGGGTGAGCTCAGCTGCCCTACTGTGGGCAACATAAATGAAACTGCAGCGCAAATGTGGAGGAGGCAAAACATTTCAAGAAAGCCTTCAAACCCAGATAAGGAGAAGAACATGAACAAATAGGGCAGAGTGAAAGAAGAAACACTGGCAAATCTGTCTGAGTGTCTTAGGCCATGGAGAAGTGGAGGAAAGAAACTTGGGGCCTACATCTATTATGCCAGCCTGATAAAAGTTAAATCAATAATGTTTGGGAGGAACTGCAGTGATGCTGAGACATGTGACTAGTTGTGTAAACTTTGGAAAAAATCACACTCGGGCTAATGTTAAACTCTGTGTTGTGCTTTTTGTTCATGGGGATAGGTAATCTGATGAGACATGGGTTTTTTCATTCAGTAGAATAAGTTTCAATTACTTGATATTTTAGAATTTTCTTAATTTATTTATATGCAAATAAACCATTGGAAGTGGAACTCATGTACCAATGACTCAGAGTTTCAAAAGCCTGAGAAGAAAGCAATGAAATATCATACTGTTCATAATAACTCTAACCTGGTAGAAGAATTTGCTGAATATGGTCTTTATGATCCTTAGGCGTTTTGTTAGTAATGTTGTTGGACAACGATGAAAATGCATGACTACAGAAAGTCACCTCCTAGTTTACATGTCACGACACCTGATTTGGGAGACAACTACTTCTCTCAGTTTTGCAGTATCAGCTATTTCTGAAATAGATGTGCAAACTTGCATTCTGTGATACAAACAACTGGTAGATACTTCCTGTGCTGGCTATGTAAGAAAAAAAAGCTAGTTGGATTCATTCTAAGTACTATTCCAATGTTTTTACCATTTTCATTTCTAACTATTGCAAAAAGGGCAGTAAATTAAGCCAGATGGACAGTTTTAAGCAGACCTGGTTTAGACATCAACACCCCTTTTTATTAAAAAAAAGTTTCTGGAGAACCAGCTTGCTTAGAAAGAATTTCATTATAAATTAGGAATTATTTTCTCCAGATGAATATCTATGCAACTGCATTTCCTAAAGGGAGCTCCAAATTTCTGTATGTGCTTATCTTTCCCATCCTTTCATGGACCTTGTCCTACTTGGATATTTCATCCTAATCTAGCTTGCGGACTATTTTCCAACTTTTTGGCCTACTCCTTTGCATAGCAGTTTCATCCGCATTCTTCCACTCTGAGCCTGCTGCCCTGCCTTTTTCTGTCTCTGATATATTAGCAGTGGGTCCCATTAAGCTAATTAGTTTTCAAAGATGCATTAAGTCTAAACTTTCAAACAAGTATAAACTAAGTAATCAAAATAGACTCTCTCTGTAGGTCTTCATGCAGTTGAGTATTTTGCTATTGATCACCAGTCCTTGGTTTGAGTAGTTGTGCAGGTGCATTTTAGGATATTTTAAAACATGATTTAAAAAAAAAAAAAGTCACTGCTATTCAAGCTTAGCATGCATGCTAGGTAATCAGAGTAGGCAACGCAGGTGGAGCAAAATGGATGCATAGAAAGGTGACTGGGCTTGCTGAAGCTATATGATGAAGATAGAGATAGAATCCATCTTTCTAGATGTGTAGTTTAAAGAACATAACAACTGCATCATGCTGTCATAAATTGTGCCAATAGTGGGAGATTTTAAAAAAATACAGCATGATTTCTTGAGCAAACTGCTTCTTTTGTGAAAGCTATATACTGGCTTTAGACTAACATATTTATATAAATAAATGACATTGCTAGGGACTGTTGTTTTTCTCTGTTTTGAATGAACTTAATTCCAGAATAGAGGGATGGAGCCTTTTTTAGTTAGTAAGAGTTCCTCTTAATTTGCATCCAGCAAAAATACACTGTGTGCCAAGAGTTTCTGACGCTTTGCAAGATTTTCTGCTAGGTTCTTGTAAAACTGCCTAACAGCTTCAAGGAACACTTCTCTATACCAGCATTACAAATACTCACAATTTGTACAGTTTCAGTATGCGCCTTAGCCAAAAGCAGTATATCACCTACTTTCTTTGAATGAACTTCTTTCAATGAAAGCAAGTTCATTATTTTTAGCTTGTTTCATTTATAAGCAGTTCATAATCTGCTGTTCAAAACTTGAAAAGCTGCTACTGAATGACTGGAAAATATCAAGACAAAATGGAAAACATACCACCATAAACACTGCCCTAGTATTGTGAGTACTTTTAGAAAAGACTTGTAATAATGAAAAATTATCAGTTCATCATAATGGAATTTCAGCTAGGCTAGGAGTTATGATTCATCAACATCACTAGGGATCAGTTAGCGTTTCAGCTATGTGCCCAGATTTTTAGAATTTTGTAGCTGAAAGGTATTAAGTTTATGTTGATTAACAGCTCAGCAAAGACTCAATTTAGCATTGAATTCAATTTTATGTTGTGCATATTCTTTGTGGGCTGTTTTATTCATGTACAAAATACATAGCTGAGAGATTATTTATGATCGATTAATAGCTTGGGGTTTATTTATTTTAGGTGGCAGTGTAACAAAGACTATTACAGGATTTTTAATAGGTTATCAAATAGGCAAAGACAGGACTTGCATCTGCAGCTAATCTAGAGACAGTTCTGGTTCACTTCTCCCGTGAGTTAGCTGTGTCTTAAGTGTTGGGAAATCAATGCAAAAATGTTTTTTGTAACTTCTAAAATATTTAGCAACAATTTTCAGGCCCAGTAAAACATGTGAAGCCTTGAGGTTTCATCTCACAAGAATTTTCATGTGTACATAGTTATTTTTCTGTAGAGCCACTACAATCATATAGGCATGTCTTTGATGACTGAAATCTTACTGAAATGTGAATGATTAATACAGATCATTTCATGTAAACATGAAATGCTAATGGTAGAATGTTAAATATCTTTAATAATACAGAACACAACACAACAGTTAAGGGCATGAAGTTGATTGCCTATGCAATTAAAAGTTTAGGAGACTAACTATCTGATCTGGAACTTGGCCAAGGCATCCTGACTAACAAGTCTGTTCTTGTGAGAAAGTGCCAGAGAACTCTGATAGCCATGTGTGGTCAAGATTTCTGCTTTGTCTAAATTAAGCCATCTCGAAACATAACACTGCCATACATAAAATCCCATGCCAACATTTGGCAAAGCACTTCTGTTCAAGCATTCATGCTGGAGAAAGCTGACTATATACAGCATCAAGGCAAGCAATTTTGAAAGCATTTGTTTTGAATTTCCTAGGAAGTCAAATGCTGCTGAAAATCCCATTCTATAATCGTAATTTACCCTCCATCCATTTATAGAACTCTCATGAAAGTCAATGGGAGGGACTGGTACCAGGTATATAATATACTGTAAAAACTTTAAAACATCTCATTGCTGGCTGTTAAAATGATAGACATTTTAGAACGGTGACTGTGGGATGAACTCAGCTTATGTTCTGCTTCCATCTGGCCTGCTACTGTTCCCTTGAAGAAGATGGAAAACAGCACACATTGGGTTGCACACACTGTCCTAAGAGAGGCATATTCTCTCTTACACCTGTACAGTTGAGCGTTTACTCAGTTCTTTTGCTATACCTGTGTGATCCCAGGGTGCGCTCCTGTAACCGTCAGGTTTGTCCTGTCAAAGCCTAAGTTTACCGATTTAAACAGGACTTCTTACAGAACCGGGGCTGTATTTGCAGGCAAATAGTCTGTGCATCTCACCTGAAGTTCTCTTTCTCGAGGAAAAGCCCCACCTTAAATGCTCAGGCTGCAGGGGTAACTACCTGCCTTAGAACCTGTGCAAGGCCGTGTTATGACAGTTACTGTGTGAATGGAATGGGCTGGTAAATACGACTAAATCAAATGCTTGTGCTTATTATGACAATGAAACAGCTTTGAAAGAGCTGCCGTGGCAGCATCCTGTTTCTGTTTGTGGTGCTGGTATACAGAAGGCCAGTTCACCTGTTTCCTAGTATTTGATGTGAAAGCATGCAGTGCATAAGTAACACAAAAGCTACCCCTATAAAGCTACCTGGAAATGTAAAGACAGTGGTTCAACCAGTAACAAACCTTCTTTTTAGAATTTTTTTTTTTTTCTGTCTTTGCAATTTTAGCTTAGGACTGCTCTAGTTTTCCTGTGTTGTGAGGATTCATGTATAAAACAGTAAGAGGGATATCTAAACCTAGGTCTTTAGAATAAACTAAGTGGTTTTCTGGGATTCAGAAAAAAATAAAAAACAATCTGTACTATAAACTAAAAATTAAGAAGAGACACAGATCTTATGGTGTGATGTAGTAAAGTACTTTAGGTGCTTGCTGGACTTCAGCAGTGCTTAAATACAAAGTATATTTAATCTACACTTGCGGACTTCACTGAGCTTAATCAGAAATTCCTCACCAAAGCTGATAATGCTTGATGCCTATTGAAGACAGGCAAATTCTCAATCTCTGTAATTATGCTTACTACATTGTTACGTGGTCTCACCTTTCAGAAGTCTTCCCCGAATTAGCTGAGTTGCAGCAGGTTATTAGTAGAACACTGGCTCTGTAAACATCTTTTAAAGTATCGGGACTAAGGAATTAGTTTTGAGATTTTACTTTTAAATCTGAGAACAAAACACTGAGAAAAAGGGAACTGATGACTGGCATTCTAAATTAGATCCCACATTTGATCACGAGAACTTCAGAAGAGTTTTTCTCTTAGAGAGTGTAGGATCAGGCATTATATATCGGCACATCGTTTTGCCTTTATAAGTTAGTTGCTTAAGCAGCCAGGTAGGGTCCAGCTAAACACTCCAGTTTCACTTAAAGAAATGGAAGCTCTGCGAGTGCTCGGTGTCTTTAAAAAGAAGATTGTTTTTGTTTAGGAGTCCAGGTACTGACTTAAGCGTCTGACTTAATCCACCCAAGTTTGGATGGTTTTAAGGTTCACTATCTTTTAGACTGAGAAGTAATTGCAAGTAGTTTTCCTTAAGTTAGCAGAAGTCTTACCAGAAGTCTTGGAGATATTAAGAAAGGACCCATAATGCTTAGGATGTGCCTACGTTTTTGTTAGCATGTGGTTTGGTACTGTACTTTTATGGTAACTTCAATAGTTTGTGTTCCAGCATGGTTTAACATTACAGTAGATCATTTCATTGCAGAGAAATTAGCTCTTTATTGACTTTGTCTGACTCATTAATGGCTCTAATTAAGGATATAGTAAACATGAAAATCTCTCCTAATGCTTTAGGCTTTTCTAGGTGTTATCTGAAGAATATGAGTGCTTCCTGCTAGGACAGGGATATATTAAAAAGTTTGGTGGATGAACTCAGGTGGGTTTTTATTTTTAACAATGACAAGTGTACTCAAGACAAATAGCATTTTCAATACATCAAACTTTCAAAGAGAATTTGGTTAAAATTTGATTACATTTGGGCTAGAAAAATAAAAATATTTTGAAAGAAAAAATTTAATGACATCAGTCACCATATATTGGTATGTTTTGACCTGATTTTTCTATTGCAAATTCGATTGCAACCTTTTAATAACTCAGAAAATTTACAATGCTGCCAGACACCTCAATATTCCATTACATTTCCTTTTAAAAAGTGTTGTATATTTGTTGAAACCTGGCGATGCATTACTCACAGCAAAGAACTTCTGCTTTCTTAAGGGTTTAAATACCTATTTGCCAACATCCAATTCAGTATCATCAGTTACAGGATCGTTTTTGTGTTACCATAGAACAGCGCATACGTTAACCCTAGCAGAAATAAACAGTAATACGTATACTCCTTCTGCTGATTACATTTCTTGTTAAAACTTGTTTGCTTTCCTCTCACAGGCAGTATTATGACACGCTATTTATCATTGTTGAGATCAGATAACACAAACATGAAAGAGTAACTGCTGTCATTCAGTTCTGGAAAGCAGAGAGTGCTGAATCAGAGTCCCCGTTTCACTCACACACATCGTACACAGCCCCGTGTTTGACATTGACTTAAGTTTAACGTCCCTGATGACCGTTCAGCAGCTTTTTTTAGTGCAGAACCGCACCAAACAGAAGTGGTCAGCTTACACTCACTAAAACTGCAGTTTCTCTGTAAACAGCCTTAGTACTAACAACAGGACGTGCAAGGCTGGTGCCACTGTATGTGATAAAAACATTTGATCATTCCTGGCAACACACCCAAAGGCAGATTGGGTCCAAAAGCGAACAGATTAATTTAGGAGATCCCTTTAACCATTTACTCCACTTTGGCGTTTCCTCCTCCTTCAAAATGGACTTGGCTTTCCAAGGAAGAGCCATGTGAAGGAGAGCGGGAGTCAAGGTTAAAGTCATCACGTCCAAGGCACTCGTATGTTTTTGTCGGGGAGAGGCATTTTGTGCTATGGCGATGTGGATCAATAGGATCATGAGACAAGGTTTCTGCCTAAAATGTTGAAGTCACTTAGACATGTGTTTGAATTCATTCTACAAAGTCATTCCAGGGCTTAGCAAAATCAATCCTCATCCCGCGTTGGGAGGGAAGAATAGAAATCCATCACACGCACCGTGTTGTTTAAACACAGCACACTGTGCAAATCGACGGCTTTAGTGTGGCGTGAAATCTTTGCAGATTTTGCAAAGCAAGTGCTCTGCCTTTTCCCTTATTGTTTGCCCTTCACTTGACATACAGGAAGAGATGCATCAAGAGGATGGCAGGAGACATGTGTCACTTAAAGCATGCCCTAACAATGTTTGCCCTGGAATGCTCCCTTGAAGCTGTTTGAACAAGCAGGCATAATAAATGAATAAATACACACAAAACTTCACCAGTTACAAAGTTGACAGAACCCCTTCTCCAGCCTCCCCCTTGAGCAGAGCTAGCCCCAGGCAAGCAGTTCCCTTCAGCCCCGAGCCAGAGTGCCAGGACCATATTGCACCAGTTCACTTGTTGCATGGTGCCACGGTGGCATCTCCCCTCCGCTCAACCCACAGAAACTTCACAGCATCCCGCTTCAGCGGAGCCCGTCCAAAGGGCTTCTCCTCTCCCGCTGCTGGCAGCCTCTTACCTGCATGTGTCCCTGGTACATTCTGCTTTGTCTCGTTCAGGTGCCCCTCAGGCCGACAGGTTGGGCGTACGCCGGGGTGGGGGCACTTCTCCTGTGCGCTCGACTAAAAGAAAAAGAACGAGAAAAAAAAAAAAAAAAAAAAAGCCTAACCCTGAAAGAGCTATTTTTTGCAAAAGCTGCACTTTGTCCTGGAAGCTCCTTTACCGCTTTCGGTAGCCCAGTGATCCGGGCTGCCGGCTTCCCTCCTCTCTCTCCCGCTCTGCCTCCCTCTGCCTCTCTCTCCCCTTTTAATGCGGTGCTGCAAACTGCAAAGGAGCTGTTCCCCGCGGGGTGCTGGGGGGAGGCGGGCCGGACCCAGGCGGCGGCGGCGGCTGCGGAGCCGCCGGGCGGGGAGCGCCGCGGGGCGGAGCGGGGCCGCCCGCTGCCGGGCCTCGCCCGCCGGTCCGCACCTCGCCTCGTCCTGCTGCCAGCCGCCCCGGCCTGCCCGCCTGGCGGCCCTGGCCCCGGCGGCCCTCCCCCGCCTCCCGGAGGCAGCCCCGGCCTCCCTCCCTCCCTCCCCCTTCCCTCCTCCCTCCTTCCTTCTCTCCTCCCTCCCGCCCTCCCGCCCTCCGCAGAGGGAGCGCACGGCATCCGGGGAACGCGCGGAGCCCCGCGGAGCGCCGCGGCCGCCGGGCGGAGCCCTGCCGGGGTCCCGGGGGAACCGCGGTCCCCGGCCCCACCGCCCCGCCGGGGGCTGGCGGCTTCCGCTGCAGCATTTAAAAAAAAAAAAAAAAAAAAAAAAAGGAAAAAAAAGTAAACATAACAGCAAAAAATCCGGAGTGTCCCGGAGACAGAGACCGGCCAAACCGGGATGCGGCACACGGAGCCTCCCGGCCGGCCGCGTTTTGCCCCCGCGGGTGGAAGGCGAGGGGGCGCGCAGGGGAAGCGGCCCGAGCGCGGGCGCGGCCCGGGCAGCGGTCGGCTGCAAACGGGGGGCCGGGGCGCCGCGCTCACCGCCCCCCCGCCACTGCTGCGGCTGGAGAGGGCTGGGTGCTGCTGCCCGCAGCGCCGAAAAAGTTTGGTACTGCAGAGCGGGAGGGATGCACGGGCTGCGGTCGTCATTAAACTGGGTTTTAGTAATACCCTTGGGCCAGGCCCTACCTTGTGCTCTGTGCACGAAAAGCAAATGTGATCTGTTGTGATTCACAGAAAACACCGGGAGACTCTCGTTCTGGTGTGGTAGTATTGCTCAGTGATGTTACACTTACCAAAGATACTGTCATATAAAAAAAATAAATCTGGTAACAGCCTGTGCATACAAAATTCTGACCTTGTAAACTGGCACAACAGGCCTGGCTAAATCCTGCAAGTGACACCTGCATCATCTTGGATCCAGATTTTTTCTCCTCTCCCCCACCTCAAACCTTAAACTTCTAATCTGCTAAAAAGCGCAGCTGCTTCAATTTCATTGCAAATTTGTGTCCAACCCAGCGTATCTATATTCAGTAGCACAGAAAACATCCAGTGTCTGGAATTTGCTAGATTGTATAATTTCTTGGCTCTGAGCTCTCAAGACTTGCTATTAAACTACACAGAACTTTGTGATGCTTTTGACCAGAGCAATTCAACCTTAAGCATGTTCCAGTACTAGAGCAATGCAAAATAGATTTCTTATTCCTGAAACCAGCACATTTGTATCGTCACAGTTCTCATTTCAGCTGACTAAATACGCCCTTTTGAAGTGTTTCTATTCATCTAAAAAAATGGGGTTTTGCAGAACACGAGTTCGCTAAGCCATCAATGATGGCACAAGCAAAATCTAGCCAATTATTTTTTTCACTTAAGCTTGCGAGTTTTATCTTTTAGATAGATAGCAAAAGTGACAGTTCTCTTACATCCGATGAATATGTATCCAGCTCACTGAGATTTTCAGAACAGCCTAGGAGTTTAGCCCTGTGTTGGTGATAAAAGGAAATAAGAAATGAATATTTTTCGTCTAAATCCCTTAAGCTGCTTTGAAAACCTCAATTAAGAGCTGATGAGCTTAAAATACTTCGTTGGGATTGTCCATACATGTAAGACATATCTCACTGTAAAGCTTCACTGTGTAATACAAAAGGTGACTGCACTTACATAGATGAAAATGGTAGATTTGAATTACTGTGGTTTCACTCAAAATATAAAATATGGAGTACGGATTTTTCAGATATACATATCTGTCTGTCTTTGTGCTCAATTTAGAAGAAAGTTTAGGTCTAGATGAAAAAAAGCAAGTCCTGTTGAACCTTGGAGTCTTGGTGTCTTTGCTGTTTGTTGAACAGAGATGTATGAGATTCTTAAGCATTTAGCAGTCTTGAAGGTGTACTTTTTCACTCTGGCTACAGTAGATCCAGATTATCCTTTCCTGCGTCAGTGTGCAAGTTTTCTATAGTAGCCAAATGTTTTTAAGGCATGTAAAAAGGTCTTTGTTGTTGTTGTTAAGTACAGGGCTCTCTTGTTTTTCTCAGGGGGGAAGCTGGGGTGAATTTGTCAGTGCCAGTACGTAGCAATAGCTATTTTTTCTAAATCTAAGTATATGCACTATAATTTAAATTTTTCCTACAGGGTAGAAAAAAGTACACTTACAGTAGAAGAAGTGTTAATTCAGGAATGATTATTCATGCCTTGTTATTTGTGGGTGAAAGACAAACAGTGGTAGAATTTGGCAAGATCCAAACGCTAGATCGGAGATATTATAGTATAGTGTGTGTTGGAAGAGGCATTTTCCCTAGTGCATCAGAAGCAGGTGCATTCATTTTGCAATTTGTTGATGCGACGGCACGCTGATGCCACGTTTTGGCAGGATCTGGCAGATCCAGCAAAGCCAGGTAGATCCCGCTTTTACCTTTTTCCTTAGCGAGGGGCTAAATCACTTGACACTGGTCAGTAAGAAGACTGGCAAAGCAGCAGTCAGCGCAGTGGAGCGACTGGCGGAGGTGTATGCATAGATAGATGGATGGCAGTGGTTTCTTCTTAAGGAGCTGCTCTTGAAATATCTTTCAGTGCAAGCCCCACTCACATGCACACACAGCGCTGTGCTTCCACAAGTGTAAACTCTGCCTTCACTCTAGCTCTTCGCTAGAAGAAGATTCAGTGAGACTGTTTCTATGTAGTTCTAATCTGGAATCAATGCATGATATTTATCACTTAGTTATAGTATCATTTAAAAAATGTGGCAGTGGGTGGGACAGAAAGCATTAATGTGCAATTCTGTAACGTAAATATAAATATGAAGGCAAGTTACTTACAGCTTAGGAAAAGGTGTGTGCCAGGACCCATGCCGTTTGCTACTCTGCTCTGTTCGTGAGTGCGAAGGTCTGTTTTGTTACAGGACGTGTTTAATTAAGGTTCACTCGCCTAAAATGCTTTAAAAATGTTATTCTGTTGTGGTCCCTTTTGGTGTGTCTGTGTGGCTGCGTTAGTATTTGAACCAGTGATGTCTGTGTGCTATGAGCTCTCTAAGCTGTGTTGTTTGTTATGGCAAAAATGGGAAAAAGCATGGTAGAAAAGATGAAAGTCATAATGTTTGTTAAGAAAAAGAAGAGTCACCATATGGCTCAACAGATTTTAATTAATATTAAATTGCCGGGGGAAATTTTGAAAAAAGTCAAATAAAAATCCTTTATTTTACAAATAAATGCTCAGAATTTGTTTTCAAATACATATCTGGGGCAACTAGGACTATTAGGAAACCTAGAGATAGTAATGGGAGTGTAGGGGCATTTTCAGAAATAGTGCACAAGGTGTTTTTGGAGAGTCTGGCAGCTACCTAGTTACTGTCAAAAGCCTGACATTTAACTCCCACTGGGAGGTGGCAGATATTTAATTTCTTTAGGCCTTACTGATATTTATGTCATCCCGCAAATTTAACAAATAGTTTTAAATCACTGACTCTGAAACTGCAAAACACAAGACATACAGACACCAAGTTAACTACGGTTATCACAGCGTTCTTCATTAACGAAGTGTTTGGAACGGCAAAGTCTCTGGTTTCCGTGCCAAGAAACCACACGGCAAGGGCGAGTCAGGATTTCTATGGGGGAAATCGTGCAGGGATAAACAGACCTGACATTCCAAGTCAGAAAAGTGAATACATACTCAGTGTGAAGCATGTAGTTGAGTACTTTTCCTTAACAGGGACGCTTTTCTGAAGGTGGGCAATAGGTAACCCAAAGGAAAATGAGTTTCTGTAGCTGCAAGTTGTGCACAACAAAGTGTTCAATGGAAGAGTTTCAAATGCAAATTGAAGGTGATGATTAGTGGCATCAGAGACAGCCATGTCCTGTGATGTGCTGTATTCCTGCAGCTTCAGAAGCAAGACTTGGAAAGGACACTTTGGGGAACTCGGACCCCTGCGTGTGCGGCAGGTTGTTGTATCCATCACTCTACTGAGCTTCTCAGATCTCTTGGAATCTCTTGATGTTTCTCATGTAGGACAACAGACTGTTGCCAGCACCCAACGATAGCATACGTTTAGTCATAAAGACGCAGATTTGCTGCTTTGTTCCATAGTAGGTTAATATTCTGGTGCATATACCTTATATAAAACGTCAGTCTATTAGCTCATGTAACCATGGAGATAATAAGTAATTTGCATACATGGAAACTCTTTGGGTTCATTTAGGCCTAACGCCTGCATTTTATTAAGAAATAGCTCTTTACAAACATTAATACTAATAAATATTTTAATGAATTATATTTTCTGCTAACTGAAAATAATTGCCCTAATTTCTGAAAACATGGAGCTGATTAAAAATTAACTACTGAAAATAACCTAGCTTATTCTTAGACTCAAGTGAGGTGCAAAAACTGTGAAAATTAAATTCAGTTGTTAATGCATTAATAGTCTTAAATCTTATTAATAACATAGAATTAAGGATTTATAATATTGTTAGTACTGACAGATTCTAATTACACTTTATACTTTGTTTTCTAGTTGCGGTTGTAAGGTATGAATGGTACAATGGCACGTCGATGAAAGTGCTAATTATGTGTATTCACACATTGCTTTTATATGCTAACGTGATTTATACGTGTTTAGGGAATGCATGTAAAGGAGGTGTTTGAGGGGCTTTACATACTTTAATGAATAATAAATTTGAGCAACACACAGTCCTAAATTCATTTAAAAAAGCTAAAAGTTTAGCTAATGATGCATATAAAACATTTAATTAACAAGATTCAACACAGAAACCAGTCACAGTTACAAATGACAATTAGATTGTAAATAGCCTGAGTAGAATACTAACAGGGTAATTCTTCGTTATGTTGGACTTGCACCAGTTTTGTTCATCTGTAACTCTGTGTCTGTCAGTAAATACCGGCCTGGAACTTGTCAACAGAATGAAGAAAAATACCACATTATTCCCGACTATAACCAGCACAATTACAAACTCTGCAGTCCTGTTTCAGTTGAAGCTTCCCTTGTTGTCACCCTGATTTTATGTACAGGGAAAGAGCCGTGAGTGAGCAGGGGGGGAGCAGCCCAGCTGTGTCCCTGGCAGCACTGTCCCATGTGCAGGCGGTGGTATGTGACGGGGCACAGTCCCTGCTACTGCACAACCCGTGCCACTCGGCAGTTCCCGAGCCAGGCGCTGCAGAGGAATCCCAACTGCCCGGGGAAAGGTGGGCTCCGAGGGGGCCTTTCACGTGCCCTTGAGCGCAGCAGCAGCTCGTGCTGCAAAACGTGGCCGGTTTGAGGGAGGCTACGAGCTGTGGTTAGCTGTGAACGTGTCACCCAATTCAAATCGTAGGAACAGGGGACAGCCCTCTAGTAGATGTGTCCTGCCTTTATCCGGTGGTGTGCAGTTGTTAGCACCGTAGTTACTGCTGTTTGTCCAGCCGCATGTTCTGGTTCCTAGCAGAGGAGATTTTCTTTGCAGAGAGGCCGTTTCTGGTGTATCGTAACACTGTCCTCCACACACAAATGCCTTATACAAAAAGGATCTTCTGCCTATTTAGACAAAGAAAGGAGGAGAAAGCGTGTCTCTCCACTTTCCCCATGGACTTGATTGCAGATTCCAAGAAAACCCTATTTCATTGGCCATATGGCTTGTGCTCCTGTCTTCCTGAATTTGGAAATCTACGATTTCTCCTGGCACACTTCTGCTGAAGAAAACACAAACTTTTCACTGACTCCATTGAAACAGAGGGCATGGATAAAGGCCTCATCCACGTAAGCATTGCAGACTTGTAAACTGACCATTCCTCATTTATCAAGTAGAAAACAGTCTTATGAAAGATTTAGAATCTCCAAGCATACACGTGCACTGCAGTTACTATGATTGTAGTGTAGCACAAACGTATTAGGGTTGATTCTGCAACCTCGTATGTCTCAAAACGTGGGAAGTCCACAACACCTAGATTAATCTGCTTCAGTGCTTGACTATCCTACTGTTTGAAGGTTTTTGTGTGCATTGCTGAAGTTTATGCTCTTTTTTCTTTAGCATGAGGAAAAGAGTAGCTGCTTTGTACACATTTTAAGAAAGTTATTGCATCTCCCTCAGTTTTCTCTTTTCTAGAGTAATCAATCCCAGTTCCTTAAAACTTGTTTGGGATTTCTAGACCCTGATCATCTTTCTTATCACTTTCCTTAAACCAGTTTACTTCAGTAACATCCAAAAATGGACAAGTAGTCTAGTCTACTCTTGTTGAGTAGACCAGAATAATTTCTTCATGTGTATTACATGCAGTATTTCTGTTTGCACATCCACCCATATGGTGTTGCAACATCATGATGCTGTTGACCCATGTTCAGCTTGTGATCTCCTGTTACCTTTGGTGATATTCCTGAATCATTTACTTGCCCACTGTGGTTTTTCCTGGTTGATTAGTCCTACCTAATTGGAGAATTTTGCCACTGTAATTATTGACTCGTATCCTACTTATTCAACCATTTCTCACTTTATCTAGACATTTTTAAATTCTAACACATCCTTGTCCTATTCTCACAAGCTTTTTCAGCTTCATGTTGCCTGCAAATTTAACAGGTATGTTTTCTATTCCTTTAGCCAAATGATTAATCAAAATACTGAATTATATGCTGTTCTATGGACTGCCACTTGGGAAACCCCTCTAGTTTGACAGTGAATCATCAGTAACTGTTTTTTCAAGACCATGTTTGCAACATATCATGAAGTTCTTATTAAAAACATGTAATCTTTTTTGCCTGTCTGTAAAGAGACAACAGCCTGCATTGCTGGCTACTCATCACCTTACCATCTTCTAGGTACTTAAATTGTTGATTAATTGTTATAGCATTTCTGCTGTAATTAGAAGTAAGATTTCTGGCTCTTCTTCCCCTTGTTTTTAATGCTAAGCACAGTGTTTTTACCTGTTTACAAGCTCTATTTAACGCTTCTGAGATTGCTTCAGTCTACGCTCAGAGTATCTGAGGGTGAATTTGATCAGGTGTAGTTATTCTGAAAACAACTAACTTGCCTAAATGCTTTCAAGCCTATGTTTTCCTGTCACTGGTGTTAGGTCTGTTAGACTTATATCAGTAATATTTTGACAGCGTGAGCTCACTGGGGGTTCCAAAACAGTTTTAGAAGCTGCATAGATACACAGGTGTTTACCTGCTCCAGGCTCCTGATGTCTGTGTCCAGATGGGTGCCAGTATCCAAACTAGCTTTGATTTAAAGCTGCCCTTGGTATGTCTGCACTACATTGCCATTACATCAGTGAGCGCAATGTAAACACATCAATTTACCTTCAAGTTAGGAAAAATGACTTATATTGAATACTTTCTTGTAGAGTTAATTAAAATCTGGTTTAAATGGTTTAATATTGCTAAAAATGTTTACATGGAACCCATACCTAAAACATGCTAGACTTTAAATGAAAGGCTGAGTTGCAAGGATTTTCTTCTGATCATTTTTTCTTGAGTATGAAAATGCTTTACAGATCTCAGAGTGAAAATATTTGCTCTTTAATTAGATTTTATTCACTTGTGATTACTGAAAACATAGACGACAACATATTCCTCTTACCATATGAACTGCTTCACTGTTTGTTGTACTAGACAAGCCTTGAGAAATTACTGGATGCAGTGAGGCATCCATTTAGAGCGCCTCCACACAGTTAGGTAAGGGATTTCCTTGCAGCGAAAGGTTTAATGTTGTCGTATGAATTCTGGGTAGCCAGCATGAAAAGACTGAAGAATACTTTGTACCTCAGATCCTATTCAATACAAAAGAAAGAAGGGTTTTTTTGAACTATGAATATTCTTAATCACTAGAGAGGTACTGCCATACAGCGGAGTTAAAACCCTCAAATGCCTGGCTCTTATGAATTGTTTTTAAACTACTGATCTCAAACCGTTTTGGGATTAAGTGCTGTTATCTGCATTTTGTACAGGTAGAGATAGGGATTGGGAAATTTCGTTTCATCACTAACTGTGGAAGTTGTTAAACAGCTACTGTTGAAGTTAAGACATTTTATGATCAGCAGTTCCAATAATGTTCATCAGGGAGTATTCAAGGAACCACTTAAGAATGTCTCTGGACTGTTAATGTTGTTTTTTATTAATTGATACAGCAGTGGGAAGGGAAATACTGTGCCAGAATTCTAAATGGGATGGTTTAGTAATTACAGCCTTTCAGCCTGGTGCCAATCCCTGGCAAAATAACGGAAGACTGATATGGGACATTATTAGTAAAGTAATAATCAGGAATAATGTAATTTATGGCAGTTCTCATTGGTTTATGGAAAATATATCTTGTCAGATTAACTCAATAGCTTTCTTATGATAGATGAGGTGTGGTCGATGAATGTTGTAGGGCTGATGTAATGGACTTTTCTCAGGGCATTTGTCATGGTAGCCTACAACTTTTGATTAAGAAATGAGAAGAATGCAAATTCAACTGGACAACACATTAAAAGGACCTAAAACTGCTTATCTGGTAGTCGTAATATGCAAAGTGGGAATCATTATCTAATAGGATCCCTTGGGAATTGTTGGGCTATGCTCTGTTTCCCATTACTTTTAATGACAGGAAAAATATTAAAAAATAATTAATGGCAAATGTATGTAGGCGGAATAGAGTTTGGGACTTTGGAAATAAAGTTAGCTTATGAAGTGATCCATAAACCATACATGCTTCAGTAAAACTGAAGGTAAACCCATATGTGCATATATATATATATATGTATGGTTTATATATTTTTTCCTTATATATGAAGAAATAATGTAGCTTACATTTGCAAGATGAATGACTCTATCCTGAGAAATAAAGAGACTGAGAAGTATTTATTTGGGAGATCATGACAGATAATTGGTTGAATGTAGGATCTCACTGTCACACAGTGGCCGAGGCCTAAAGACAGCCTAAAGAGAAACTTCACGCAGGAATCATGAAGTTATGCTACTTCTGTGTCAGTATGATGTGATAACTTCCTAAATATCTGAGTGCATGTGGCAATTTAGATTCATGTTTCAAAAAGGAATAGAGTTGGTGAAGGCTCAGAGAATGATTAATGGGTTGGACATTCTGTGCAGCAAGATACTCAAGGGCTTGAACCTTTTTAGTTTAAGCAAAGGTAATTTGTCCCAGCCTGTATCTATATAAGGCACAGAATATGATACTGGAAAACTTTTCAACATAGCAGTTATAAAAAAGTAAAATGGTGGAAAGTGGGAAGTTAGGCAATGGTAGATTCTAGGTGCACATTTTTTATAATAAAGGCAATAAACCGTTGAAATTGTTTTTAAAGGATCATTGTGGATTCTCTGTCTGGATTTTTTTAAATCAAGATTTCTTTTTTTTTTTTTTTTTTCTGAAAAGTGTATTCATCCTCAAGTAGGAATTGATTTAGAGTGAACCTATAGCTGTGTTACAGGAACAAACAACTGATCATTGTAATTACTGGTTTTGTAATCTCTAAACTGATTTACTCCAGACTACCTTGCAGACACTGGCAGAAGTTAGGATAGTACCTGCTCTTACTGATTCCCAAGCTACAGTGTCATCCTCTATACCATGCAACTTCCCACTAAATAAGAGATTAAAGATGTATTTCTTCACACACACGTGTGTGTGTGAATCCTGCTTTCATGCTCAGTGTGGGAGATTAAAGGAAGCTTTTTTCCCCGCCTGTACACCTTGCCCAGAAACAGTTACAAAGCTGTACTTCTGTTGTGTGAGTGCAGCAGCACTGAAGCCCTGCACGTGGCCAGTCCGAACGTCAGTCCCTTTCCTCTAGACAGTTGATGTCACTCTGGGAGGGTGCTTCTGGGAAGCCAGGGCTAATCTCCCACATACACCCTGTATCAGATGGAGAATGTGCTTTCTTCAGCGCCCTTAGAGCCATCAAACCTTTTTTCATTACAGCTTTTGGCCTTCCTATGCTGTGCTGGCTACCAAAGTTGTTACTTCTTTCTGCTGAGCAGCGAGTTCATGTTTCAGATGTTGGTTTTGCATAATGTGTGCTCAGTTTCAACCTCTAAGAATGCTTTTTATTAATGATGATTCCATCTTTTCTTTTTTTTTTGGTCTGAAACATCTGTGTGGATTAAAAAGTTCCTGTCACACAGGTCAGAAAATAAGTTCCACTGAAAAGGGAGCAAATAAGGAAAGACTGTTCTGAGACCTCGCTTTGTGGGATCCTGAATATGTGTCTGTCCCACCAGCTCAGCAGGCCAAATCCTTATGTCCCGGCTCAGATGCTTGAATATGAGAGGCACTCTTAAATTTTTCAGTCCAACTGGGCGCAGTCCCCGAGTGATTCAATGTGACTGCTCGAGTCCATTGGTATTCTTTATGCTTAATGTAGTGTCACGTGGAGAGCCAGCACAACGATCTCTGTGTTTTACAGCATTTCGCAGCAAGAAAGGCAACCAGGCAGAGAAGTATGTGCATCACCTAGTTGATCAGAGAACGGATCCCCATTTGATTCCAGCACAGGCTGGTGTGGGGAGCTGTGAAGGACGCCCGCCAAGGGACGAGCTGCAGGGTCACAAGTTATGTTAATATACCAGCTTCAGTTAATCTTTTGTCAAGATGACACAACTAACAGCAAGGAAGTAACTTTTAAATAGTGAGACTTTCTAAATGTGAGATTCAGCGTGTAAGAGTGGTCTGCAACAAACAAATTCTGCTGAATCTTTCCTTTTGGCTTTTTTGTGTTTCACAAATAACCTGTGTTTCAGGCTCATGATTTAGTGGTTCTAAGCGTATTTGTAACAGAGGTATTCATTTTGACTGCACAGAGGGGAAAAATGCATTCTATTTTTTCTTCAGTTAGTAACAAAATAGTTAACTTAAAATTTTGGGATGTGTGTGTTGATGGTAACGGAGACAAAAGCGACTGACGTCCTTTGACATAGATGGAATGAAAAGTTCACTGTAGATTTTAAAGTTTTTTAAAGAATGCACATTCTGTGATCTAGAATATCACCTGCAATCCTCAGTTTAACAGGCTGAGATAGAACAAGAATGATCAATTACCTCTTATGCCTATGTGTGAAATGTCTCTGTTTTCACCTGTGAAACAAGTGATTAAAGTGCTCAGCTGGTCTCTGAAGTCTGTCTTTTGATAAACTGATTCTTTGAAAGCTGGCTTCTAGTTTGTCAGGCAAACCGTTTGTTTTAGGGTTTCTTTCATCTCCATGTGATAAGACTCTGATGGGGGGCAGGGGGGAATATTTTTGCTTTGACTTTTGTCCAGTTTAACTAACTCTGTCCCTATTGCCGAAACCAGAATAAAATCCCCACTGGATTCAGAAGAGGTGATTTTCAAAGCAAACATGAGTGAGGCAATAACACGTCTCACAGAAAGACATGGGATTTGTGCTCAGAGGTCTCGGTGCTTTTGCAAATCTCATCCCAAAAAGTGAGCCCACTCATTACAAACAACTATATAAAAGTGATTCTGTGGATTTGTGCAACTGAATAAAGCATAAAAATAAAGCTTTAAAGGAGAACACTTCAAAAAGTCTTATTCCTAACTGTTGTTAGAAGTTTTCATTATTCACTTTTGGTACAGAGTTAAGGTGATTCTGTGTAATGATGTCTTTGCATGATTTTCAAAATTAAACACTTCCGCGCTTTGTCAGGGAATGTTATCTGGTCATGGAAACACAGCACTTAGACCAGGAACTTATATCGTCTAATCTTGTCCTAGCACTGTTTCTCTTTAAAATTGTCGCTAACACAGTCTCCCTGCTTCTGTTTTCCCAGTTGTAAATTGGGGCGGAGGTGTGTGCGTGTAATTAGGGGCACGTGTCCCAGGGCGGGTAGAGACTGATAAAGGCTGTTACAGACAATTCATCCTAATGGGGGATTTCAGATTCAGAAAGTAGCAAGAGCAGATGTGATTTAAAAAAAAATAATCAATGAGTAACCGTCAAATATAAAACCATGGAGTTATAAATACAAACAACTCATTGTGTTACGCTTACTTTCATCATGATAGACAACCTTTCACTACTACAATACATACACAGCAATGAAACCTGCAAAATCCTGGAGCAGATGCTCAGCAGGGATAAATTCTCATAGCTCCATGACAACAGAGTTGTGATAATTTACGCCTGGCAAAGGCCTGCTCTGTACCGAACAACTCCACCTCTTTCAAGGTGGAATCTGTCATTTTGCAGAGGGGTATTTACCTCCTCTGCTGTAGGCTGAGTAAGTAAATCCTACGTGAAGCACTTGGAAGGCAAATAGGTCTTGTACTGCTTTGCTGCATTGGAGTATTTCACCTGCTGTGTTGTGGCAACGTTAAGATGAACGATTTGGCCTCCAAAGAACTCCTAATAGCAAAGGCTTTGCTAACTAATGTGAAAGTCAGCTGGTGTCCCTTGAGATGCTGTAATTAAGATACAGCAGATGTTGAAACTTTCCTCCAGAAAGTACCCGTGATTAAGATATCAAGTGTAGCAGACATATATATGCATTTGCTTAGGTACGAGGGAGAATATAGGTAGTATGTGATGTGCCTGATTCATGAGACAAGGAGGAAGATGCAGTGTGTGCTGGGAGATTTGGTTAGAGAAGTTCATCGCAAAATAATGAACTTGGGAAGTGTCTGGCTGATGAATAGCAAAAATGTTGCTGACGTTTGGAAGCTGGCGGGCATGTAGAGAATTTGTACTTTGGCAAAAAACCTACTTGATAGGTCCAAGGAAGAGGCAACAGCTTAATTTTTTAATGTGTTCCCCGTTACTTACTTTATATGGAGGACTGCACATCATCCTGCTTTGCTCTAACCAGAGACACTTTGGAGAAAAGCTTGAGTCCTGCCATTCTCTCTCTACCCTGGAAGCTCTGAAAACTCTTGTCCTCTCTGAAGCCTGGAGTGATTTCCAACTGAATCTGCATCATTGCTTGTCTGCTGTTTCTGTTTGGTAGGGAAACCTTGCTTAGTGTATATCTGCTCCTTGTGATACAGGATGTCTCTTTCTGATGTGCTACAAATCCTTCCAACAGCTGATTCTGGGATGCTGATGTTCCAGTCTGGGTGCCTCTTCATAAATCAAAACAAGCAAATTGCTGCTTAAGCACTGTTTATGCAAACTTTGGTTCAAAAATTGGGTGGTGTTTCCATCAAGGATTCAGAAAATGCACTTAGACTGAATAATATTGAAGCCTTTGCTCCAGTGATGGGTAAAAAGACATTAATATGTTCAATTAAAACTTCACAATTCTTTTTGTGGTAACAGATTGTGCTATCACCCTACAAGAACTGTGAAGTGAGTTAATAGTGATCAAAATATCTACTGCGCCTGCATCTCAGTTTTCTTACATTACTGGCATGTTAGCTCTGCTGTCTTGTCTAAATTCCAGTTTAAACAATGACGTTCTGCCCACCTTAATTCTAGCTCCTTGCCATGCACCCAGCGCTCCTGTCAGCTCCCCTACTTATCCTTTATTTCTGCTCCAACGTCTTGAGCAGTTATTGTGAGCTGTCAAGCTATGAAGCTCTAGTCATGATTCCCATGTATAATCTACATGTTAATTTTCACAGCACTTTCTTAGGTCAAAAGGCAACATATGAGCTACTCCTTTCCAGTAAAGCTATATAATTTCACATGTAAATGTGAAGAACTAAGGCCAGCTAAGCCAGTGTTTTTGGGAGCTGTACTGGCACCATGCACTCAGTATGCTTTTATATGTTTCAGTTGCAGTGAATAAAATGTGTTCAGACTTAAACAAAATTACAGTTTATAAACACCTATAATCTCTCCAAAGTGTGAACTACAGTTCTGTAAAGGTCTTACTCCTCAGCTAATTAGTATAGCAAAAATGCTTTCGATTTCTGTAACATTTTTCTCCTAAGCACTGCAAAACATTTTGTAAGTTTTAATGAATTTAGACTTGAAATATCACGATGATATGGGTTATCATGAAAATCTTCATTTGACAGAGGAATGTACTGAATCTCAGAGGAAAGTTAAATGACTTGGGAAACTTTGAAGTACTGACAGCAACTTTGAAGTCATCTTCTCTCTGAAATGTAAGATCACTTGTCATTTAAGTAAAACTGCATTCTCAAAATAGGATTTTCAATTTCCAAAGGGAATCAGAAGAGTGTTTATATCAGTCCAGAAATACCTAAACATCTTAGATATGGCTGAAGCCGTTTCTTTAGGCCAGGGAAGTGAGTAATCACTTCCTGCAATCAGTAATTACAACCAGTTCTCACTTGGCCATCCTGTAGGAACTGCGCTGTTATTAGAAATAAAAGATGATTAGCTGTTTCCTGGTTACTGTAAACACACGAGCAGAGAAAGGTTGAATCTGGATTCTTACCTCCCGAGGACTTTTTTTTCCTTTGGGTTTTTTTTTTTTTTTTTTTGTACTTAGATTAGCATAATGGGTTTCTGATCTATAACTAAGTCTCCTAAGCTAGAGGGAAATGTTTCTGGTTTTGTCATGCCCACGAACACAAAGCCTAAGGACAGGCAGAAGAAATACACCTTACCTCAAACTACAGTTACTTTTCTTGGTTCAGTCAGGAACCTAACAGAGGATTAACAGAGCTGAATTTAGGTTCAAGTTCAAGTCAATTGCATTTATTCCTCCACCAGCTTGTACTTCCCTCACCATTTAAAACCTTATCTGTGAAGGGAGGAATAGAATTGAGAATAGACAATATCCTGTACTTTCTGTACTTGCAGGACAGGGCTTTTCCTCCAACCTTGCTGTGTGGCCTTGGACTTCCCCTATAGCCAAACCACTGTCACAAAGTTAATTTCTTCTCATAGCTGAACTCTTTTTTTTCCTCTGTATTTCAGCTTTTTTCACTGTAGTAGCATGCTGCAAAAAATTCACATCTTCAAGTGATTCTGCTACAAGGTGCCACAGTGTACTGCTGCAGTCACAAAGCAAAGCTGTCACTGAGATACATACGGTCTTTGTTGGAGAATAATAAGTAATATTAAAATACAGTAATATGGTTATGTAAGTCAGTGATGTGGCCCCATGTAGTGCTGTGCAACTTAACACCTGATATGAAGAGATCATGAGGATCACGGCCCATTGTTTTAGAAAGAAGATTAATTCTTTAGAAAGAAAGAAGGGCACAACTGCACGATATCTAGAAATAAATGGTTTATAGAGGGAGACTGGGAACTTTCCTTTCCTCATGCTAGTACCACTTGCATGTTTTATAAACTGGAAAGTCCCTCTCTCTCAGAAGGCCTTGTATGGGCCAAAGTAACTTGTTCATGACTTGTATTTAGCTGTTAACTGCTATTTCAGACCTGAAGAAAGGTTTGCATGCCTGAAAGCCCCTCTAGATTTTACAGCTCATCCAGTTGGTCTGATAAAAAAGCTAGTTCTGCTTATCATCCTAGATGATCATAGCTGCAACAGTATTTAACAAGAATCACTTATTTGTCTGTTTTAATGTTGAGAACTTCAAGCACATTGTGTTTTCTCAGCAGTGTAACATCTCTGAGAAATTACAAAACTCAAGCGTATTGAAAACCTGAAATGCTTACACAAAGGACAAGAGAATTTAGAAACTGGTAATAGTTTTAACTTCTGTTGTCACAGGATGAACTGTTCTTCAACCGATGTAAAAAGAATGATGAAATATTAAAGTTCAATTCTGCATCTTAGTGACTTTTCCAGCTATTTCATTGGTGTATAAGAGAATAAAAAAAAAAGGCCATTGACTGGAATTTAATGAGATGTCTCTGGCACTCAGACATGGAGTGAAAGAACAAGTTGCTTTTATAGATCTATGTCATATTTACAGACCTACAGTTCCTTTAAACTAGATATCCAGTGTGTGCTGGTGAATTTCGCCTTAAAAGAGCAAAAGAAATTCGACATCATGCTCTGCAATACATCTTTGGGTCGTAGCCATCTTCCAAGTTCTTTATCTATTCAGATTTCACTGAACAGCTATAAGGACAGATCACCATCTAATCACACATTATAGAGGGGTACTGGATTGTGATGTAAACATCAGCTCCACTGTCCTGAATAAAGGAATAGAAATCATGGAAAGGAAATGGATTAGGGCTTTATCGTAACAAATGGGGCCTCAGTGCTGTCTTGGGCTTATTTGGCCAGCAGTGGACTGGGATGGTCTGTTAACATTTTTACTGTTTTTTCTGTGATGTAATATTCAAGAAGGTTTCTAAGCAGAAAAGTCTACATCCTTTTGATCATAAGTTGTAAGATTTTCTGGGCAGGAACCTGGAACATTTGCTGTCTTGTGAAGAATAAGGAACACATGGCATTTTGTAAATAATAAAAGATAAAAATAAAGCATGAGTAACCATGCTGTAAAAAGAGAGCAGGAAATGAGTTGAGAAATATCAACTGTAGGACCAGGATTACCTAATGAGTGGCAATTCATTATTTGTCATTAACTTTAGAGTTTTACCTCCTAAAGGAAGGGCTGCTACAAAATTTGTTTCAAAAAAAAGTGAAAATATGGTACAAACCCTTAGGTAGGTTTTGTCAAAAACTAGAAACAATTAGAAAGAAAGGAATGAGAAAAACACAAAAACTGACATAGTACAGTTTGAAGACAGGAACAAAGTTGTGTTCTGTCTACATACAGTAAAATTAATGAATTCTTGTGGGATGTGAAAGTACATATGCTCTGTGATGATCTTCTGCATAGTACTGAGTGTTAATATCATGAAACTTTTTTTCTTTTTACTATTGCCTTGATGAAATGCATTTCACTGATTCAAAGCACTTAGTAAGCATTTTTCCACAGAGTAAAATGTGGTTTTGACCTGTTGTTGATGAAAATTCCCATCAGGATTTTAGAATTTGGTGATCAAAAAGTGGCAGGGAGATGAGAAAGAGAAGTTAATATGTTTAGTTCAAATGTTTTTTATAAATTTTATTTGTAATTTTGTTTTCTACTATTTTGCAAACTAAAGAATGAACTTTATAAAATATTCTCTGACAGGTCAGTCTCATGTAAGAGCAGAATCATAAGAAATCTGTAGATGTTAAAGATGTATTCAAAATGAAGTAATAAAATTCATGAATTTCAATTTAAAACATTTTTTCTCAAAAATAAAACCATTCTTGTGTTCTGAGGATTTTATCTTTTTTCTTCACAAGGACCAAAGTTCCCTGTGGACCTGGCATCTTTTATTGCAACTTCAAAATGGAATTCAGAGACTCCTGTTGTGTAAATATTTCATATAACCTAAGGACGGACCCGGTCCTGCCCATGTGTACCAAATACACTACTTACTTCTTTGAGCAGTCACATTAACCACTTTGTTCTTCCCATGCTTCTGTATAATACTGTAGGTAATAAATATTTTCTGGATCATATTATAATCCTGTCATGAGAAAAATATTATTGATTACTTAAATAATCTCTTCACTAATCCATCTTGTTCTTCCAAGTCCAGCTCTGAGTTCCAGGCTCTGAACGGTCCCAGGAGGCACAGAGCTGCAGAGACACCGCTGTGCTAGGCTTTCATGTGTCACTCTTGTGTCTCCACTGTTTATTTCTCTGTATTTTAGAAAAACAACGTACCAGCTCTTAGCAGTATGAATTTGGCTGCCTACTCTGTCAAGTAACATCTAATCTATCTGTCTGAGTTATCTCAAGTGATCTCCACATGCATCCTTTTATTTATCATTTTCTGCACCAGAAAGAAACTTTTAGCAGTGAACATTTTATTATTCTGCTACATCCAGCTGGCACTCCATATACTTATCTTCAAAGGCTGGTGACACGTGTATTCCATGTATAGCAGGATGTCATCTCTGGGTGTATATCTAGCTATATATATGTACCTAAAGAGAGGAGAGAAAGGGTAAAGGAAAGAAGAGAATGATTGGCACTGGAAATAATTATATATTTTGTCACAAACTTTAGCACATTATTTATAGGAAAAACTACCCTATTAAATCTTGACAGGGGGATATGTCAGCAGCATTTCTCATAATTGTTTGGTGCTCACAAAGTGATCTGTACTGCAGATACCCCGTAGCATGTGATGATTTTGAAGGCACATAACAGTGGAGCGATGCTCTTTTTCCTGTAGAAGTTCCCTGTGCAAGTTTTAGAACAATAGCTTTAAGTATATTGTCAGCAAATTCACTGTATTTCTTTTCTCATACAAGACCATACTAATGATAGTTACATACTGCTTTGTTCTGTGAAAAATACTTCCAGGTAATGGCTTTGCTCATAGTGACAGGCAATTGCAATGATCCAGAAATAATTTTCAGCACTGTAAAAATTTTTGCAACAGTTAGCAGGAGTCTGCAGAACTCTTTGCTGAGGGTTAGAATTAGAAAAAGCAGAGCCGACTAATGGAGCAATGTGTAAGAAGTAATAAACAGGTCATCTACCTATAGAGAACTCGAAAATGGTGTTCCATGTTTTTTTAGCAGAGCAGCATTTTAGAGAGGATGCAGGTATCTTTCCATCAGATTCTCTTCAATATTCCAGAGCAGAAGTTTTTATTCTATTCTTATTGCCTTTGAAATATTTGTTTATGGGAGACATTTAGAGATTTCACTGTCTCTCACCTGAAGTTGGGAACACTCAGCTCCTCGAATGTGCAAGACCCTCGGCAGCTGCTGCCATCTGACAGGAGGGAGCTTGAGTACAGGTTTCTTGGGCGTATGATGGCTGCTGTTAGAGATGAGCACTGGCATACAGTGAAACAGGCCTGTAAAGTGATGTGACTGATTTTCAGACCAGTCCTCACCTACAGCTGTTTTTCCTGTCTTATCTTAACCACATAACACAGAGCCGGGGTACTGCTCTTCTCACTATTGGGGAAGCTGGCAGGAGCAACCCTAGAAGCTTAAACAGAAAGTCGCCTTGGACTGTAGGAAAGTTGCAGGGAGCTGTCTGGATGTGCCGGTGAATTGTAGAAGGCTTAATTAGCAAGAAGCACTGTGACAGCTATTTCAGTCATAGGCAAGCTTGCTCTTTATACCTTACAGCCCCAGAGCCAATCCCTAAAATAGCTATTTGCATGTTCCTGGAAGAAAGTACATTTGAGTATGGCGATGAGGTGAGGGGTTGTAACGTTTGTGCGTTTCTCCAGTTTTGTGCTTCAAAGGGGCTAGTCCCGGTAGGCTTATAGCTACAGCTCAGTGGCCTAGTCCCCAGCTTGCCATGGTGGGGTGATAACTGGGCTGCTAAGGAAATGAGTAATAAAAAATAGGGGGGAAAAGCAGGTGAAAGTAAGTGACTTTGTTACAGTTCTAGCCGAAAGATCAAAAAATTAATTATGTGGGAGCTTATTAGGGTTCTTATATTACTCCCTCTCTTACAGTGCAGGAGCACAGAAATCAGATACTAAGTAGATGTTAAATTAATGAAGACAAAAGCCAATAGGTTTTGTTGATCTAGTTTTCCATTGCATAGAAAAACAAATCTTTCTTTTGGGGGATTATTTTGAAGGCGAGCAGAAGTGGAGTGAGAAGTGTCCCCAGGGTTTCTGGAATGTTAAACCTTGAAGGCTTTGCGTACATTCCTCTAAGATGTGCAATGGTATAGAGGTGTTTTCTCAAAGCCAATACCAGATGATGGTTGTGAATAAAAAGTAAAAAAGGGTTTGTTAAGTAACTAAAAGTTAGACAGTTGTTCAAACCAAAACAGACTAAAATTGCAGAAGAGTGCATGTAATTAATGGGAAGATCCTGTTCTGTGATAAGTACGAAACCAAATCTAAGTGCTAGACCTGTTATTTCAAGCAAATAGAATAATGAGAGATTTCAAGAGTTCAGCCATGAAAGCAAGGAAAAGAATTAGAGATGAACCAGAGTGAAAAACGGGATCATGTAAGGAAACACAAGAGAGGACAGCTGAAAAGTATTCCCGGGTAAATACAGCTAATAGTATAATGGCTCTGAACTAAACAAAATCTGGAAAGAGACTAAGTCTGGATCACATCAGAATGAAAATTCCAGTAGGTTTCACAGTCCTTTGCTCTGTGACTAACACAATAACAAAGATGTTAATGTAAATTATTAAGTTCCTAAATGCGAGTCTATTTTCTAATCCGCCTCAGTGTTTACTTGTTTCTGCAGAAGCATATGAATTCAAACCATCCTGTGCCATCAGCAAGGCACTCAAGCAAGTGCAGATGTTACTGATATCAATATTAATCCAGTATTGTGACTCTGAAAATGCTATACTAGATGCTTTAGCAAAGGGGCCAAGGAACATTGCAGGGGCTAATTATGGAGTAACTTCATCAAGGCAATTCCCCTTCTAATCAACTCTGTTAGAGACTGACTAAGGCCCTGAGTTATATGGGTTTATAGAATTAGCTTTTCAAGCCAGGAGGTGTGAGAAATCTGACATTCTGTTTAACAGAAACTAGAGAAACTTATTGAATAATTCCTGCATGAAGCCTACAACTATTTAAATATAAACATATATGATTAAAGCCACACAGTTATTATTTGAAAATGACAGGAGGAAGAAGCAGACAACAGCAATTTTTGATTTATGGGATTACTGAAAGCCATCAATCTGATGCAGTCATGAAACAAAGTAAATAGCAACCTGAGATGTATGTCAGGCAAGAAATTTCTAGTGGAACTGCGAAAGAAAGTTTCAATGTCATTTTATAAGGCATTAGAGAGATTTAATTTGGAAAATTGTGAATAATTCTCATCACTCAGGTTAAAAAAAGATGACTTCAAGGCAATAGACATCTTTGTTTTTAAGAGGAAGCCAGAAGAATAGAGCTTGCAAAATGAAGATAAAGTTAACTATTGTGATGTTGAAGCTGTTCCGGACTGCTGTTCATCTTGGTGTGGCAGTAGTAAAGCACCGTGAAAGAACTGACCTCTACTAAACTCAGTGGCATTGCTAGCCAGGCCACAAAACACCATACAGAGATGTGAGCTACATACAAATACATTTTGCTAGTATTTTTTCAAGTTTATAGTGGATTGTGTAAGTCACTGGTTATAACCACAGAATCATAATTGTAGTTCCCTTCTAAATATCTGATTTACCTTGAAATTTTTATTTGATGTGATCAGTCCTTAAATTAATGCAATTTACTTCATTATTTTTTCACACAAGTAAATATGCACAGAATAGGTTCACACGCAGTCCAGAACATGCAATAGCTGTGCATCAGGAGATTCAGCATTGGCAGGACTTTAAAACTGCTCAATACTCAGTAGCTCCTTTTTGTGACAAAAAGAACACGTTATGTGGGGTTGAGGACTTCTAAAAAGCCTAAATTTTTCTGAATACAAAGTTTGAAAAACTGTAGCAAGTCTCTTAAACTTTCCAATTTTTTTTCCTTGTCAGTTAAATGAAGTTAAAATTTATGACATTTTCTGGCTCCAGTGGGTCTTGTACTCAGAATTAGACAGGTTCTGAAAAAGACCAAGCTCAATTATTAATGTTTCAAGAGAAGAAACAATTGCCAAGTATTATTAATTTAATTTCTCTTCAGTATTTATAGACATTAATTTTCATAACTCTGAATCAGAATCTCTTTTCATATAGAAAAGCTATGCAGGAGACTGGAGTAATGACTGTGCACACATACCTTCTTAATTTATGCAAATTATGGTGTTTTTAGAAATCACACACAGCAACTGCAATCTTACAAGAACCTGTAAATTAAAATGAAAGAAAATTACTTTAAAACTTCCTTGTTCATTGGGCATCTATCTTTCTAGGACAAGAAAATAAAGTAAAAAGAAACTCAGAAAAGCCTGAGGCATCAGCAGAACTTCTTAACAAATGATCCAACTACTTATGAGATGCTAGTTCTGAAAATCAATGAATAATGACATTATCTTTTAAGAAGATTGCAACACTTAATATTAACTTTTCTTATCTTCCTAAGGACCAAATCCTGGCTCTTGGTAAAATAACTGAGAGTTTCGTTAATGCCTCTAATGAGAGCATGATCAAACCTCAAGAGCCTAATTTGAAAATGTATTAGCTTTTTGAGCATTACCAAGAACAAGTTCAAATTAGCTGCATCACACTATGGAATAAGAATGTGTACTTGTGTTTGTCTCTTTGTGTCTGTGCGTGCTTTATGTATAAAGGAATATTCAATTCTATAAAGAAATCAGAAGATGTTTTCCATGACTACTAGTGCAAATAGGTAACACATCTTGAACAGCAAGGGGAGGCAATCCGTTAAGCTCTCCTTTGTCATCCCATAGCTTTTTGTCATTTTTACAAGGCAAATGTGCCGCAGTGTAGTTTACTGTTTCTTTTGCACAAAATTACCATTTTTAGGAGCATGCTTTTGATGTGATACATCTCAAGTTTATGGGAGGAGGTTGTCTGTCTGGATTCTGTTCTTGTGGCTTCTCTATTTATACATGGATAAAATAATCTGAAATGCTACCAAAGTCAAAGAACTAAGTTCATATATTTGTATATATGTGACAATAAACTAGTTCCTCTTTGATGGGAAACCTCACCTGGCTTGGACACAGACAAGCTTGACAGACTGAGAACTCCTTGACTGAATGGGCATCGGTGCATAGCTGTTCTCTCTTGGTGGAGTAGTTTGCCTGTTTAATTCCTGTGATCCTACAAGGACATTACAAGCTGGTGCTATACAGTGCTCAGAATCAAGCCAAGAATTGCTTTTCTTCCAGCAAATTGTGAGGAGCTAATCAAGGAAGCAGTTGTCAGTGATGTCTAGATATTTATTCTTAACATCACATCTGTCATCAACATTTAGATACCATTTCCTGCTCTCATAGCCTTTCAATGTGTTACAGTCTAACACCACTGTGGTCAGGTGAATAGTAATACAGTCTTAGTGCTGTACTTTTCCCACTTGACCTTGGAATTTCAACCACAGGGATTCTGTCTTACTTTGTGACATGGTTAACTTTTCACTGTCATCTGAAACTGAGTTTTCTTTAACATTAAAGTACAATTCTTTCTTCTACTTCATTTCCCTTTGTAGTTTATTGAGTTTACAGTATCTTACTAATTCTTTTCTACCAGTTTCTCCTGTGCCTTTTTGTGCTCTGGGACAGAACCACAGCTCAGCCCTGCAGGGCAGGCCATTGGCAGTTTTGAGCCAGCCAGGGCGGCTGACCTGAGTTAGCTACAGGGGTAGCCCATCCCATCATGTCATGGTCATTATAGAGGGGGAAGGTTTGCTGAGGAGAGGGAGCTCCTGTGGGGGTCCTCCTCTGGCTTGTCCCAAGGACTGCTGTCTCGTCGGTTGTGATGACTGGATGCTCATTTGGCTGAGTATAACTCTGTACATCTCTGTTGGTGTTGGTGGTGGTTCATTAAATCTGTTCTCACTTCTACCCATGGGTCTGTTTTCCTTTTTCCTGATTCCCTTCCCTGGCTGGTGAGGGGTTGTCAGGTGGTAGAGGGACTGTTATAGTTTAGCCCCGGGTACAGGCTAAACGTAGACACTAGATACTTATATCAATATCTTCAATTAAAGCTATGCACTCTAGTCTTTGTAATTTTCTCTTAAACTTTTGCCAAAAAGTTTTCTATGCCATGTTTGAAAGATGCAGTGCTCCCGTGACTTCATCTCAGAAGACGGAACAACGCAAACCATATGTTCTCTTGCTCCAGCTTTCTGTAACTATGTAGTTTAAAAAGTTTTCTGTCATGGGTAGCCTGGTTCCCGTCTTGTTTGGGTAATGCCAAATTCATCCTGTGCAAACTCACGTGTTGAATCTGAAATGCCCTTCTTCACACCATTTTGTCATCTCTACGTAGACATTTTGTTTCCATGCTTTCCCTGCATGAGGTACTGGGAGCATTTCAGGGACTCCTACAATAGAGATTCCTTCTCTTCTGTTTCCTGCCTAACACCCTAAATTTTGCCACTGGAGCCTGTCTATTAGTTGTCCTTATAAAGCTGACATCCATAAGGACTGTGACCCTCATAGCCTCTCCAGCTTTTCCCAGGATCCAGTCCTGATGCCTGCTGAGGTGTCACACCCCAGCTCAGGCCTCCACCTTGTGAGGGTTTCCAGTAACCACTCCTGATGCCTAGTCTGGTCACAGTTCAGGAACATAAGCCTAATGAATGTATGCGATTTACATAAAGCAAGCGTTTCTTAGGTCTCAAAATGAAGAACCAGTTCAAGTGAGCTCTGTAGTTATGATCCTCTTAAGAAATGAGCTATTTGCTGACAGCATTCTAGGCTGAGGTATGTGATGACTCCTTTGGAGCAGTGCATTATGCACTTTTATTAAGATTTAATATATGGGACTTTGAGAATGAATTGGAAAAAAACCTTTTCAGTGAAGGCAGTGTTCCTTGCAGCTGTGGAGGAACCATACAGATATTTCTTTGTGTGAACTGCTGTAGAGTCGAGGCTTCTATTTCATGTTCACTTCACATGTGCCTGGTATTATATAAGCAAGATCTATTTTAAAAAGCCTGCAATGTTTTAATATGCTGTACAAGATAGGAGAAATACAGAGTGATTCAAGAGGGATCACTGTTTTGTAAACAAGTTGTGAGTATCATTACAGCCTTTGCAGCAATTAAAAGGTTCTATTGCTATACAGACTTGTAGGAAGGATACTGTTACATAGGGAGAATCTGCTTAGTGCTTCACTCTGTTTGTCAGTCGGTGTATTGCCTCTGTTACTGGATCTGTACAGAACCAATTGAAGTATGAACTGATTTTTCACGCTTTTGCTCTGTTTTATAGCTATTACAGGATCTCTCTGGATAAGTGCATGCTGCAGTTCAGGGGCCTAGGCAGAAAGATTGCTCCTGCTCTCTTGGCTTAAGGACCATGAAACGGGCATGGGTGTGTGTAGTTGGTTAGTTTGCATGCATAAAAATGCAAGTAAAAAACCTGCTCTATCTTATCTATCTTCCTTTGTCCTCAGAGAGGCTTTCTGTCTCTTGTAACTTGCTCCTGAGAATTGTCCCACCTGCATTTCCTTATACCTAACCATGTGCCCTGAAGCAGTGAGAGATGTCCAAGAAAGGATGGGAATCTTAAGAAATGCTGAATAGCTCTAAGCTTTCCGTGGGGGAATACTGCAGATTTTTAGGACTGATTTCTTTCACCAGAGCAACATCCACATCCTATTGTGCGTTTCTGAAGCTGAATATCAGAACATCGAAATAAGGCTGAACTGCTGCAGCCAGTAGATGTGTACATAGAGGAGCACAGTGTTCATTATTACTAACGGCAGGTTGCGTTACAGGCTGGCTAGTGACCCAGATGTATACAATAACTGTTTACCCATGCACAATATGCTTGTTTCTAGTAGCTTGGTAACCAATGGAAATCTGAGATCAGAAACTGTCACTTTGAAAGAGCAGGGAGTAATTTAAATCCACCTGAGGCTGGGTCACAGGGACTATGTGCTTCCACTCCTTAAGCAATGTAATACCCAGTACACTAGACTGAAATGCCACATTACTGTTTGTGTCAGTGGGAATTATGTATCCGGTAACAAGAAGTCAGTGTTACAGACATGACTTTTCAGTGTGGGCTTTTTTTTTTCTCCTTTATTTCATATCCATGGACAAAGTTAAAATTTGTTCTGCACGAGTTTCAAAAGCAGGGAAGCGATATCCAGCGCTAAAGGCATCACACCAAGAGTCAGGAAATTGAAGTTCCATTCCCAGCTCTGCTGCTGATTTGCTGCTGTGTGATCTTGGAGAAGACATTCAGCATGAGATTCAAGCGAGTGCATTCACCTGGAACAGTGATCCTAACTCCCAGTAAAGACTGCACTAGTACAGTGTTTGGAGTTTAGGCCATAATTCATTTCACCCTAAAGTATATATCTGAATCCTGCTTATTTCTCACAGTGGTAAAAGGGTAGTTTAGCATTAGTCTGAAGCTGTTTAAAGCTATGCGAGAAGGTCATATCTCTCAGCTCACACAAAATATGAGACATTCACACAACACGTATGATCAGTGTCAGGTGATGCTCTGCTGAGTTGAGTAGTTCACATTTTTAATCTGACATATTTGTAGCTCTGGCTGTCTGCACTGAAATACATCAATATACGTGGCAAAATTGCTGCAGATTATTAACAATATTCATGAATATCTGAGATGTTAGGAAACATCTAGCTCTGATCTCAGCACTTCAGCTAATAAGTGGCACAAACAAGGGGATGGGGAGGCTGCAATGGAGAGGAAAAAGCAGCATTGACTGGCTCAGGGCAGGAAAACTTTATGCTGCTGTTGTTGCCAAAGACACTGTGTCATCAAACCCAGACTCTTAGACTTAGACTGGCCTTAGGTTTATGTGCCTCAGTTTGTCAGGTTTAAATGGAGATTTTACTTCCCTGTATCAGTGAGTAGCTGGAATGATGAATAAAGACTGTAAGGTGTTGTCCGAGGGCAAATGATTAATATACTGAACACATTCACTGTTAATCATGGCTACAGTGCAGTTCAATAGCTTAGTGTGTGTGTGCAATAACTGTTCCTTATGCATTTACCCCAACAAGATCTGGATGGCCTTAGTGATGAATGGTATTTACCTATGGCATAATTAAAAAATAATGATTAATTTTTTCCTATGAAAGAGTGAACAGCAATTTCTAAAGCAAATAAGCAGCTACGTGAGTAAGATTCTGATGTTCTGCAGTTACTGGCAAGTTACAGAGATGACACGGGTAGGAATAAGCATGGAAGCACAGCAGCAGTGGTTATTTCAACTTGCTGAGGTTGTACTGCTGCCCAAGGCATAATAACAGCTTCACAGCTAGTTCTGAAAAAACAGCAACTCCTTTCAGGACTTCAAGTTCAAAAGGAGCTCTGAGAAATCTTTTCATTGGAAGAAAATATCTTTTATGGGGCTGAGCTCTTTAAAGGCAACTTGGAAACCCTTGTTTTCCATTAACATTCAGAGAAATTGCGTGCCTCAGCTTTTAGGAGAGCTTTGATTGTCTCAACCATAAACCTAATCCACACGCTTAGCCACTTTAACTTGCTCTCCTGTTGCTTTGCATTAGTGAAAGCCATTGTGGGGAACAGTCTCCTGAAGATAACTCTTTGCAACAACCATCAGTCAACATCAGTTTTATTCTTCACATCATTTAATCTTACTCAAACAATTTATAAAGGGGTGCCTGCTATCAGCTGTTTAGCTCAAGGTCCTTAGTGCTCTCCTGGCAGTGTATGCCAAGAGGCACTGGACTGTCAAAGCTAAATTATGCTTCATTACACATCATGAGAAATCAAAAAGTAATAATATTGCAGTGAGGAAATTGAAGTACAGAGATTAAGAGGAGGCAGAGTCTGGGCACTCTTCATGCTATTAATTACTATTTAAGTATTAATAGCAGAATTTTTTTAAATTAATATGTAAGTATTAATAGCATTCCTAGATAACATGAACAGGATGTATTTGAATGAGGTGTTGTAAGTCAGTCTATGTCTTAATTGTTTAGAGTTCAAGACAGATGGAGAGCAGATGGGGAAAGGAAGTATTGCCTCCATTTTATAGAGTAACTGAGGCACAACATTTAAAGTAGATGCTCAAGATCACACAGGAACTTTGTGTGAGAGTCAGAAGTGGAGCTCACACGTGCTTAGATTTGAAGCTGTACTTTAACAAGACCACCATTCTTCTTCTATACGGCATATGTAGAGCCTTATCACTGTACCACGTGGACACCACATTCTCACTCGGTTATTTCACTCTGTGAGCTTTTTCTGCCCCTCCTGTCCACTGACACTTGGGAGAACAGGATTTTTAAAGAACCTACAGGGCCAACTGAGCCCTCTAAATGCTGTGTCCATTTTGATTTTCATTCTTCTAGCTGTGTCAAAACTGGTTTGGGGTCAACTTGTCTGCTGAAAAAGAACACAAAAGCACAATGTGTCTGTATTTTGGGTGCCTCCTGAATACTTATGGCCAGATCAAAGAAGTATGTATTAGGCAGATTAAAAGCTGCCAATCGGCTTTTACTGATTGTATAGGAAGGGTATGGAAAAGGCAAGGGAAGTCACAGAGGCTTTTTTTCTAGTCTTGGACATCAAACTTGAGGGCATAATTGTATATATGTCATAATTGTATATACAGCACAACATGCTTGTGATGAGAACACCAATCGGTTAAATCAAATGATTTTTCAAAAGGAAGAAGAACACTGCAGTCTTGATTTCCCACTGCCTGGCCAGTGCTGTAACATACTTCGTCTGTGAAAATTTTTACTGATGTTACAGAAATAGTTATTTGTTTTATTGATGTGTAATCGTTGGACACTTACATTGTCTGTCATCGAGGGCATTAAGTAGTCAATTTTATTAATACACAACAGATGGAACCTGCCACCAAATTTGAATAGTTATCTTCTGGACTCATTTTGTGTAGTTATAAATGGCTAAAGATCATCTATGGCAACAGACTCACAGATCAGTTGTTTATGTTATTGAACATGGATGCATTCCAAACTGATTAGCAAGCGAGTGCAATATGATTGGTAATCTTTTATGAGTGTCTGTGATTTCAGAATACAGTTCTCAAATTGCTGGCATCCCCAGTTATTCTGGGGAAAACTGTTTCAAAAAATAGGAACTCTGATTGAAGGGTCAAGTCTTCCACAGATTCATCTGCTCTGATTGCATGTCTTGTATCAGTGAAATCCACTGTGGCAGTTTGTCCCATAAGGCCTGTATAATGAAAATAAGGAAAGTTTCCACAATCTCATAATTTCCCAAATTTATAGGGACTTTACCAGTTGTGTGGCATATGAATATTCAGGTCTCTTCCCCAATGTGTCAGAATGTGCTATGAATAATTTACAGCTTTAGACTGAAGTCTTGTCCTTTCAGCTTGGAAATGTATGCATCAACACTGACTTCTCTATTTCCGTATTGAAATTACATCCTAAATAGTCTTTGTTCTAAATTGCCAGCTTAACTGACGAGGCCTAGGACACCAACGTATGCATGTACTTGGTGATGCTATAGCAGTGGATGTTAAAATGGAATTTAATACCAAGTGTGAATTGTTATCTGCAAAAGCAGAATCTTTCTTACGCTTGGTCTCTGCATCAAAGAGTAGCAAAACTATAATTTACCCAAAACACTGAAACCCAGCTCTAAAGCATATTGTTACATATGAAATATTGTTACTTTCTAGATGAAGTTCCAGCATTTGATTGTCTCCCATCAGACATAAGTGGACTCTTGTTGCAGCTTTTTTTATTTTGAGAAAAGTGCTTCTATTTCATACATAGAAATTCCTGTCTTAAGACACTACTGATTTTTTAGGAAGGCTATTAAAGTGTGAGGTATTTGTACACTTGTATGAGTGAAAATAGATTGGTGCCATACTTTAAGACTGAACTTTAATTGTAATAGGCAATTGGAAGACTAAGATTCTAGTAGGGTGCTGCTCAGATTAGTCTTGGCCTTTCTTGTTGCTCCTAGAGAACATATGGGTTGTACCATATTTTACTCTTTGTTAAATTTGGAAGTTAATGAAGTTTCATTTCAAAAGAATTTCTGATAGTTTTTAGGAGAGAACTAGAAGAATAGCCAAGGAGTTTTCGTACTTTAGTAATTGTAAAATAAGCCTTGTTACAACAATTTCCAGGATACATAAATTACCTCATCATCTGTGGGTCGCTTTTCTTATGCAGTTATCCTACCTGCACTTTCAGTTGCAATATTGTATTTAACAGCACAGGGTTTTATTTTCTATTTATAGAGAAACCTGCTAGGCATTGCTCGGATCACAGTTATATTCTGATACTAGAAAACAACAAAAGCATTTTGACATCCTAGTGAATGTTTTAGTTGAAGCCCCAAACACTGGTGTCAAGTGATTCAAAGACAGTCTATTTTCATTTAAAAAAGAAATAAGTTGAGTAAGGATCAAGCCTTCATGGTATCATTCAAAACACTGAGAGCATGAACATAGTCTAAGCAGAAGGCTCAGAACCCACAAGTTAATTGATTAAAATTATAACCGTAATTTTTCATCTTCACGTTCTTGAGCTTTGGCTCAGTTTACATGGTTCGGGATTTCTGAACTGTTGCAGCATTAAGTGGCTCTGCA
Source organism: Leptosomus discolor (assembly GCF_034619465.1). Lineage (NCBI taxonomy): Eukaryota > Metazoa > Chordata > Aves > Leptosomiformes > Leptosomidae > Leptosomus > Leptosomus discolor. The sequence continues at coordinate 57,400,451 of NC_141397.1, read as the reverse complement.
GTGCACACAGATGCTACACAGGGACTGACTGTATGTGGGTCAGTACAGGGAAGGAGAGGCAGTGTAGTGATGGCCAAGCCAACGCATCTGGATTTCACATGTGGAAATCAAGCTCGACAGCGCTTTACACAGGAGTGCATTTAGTCCCAGATTAGAGGACATGAAGAAAAAAGCTGGACACAGTGAGGACATGCTAGGCTTTTACAGACAGGCAGTTCCCCTGGGCATGTTACTGAAACTGGGAAAGACTATGATGCAGCTGGAGCCTTCAGGAAGGATTTCTGTTGATGTTGCTGGTCTTTATCCTTTGAGCATGGGGCAGTGGCAGGGAGCAGTCCCTAAGCAACTGGCTGTGGTTCTTGGAGGAGGTGCAGCTTTAGCTGCCAGCTGCTGCTGTGGAAACTAAGGGTTGAACCTCATCAAGTTCTCTGGCTTCCCTGTCCTTCTCTACACCATTGAGCAGCTTATTGGGATGGAGAAGCCAGGAAGGGCAGGGTAGGTGTGCCTCAGCCACACATCTTGGCTTGGGCAAGAGAACAGAGGAAGTTGCAGAAGGAGGGAGATACGTAATCTTGGAGGTTTTGGAACAATTTTACCAGAACTGAGGAAGGAGCGCAAGGCTTGTGTGGGAAAGCTCTGACACATATTCAAATGGAGATGTTTGGAGGATCACAGCAGTTTCCTTTGGATTTACCCACGGAATCTGAAGATTGGATTTCTGTTTTCCGCTATGTGCATGTTCTATTTTTATCTTTCTGCTCTCTGCTTAGGAACTTTTTTGTACTACATACTCGCTCATCTCCCTGACTTTCCTCAGGTTTGCAGTTTATCTGCTTTGAAGTACTAAATTAGGATGAAAATGCTACAGTAGAATTTATATTTATGAAACTGCTGTAGGTATGAGGGGCTTGGTGGCCTGCACATGGATAAGTAACTGTTTGGTGAAGAGGAGAAAAACAGCATTTAACATCTGATGTGAGGAAACTATTGCAGTTTGACTTGTGCGTTATCCAATCTGAAGCCGTTCAAAAATATAAAGGAAAAGCAATATAAATGAGAATTCTGTACTTAATGGATTTGTTCATTATTGCTTCCAAATTGATTATTGTCTCTCCAGTTGAGATGAACTGTATTTCGTTCACTGGACTAACATACATCTGACAAAGAAAGAAAATTGAGAACAAAGACTTTGAGACTTGAGAACACCTGCACAGATAAGTTTTTCTCTATATTGTTACACTAAAATAGCTTGCTCCACTACCTATCAGATTGTTCTGAGGCAGGTGTTACCTATCTACCTGAGTGAGAGAAAAATTAAACACTTATTCCGTGCTTAAATGTTCCCTTTCCTTCCATTTTATGCATTGAATGAGGTAATTTAGGTTAAAAATTCTCTGTAAGCACAAGGTCACATCCAATCAGAAAAGGTTTCCCTGTGTGAGATTTTCTGTAGGCTGGAGATCAGCTTGCCAGTTCTCAGCTGCGTGTTTTTGAGAAGGATCAGAACTGCCATCTTTTGCAACCCATAACATTTACAGTGACTGCGCTTGTCTGCTTCATGGCTGTGGGAGGGACGCTGCTGGCAGCGGTACCCGACAGCAGGGGCTGGGAGCAGCTGCAGGAGGGTAGGCAAAGCTGGCATGCACAGTCTGCTTCCAGCCAGCTCGTCCCAACAGGGAAAGAGTGTTCTGTGTCAGACTGAAACCACAGGAGGCACTGCCTTCCCTTAGGACCCTTCCTTACTAACCTACTTAGATGATGCTCGAATACAGAACTTCTACCCTCAGACTACTTCTCTTTCCAGAAGGGTATGTGCTTCATGGATATTTTATTAACTAATATTTAATCTCATGTTCTAGTTTCTGTAGTTATCAAATCAAACACATTTTGAGCCAAAGTTGTTTAGTTAAATCTTTATCATAGTTACTGTGTATGAATAAAAATGTCAAAATTTCTAAATAAGATAGTGGCATTTTCTGAAACAATTATATTTATGCTTTTAATAGAGACTAGGTGATCTGTGTAATCTGAACCTCCACCAGCACACAGTAGATTCCGTTATGAAGATGAGTATTTTTTTCTTCTCTTGAGTCAGGGCACTAAATATTTTCTGATGTGATGGATCATAATAGCAGAACAATTTCTCTTTTTGCTTCATCTGCTACAAGACACGTGTAAGAGAGAGAAGGCGGAGCAAGGAGAGAACAAATAAAGGGAATAATAACACAAACAGAAAGTAGATTTGCAACCTCAACAAGAGCATGACCAGGCCAAAAGCTGTTGAACGAAGTATGTGAGTGGGTAGATCGGCAACTGAAGCGAGTTGTCATAGGTCAGTTTTCATTTCAGTAGGCCTGTGTGAAATTATCCTAGTTGGAGTGATAGCCCTAGAAACTTCACTTCCTGTAGGTTTCTATACTAGCAGGTTTCTCTGCATTGGTCCAATATGATCTGAAACCAGACAGAACTCATTTATACTCTGCTGTTGTATAACAAAAATGTTTATTTCCCTTATGTCTCCCACAGGCATATATCTTGCTAAAACCCTCTAGATTTGTCTGCACCCAATGAGTAAAATTGAATGTTGGCACAACTGAATGGGGTCATTCAACATTCTGCTGATGTAGCTGAAAGCAGCATGCATCTGTCAGACTTGTTGGTCCCCTACGGGTCTCCTTGTGCTAGCAGGAAATAAGATCAAAATGGTGAAATGAAGGCAAATAAGCCTGTCTGCGAAACTAATGATAGATGCCATCCATACTTGAGAACCAAACCTAAACCTCTCATTCTCTTCATGCTGATATCTTTAATTATGGTAGTTAGACAGATGGAAAGACCATTGTGCAGATTTTATTTAAGAGGTTCATGCCATGGTAGCTTTTCTGCCAAAGATAATCAGTTGCATTAAGGAATTTGCCAGAAAGAAAGAAATTTGTCTTATTTATAGTTAGCTAAGTTCTAATTATTTCTCCTAAACGGGCAGTCAGACAATAACGTGTAAACATAAAGCAAGCATAGAACTGCAATTACTACACAGTGGATAGCTTCCCCCAAGCTGTATAATATTTTCAAGCTTTACCATGTCACAGAACAAAACCACTCAAATGGGGCGGGCCACAAACCTGTCTAAATTTTTAATCATCCATTTCTCCCTGTCATGCAAAGAAATGGTGGGTTCCTTTGCCACAGTAAAAATTACCTCAAGCACCTTGTGTCATGGGAAATGGATCACCAGTGTACAGATCTGGTACTAATAAATGTGAAAACAAACCCTAAATTGTGTCTTCAGCTCTTGATAGGATTAATATACCAAAGAACAAGCAAATCATAATTAATACCAGAAAGGATATTTCTAGTTAAAGAAAGCTGGCTAAAACACATCATGTACTTAGTGTGCCAAGCTCTTAGTGTAGTTTTGTAAAAAATATTACATTGAAAGATTGATGAACACTTGAAAAACTGATCTCAGTCATAATTGATTTCTCCCAAAACCTGGTCTCAATGATTACAACTGCGATAGTCTGTGCTGTGATCAGCCAGGTGACTGTGCACATGCAAAGCTGTCTGTCCTTTCTGGATTTCACATGAATGGAACAAAAAGTATGTCACAAATCTTTTGCAGTAGATTCTACTGGTAGAAGATTAAATGAAGAGAGTTAAAAACATGGTTATCGGGGCTGCCCCAAAAGTGTGCATGAATACAGCAGAGGTGCCTTTACATGGGCCTGCTACCCCAGCAAGTCTTTCTCCTCCGATGTGCGAAGGGCCGAGGAAGGAGGCAGCAACTGGAGCAGATCTAAGGTTGCGTGGTGGTCAGACAAATGGAGGAAGAGGATCCCAGGCTGCTCATCGCGGGAGGAGTGTCAGAGCCACTGTCTGTGTTCCTTCAGCAGGTGCTTACAGCCTGCTGCTTCCAGAGCCTCAGGTAGAAATAGACCTATGGGTGGAACTGAGAAGCCATTTTTATAGTTCACCACCTTTCAGGTACTTCAATGCCATCCTGACCAAATGCAGACTCACAAAACTGCCTTTCTGGTGTAATTTCTGTTATGAACTTTTCGAAAGTAACCTTGGTTTAGTTCTTGGAACTGAGAAAAAGTGTCAGTCGCATGCGTTTAAATTCCTGACATAACAGGTGGAAAGGATGCAAATAGTAAAACCTTGTTAATATCAATACAATAATTTATACTGTAATAATGACATAAATAAGCCTCTTCAAAGGATTTAGGGCAGGTATCTGGAAAAACATTCTGTCATCTACCTTTGATGAGAGCTTCAAGGCAAATAATAAATGAGCAGATGAAAATATCTGTAGAAAGTTATGTTTTCAAACATGTCCAAATATCATCTTCAGTTCCTGATAGCAGTGTGCTAAAAGCAAAAGCAGATCATTAAAAATAGAGAGGGTACTTCCAGATTAATAGGTCTGGCTACAGAAATCCTAAAGTTTCTCTTGAGAATTGCCAATGAATAAATTAAACTAGCTTCCTTTCCAGTGAATTAACATAAAAGTGGTTTCCAAAACAGTGAAAACGAAAAATAAAATCCAGAAGGATGCAATTCCTTGTGCTCTAACTTCGTTTCTTGCAAATTCTGTCCCCAAGTGTTTTTACAAATTAAATTATAGGAGTGACTAGTTAGAGGCTCAAAGAAAGAGTGCTAGAAAATATATGTGGAGGAAAATAAATACATTGAATTTGATGAAGCCATGACTGTACAAAAAAATATTTAAGTAAGATTGGAAAGAAATCCTGCCTTAGGTATAAAGGAAAGATATATGTCTTGAGTTACAGAAAGTAGAAACAACTCTGCTGTCAACAACAGCCAGATTCTGTGATGATTTAAGATCAGATATCCCTACTAGGTAATGCAGAGTACAATGTTGCAGTGATTCAAGCTATGCTGTACAAAGGTTTTGCTGTAGCTTTAGGCAGACTCTCAGGCATGTCCAAATAATAGCCAGAGGACAGCCCAGGAATAGCCTTAAAACTACTCTCATTTCCTCCCTGTCGAGCTCTGAGAGCTGCACAGTTTCCACTTCTGAAACCTGATAGAGGATTCAGGAAACACCAGGCCAGGAGATTTTTTCAGGTAGGGGATATTTTAATCACTAGCTGGAGGGCTCTAACGTAATTCTTGCCAGAGGCATTTATTAAAAAACTAGTTATGAATGTAGAAGAAGGTATTTACAAGAGATGAAGGGATGTCATGGTTTGAGCCATTGCTGCTTTAAAAATATATCAGATTCAGACTGAAGCAGCCCATGAACTAATTACTTTGGTAATGATGTTGTAAAAATGAACAGGAAGTTAATTATGGAGACAGTTAGTCAAATTCAAAAGGGTCAGAGTAGGGGAAAAGGACCACATGAAAATGCAAATCCATTTAGGCTGAAAAATCAACTAAGAAAATAAAATTATTCTTGAGCCAATGCCGTATTTTAAGTACATGAGGAACTTGATTGCAAGGGAACTACCCCAGCACGTAAAATCAGGTATCTTCGTGAGTCAGGGCTTGCAGAAATACACTGCAGTAAGATAATCTTCAAAGTATTTAGATTTCATCTGGAAGAGCAAAAGTTGTTTAGTGGTGTTAATTGTGCTAACAGAAGGTGAAAGTTTTCAGAAGAGTATTCCAAAAGACAATATTGAGTTGTCATTACAAAATTTAATCCTGAGCCTTTTACTTGTATTCCAGAAATCTTTCATTAGAGGTAAAGGATATGGCTGCTCTATAACACTAGAATCAAGCTTTTGGGTTGAGCTGATCATGAGAGAGACTGTGAGAGAAAATGTTTCCTATATGACTTTGTAACTCGTCTCCAGTCAACAGATATTATTCTCCTACTTTGGAAATTGTTGTTATTATATATCATGTTATATATAAAATAGAGCATGTTCTTATCTTAGTTCTGCTTCTGTGGTTTCAGACTCATCCTGCTGGAATCACAGGAGTAAATTAGATTTGTATTTGCAGCAGTACATTTTTAATCTATACACACACATTTAAAGAAAAAAGAAGTTTATATGCTGAGTAAAATCATTGCTCCATTAAAATCACAGAGAATTTTGCCAGTACTTTTAATTGGATCAGGATCCTGTCTCATGTTATCCTTCTGTAGTGCTGTAGAGAATACCCAGATGATCAAAGTTTCTTTATGGTGTGGAACAGAAAGCCAAACACCATTCATTTTAGGACTAAGGAAGTGTGTTCTCCTTACTAAAAAAATATTTCCCATTCCATTGATGACTCTATTTCAGCACAGAAAGCATTGTTGTATTTGCATATGTGAGATGGGTTTATTTGCAATTTTGGTTCGTGTAGGATTGCTGTAGGCCCTGAGCCTCCCTGTGAATTATTGCATTCATTAGCATGGGAGCTATATATTTCCTGGAAGTAACTTTTGCAAGAAAGATTTACCAATAAGGATGAAGTTTTTTTATTTTTCCCCCTTTTAGGAACTTTCATTTTAGGAACAAGGCATTCAGACTTAGATATTCCTGCAAAATTACAAACAATCTACCCCTGGTCCAAGAAGATACCAAATGTCAATTAATTCAATTCAGTTAAAACACTGATTTATGTTCTGAGAATGAGTCATTTCTGATTTAGCTACAGATACTTCACTTTCCACTTCAAAGGGGAAGAAATTGTTCACAGTAACTATTATCTCCTCTTTAAACTTTTTTACTGATAGCATACCTTGAATGCGAAGACTATGCAGTTACTTAATCCATGTTCTAAATTACGATTATCTTGTAGACGTATCTGTAAAACATAGACTATAAGAATATTAAACTCAGTGAAAGATTATATGGCATATAAAATACAGAAGCCTTTTTATGGTTGACTTTGATTTTGCAATCAGCCAAAACATCATTAACTATCTGAAAGTCTTGGACACATTGCTGATGAAAGCTAATGAAAGGAATAAAATTTGAAGAATGATTTGATTATCTCATATCAGTTTTTATAGATTATTTTCCTGTAGAGTTTAAAATTTAGGCAAAAAATCCTAAATCTGTGTTATGAAATAGTCTTTTCCTTTATCCTCTATCATTTTTTCTTATAATTAGTAAGAAACAGGTAACCAAACCCCAAAATGTTTTATTTTAATTTGTTATCCAGTCATACCTTCCTCCTCTTTTATCCCTAGGTATTTTCTCTCTCTGTTATGTCTGAGTTTTTTTGGTTTTGTTTTGTGTGTTGTTGTGGGTTTTTTTTGTCTCCAGGATGTTCTTATCCTCTGTTTGTTTATTAAAATCCCTGCTTAAGGCAGGGAATACTGTTTAGCATCACTGTGTACTACCCCAACCTCCTCAAACAGTGTCTGCTTCAACCTGAGATGTTATGCAGAAGGGACTGAAACTCCTACATCACAAAGGAGTGGATCATTTTGTGTAGCTGTTTTTCCCTTTTCAGAGGTTCCTCTGATCTTATTTCTTTGGGACATAAGAACATTCCATTCTGTAGTATTTCTTTCCACACCCCTGCTGACATAGGGGACACTGTCCTTGCTTATAGAGGACTGAATGCAAAGCCATCTGTTTAGTTTGGGGAGAAAACACTTCCCTTGTGCCCATTTGTTTCTATTTGGTTCGGTTTCTTTGTGCTGTGATTTTCTGGTACATGTGAGAAAGCTCTCATTACTGGATTTGTTCATGGAGAAATATGCAGAGAGATTGTTTTTCTCATATGCTCTGATATTTACAATTGTCACTTACATGTATCATAGAATCATAACCTGAAAGGATCAATATATCACAAGGATATGTTGTGGTTAAGTATTTCCTGTGTGTGCTTTCTTGAGCAATGCATTTAAATGCACAACTTCAAAATGTATTGGAGGTTCTTGATGGGAAATCGAAGGCTGTGAATATAAATTTCTAATCGGATTTAAAAACATAGCCATATTTCATCACTCATTTGAATTCAACCCAGGCAACTAGTGGATAAAAAAACCTGTTTGGAGTCCCTGGTAACATAAACTTTGGGAGTTTGGCCCAGCTCTTGCAAATACCTCATTCAGAGAACCCCACTGAGGCTAGATCCTCCTGCTCATTGACTCAGCAGAGAGGTCAGATGGGCACTCAGCATCTCTCACGTGCACTGCAACCAGACACACACTTTGCGAAGACAGGACACAAAGACAGTAACTGACTGAGCTTGAAACTGCTGTGGGTAGGGAGCCCAGCACCCTCTCTACTGTCTGTTTTTCTTTCTTCTGTAAATCATGTTGGAGTTAGATTTGCATGCTGATGAGTAAGATAACCGAAAACTTCATTAACTCATCAGAACAGAAAATCATACCAGATTGTGTAACTCGATTAATCAGAAGTAACTCTCACAACAGATTGAAGAGTATTAGAACAAAAAAGGATGTCCTTCCTCCCTGCATGTATCCTCCTGCGGTGCAGCACGCAGATGGTCAGCTCTAAATCTGAAACTTTCAACTCTCAGAGAACCCAAAATGACTTAGGAAGACCCACCTTTAGCAGTCATGGTTGTCAGTGCATGGCAGCTGCCAACGTCGAGCCCATGAGTACAGCAGCTGTTCCCAAGCCCTGAAAGAGGGAGCCAAGGTCTGGGTGACAGCGCTCCTCAGTTAGCTTTATGCAATAACCGAGTTTTCCTGCATCTCTGGAAGAATAAATTTCACCCAGTTGAATTCTTATGAATTTGTTGGGGATTTCTGTTACTCCCTTCCTTCCTCCTCCCTCATTTCTCAGAATGCAAAATCAGCTCCAAAGAGGGAAAGCAGACCTCTGCGTGACATGTATTTTCCATTTCTTTCAGACTTTCACTAAAAGCCCATGAGCAACTATAAAAATATTACCTTTCTTTAGTTATGGGTATGTATCAAAGGATTTCATAAGTGACTGTGCAGCCTGTGCACATTGGTGGATTTTGTCATATTCCGGAACATAAGGAAGTCAAGTGTTAAATGTCTTCACCAAAGAGATGAAGGCATTCTGTGCTCTGAGAGCACTTAGCTCTTCTGTGGCTAGGTTACGTGCTATGAGGATATCTCACAAAAGAAAGAGGAATATATAGCAGGCAAATACCTTGTGCTGTTTAGATATGACAATTCAAACACATGTGAGATCTCGTTTTTTCTCTTCCGTGGCATTTGTGGCAGCAGCTCTGAATGGGAGTTCCTACAGCCTGATGCTGGGGAACTGGGCACTGTAGTCTGTTTAAATTTAGTATTAGGGCTGCATGCCCTTGGTTGCTCCTCTGGCAGTTGCTGAGGCTTAGCTGATTGATTTCTCAACTGGTGAGCAGGCATCTGTAGAGAAGACATTGATCTCTCTAAAGCTGGTCACATCATGTCCTAGAACAATAAGCAGCTTAATTCAGGTTTTCAGAGGTATCTGTGAATGAAGCTGGGGTCTGTGTCACTACAGCCCCCCTGCTATCAGTTATGATGTACAGAAGGTGAATTTCTCACCTTCCTTTTTATCTCCAAGATTTTGACGTATCTTGGAAAAACAGGCACTGTAATCTGGATTCATAGAGAACTTTTATTTTTAGCTTAGTTTTCTGTGCAGCCCCTCCTTTATTTCTTCTCCCCGCCCTTCTTTCTTCCCTAAGTGCTGTTTGTGTTTATTAATGTGGATTCATGTGAGTGAATGAGAGGGCATGACAGAGACAAAAGATAATTAAATAACTGCTGTCTTTCCCCTCCCCTCTCCTCTCTTCTCCAAACATTTTCTAAGACAGCATTAACCTGTAACAACGTACATTTATTCTCTCATCCTACCTGTTCAGTGGAGCCTTGTGGGGGTGTGGGGGGGAATTTTCTTGGTGGACAGATTTTCCTGTATTCTGTACACTAATGTTACAGAAGGCAACACTAGACCAATACATCATTCCTACAAGCAGAGAACACTTGGGTCGATTAGTGCCCTGACGTTGATATACTGTGCTTTTAGGGGCAGACCCATGAGTCCTTGTGTATAGTAAACTAATTCGCCCTTAATACAATTTCAGTCTCAGTTTCTTTTTCATAATACGTGTCTGTGATCAGTGACCATCAGAGTGGGGAAAAAATGAAAAACCCTTGGAATGAAGCTGCGTCTTCTTTGAATGTATCACAGGGAACTACTTTCAAAAGAAAGCAAAAGAGAAGGGAAATGCAGCTGCAGATGATGACAAAGGAAATCAGATTTGTTTAAACACAGCTGGAAACAATGCTGGTGATGAAGACACTGCTTTGAAATAATTTTTATTTGCAATGTGTCTGGATACTGATGCCATTGTTAATGGTGTTAATAGATTGCTTTGTTAGCAATTGTTAATATAAATGTAAATAGCATTATTAATAGATACCTGAGGTATCAAAAAGAAGTATGTTGTTCTCCTAGTAGTCTGATAAAGACTCTCCACTTGTCCTCAAAGTTGCTTTTCTAACCAATCATATCAAATTCTTCTCTTTGGATTGACATTGCTTTTTTGTTTCTGCATGGATCTTCACAGTCTTGACCTTATAATGATGTAACCCATGGCTACTGCCTTTGCAGTGAAAGGGAGAGAAACCCATGTTCTCACATGTGCTGAAATTTTCTTTTTGTCAACCAAAACATTTTTTTCTTCACGCACCATGGTAGCGTTTTGTCTTGGTGAAAAAAAAAGTTCAAATTTTGATTGCTTTTTATTTAAATTGCGAATACCTACTGTAAAAAATTTCAGTAAACTTTGTAGCTGACTGCAAAATACAGAAAAAGCAAAGGTAGAGTTGTATATTTTATTTCAAATCTCAAAATGTTGTAGTTCCAAATATGTTTATGTGCTAGTAACAACCAGTCCTCAGTACAAACCTGGGTCAGGAGGGTGTGGAAGTGTCTCGTACCCCATACAGCGCTAAATCGTGTTTGTAAAAAGACTCTCAGGACTCAGTTACTGATTTTGTAGATCATTTCTTGTTAGGGGATAGACCAGAAATGGATGCCACCCAAATAAATGGAGGAAGATCTGTGTGACTGTGGTCACTCTGTACCACACTCTAAGGAGCTTATTTCTCACTGGGTGATCCTAATGAGGAAGAGTAAAACACCATTAAGGCTTCCAGTAAATCTTTTTGTAGAATAAACCACTGACATACCATTGGATGATGGTAGAAGGGATGTAGCTTGATGAACCAGTAACGGGTTGGAATCTGTGGATTCCTGATTTCTAGTGCCACCTGTGACACTAAGACAAAGTATAATCTTGGTCAGATACCTGAGTTTCCTTTGACCCAATCTCCCAGTTGGTAAGTGATAACGTTTTTGCATTTACCCTAATGGAGTCTTTATGCAAAGGGAAATAAATGGAGTAAAGAGGGGTAAAGAGGCCCTGTTGCTTTTATTGGAATGTATTACAGATGAGGCTAGACTGTTATCTGAAAGGCTTTTGCTCCTTGCTGCCTTAGAGACAATTGACCTTTAACACATGCAGAGCTGATCTTGACAGCATGTCTCTTTACCTATTAACTGTCATTTACACTGCAGGCTGGCTGAGAAGACCTGTATTCAGGGGAGTGCAATTTCATTGCCAGAGCAGTGATCAAAAGGATTTTCTTTTAATGCAAACAGACACAATACAGAGTATATGAATGCAAAGCATAGATCTGGAACACTAAAGGACTTCTCTTCCATTAAAGATAAATTTATTTCATTAACGAAGTGGTGAAGGATGTTTGAATTCTACTTTGTGCAACTTCCAATGAGACAGCACAGTAACCAGGCAGCTCTAACGTGTATGGGATCTGGGTATGTCAATGAATCATTAAAAAAATCATAGGTGTTTGGCACTGAATTATTTGACTACAGTGACAAGCCATTAAGCTACAGTCCTGCAAAGACTCACTTGTATTTTCTTCCTCCCAAAGTGTATGATGGGTCCCTGAGAGGGAAAAGGTGCTTTTTAAAGTCCTGGTACTAGAGTTGGTTCTAGGGAGAGCTGGGCTTGGCTCCTGTCTCTGCCATAAGCTGTGTATGATTTAAGCAAATCACTTCTATCCACTGTACTTCAGCTTTCTATTAAATGAAAGAATAGGGTGACCTCCTCACCCTCTTCTGCGTTTGGGGAAAGTAACAGTCTTCATGTGCTTGCTTAGTGTCTAGCACAACAGCATCCCAGGTTTGGGTGGTGCCTAAAGGCACTACAATGCAAAAAATGTAATAATAATAATAAAATGCAAATTTTCGTAACTTGTAGCATGAAGTTTCCCAAAACAAGAAGACAATATTTTGTCTGAGAAAGTTCTTTGTAATTGGATGTAATTGCCCGCAAGCAATTAGCTCACATGCTCTCCAGAACATTGAAATCTGAACTGCTTTTTCTGCTCTTCAGGGTGAGAGCATTTCAGTGCTTTATTACTCATCATGAAGGAGAATATATTTTAGTCTACATTAGAGTAGCAGTCTGTATTGCTGTTGTAGTCATGAGATTTTTAATCACTGACTGATTTGTTTTAATAAAAATATTAGCTTACATTACTGTTAAACTTTCTTAATTACTTACTATAATCATTATAGGAAATATTGCCAGCTTGTGCTACTCATTAGGAATAATAGCTCCTGTTCAATGTAATCCAGGGTAATACTTTCACCAGACCCTTGTTTCCATGTTAAAATTGTGAGATCTTCGGGCCTTAAATATTCAGATGGAGAAGACTCCACAGTGGGAGTATTGCAAAGGCAGCAGGGAGGATATGGCAAAGATGCTTCGGGGTCTTTGAGGTGTACAAGGATGCAGCTTAAGCCAGTAGTGACTTGTAATGGCACAGCCAAAATGCTGTGGCAGTCCAAGAAATACTGTGGTCCTTAAAGCAGCAAGGAGAGACTGACCTTACATGACTTACAGACATCATAACTGCTCTCTACCCCCATTTATAGGGCTTGTGAGACTGGCTGCTCTGTTTCAGCAAGAAATGCTTGCAGAGATAGTCTTGGTAATACTAGACACATGGGAGCATAGACCATTTGAACTTACCTAATCTCCTCCTGAGTAGGGATAACTAGCCAAGGGATCACTCAGCAAACACAAGAGCTGTACTTCTTCCAGTCCTAGAAGAAATTTGTTCAGAGCTGTCTCGCATCACAGAGTGCAGACACGTCTCTGGAAACCCAGCACATAATCTTTCCATGTCATTTAGCAAAACAGGGTTCTTGCTATTTAAAGGTGCCAGATATGGTCTCCTAAAGTTTCAAACTTTTCTTTTTTTTCAACAGCAGAAAATTTTTATGCCACTTCTGTATAAGGACAGGAGGTTGTAGTTCCCTCAAATATTCATTCATCAGCTGAGGCTGCTGGGATAGTGTCAGTGGGTAAGATGAGGACATCAGTTGACTGAGAACTGGATGGAACCCACCAGCTCATGTCAAATCACCAACAGACCGCTTTGGGATTTGGCACCTTGTCAAGCCAGGACATAGCTGATCTTGCACTCTATGCCATATCACAGTACCAAGTCCCTGAGCTACTTAGACTCAGCTTAAAAATTTCTATGGGTAACTGTCCTTATTCATTCTTTGATGCTGATCCTCTGTCTAATATGTTCTCACTGGTATTAAAGCAATGTTCTGCATACTTAATTACTATTGAAATGAATGTAGCTTATAAGTCTATGTCCTCTTTTTCTGTTTTCCAGACATCTCCCAACTAGCTGAGGGATGTTGCCTTCATATATACCTTTCTGAAATTCAGCTTTAAAAGGCAGAAGCCATGACAGAGAAACTAGTTTATCTGTCTGAACTCTGAGTGGTAAGAGGCTTCACTTCTTTTGATGTTTTTGTTATGCTGGGAAATCAAGTCCTTAAATCAGAACACCTCATTTATCTCACAAAATTAGATTGGTTTCAGCACAACCCAGTAAAGAACATCTGTGGCTACACACAATAAGCCATTAGTGTATCAACCAAACGAAGGGACTGTGCATGGTATTTAATTTGAGAGATGACTGCAGTGCCGTTACATTTTTTCTAGTGCTAAATGTAATAAAGGAAAAGTATGTGATTTTTTCAAGTACATGATGTACTTAAGTTTTCTTTTTTGCTGTAGCATCTGTAAAGCCCAAACAAGAGAAATTATTCTGTGAAGGTTAGAGACCTTCTTGTGTTTTGTGTTACTTGTGTATCTGACCATTTCCTCTTTGGGAATATTTGAATCTATTTTAAAAATAAAATTATTTGAATTTGAGCTGGTTCAAGTCCTCCACAAAGGCCCAGTAGTGAATCTATTTTAGGTCTCTTCTTTCTGAAGTACAGATGATCTCACTTGAGATGCTGAGGTCGTGAGAGAAATTTCATCTTTCTCTTTTGTCTAGTAAGAAATACAACAAGGGAGAGTATCATGGGTTGATTGTGATTATTTAATCCCCTACAGCAGTTTGTTAAAAGGGGCATTGTTGGGACTCGTATCTAGTAATTTCTGAAGGGTGTCACCAGAGAATGCTCTTCAATATTTCATGGTTGGGGAATTAACCTGAAACCCAAAGGACTTGAGCACTTGCACTGACTAATGTCCTTGGACTTCTGTGACTGTTTTCGTAGGCAACACAGGAGAATCAGAGAATTTAGGGACAGCCTATTACTGTATTAAAGGAATACACAAAAGTTTCCAGTTTTATGGGACGCAATAACCAGTTAAAAGAAACATGGAAAGAAGAAAAGAAGAAAAGATGAAAAATCCTTTATTTATTATATCGTGGGTGGGTGGCTTGTGGAATGATCAGGAATACTTAAATGAAGATGAAAAATAGATGTTCTGGTGCCATTAAAAATTACCGGAACTGGTTCTCCCAGCAGCCAGTTGGGAAAGATGAGAATGTAAGTAGAAATGCATTTAACTATGTTCACTTCAAAGTGATAGTGGAATTAAATGGGCTGGATTGAACTTTGGTGACAGTTTCTGGGAAGAATACTGAAGCCAGTTTATAAAAATTGAGGTCAAGGAGCTTTGGTTGCATCTTACACCAGTGAATAGAAAATATGATTCTGTAACCTGCTAAACCAAGTGGACTAGGTAATTTATATCTATAAACTGACAGCTCAGTCGATGGGTTGGAAAAGATAGATAGCGCTTTAGGAAATTCAGTTTAAAGTGTACCTACAATCTAAACTAAGCAGTAAAGTACAGAACAAGAGGGGATAATAATGTTGTAAACTATGCTGCTGAAAGTTCACTGTGATTGTTGGGAACTGGACCGTAAAATGACTGAAAATAGGCATCATATTCTTTCAGCTTTGGACATCAGTAGCTACTGAGCCCTTCCTAGGCAAAGAATATTGTCAGGAATCTCTGATTAAAATCAATTACTGCCTAGGCAGCTTACCATCTGGAGGAGGGAGGATCATTCATTCTCTCAGCTTGTGCATCTCATTTTTGAGTTGTGAAAAACTCAGCCAATCCACTGTGTTCAGTAAGTCAGCTGCTTTCGTAGGGTTCAGTTTTCAAAGTGAATTATCTTATTTATCAATATATTTATCTAAATTTTAAACCAATTCACTTTAGGGGGCTGTAGAGAAATTGGGGGGGTGGGGTGGGAAAATGCATGTTGTCTTTCTTTTTTAATCTAAAGACGTAATAATTTTTTTTCAGGCTTCTTATAGGTGGTCCTTAGAAAGTGCCGCCCTTCTGGCAATGTGTGTTGTTCCAGTCATTCTGGTGGTGACAATGCACAGAGCTAAATCCAGCACTATCGTCCCTACACTGATGTTGGTGGAGTGATGATGTGGAGGATTCTGACCAAGGGCCTTGCTGTTGTGGTGTAGAAACTCATGACCCTTTTTAAGCTGAAATTTGAAACCAGCCTTTTGGGATAATGAAATTCAGTCAAGAATATCCCCTGTCCTTATTTCCTAAAAGGGCTATGTGAAATACCTATGAGCAGTCTGACTGTGTACCCTCTGATTTAGTTTCTGTTTGTATGTTTATGAAAAGATTCTTTATAGTATTGCAGTAGCGAGAAAATACTGGGATGAACAGTTTGAGGATAGATGGATCCAATAGGAAGGAAGGGTTTGACAGGTATTTATATATAAATTTTCATGAGTTGCCACAAAAACTAGTTCTGCTTATGAAATGCAACAAACTGAACCTATAAAATACCTGCTCTGTGATGACCACCCTATATAATTTCATGGGTTTATTAGCCTGTTTCTGATAGCTATTTTGCTTAGTTTACGTACACGTTTGGCTATATCCGATTCCTTTACTTTATAGCATTTGCTTTATTTTTTTTAAATGTATTTACTAGAATAAATTTTAAAGCCACAGCTGAGACTGGAGCCTCAAGATATACAACTATATAGAGAAAACTGTGTGAGAAAAAATAAAGGTGAGAGTGGACAATAATTAATTATTGAGTATTGAGTGGGACAGCTGAGCCTGGAAGCTGCCTCCATCCTAGTCCTGTGACGGCTCCCAAATTGCCCAGTGCTCCTTTAAGAACCCTCTTAGATG
Organism: Leptosomus discolor; assembly: GCF_034619465.1. Classification (NCBI taxonomy): domain Eukaryota; kingdom Metazoa; phylum Chordata; class Aves; order Leptosomiformes; family Leptosomidae; genus Leptosomus; species Leptosomus discolor. Next base: position 57,384,002 of record NC_141397.1, on the reverse strand, counting down.
TAGAAATTATCACAGTTCTAAGGACTGAATGGAGTTCAGTCAAATACCTGCTATATATTTCAAGTATATTCTGATATGTTGTCAGAGCCTTTTTTTTTTTTTTACATTCTTCTGAAGTATCATGAAATTGCCTTAACTTTGGTAGCCAATTCCATCTGCACCTTTTTAAAAAGCTTTTTGATGAAGAAAACAAGTTTGCATAGGCGATTTTGCAAAATCTTTGACTTACAACACCTGCCACGTTTTATTTTGCACAGATCAATCAGTTAAGCCTTTCATGTTTAAAAGGTTCAATCTGCATGAAAGTGGAGAGGACATCCAGAAGACGTAAACCAAAATTGTATCACACATTTATGTCATCATGATGAATTGCTTTAAAATAGTCTCCAGTATGATTTCCACAAAACGTAGTTTCCAGAAGTTTTTTTTTTTAAATGCAATAATCTTCTCAGGTCTCGGGAGATAACTAATATCATACTTCTTGTTTATGGTCATCTTTCTCTTCCTTGACTTCTTTCTAAATTGAATTCAGATCAACTAAACTAGCTTTTGGCATTTCAGGTGTTCATAAATAGTGGTGACCACCATGCCTGTTAGCTGCATGATTGATTTACATAGATTTTCTGAAATTGGAGCGTACCACTTCCTGACATCCAAATAGTCAGGTTGATAAGTATGTATCTGTTTACAGAAACTTAAGTTATAATCCTAAATCCAGTTCTCTAACTGGCTTTTCATATTAGACTTTCCTTGTGAATGATTTGAAGCTGATAATTGGTCGTCTTGGGTATTGTATCTGCTAGTGACGTGGTTTAAATCATCCTACACAGCATAGATTGATTTTAGTTAACTTGACATAATGGAACTATGAGCTGAATATCCACCTCTTTGTTTTCAGTATTTAAAGTTGAAACACTGTATACTCTCTAGTTCCTACCACCTTCAGGTCTGTCTGGGCTGAAACCTTGACATCAGTGCTAGTAAGCTTTTTTTCCAGAATGCTGAGAGTGAAGTAGCTCATCCCTTTTCTCATAGCTTTCTAGAGGCAGTATCTAAACTGTCTATGGGATAAAATCCTCTTGGCTTTTGTTTTTTTTTTCCATCCTTACTTAAAACAACCTGGGGACTCAGGACCACATTCCCAAATGGAAAACTATAAGGCTTCCCACTGAAGTTTGGCTTCAAGTCCATCTCTGCTGATCTTTGAAGCTCTGCACTAGTGAAGCTGAAGGTGGATTGCCACCAGCAAAGGTACTCCCTGGGTAGTAGTCTGGAGCTTAGTGCTCACTGACACGGATTTTATTCATTGAGGTAGCTGAGAAACAAGCAGGGTAATGAGCAGAGAAGAAAGAAATGGCTGAAATGAACAGAGAAAGTGCCTTGTCATGTAAGAGCTGTACTCAGCCATGAGCCTTTACACTTCTCTTCCATGTAAGTGACTAAGGAACAGTGGGGAGCCCCATTACTTCCCCGTATGGGGGCTACTTTATCCTCATAAATGGGAAGAGGGCCAATACCAGATTGCTTTTCTCCTGCTATGCAGGAGGGCAAGATGTGGGCAAGCAAGCATGTGAAAGATACTGAGTCTTGATGTTATTTTTCATCCTTATATGTAGATCTATTTGCTGATGTTTCTGTATTTGTTCAACTGAGCCACAGCAGAAAAAGGAAAGCAAGCTGCTAGGGAAAGAGCCGAAACTGTTTTCCGCTGAAAGTACGGAATAAATGAGAGAGAAAATGAGATCATACTTTCTTTATTTGCTTAAGCTGTATTGCACTAACCTGTTAATATTTATTTCTAATATTTACCTGTCAGTAAAAAGGGTAAGGCTGATATGCTAATCAGAGTAACTTTATGGACAGTAGTTTCAGTTTAGAGTCTGCACAGCCAGCTGTGGTGAAAGTACCGAGATTGCATTGCAGCAATTGTTCTTGAAAAATATTTCCAATTTTTGTTACTAAGAGCAAACAAGCTTTTATGCACTAATGGTGTAATATGAACTAGTCTGAGTTATGAGCACCTCTCAAGAAAAAAGCAGATCCTCATAGCACTATATTTTAATAGATATTTTCCTTCCACTGTCAAAATGAATTCTCCTTAGTTTTATATTTTTATTGCACATTCTCTCAGAGCTGAGACAGTATCACTGTTCTGCCCAATTCAGCTGTAGCAAGGCCATCACCTCCAAACTTGTTATATTGTATTTTATCCTATATTAATAAATGCTGGTAATAAGAGATATGTGAATTGAATGAACAAGCTGTTTATAAACCTCGGGAAATTTTCAATTAGAACATTTAATCTTCAGGATGCACAACTAGCTAGCTTTCAAAAGATACAGACATGAGAAATACGGGTTTAATATTTTAAAATTCTCATATCTTTTCTTGAGTGGTTACTTGTTCTTTGTGGTTACAAAGGCTCTTCTTTATAAAAAAAGGTATTGGAGCTTTCTGTCAGCAAAAGATATTTTCAGTGTAAAAAGCAGTAGTGAAATAAAGGGAAGTCAAAAGAAAATGAGTTGACTGTAGGGAGATAATGGCACTGGTTTAGCCAATAGGTCAGCTGTTTGTGGCTGTTAATCAGATGTGTTTACTTTATTGACCAAAAGACAATTTTTTGTGTTTGAGTGGGATGATGGTAATGATGTTGCAGCTGCAGGTGAATGAGTTGGGCTCTATTCTGAATCTCTACTCTTGAGCATGAAATAATCCACTTGGATTATTAACACATCATTTGAGTTTCCAATGTAGGGTGGTTTAGTTCGCATTTTAATAGTAAATTCATTTAGTCTCTGAGATACCAAAAATATGCTAAAAATGTCGTTAAGGATGACAATGGTCCATTGCATAACAAAGATTTTTGCTCAGTGTGAATTTAGTGTGAATTTCAGGTAATAAAGCTGAACACTGCAGTTCAGTGTGACACATTGCAGACTTGGGGCACTGCCACATAAAGGTGTCTGAGCCATTATGACCATGTCTGTCTGCTAAAGCAGCCGTATTGCCATCAGACTTGTTCTGGCTTGCACCATCCTAGCACAAGAGTTCCTCCCACAGACCTTCTGTTTTGGGGTTGACTTTGTGCATCTTTCAGTGCACCATCTTTCACAAATGAGCAGGATTTGCGTATATTTTCATTTTGTCATTTGCGTTCATCAGAGTAATGAGCAGCACAAGCTTATATTAGATTTATGAAACATTAAATCATCCAGTGTGGCTAGGTCGCCCACAGTTTTGGATGCCTCATACATTTCTATAGGTTCTCAAGTGGCTTTTTCTGTCATTTTGTGTGTCCTTTTAGCTGCGTCAGCTCCAGCCATTGCAATTCACAGGACACCCAAGCAAGGTGGTGTGTCAGTTTAGAGACAGAGTGTTGGCTTAGTAACTTAATTTTAAAATACAGAGATTTTTTTAAGCTTTCCTTACAAAACCAAACTGGGGTCTAAATGAATTTCTCTACTTTTCTGGGAGCTTGAGGCTACTATGGGTGACTTCTATGTTTAAACTGCCCTAGTCAGCACAGTAGCAGGTTACTGCAATTGAAAAGTGGGCAATTATCAGTTTCCCCAAGCAAGAAATACTATATACACAGCAACTCTGTCTAACTCGATTAGGGAAGCTGGAATGAAGGCATTTTGCCTTTCTTTACCTGGGGGCTACGTGCTTCCAACTGTCCTTTCTAAATTCTGCTTAAAACGTCTTTCACTTCAACCTGCCTGTCCCAATCAAGCACTGCTACCCTCTCCCTTCTGCCTCCTCACAGTAAGTACACATGAAAGGTACTGAGTATGCCAAAAATTTTTCAAGAATACTCTCATGAAGGCTTTTCCTGCTTCCCTGTTTGTTGGGGTTTTGTTTTTTGGTGGCTGTTTGTGTGTGTGTGTGATGTATAAAATTTAAGGCCCTAACACTGCAGCCGGTCCTGTGGAGGAGTAAACCTGTGCCCATTTACAGCCCCAGTGACTCCAAAAGATGGGGATGGCATGCCAAGGGAAGGGTGGATGACAGGGCCTTGAGTTAGTTACAGCCTTGAGATCATATGAAAAATGCACAGACTCCCAATTACCTAAATATTATATTAGAAGATAATAACCCAGATATTAATTCTGTAAACAGAGAGGGATTAGATATCCTGAGTGAGACAGATTTAATATAGAGCTTGAAAATGAATCAGACTCCCTGACCCCTGTCCTTGGAGTCTTGCTGTGAAGGTCAAAACCTGTCAGCAGCAGAAGCTAAAAATCCTGTGTTGGACAGTCTTTGAGCAACTTGGTGTACATCATGCCTTCTGCCCACCACTTCAGGGGTCTGTTGTGGACAGACCCTTCCTCAGCCAGTTCCAGGGTGTGTGGGATTTACTGCAATCGGCCGTGCTTGGGGATGGATGACTGCCTCTGTCACCAGCGGGTTCAGCCTGGCCCAAGGTGCAACAGCACCGACAAGGTACAGGTCTCGTCTCCTCTGCCAAGCTGCACCTTCTTGATGGTGTGGGTGCTGTACATTTTCGGTTAAACTTCAAACGAAGAAATGATGCAATTATGCCCTTTGCCAAAAGGGTTTCCTGGAGCCAGTGAGGGGAAAGGGTGTCATTCTCAGGCGCTGATCTTACTATGCTGCTAAAAAGAAGGGAATAAGTACAACTTGCTCCTAGGTTAGGTGTGGGATCTCATAACCTGTTTGGATCCAGCAGTGCATTGCTCCCACAGAACAATAATTCCAGCCTTTCAAGGTCTGGTTATTACTTCCATTATGTGTTTTATGTATTGTAAATTGTTTTGGCTCAACCAAGTTTTAGCCTACTTCACAGAAAAGGGTAAGGTATCAAACATTCATATCTGTGTGCTGATTCTGGAGATTTTCCTGGGTACATTAACTTATCTTTTGCTTATGGAGGATGCTGAAAAACACCGAGTCATGAAGATACTGTTAACAGGCATCACTGGTTTACAATTAATTGTAACTCGGTTGAGAATTTGTTTATTCTAGTTTGGAAGCTTGTTCTACTGTGTACCCTAACATAGTACTGGACAGCTCTACTTTAAGCTAGTTAAAATATTTAGTAATGACAGGAAGGTACTGTGTGGTTTTGTTAAGCAGATGCCATTTGGATAGTATTTTTTTCTGATGTTTGGCTTAAATCTGTCAGGTGAATATGCATCCTTACAGTGTCAAAACCATTGGACAAGGTCTGCATTTAGCCTGTATCCAGGGCTAAACTATAACAGTTGCTGTACCACCAAACAATCCCTCACAGCCAGGAAGGGGGAATCGGGAAAAGAAGAAGAGACCAGTGGGTTGAAATAAAAACAGATTTAATGAAATAGCACCAATACCAACAAAGGTATTCAAAGTTATACGCAGCCAAATGAATATGCAGCTGTCACAAGTGACAGGAAAGCAGTCCTCAGGAGCAAGGAGAAGCCGGAGATGGATCAGAATGAACCCCAGCAAGACACTAGCCAGACACCAGTAGGAACCCCATAGGAGCTCTGTCTCCTCAGCAAGCCTTCCCCCTCTATAATGACCATGACATGATGGGATGGGCTACCCCTGTGTAGGTAACTCGGGTCAGCTGCCCTGGCTGACTCGAAACTGCTAATGGCCTGCCTGGCGTGGCTGGGCTGTGGTTCTGTCCCAGCCAAACCGGGACAGACAGTTAAAGCACTTTTGCACTGCCTTAAAGAATAATTGACAATACTTTAGTTATAAAACAACTCCAAGAAACCCGATGCTGAGTTTCCATGTGTGCAAAGAGCATAAATTGACTCTCAGGGTTTTTTTAAGATGAATGAAAAGCAAACATTTGAAATAAAATCAAATTGCCATTCAGCCTGCAAGCTCACAGTAACTTTTAGTGGTTACAGTTAATGTGAATGTACCTTTTTTTGTTCAGTCATTATTTTTAACAGTTGAACCTATCTTCTCATTAGCTGGATCGTGAAGTCAATTCCTTTCATGTATTCAGTAACTCATCTTGTGTAAATTGTTTCAGTTCCTCAGAGATAGTTTTTGAATATGCATGACATTTCAGCATAATAACTAGGAAGTCATTTATGTTGCATCTCATTAGCAAAATAAAGTATCAAAACAGGTTTCCTTTCCTTTAGAGGAAGCTCTTCAATTAGCTCTGGAGAATAATTCACCTTCACACATGTTAATACCTGTTTCTGAATATTTGATCTTAAATACTAGACTAGATTCACTTTAATTGCATTGCATATAATTTACTTTTCGTTTTCAAGGATCCTAAAAGACTAGACCAATTTGGGGCTGAGTTCTAAGTAGGGTACAAACCAAAGCTTGAATCAAATAATTCATTCTGTGCTTTGGCACAATGTTTATGGGACAGACTTCTCAGCTCTCACTTTCAGTAAGTAGCATGGAGCAAGGCTGCTGAGAGCAGCTGGCTGCTCATGTTGCTCCTTCCCATAGAACAGGATTTAGAGGTACAATATGTGTCAGTGCTAGAGCCCTCAATCTGGTGCTACTTCTACAACCTATGCAAAAGAAAGTGCAGAACTCGCTCCACAGTTGTTTGGTGTAGCACATCAACACATGGCCCATAAAAAAAATCGTATTTGTGTGGTTCCAAAATATAAGTCACCTTACAAACAAGCATATCCTTGCATACCACCTGGGATGCCTCCATTCGCTGCTGCAGCAGAACACAGCAATTGCTGAAGTGTGCACTGTGATACCACATAACAGTTTAGGACAGGGAACAACTCAACTGTAAGTTCAAAAGTAGAGGGAAAAGCTATAGAGGTAGTATATGGTGCTTTGGTCAGGACATTGTTACTTTCTCTTTTGAGATCTTAGGACTATATAGTCCTGGATGTAAATGGCCATTATCACTGCTGGCTTTTTTTGATTGGGGTTTTTTAATGCTTTCCCAGATGATTATATTTTCACAATGATAGAGATTCTCAGTAGAATCCCTGGACTCAGCGGATGAGTTGCAGGAATGACCAAAAGAGAAGCGTGAATAGCTATCTGCTAGAGCCCAGGACTTGTGCTTACACTACCTAGTCTGTCTTTGAAATGCCCTGAGTAAATGCTGATTTAGTATGAGGTTTACACCACGTTTTTGTCATTGAGGTCATGGGAATCATGAAATGAAGAAACCTCAGGATTTTTGTGATGCACCCCACTGCTCACCTAGAGGTAGGCCATTTTGGATTGTAGAAATAAAGGGTACATAGGATCGCTGACCTGGAAGACGAACAGTTGCCCTATCTCCCCAACCTATAACAATCACGAAGCAATCTTGTAGATAGGGTATCTGTTCAGTAAAGCTGCTGTTTAGTAGTTATAATCATATTTGACACCCTTTCCCTTCACTTGCCCTCATGTAATTTATTAGAAATGTTCATATTGAAATCAAAGCCTTCCTGCAAAAAGAATCTGATGGAAATGCAAGAGATGCTACTGCATCTACAGTATACTCACTCATTCAGGGGAAAAGAAGGATTATACGTCAGCCTTAAAATTCTGACCTGGCTTATAGTAAAAACTGCATGTTTATAACCCTCAGCTGTGATAACGTCTTTAAATACCCCACAGAAATATTTGTACTGCATTTTGTACATGTCTTGTGAAGAACGGACTTGGCTGCAGAGTGCTTGATACTGTGAGGTTTCTGAAGCTTATCTGAAGATTAGCCCACCACTACTAACTACTATCGTGTGTAACTTATATGAGGAACATGCATTTCTAAACACCTCTGTATTGTAAGTATTTTGGAGAAAATTTAGGTGCCAGGCAAAGGGACAAGTTTGATATGTGCGAGTGTTAAGTCAAGGGTACTTGATCAGAATTCAGTAAAACCCCCAAACATTACATTTCATTTACATCCTCTTCTAGCTAGCGGGACAGCAGCTTTATGCAAGCAATAAGGAGAAAATGGGCCATTTCTGTACTGTGATCTGAACTAAACAGGTGCTAGGCACAAAGTCAGCTGTCTATATATTGTCTGTCTCCCACCAAACAGGTTCGCTTTAATTGACCCATAGTATAAAGAGTTATAGTACTGATATGGCTCCTGACTTTTACAATCTAAATCCTCAGGACTCTATCTCTCCTGATACTTGGTGGTTTTATTAAAACTGTGGCTTTTTCAGTCCAGTGGTTATGTAGGCAAGCCAGCTTTTCCTCTGATTGCAGTTTGAAAATGTGCCTGATGTACGTCTAAAATATCAGAGACACACTAAAAAATGTAAATACATTATTTGTGGGGGAAAGATTCACACTTTTAAATAAATCTCATGGGTTTTTAAGGCCTGACTCACAATTTTAATGCTAGTGTTGGCAATATTGCTGGTTTTCTCCAGATGGTTCTTTTTGAAAGGAAAAAACCTCACAGCACCCTGTGGGACACTTATCCTGAAATTCAAATAGCAATGGTAGATATGTGAAAGAAAGAAGATGAAAAAAAATAGAATGTGCAAATCTAAAAATGCTGGGACAGATGTTTAAAGCTGGATTATATCTTCTGTTGTCTACTCAGGGATGTTCAATAAAATGAACCCAAATGTATTTGGATTTGAAATGTATTAGTTAAACCATATTATCGTTTTATGTACATGCAGTCAGAATTTAAATGGCTTCAATTTGCTTTAGTTCAATTCAGTTCAAAATGAATTAATGAAACCAAGTTATGCTACCTTTATTTCTGAGTGAAAGTCCATCCATTTAGCAGAACTGATCTACATAATTTGCCTTAAATGGATACCTTTTTGATTAATTCAGCTTCTTTTCCTGAGTGTCCTTGACACATCTGGGAGACAGCAAAGGGCCATATCCTGGTTTTGGCTGTGACAAATTTAATTTTCTTCCTAGTAGCTGGTACAGCGTTGTGGTTTGGATTTGGTAAGAGAATAATGTTGGTAACATCCTGATGGTTTTAGTTGTTGCTAAGTAGAGTTTATACTAAGTCAAGGATTTTTCAGCTTCTCATGCCCTGCCAGCAAGAAGGCTGGAGGGGCACAAAAAATTGGGAGGGGGCAATGGTGGGTCAGGACAGCTGACCCAAACTGGCCAAAGGAATATTCCATACCACAGGACATTGTGCTCAGTATATAAACTGGGGGAGTTGCCCAGGAGGGGCAGATCGCTGATCAGGGACTGGCTAGGCATCTGTCAGCAAGTGGTGAGCAATTGCATTGTGCATTACTTGTTTTGTCTATTCTAATTCTTTTATTATTATTATTACTTTCATTTTATTATTATAATTTTTAAATTTTTTCTTTCTTTTCTGTCCTATTAAACTGTCTTTATCTCAACCCATGAGTTTGGGGTTTTTTTCCGATTCTCTCCCCCATCCCACTGGGTGGGAGGGGGAGTGAGCAAGTGGCGTGTGGTGCTTAGTTCCCAGCTGGGGTTAAATCACAACAGGCCAGCAAAGAGATGAATGACTGTCAGATTCAGTGAGATTGTTTCTTCATTATGCTTACCTCTAGATTTTTCAGACTTCTAATATACCCTGTGGAACACGCTGTCTTCCTGCCCTGATGAAGTCAGTGAAAATCCAGCTGCAAATGGTCTGAATTATATATATTGCAGAGGATGTAGTTGTGCTTCTTTAAGCAGATGTGCATAAAGACCCAGCTGAGGCTGTTATGTTGTTGTTCCACCTTGCGAGCAATGAGCTGCCAGCGAAGGGCACCTTCTGTTCTCAAGTTCCCTGCATTGCATAAACATGGGAAGACAAGATGGACGGAAAGCCTATCAGCCAGTACCTAGGCCTATTTTCCGAAATCAAGGTGGCATTTATTAATATAAGTGACAGTGCAATAGGGCAAACTGGGTAGAAAACATATATAGTCATTTTTCTACCAAATTAATACCACCACACAGCATTAGGCTAATGCAGGCTTTCTGCTGTCATGCTGCCTGCTGAAAGACAGGTGGTACCTGACCCACATGAAGCCGGCGTGCCACAGAGGTAATATCAGATCCAACATAGAGCCTGCCAATGCAACAGTAGCTAGACAAAATTTTTCAACTAATTTTAAAAGGCAATAAGAGGTTGTACCATATCCGCTGTTTCTCATGAGCTGACAATGTTTCTGATGTAGTGCTCAGGCGTCTAAAGGCGGATTTATATATTGCCCAATCTGGAAAAGGTCTGAATGAGACACCACAATGATGCTTGCTTGGTGTTGTCAAAATGGAAAGCCTGGAAAATGAGTCTCTGTGTCTAAAATAGCATGTGTTATGTGAGATTTGGATTTAATGATCCAGAATATTCTTTTCAGTCCTGCCACATATTTTAGAGAGTTTTCTTTCCCATATTCTGTGCTGCATTCTTTTGCTTTGTGCAATCAGTTGAAGACTTGTTGAGTTATGGAACAGAAGAAGTTGCCCATTACTTTAAATATTTGCACTAACTACTGCACTGTCTTTTAGAAGCATGCTTTTCATATGACAAGTATAGTTTTCTAAATCAGCACCTAGCATTTCAGTGACACAGGTCTTTAAAACAGAACTTAGATTTTAATAAAATTGTTGATAAAAGGAAGCAGATTTTGAGAGTCTGTGGTGGCTTTGAACTGAAAAACACTGCCAAATATCAGGAGAATCACACAGATCTCACTAGCATCTAGATCCACCTCCAAATGGGGCTGCAGAGACAGTGGACTCTTGGAAATATTTTAGGAATCTAAACTAGTTTATAACAAAAGTAGATCCCTGTATGTATGTATCCAGACAAAAAGGTAGATTAATTTAATTATGCTTCCTCTGGCAACATATGGAACATTCCAAATCAGATAATTTTCACAGCAAAACATTTTCTATCTTCCTCCGCATGTAAGTGGAAAGCAGAAAAATATATAGAACCTTCAAATCTTGTGGAAGGGTCTGAAGTTTAATAGAGATTAGTCCTTGGGATACAAACCTTCCTGTCCTTAATAGCAAGATAGATTTCCTTATAGCTGCTTTCCCATTTGCCACACATCATGCCAAGGAGTGTGACAGAGATCAAAAGTGTGATTTGATCCTCATTGGAAAGTACTTAGGCAAAATATATTATGTTTAGAAAGCAACCAATATCATTTACCTGCCCTTCAAATCGATTATTTATGTATTTTCAGTGTAAGTTGTATTTCGGACTAGCAGTTCTCACTACACGTTCCTTTGCACTCATTCACTATGGAGAATATATGGAACACTTGAGCGGTTCCCAACAAGCCCAGATGAATAGCTGTGAGCTATATATACTTCCGCAGGAGTGGGGTTGGGGTTGTGGCATTTTCACTAGTGATTAAATATCTTCCAAACCTATTCACGCTGCAGAGCTATAAATGATGGATTTTTCACATTAATGAAAGGAGCCCTTGGAGCCCTCTGGAGTGCATAGCTCTATTTTTATATTTCACTATCGGAGAATGAGGAAAGATAGGCCAACGTGTTTCTTTTTTTAAAATGTCAGGAACAGAAATTCGGTCTGTTCTGGCCATCATTCAAGTGCCAACATTGTTAACCATCGTTGGGCATAAATTCAGAGCTCATACTTGTTACATCATTTCATCAGGGGGATTTTTTTCACTTACTTTGAGCTCATTAGCAGACCTGACCTAAAAATAAACATACATAGGAAATCTGAAACTCCTCCACTATGAAAGCGGTGTGGCATATGATCTTAGAATGGGGTTATAATTTGGAAATCAAGCTTGAAAGTCCCCAAGAAATGTGCTATGGTTTATTATGTTGCTGTTTGTTCTGTATTGTTACTGTATCTTGGTGTTTGTGAGTACAGAAAGGGGAGAAGGTTTAGTCCCCTGTGTTTGCTCTTCAGGGAGGGTTCTGTCATCCTTTGGGTGTCCTGAAAAAAAATGTTTTGATTAAAGCAGAATAGAAAAAAATCTGCCATCCCTAAACTGACTATGATAAAAAAAAAATAAATTAAGAGCAAAAGCCTCAGTTGTCAGGTCATCTTTACTGATGACCCTGAAATATAAAACGAACATACAATTTCATCTTCACCTGATCAGTCTGTAAAAGTGTGTGTAGCTGTACTTGCATAAATATTACTCTCTTATCCAGAACTGATAAGGCAGCGGAAATAATGGATCCTAGGCAACAAGACTGAAGTAATTTATTCTTTTAGCCTAGTATTGCAACAGGTTTATTTGTATTCTGGTTTTGTGAACAGCAAAGCTAGAACTGCATAAAAGTAAAAGCTAGATTCATGCCACAGAGAAAGCTTTGACTTCCAACAACTGGTATTTAGGATAAACAGTGTGAGAGGTCATCAAGTTTCAGTTCTCTGTAAGTAGGAAGAAATTGTATTGAAATTGGAATCCTAAAAGGGTTTGCTAATTCGCGGCTTCATTGAGAAAAGAGAATGGGGTCTCTGAGTGAAGCTACCTATGTGTTCCTGTAAGCTCAGACATATAATCTTCCAGGCATCTCAGCATGAGGCTTCTTCTCAGAATACAATGTTCAGTTGTTGTTGGACTTGTTCTCCTAAAATGGTTTCAGGCATGTATAAATGAGCCAGAAGTGAAGAGCAGTAATAAGTAACAGCATGCAGGAAAGAGGCTTCATCCTTGAAGCCTTTGGGAATTGTTTAAAATGTTTTGATTTCTTTACTTTTCCTTGTTTTCTGGTTTTGGTGAAAATATTTTAAAATGAGAGGCAAAAAAAAAAAAAAAAAAAAGTGCAATAAAAATGCATTTTCAAGGAAAGAAATCAAGACATTAAAATTGCAAAAACCCTGTGGCCCAGTGCTGAGACTTCGCATCACCCTCGGCAAGTGGCCAAGTCACATCCCTTGGAAGGAACAGAGGTCAGGCTCTCTGGAGAAATCATTATGTTAATCATCAATACAAGGCAGTTTAAGAAATTGAAGAGATTCATAACTGGAACCTATTTAAAGATTTAATATATTGTCTATAGTATCTTAAATCAACGCTAGGGAAGAACAGAGAATGGAGGACTGTAGCTGTTCCAAAGCAGTTTTCATCTTGATAGACCTCATTACAGTTGCTTAAAAAATTGCTCATCTTTGATGTTCCACAATGCCATAACTTGGGTAGGTGATAGACTGAACTGCAGACAGTGTTTTCGATAACTGTGCTAAATCTAAATTGCTATTTTAATCAACTGCAACACTTAGATTTTCAGCTGATAAAAATGTGTGCAGAAGACACATTGCTGGTGTAAGCGCAGTGGTATTTGAAATCAATATAAACTGAGCAAAATTACGCTACTCTTTGCTTTTCTTCTTACGTTTCTATGGAAACCTTCTTGGAGGTGGTCTGAGGAAAAGAAATGTTAAATTAGAAGAACAAAATGTGTTATTTATACATGTAAAGTAAGTATCCTTCTGCATTTTTTTTATGGAGGTGAAAATGTGATTTCATCATTTAATATTACCCCTTGACAGCCAAATTAACTATGACCCAGTCTCCTTAGGGTTTACTTTTCTGCATTTGGCCAGCTTGTTTGAGAGAGGAAAAGCAGTCATCTTCTATGCTGAGCATCTATTATTTATTTGCTGTATCTTACTAAACTACCTTTATTTTTTTAACCAGCAGTCTTCACAACTTGCACCATGAAAAGAATGTCTAAAAAGTTATTTGGAAATTACAGCTCTGTTAAGCTCCTCAAGAACATAACATTCCTTCAGAGTTTTAGCCAGAAAATATCAAATTCAAACCTATATTGATGCATCACTATAAATAAATGTTAATAACAAGTGGTTAGGGGATATTGTGTGCATGTATTCTTTTAATGAACCATTGCTTCGTAGAATGAATTTTCACTTACCCAAACCAACTACATATACCAGGTGTGACTCCTTTGATATCCAGCATTGTTTTGCTACATGTGTCGGGTTTGTGTCTTCATGTTTTGGCATACAGTGTCATTGGCTGTGTTCTCATCGGTCTGGTTACCTGCCTTCAAAGGCTGCCCGCTAAATCCAGCCACACGCTGTAGTCTGTTTGGTTAGATACGCAGCAACTGTCATGAACAGTATTACTCTGAGGAAACATTGGAGGGGCTACTGAACCCTATACCAGGTCTAATCCCATGGTGGAAACTAGCTTTCCATGAAAGGTGTTCAGACGTGCCATAGCCACTGCACACTTAATGTGTACGTGGCTCCTGCTTTGTTTCTCCTCCTTCCAGCTTTGGAAAATCTCTCTTGGGGTCTGCTAATAGGGCTGTCCATTTGCTATTAGGTTATCTTCCTTTTCTCTCATCTGTTCTTCTGTCTGGGCCCATTAATAAACCTCTGTAATCAGGGGCAGTTTTAACACTTACTTTGGTGGAAGAGCAGTGCAGAAAGTAGTAGGGGTCTCTTCGAGCTTTCTGTTCTATGCACAACAATTATTTAAGGTTACAGTTGTTTTACCTCTACAAAGCTGAGGATCTATGTTACAAATCTCTGAGCTCCATCTAATGAATCTTCTCTGTTCAGTATTTGCTGGTATATACTGACATCTCATTTCTTGAGCGCTACAGTAACAGGTACCAGATGAAGCTGGATGACATTAAGCAGATAGTTTGTTCACCAAAAAATGCATTTTTAGTATAATTAAAGTTATGATTTAATATAATTCTTGATAACAGAAGGGGATTATTTTCTGGAGAATAATTGAAATGTTTTGTTCTGCTGTTTTCAAAATTTCAAAATATAAGATTCCAGCTTCTTTCAAGTCTTTTGATTTGAAGCTTAGCTTGCTTTTCTTTTCCAGGAAAGACTGCTTACAGAGTACAGGAGCCCTTTAATGTGCAGGTGCCCTAAAATGATGCAGCCCCTGTCTTAACCCTTTATACACTCAACCATGCCACAGCACAAGAACAATGTGCAAGGGAGAGCAGAGAGTGACAACTCTGAGCCCGGAGGAGTCCAGGCTCAGCTTTTCTCAGCCAGCTCCATACCTCTGTGTACAGACATCTTCCTGCCAAGTCTGCCTCTTTCATCTCCCCGCTCCCTACTGTCTCTATTGCCTTCATCTATTCTGTAAGATAGATGAAACGCTTGTTCTGTGCTGGCTAGCATAGCAGTAGCTGCATTCCCCAAACTCCTCTGTCCTCTTTCCTTTGTTTTTTCCTTATCTCTGTTACCATTTCCTCACCTTCCCTAGTTTAAGCTAAGTCCTCTGGCTTCATCATTATCTGCAGTCCTTGTCCCTTTCAAAAAAACACTTGTCAGTGCTCTCTATTCTTTCGTAATATTCTTCAAGAAAGGTGGGGTAAATTTTTTCTCATGTAAAAGCAGTAAAACTGAGGTCTCCAATGTGCTGCCTGTGGCCATGCTCAAGGCTGAAGCCATTTTGAATTTGCAGTATCATGGCACTGGACAGGTAAACAGAATCCAGCCCCTTACTTTCCATTTGCAAAAAAGTAATCCCACACAGGTGCAATAACTAGTGACAGGAGGTATAAAAGCTTTAATGCTGCATTTGCAAAACTCTCTGAGTGCCAGAGGCCTTTGCCGATGAATGCCAGAGGGGCTGAAGCAGAAATTGGTCTCAAAATCATCACCTTTCCATAAACCATTTCTAAATTAAAATGGTGTAACTATACCACAGAATGGTATGCTCTTGTAACCAAGGGCCTAGAATAGCACAGTGTTATGATTTGGAATCTGTGTAAAGAAGAAATCTTCTTGGGTCTGACACACTGCAGAGGAGTTGTCCCTTGTGCCTCTGCTGCCCACTTTGTAGTTGTCATCTCCTTTAGCTCCTTCATTGGCTGACCAGTGCTTCAGCCTCCGTCTTCCTCCCTGACTACCCAGCCGGTCATCTGTTTGATGGGTCTTGGCACTAGAGAGGCTGTGGCCTGCTACGGCCTATGCCAACATGTCCTTCACCTATGGTAGTTCAGTGGTTTTGGTGTTACATGGCTTGCATGATATTTCTGATACTTCAGGAGTGAATAAGCAGGCAGTCTGCATGAAGGCTGCATACAAATCTGTGCTATGGAAAGGGGTTTTTTACAGATCCTGACCCAACTGCCAACTTTCACTCACACAGTGATGTCCTGCCCATGCTGCACATGCTTGGTGAACAGGCAGGGCATTTCTGCATATATTTTTACAGACCCTAGGACATAACTATTCATGAACTGGAAATTCTGTATAGATTTTGATGTTCAAAAATGTAGTCTAAAATAACTGAAACACAAGCAAGGACTTTGAGAACATTTTGAAGAAGCTGGAGGAAGCAGAGATCTTATCTGGACACAGGAAAGGGAGAAGAAGGAAGGAAGGGAGGAAAAGTACAATGACCCACGTGCTGAAAATGGGAAAGGAAAAGAAATTAGTGGCTCTGAAGGGAGCAAGGCAATGGATGGAAAGATACAGTACTGGTACAGAGCCTCAACTGAAGATGAGTCAGAGGTGGTACCAGTCAGTTGCTTTGGAAACACAACCCATCAGAGCAGCATGGTATAGCCATGCCATCTTAGAGCAACACTTCTTTCTACTCAACCCAAGTTGTAGAAATACCTAAAAGGCTGAGAATGCTGCACCCCTCTCATTCTACCATTCAGTGACAGCTGCTTTGAGTTGTGATGGGGACTGGTAGGGGTGTGTACGATCCCTCCATCAGTCCTACCTCTGTGATGCTTCATAAATTAGAATGATTTATCCAACCCCCACCCTACAATTTCATTTTCCCTCTCCCAAGTCTCTCTGCTGTGATACTTAGGTTTAAATTGGTCAGAACAATGGTCCTGGACTACATCCGGACTTCATCTTCACTGTCACCATGACACCTCCATTTATACTTCTGATGGGGACTATTGTTCTAACTTAAAGATTGTCTTTTTCAGTTATCCTTTTAATCATCATATAACCTGGTTTTAAGATTGCCTAAGGAATTTTTTCAGATACCAGCTAATCATATTGAAACTCAAAATGACTGATAAATGCACTAAATGCAAAAAAGCTACCAGATATACAAAGCTTTGCCAACTTAGGATGCATTGACAGTGAAAAATGGAAGCTGTATGGAAATCCAGCAAGTGCATTTATTAGTGGTTTCAAAATGCTTGAAAACCTTTTCACAATGATTAAAAAACCCCGTCACACAACTTATTCAGTTGCTACTTGAAAGCTAATGGCTAAAATCTTTAGTCAAGGCTTTTTTTTTATTTTTTTCTTGGATGCCTTTCTGTATCCAGGTCTCCAGGGGCAGAGATGACCTGCCACATAAGGTCTTCCTTGCACTGTGCAGAATATGGAAAAATTCTCTGCACTCAAAATCTTGAAACTGTGGAGCCTTTCCTGGGATCCACATCCAGAGCCTGTCTGCCTGTAGGGTTGTAAGGCGCAGAACACCTAGTCAGTGTAGAAGAGCATAGGCTTTAAATTTAATGTAGTTTATATGCCTCAGTTTGAATATTTGAATATTTAAGATTGGACAGCAGTCAAATGAGACATGTTGGGAGCAAGAAGCAGGTAAGGAGACACTGAGTTTTAATAATGCCAAGTGTACCCTGGAAAAAGAATGCACTTCTAGGTTATCTCTTCTTTCCTGGTGATCTGGGTAGTATGTCTCCAAGGCAGATATGTTCCTGGGATGGTACTTAGCAAAGCCATGGCAGAAGATCTTGGTGGAGGGGTGGCAGAGATAGCTTTACCTTTTATCATTAGGTGGTAAAACCTTTTTATGTGGATGGAAGACATAGCTGTGCTCTTGAAGTACGTGTTGGATTGTGAAGATGAATCCAGGAGAAGGACAGCTTTTTCTCATGGGACTTGATTTGGATCATCATGGGAGATAAGACAGGCCCATTTACTGAGCTTGTTCTTCAACAAACACCCACTCGGGGTATGTCAGGACTTTTCTGAAAATTAGGAGAAGCTCTAGCCTGGCTCATTGACTTCAGAAAGGGGTTTGCTGTGAAACGACTTTACAGTCAGATACATATTCTCTCTATGCCTATTGTGTTTGGTTTGTATGAGCACAAATAAATTATACATTTTTTTAAAAAATCAAGAGGCCTACACACTGATACAGTCCAGTTGCAGCAAGAATAAATAGATAATGAGAGGCAAACTGTTCAAATGTAGTTACAAATGGCAGTCACATCACATGCCCTGAAAGCTGAATCCAATGTCTAGCTCTTATTAATTCTGTGCCCTGGAGCATCTCCAAAAGGTGCATTCCTCTGCTAGACCTGAGGCACTGCAGAGGTGGAGATGGCACAAGTAATCACTAAAAAAAAATGTGAGAAATATTAAGCACTAACATAACATTTCTGTCTTCTCAGCACTGAGCAATCAATGAATTGTTAGCCCTTCAAACAGTCCTGCGAGGTAAGCCCCTGCTGTGCTCTGCCCTAGGGAAATACTGCAAATGCCATGTGATGCCCTTTCAGGCAAACCAGTTTTGTGCTTTAGAATAATTTCTGAGGCATGATAAAAGTCAAGTCTGGCAGCATCTACACAAAAAGATGACTTCCTCCAAGGGCAGGGCAATCCATCCATGCCTCCCAGCACTGCAAACACTGATTTTTATGTTTGGTATTGTGTCTATGTCCTCTTGTGTCTTCTCCTCTTAAAGACCGTGCTTTCTGAGAACCTGTGAACATTGTTGTACAATCAATAACTATACTGATAATATTCTAGGTTCTGCATAAAGAAATAACTTAGAAGGACTCTCATATTTGTGCCATATTAATAAAATTTATCCTAAATTAAATGAACATCATAAATATGAACTTCAATTGTTTATCCACTTTTTTCAACAATGCTCATATTTCCTATGCTCCATTTTCATAGATATTCTAAGAAATTATTTCCCTTACAGAAGCAGCAAGTATAAAACAGATATTGAAAGGGATTCTGCAGAATGTAAGTTTTAAATTTATAAAATATGGCACAAACCCCTAGGTTAGAATTTCATTAATCAGAATACAAAGATCTATTTTGAATTTCCAATCAATTCACATCAGACTTTGAATATTGAACATCTCCCAAGAAAGTGCAGTTGCAAATCAAGAATTTTTTGTGAAAGTTGTCTGGGGAACATTCAGGAAACTAACAATGTCTTCTAAAATAATTTGCAATTATAAAGAAGCATAATACATCATTTAAACCACCGCAGTAAATTATTTGTGTAGTTCTATTTTAGCTGTAGACTTTATCCACAAATCCATTTCTGGAAAAGTCATTATAATTCATGGAAAATGTGTATGTACAGTTGCAAAAGTTAGTTAAAAACAGCCACTTGTATGCTTATCCACAGGGGTCTGAGTTTGTAGACAAATTATAGTAGTGCCATGACTGCAATCATTTTGGAAGTGTAAGGGACTGTAAGATGCTGGCACAGCCACTGCAGAGAGACATTAAAGGAATAGTCATTTCCCCCATGACCCCTTCGTTTTGGCTAGGTCCTTCGACCAGCTGCAAAAACGTTGGTCGGTTATTGAGTTTCTATGGGTTCACTCCACCTGAAAAACGACTCTGCTGCAGGTGGCTAACGTGGCTACAGGGCACCTTTACATGCCCAGAGCAGTGCAAAGTACCCCAAACCAGGGAGACGTGCAAGCTTCCTTGTATGCTCCATCTGCAAATATCATCTGTGCAAAAGAGTTGTGAAAACTTATAAAAGGATGCCTAGTTTCATTCTTTTTCTGCTAGTTTCAGCTCTACAGCTCTTTGACATTGACTATCCAATATTTGACTGTGTCACATTAAGACGCTGCAATATGTCTAAAACTTGCATTTCGCCCCATGCATCAAGCAAACCAAGTAATAGTAAAGACAAAGAAAGTCTTTTGCTGTGAATTATCTGTTCTTTCCTTATAAAAGCTTCTGTTCAGAGCCAGAGGAACTATCCAAAATCATATTGAGCAGAGCTGGAAAGAGTCTTTCAGTCTATTACAAAAAGTGCAGAATTATATTTTTGCTCATTTTAAAAATAGTGGGAATATTGCAGCATGCCATGACTGACTCCTCTTTTAGCACAAAAGGCAGTAGTGGAACATTGCAGTGTTATTCTAACATGCCAGCTATCTCATTTGCTGCACAGTCAAAAGCTGGTTTTGAAAGTAATTAGAATGAATATATGGCCAAGATTTTAAGTGCTAAGTAACACAGTATTTTAAATTCAAGTATCTTGCTGTACAAGGGAAAGACATCAGGCTATAAGGATTGGACAAATTTCTGGTCTTGGGAGCTCATCAAGGTTTTCCTGTTTAGATAGAAAAGTTTAGAATCAATGATAGGAAATACTGAGGACAGTATTAATTTTTAACTCATGTTTTATATTTTGTAATGTGTCTAAATGATCCATTCTCTTGCTTAACATTCCTTTGCCACAGGAAGAATAGTCAAACTAAACCAGTCGTTCATCCACTGGCATACTTTCCCCCAGCTGTTCTCCCATTGAATTCCCTTTTCTTCTGAATATTAGATCTTGGTAAGTTGCTCTCTAATTTCAAAGCCAATTAAAAGGAAGCATTTAGCTTTGGCCTGATTGTGAACACTGGTTTTTATCAGGAAAGTCATGAAAGTCCGTCTCTAGGTGAACACTTTGCTGTATATGCTTTGAAATCAGCTTCCTTTACATTGAGAAGAATCCAGCTTATGTCAGCTCAGCTACAGCAACATGAAATGTTGCCAGTATCAGATGTTGAAAATGTCTGCCAGCCTTTTGGGAACCCTGAAAAGGGTGTAAGAATTATGAAGTGTAAAAACAGCAGCTTTGAGGTTTTGGCCTTCTCTTTTTTGAGCTTTGAGTTGTTTTTCAGTCAAGTCATAAAAACTGGCAGCAGTGGGCATGGTGCTGGGAGAGGAGAGAGGTATTTTTCCAAGGACATTTTCAGACTTTCTTTGTGGATGGAGCTTCAGCCAAGTTTGAACAAAAGAAGCACCTAGAAAGTAGCTGATGTACAATAAAAGACATAGCAAGTAATTTGTTAGTCAGCAAGATTTTAGCTTTTAATATATCTGCTTCGAACAAGCAGGACAGATTGGCATGTACTCTGCTTGTCCCTTGAGGCGGTGTGGGCACAGTCTTTGAACTGAAGTGGATGGTAAAATTCCCGGTCTCAACAGATGAATTCAGCTGCTGAAGTATGTGGTGAGGTAAGATATTGGCCAGCTTAATTTTGACACGTACACTTAAGATTCAAATAGAGTGCAGTACTGGCTGGCCCAGGCCAGTGGCCGTGACTATGCTTGGGCAGCACATTTTTCTCTCAATGCAAGCTCTGACACTGCTCTGGCTCTGTATTGCAGTTTTCTTTCATCTCTAGCCAGGCAGCTGTCTGAGCAGTTTTGTGGAAGAGAAGGGGTTTCTGTGCTCATGCAAACTGACAGATACAAAGAGAGGAAATAAATGCTGAGTGAGAAGGAAAAAGCCCAAAGGACTGAGACAGATGTGGCTCAGAAGGGAGTCTCTGCTTCTTGAATGACCTTTAGTATGTCAGACTTGGGATGCTGTATGTGGGTGCCATCCAGCTTTTAGTATTATTATCCATTGAGACATAAATTATGACTAAAAGCGAAAACCAAAAAGTGATGGAAAAAAATGTCTCTCAAAAAACACCTCTTCTCATTCACTATTGCTTTCCTTTCCCAGTTTCACTTTATAGCGTTTTCAGACAAAAGCATAATGTTTTCTGTGCTCTCTAAGGAAAAAAGGAACGCTAAATCCAGTGAACTGAGAATAAATAAGATGGTTTTCAGGTTTTGCAAATAAAAAACACCGTGTGTTGTTTGGTGAGGGTCACTGGGTTGAATTATTTGTTGTTCATTCATACCTGGCCAACCAAGAAGCATTCGCTGAACCTGTCTTCAGACACTGAATGTTCTACATATCATTTATCTAGGTATCCATTTACCTTCCCCGCCGTGTCAGGCTGCCCCCTGTGCTTGCCACAGGTTTTGCCTGTAAACAATTAGCTAAGAGTGAGCCAGTAAACTAATAACTAAGTTATCAGTTGGCACATACAGATGGTAGTTCCCGAATTTTATATAACTTGTTCTGCACTGCAGATTTCCTTTCTGTGGCTACTTATGTGTATTCTTAAAAGCTGGTGCAGTCCCCTTCCAGGATCACATAGCACTGGAGGCTTGGTGGTTTTGGCTGGGGCCAATGATGCTGGGAAGGGCAGCACTTCTGAAGTCTGAGATACCTACTGCAGTCTTGAATAGGAGGTGTGAAAGCCACCTTCCCCTAAAACACTACATCAGTTTTCAGTTCAGCTTAGCAGTAGGATTGCTGTTCAGTGACTTGCTTAATTTCTGTGCATTTTTACTACCTTTCCAGGCCCACCACCCTTCCTTCTCTCCCATTCACTCCCCTGAGCTCACAGACAATGCGTTTTTTTAGAGTCTGGAGACCAGCAATTCAAATTTCCAGATTAAAGGACAAACTTTAATAATGGCCTGGAGGCGTTAATAAGCACTAATTCATTAAATGCTGGAAGATAGCAGGACCAGTAAAATGCTTCATTCAGAGATAAAGTGACTTAATGCTAATTAGATCTGTTGAGCAATCCAAAAACATGTCACAAATTGGAAAGGACCTTTCCCAATTAGTGAAGAGTTCATTAAAAAAAGACTAAAAGCTAGCAAGAGATAGGAAATAGCTTAAAGTACGCATATATATTTTAACTAAACTTGAAAAGAGAATAGTTCTTGTATCTTAAGCAGTCTGCTGATTCTAAAATCTTCTGTATCTAATTCTGAATAACTGAGACAAGTACTGAGGGGTTTCATTTAGTATCCAGTAAGGCCCCAAACTAGCAACATATTTTTCCAGGTTCTTAGTTCACCCCTTGTCAGTAAAGTATTCAAAATGTCTACTTAGGTTCCACTGATTTAAATAATTATTTATTGCTCGTTCTATTAACAGTTGCAAAAATAAATTGTGTCTGATCATTTATGTAAGAATTATGAACCTGTCTGTTAATCTTTATCCACTTTACATTCCTCCTTAGGGATATGTTTCTTTCTTGGAGAAGGCCTACTTCCTTTGTGTGGTAATGAAGAATATCTAAAAAGATTGTTTAAGTCTTCCAGGCATACAATGACTAAAGAAAAAGTGAATGGACATGCCAGTTATTGTTTCCAATAAAACAACCCTCCTTTGCAAAATGCCGTCCAAACCATGAATCAAAAGACAGAACAGGCCCAGGGAGTTTAAACGTTTATTACAGAGGACAGATTCATCAATACCCGATGTACAGAATAAGTATTTTGTGAATCTCCTTGGAAGAAGATCTTCCTTTGGAAACTTAATTCTGTCTAGCTGCTGAGAAAGCTTGCATGAGGATGGATCAAAGATTTGCAAGAAGAATGTTTAGCTCATGAATCTTTACACAACTCTCCCTTCCTATGTCTCTGGCAAGTGTCTTTTTTGTACTAGCCACTGACTAGCTGAATAGCTTTGATTGCCATTAGCACTGAGTAACTGTACCAACAGTGAGCTAGATCATGTTGCCAGCAATTAAAAGGAGTTGGTTGGTTTTTTGATGGTGTCAATACCTTGATGTTTTTCTTGACACTCAAAGAGTTTGTGATCTACAGCAAAAGAAATGCTTTTCTGTGCTGTATTTTCACATGAAGGGTGGGTTCACAATGCTGACAAATAAGACACAAATTTACATGCACTTACTGTGCGCGGGAACAACCACAGAAGATGCAGGCATGACAGAAATCGGTGTGTCTGTGCAAACTGTAAGGCAGTGGGACTTCAATATTGGGATCCCGAGTGTTGCTGTAGTGCAAATCAGTGGAAATGATCACAGCTGACTAATGGGTGAACAGACAGAAGAAATCCAGTTCTTTGCATATTACTGTTTGCCTGCGATTAAAAAAGAAATTACATGCTAATAGATGGTGTAATTCTGCGATCCTTCTCTGGCCAGACTCAGACAGGAATTCCGAGTTGCTAGGCATCCTTAGATTTTTAGGACAAGTGGTGGAAACAGCAAGTTCTTAGCCCTTCTCCAAATTGGGGTCTATTAGTTTAACTACAAAAGTTGTCTGAATGGTGGCTTTAGAATCACCCATTTCACTGTTAACTTGCAGAGTTTAGCAATCTTACCTAATATAAAACCATTAACTGGCACATCTGCAGTCTTGTAGATAAATGCATATCAGCTTCTGGAATACACTTCCTCCTTCTCACTCTCATACTGCTGTTTTCTATAATGGGACACCTTAAAAAAGATCTAGCTAATCTTGTGACGTTTTCTGATGTGTAGGGTCAGCTTACAGTCTCAATACTATTAACGTATCTGCATGTGGTTTATACTTTGCAGCCTTTCAAATCATAGCTTTTGGTCTCAGAAAACTTCTTTTTCATAAACTTCTAAACTAATAATGTAAGGAAAGCATGGCTGTTAGCTGGGTTTCTAAGTATATTTCTTCCTACTATGTCAAAATCAAAGATAGAAAGGTTATGCATCTTACTCGGTATCTAAGGAGAAAATGTAGCTCTGGGACTTCTGCGTCTTGCTTTCATATGAAAGCTGCTAGTCTAAAGGTCTTTGTAGCAAACAGTCTGCTCCTGCTGCTGGTGATATAAAAAAGTAGCAGTCTCATGTGTAGACATAATCATCCTTAAAATACAGGTATTTCATTTTTTGATTGCACTTACACAGAAATCAGAGATCAGAATAATAAATTTTGGTCAAGCAACATTTTGCCTTCAAAGATGACGGTTCCCAAATTAAATTAATTCAGTTTTAGACAAATCAATTCATGCTTAGCATAAGGAGGGCTCTTGAGTTCAGATTCTCTAAATCAGCTGGAAAGGATAAAGGTTGAGCAATTATTTTTACGATTGGCTGCCCATTCAATTTCTGTTTCTCTAATGGGATTGTTCAGTGAGTATTCTACCAAAAGTGCGGAAATTGGTTAAGCTAATTCCACTTGGCAAAAAGACGAAAACCCGTAACATGGTATTTAGCTTCTTGCTTTTTTTACAGGTTCTGCCTAAGCTCTTGTACTGCATTTTAATCCGTATAACTTACTTCAGATAGTTTTGACAGAGGAAGTTCAGCTCTGACTTTCCATTGAACCATGCTTCAGCAAAACACCTACACATGTTCTTCAGTCCTAATGCCTTTTGTGAATAGCATGCAGCTAAAGATAAGCTGTTGCTTAAATCTCTCCTTGCCTTTGACATTAAGGGGCACATTTATTAGCTTGTTGGATATTGTTACTGCTTCATTGATATGCAGTGAGTGACGGGGATTTATAACAAGTAGGGATCTGGATAAATACAATTCATTGGGAAAAGCACAATGTTTTTAGCCAGAATCAAAAATCTGCCAAGGATCCCTGTCAATCTGTAAAATCACATTTAGTGATAACAACCAGGTTAAAAAAAAAAAGAACCAACAACAAACCAAACCAAACAAACCAACAAAAGACAACCAAGTAGGAAAGTTCAGAGTATCAGAGGCTGTCTTCCCACATGCACTTCTTCAGTGGATATGATTTCCCTTTGGCAATTTGTACCCACACCAGCATCAGTCTCTCTACATGTTTGGCTGCATGGCGAAACACAGCAGGGAAATGAAAAATCACCTCCCCACACCCACAATCCCTGTGGATTACTGTACAACTGCAAAACTATCTGTGCTGCCACAAGCAGGTGCAGACAGGGGTTATAGACAGGGTAAATCCTGCTCAAGCAGCCTGCAGCAATTCTGTTTATTAATGGGAAATGATAGCTTCAGACTTTAGAAGTACTACAGACGTATCAATAACACCCTTAGCCAAGGCTAATATACCCTTCTAGCTTGGGTATACAGATGCAGATCATAGCCCAGGAGACTCACAGTCAGGCAGAGAACAGAAAACAAAAAGACTAACTCATTTTAAATGTATTCAAGTTTACCTAATATACAATTTCAGTATATAAGAAATGGATCTGATGTAAAATTTTAGTGGAATTTGAGTTACAAAATTGCCTGGAATATTTATGGCTTTTTAATGACATTCTACAGGGCTGAATATTAGCTACACAATGTCTGATCCTCTAGCAATGCCTCTGCTCATGTGAAGCTGCTTTGGGAACAAACTTCAGCATGCTGGGGAATTTCTTTGACTGGGAATTTTTAAGTAAATAAACAACCAAAGAGTTAATGACCTAGAAAAATCTGACATATTAAGTGAGTTTATTAGGCATACAAAGCTCTGCCACTCTTCAGTAGTACTTCATCTTTCAGAAGATGAGGAAAGGTGGAAATGGCTTGGCCATGTGTCCGGGGTACAAGAGAATTGTGTGCTGCAGCAGACTTACTATAGGGCGTATAGGGCAAGAAACAAAGGATGTCTGAATAAAAACCTTCTGTCAAACATTAGCCTGAGGGGGAAAAATAGTGGAAATTAATGAGTGCTTGAAGTAGGGGGAAAAACAGTGAAACAGCTCTGAGATGAGGATGGGTCTACAGAGCAGAAGCTGGAAGCAGATGCAGCTCTCCTCTGTAGAAACAAGTCATCTCAGTTGTAGCCTGACTCCCCACCTGGCACCTGCTGCTCCTGGAAACATAGCACCGCTCCCTGCTTCCAACGCAGATTAATATTATTTTAGTTCATCTATTAGTAGGAACTGCGCTGTGGGGCAGATTTATGGAGACACTGAAGTGCTTAACTCCTGTTCTTAACAAAATGCCTTTGAAAATCAGCTGTTGTGTCCTAACCATTTAATTTCTCTTGATTATTGAAATAAGTTACTCCATACTTAAAATAACTAGCCAAGTCATGAAAAGGAAAATTATTTCCTTACTGAATTTAAATTCCTATTTAATAATAGGCTTTCACAGGCTTTTGAATGTAGGACCAGTGGAGAGTCAGTGCTTTTGAAGACATACCTCCCTAATGAAAAGAGTAACAAAGCGTGTCCTATCAGAACGTTAACAGGTAAGTTTTAATCTTGAAATCTGAGTCCTGGCTCAGTCCTTACCACGTCACACCTACTTCACAGGCCTAAATTCTGCTGTGGCTGGAGTAGATAGATCTCTTGTCCATCAGGGAAGAAGTGAATTAAGGAGGATGTTCTTAATCCATGAAGAAGGGGGAAACACAACCTACAGACTCCAGGGAATACAACATTCTACAAAAATTACGAGAATCCTTGGGAAATGCAGAGTTATCCCCATGAAATGTTGAAGCCTGTCTGGACTCTGATATTCCCTGTGGTTTAACTTGTCAGCAGGTTCCTTTGTAGCTGCAGTGATAGGGGTTTGCAACCCACAGATACTTTTTTCATATCAGGGAGGTCTGCAGGGCCTAGGCTGTAAGAAATTTTGTATTCTTTGCCTTCAAGAAAATACAGGAAAGAGCAAGTGCTAGAACTGCTATATCCTTAATTACCAGCTATATTCAGTTGGACTAAATCCTCTAAAAATAGAATTGATTTTATTTAAATTACCACAATAGCTTTATTTAATCTAGAGCAAGTATGAGCAAAGCTTATTTAAAAGCTGACCAATCTTTTCAATTATTCATTGTTCTTCAGTTACTTTGTAATGTGGGAGGAAAAACAGTTGAAGTTTTTTTCTTAAAGTGGCTAAATCCATATTCATCTTTAGCTTGGTTTTCCCATTGCTTTTGAGGGAGGTATCGCGCCAGTTTAAACTGTGTCAGCACTTGGCTATGAGTGAATTGAAGAAAATTATTTTAATTGATTTTTATGTTTTGAATAATATATTAACAGGCAATCATTGAATTTTGCTTATGCATATAAACAAACAAAACTCATGGGAATGTGTAATGTTAAATCAGATGTTTTACATCTAGGCTTAAATCTAACTAATAACTTCTAAATCTGCTTTTGCATGCACATGCAAATTTCCACCAAAAGCAGTGCCAGGGACTGCAGGGTTGGCCTACTAGAATATTTTGGGACACTTTTCTGTCAAATCTGAGTTCTTAGACCCAATTTTCATTTGAACACAGAAATGAGTCCACAGAAGTCAGTGGAATGACACAGCTACAAAATTGATCTCACCCCTGAGATCTTATGCAAGTGAAGGGCAGAAGGAGAGCCTGGACTCCAGGCATCACTTACATGCACTTGCTCTGAAAAGAATGTGGAACCTGCTTGGTCTGGGCATGTACTGAGCTGATTTGGAGGCGCAGCCATTTAGTTCTTTACCCCAGGATCCTTGTGGGTCTCAGGTGATGGAGGAAACATGCAGCACAGCAGAGTTCGGCCATAGCCTATGTCACTGCAGTCTGTTCCAGTTCTCTGCATGAAAAAGAGGAGTCCCTGTGCTGACACTTCAGCAAATTAATCTCCCCTTCTTTAAGGCCCTTTTGTTGCAGGAGCACTATTAAGACACATTAGCATAAGGCGAGATCAGTACTTTGAATTGCAGGCTTTGCCTGTAATTTCTGCTGGTATCACATACGATGTAAATACTACAGGAAAATTCACGAAAAGTGAAGCCTCTGCAGGAAAGGAACATTTAAAAGAAAGAACCACCAGGGAGGACGGAAGAGTGAAGGAGATCGGCATCACTGTAAATTAAAGATATAAAAGATAAACCCTTTCCATCACTGCAGTTCAGCAGCATGTAGAAGTTAAAGGCAGATGCTGTGTGATTTATTATTTTTCTGTGTGGGTAGCTCATATACGGCCTTTTTAAGATACTGTAACTCTGCAAAACAAATTTGTGCCTTCCATTTTATTTCTGTTTTGCCTCCTATATATGTAACTTCTCTGCACATTTAATGATTTCTGCACATTAAAAAAAAACTTTTGCCAGTTAGAGAAAGGCATTATGAAGTATTCCTTGACTATATTGGGAGTGTCTATTAAACAGTCTCTATTGGGTGTCTGTTAAACAGGGAATACCAGTCATATCATAATAAGAAAGTGATAAATTTATTACTGAAGCATAATGTAGCTGCTCAGAAGCACTGGCTCTATTTCCGGCTTTGCCACTTGCTTTATAATCCTGGGCAAGTTACTCCACGTTTCTGGGTATCTATATTTGATTTTTATCCCATTTTGGTTTTGTCTACTTAAACTATTTATCAGGGTAAAGACTTTTTCTCTAGCTTTCGATGTATTTTGCTTTGGGCTCTAAAACCCCATCTAAAGCTGGGGTCTATGCACTGCTGTAGTTCAGCAATAACGATAGATTATGGTAGCAGTAAGTCAGGATTGAAAAAGGCAGTTCCTCTGACACTTGGCATCTACTGTAATGTCAATACACAGAAAGGTTTAAAGAAAGTAGTCTGAATCATGCCACGGTCATTTGTGAAATCTCTGAGCCTTCCCAAATTGAGAGTGGCATGCATGGCTAGTATTTGGGTTGAGAATTCCAAGAAAACTTGAATAAGTTTTACAAGAGCCTGCACTGAAACTTACGAACTTCATATCCACAATATTCAGCTCTTGGTAGCAACTGTGTAATCAACGGTGAGGACAGAGTTTGAGCGTTTTACAAGCGTGACTAAAATATTTAATCAGTGGCCTCTGCAAGGATTTCTTTAAGCACCACTGTCGTACAGTTGATTGCAACGTGAAAAAGGCAAGAGAGCAGGAGGCAAAAATGCTCAATTCCTATCCACATTACAGCTTTTACAGACCACTCATTCTGGGGCCATAGTTTATTGCAGCTTTGGAGTTAACTAATGAAGATACATCCTGAGTCAATGCAGGAAGAATTTTTCTTTCTCAGCTCTGGACAGTTTGTCATTAGCAAAGACACCAAGAAACTTTCTGTAAGGATACAGGTATAGGATTCTGATATCTTAGTAAAGTTAGTACGCCTAGTATGCACCAAAGCACAGTTTATTTTAAAGTCAATAAGGATTCCATAAAATTTCTTGCAAGGATAGACCAAACTGATCCCTTGTGCAACAGGATTGTTTCATAAATTCTCTTGGCAGTTTCACTTGCATCAACTGTTCCTTTATCTGCTATGCAGTGCTGTGTGCTGCTAGAGGATCTCACCCACAGTTGTATGTATTTCACTGATAAGCGAAGTAACTGCAGTCACTCATTTCAGTAGCATCTGTGGATCCTGCTTGAGCTCCAGGTCCTATACAGCTGCATTCAGTACAAATCTGCAACGGGCAGCTCTTGTCCTGGAAATGGGTGGATTCTGATGGAAATCTCACAACAGCAGCATCATCAAGACATCCAAAACCAAGGGACTCCAGAGAAACACCGAAATGTGCCTAGTCTCCAGGTTATCTATAATGCAAAGGTAGCCTGGAATCACAGCCTTCACACCAGCACCATCTGGGAAGCCGGGGCTTTGCAAGAAATCATTCAGAAAAATTTTGGGGAAGCCCAGCAGCTTCCAGCAGGTCTCTATTGCTATGATCTCTGTTTCGATAAACAGATATTTTTCAACAATAAAATGACTAAAACATTTTTTATCCTCTCTACCTCTAATGCTGATCTGGTCCTGATTTTTCAGTGCAGAAGACAGGCGTCAGTTAGGGTTATTCACGTGTTTTCCATAGAGAGCACAAAAGCCAAAATCCATTCCTTACTTGCTATGTTATTCAGTCATTTGTTCTTCAGAAAATCTAGCAAAACTAACCCAATAAATTTTAATTTCCAAATTTTAAAAATTATGTTTTTACTCCCTTTTTGACCCTGAGTTTGAAATCTTTCTACAGGCTGCATTTATACTTCTGTTGTAAGGCAGTTGCTAAATAGAATCACAACAATTAGAGATGATAAGAACATATTGAGTCATCCAGTTCAAGCCCTCTGCTAGGCTATATTTGAAAAGTAAAAGAAACAAGCCTTTTACATAAGGATCCTCCTGGTTGAAATTATGACAAATTTACAGGATTGGTGGCATAAATTTTTTAATTTGTTAAATAGTTTCATCATATAGGAAGTAATAACGCTTTTGCTAATGACGGAAGAAGAGGTTGGCCATGATTTATGATGGAGTGCAGTGCACTATAAAGTTCTTTAGCCTTTAATTCCACCAAGACTTACGATCTTTACAACCAGAATTTTCAAAAATTAATTAAAGTAGAGGCTGAATAAGCGTG
Organism: Leptosomus discolor; assembly: GCF_034619465.1. Classification (NCBI taxonomy): domain Eukaryota; kingdom Metazoa; phylum Chordata; class Aves; order Leptosomiformes; family Leptosomidae; genus Leptosomus; species Leptosomus discolor. The sequence goes on along the minus strand of NC_141397.1, from coordinate 57,353,041 downwards.
AAAAGGAAGCAGAAATTATTTTCTAATGATTTGGTTAAAATGCTTATTTTAATCTTCACAAAGGACCTTGCTTTTCAAAAGTCAGACTCCTCATGGAGAAACCGGCTCTGAAATGGGACCGGTTAAAAGACAAGAAAGTATTTATTACAGTCGTAACAAAGTGATGAGAGATACAGGTCTAATTTTCTCTTACTTTGCAGAAGGAATACAATTTGAACATCATACAAATGTGTTCTCTCTTCCCTTTACCCCAGCCAAATGTAATATAGCTACACTGCAGTGTTTAGGTGTTGCCAGTGAACCTGACTCAGATTTCTTCATCATTATTGTAGGTAATGGCAACGCTACAGGCCAGACAGGGCCACTTCTGACACCTTTGGGATTTCTTTATTGCCAATGCAAAACAAGTGGCTTAAAATTTGGGAAGCAAATCTGGTGGAAAAGCAGAAAATTGGAACAGCAGTCAGCTCCCTGTCCTTCAGCTGCCACACTTGAGTAAAACTTTGGTTATGTGACCAGCAGAAAGAAGCTGTAATCTGGAAAACCAGAAGTAACAAATCTTTGGTGTGCAAAGTTCAAATTCTTAAATATCTAATTTTAGAGTAGAATGGCATTAATTTATTTTGGTGGCATTTGAGTATGAGGGTACTTAGTGATATCTCAAGCAAGCAATGATGAACTTGTGAAAAGGCTGCTTATCTAGGGGCTGTATATTGCCATGTCTTTGGAATATGCACAAGGGAGGATAAAACAGTGACGCAGAGTCATGCTTTTCGGAAAATGTTGCCAAATGCATAGCTTCCAGAAGAGTGGCTCCCCTAAACTACTGTTTCCAATTATCCTTATTATCCTTATCCTCCACATAAATGAAGTACAGAAACTAGGGTATGTGTAGCCCTCTGAGCTGGGCAGTGCAATATGCTTTCACAAGAAGCCAAGACTGAGAGAGACGGTTATCAAATGATCAGGAAATATGGATCATGTTTGCTTTTTCTGCTGGGGATTTAAAGAGGCAGAGAGGAGTATGTCCATTTTTATGGCCTGAATTTTCCTCATTATGACAGAGTCCTACCTCTTTTTCACTAAAATGGTACTGAATCAGGCAAGACTATGCACTGTGAAGCAAAAAATATTTGAATATTTTTTTAGGATGGAAAGGTAAATATCCCATTTCCAGTCAAATTCATGTTTCAGCACAAAAGGATCCCAAATGTGTGAGTCACTACAGGAGCGAACAGTAAGTTACCACATTTTTGCTGCTGCAGAATTTCACCCTCAAGAAAGGACAGTCAGAGCAAGCTTCATAATCTGGATGTACTTTCTCCAGCTCAGGCATATTGTCCTGGATGCCATCTCTCTCCTTCAAGAGAGGAATAAACCACGGCTCTAAAATGTATCAGTGGGGCAGTGAGTAATCTTGTCCATTATCCATTTATCATTACCTCTGCAGGTTCCTACACTCAAAGCAGAGCTGTATACTTCCTACACCGGTGCACAGCTCCGTGCCAGTTTTCTCAGTCTTGCTTTCAAGCTTTGTGGAAATTCTAATGGAAGCACTAAATCATTTTGCTGTGGAAAGTGAGCCTGCTTTGGCTATTAGCTGCAATTAGCATTCACCCTTCCTGTTTTAAATGCGCATCCTGCTCTGGGCTCCCCTTCTAAACACGACATTTTGCTCATTTTGGGTCTTGATTGCCTTTCTAGTAAATAGGTACCTTGAGAATTGCTCAGCATTAATTCTTATCATAGTTCATCATTCCTCAAGACTGGGAATTTATGATAAATTTGTACAATATTTATATAAACAATGGCTAATGCAGTTAAGCCAATTATTTCCTTTTGTACTGAAGAATAGATTATTAGCATGAACTTAAAATCTGCTAGTTCATACTTTATACATTGTATTATCATTTATGTTTACGAAATTTGACTGTAAAAGGCTTCCAACCACATTACCTTTGCCTTGCACAGCTTTAGGGAGCAGCTGATGAAACATGGAAAACAAAGCCCACTGAGTAGGATAATGACCCTTTCTAGCTCCACTCTGCCATTCTGGGGAGTAAACTTACCAAAATACTCAGGTGTCTGGAAATTTCTTCTTAGTAAGTGAGCCTTTGAGGTGAAAGAGTGACAAAATGGCAGCACGTTATTGGCCACCTTCTAGCTCCTGTCCTTGAAACATGATCAGGGAAATGCCTGTCAGCCACAGCATATCCTTTTCTGCAAGAATAACCCTTCGGGACTGTGCCAGCCCATGATGTACCAGATCAACCTCTATTAGGTGGCTTCGTGCCATGAAACCAAGCCAATCTCTAGCTGAAGACAAAAGTCAGAGTGCAAAAGATTTATGGCCACTTTACCCTAAGCTGTACCTGCTTGAGTGCAGTTTGGAGTGCAGAGTTGCTATAGGAACTTGGTGAAAGGACCCAAGTTTCCCTTTTGTTCAGGCATCACCTTCAATCCCATAACAAATACAGTAATTTACATGGGAAAATGATACCTGGGCTGACAGGCTGTTGCAGTTAATTCCTGTAGGGAAAATCCACTGAAATGGATTCTGAAAAGGAAGGGTCAAAAGGAAGAATAAGAGTTTGGGGGGAAGGGGACCTTTTTCATGTAGGGTTTTTTTAATACATGTTTTCTCTTCTTCAGTGGTTGAAGGCAAGATAAGTTTACTTAAACTAAATGGAAAAACTCTAAATTGAAGAAAACATGATTTCAACAGGAAAAGAAAGGCTGTACAGAACACCCAACTATGAGCAGCAGGAAGCCACTTTGCTGTGCCTAGGTGCCCCGTGACAGCTCAGGGTAACATGGGGTGTCAGAGCAGGGAGGTTTGGACTGGGATTTTTAAACTAATTCATCTGCTTTGCATTGGAGCAGATAAACAGTGCTCATCTGATCCATTTTGCTACTTTGCTGTAGTAAAGTCTAATGAAGGGTGAAGCACAGAGCTAGGAGTGGTAACTGCTTCAGAGACAGTAACAAAAGTACACGTCTCCTTCTCTGGAGACATCCAAACCCCACCTGGACGCATTCCTGTGACCCACTCTAGGTGGTCCTGCTCTGGCAGGGGGGTTGGACTAGATGATCTTTTGAGGTCCCTTCCAACCCCTCACATTCTGTGACTCTGTGATCCCTCTGCCACCATAGTCACAAGCCCTTTATAAGGTCTATTCCCATCTCCCCTAAATTCTGACCATTGTAGTTACATCGGCATCTGGGAATTAGGGAATGTGCCGTTTTGGTCAAACAGGCTGCTTTGGATTAAACGTTTACCAAACTGTTTACAGACACAGGTACTGGAATAGCTGTCTGCTCCACCTTCTGCTGTTTGGACAGTAAATAGTACAGGCACACAGCTACTCCCTTGATATGCAAGTATTCTCAATGCATAAAAGTATAACGCCTGGTTTTCTGCCTGCCTGGGCAGCCTTCTAAGACACAGACAAGAGTGAACGGATGAAGAAATATTTAACTGTCAAAGGAAACTTCTACCCTTCTGTGCTCACATCACATTCAGAGAGACAGTTCTTCCACAGAAGGCTTGTTTTAGGAGAAGAGCAGGAAAGTAACTTCTTTCTGAGTGCCCAAATACTTTGGTAGGCTAAACATTAAGGCAGGCTTAGACTAAAATGGTTGTTATGTTGCAAAAATTATGTAGTTGCCAGGTTATATGGAAAGAAATATATGGCTTGCAAGTTGCACTTCTTTTCCTTTTTGAAACTCAAAAGTGCACGAGGATCAACAGGCAAAACTCACCATTTTTGCAAATGGCCACAATCCCAGGCTCAAACAAGGCAGTCTTTTCACATAATGGCTCTCTGCCAAGGTTATGGTCTATTCATCCCATGGCAAGCGCTAAAGTAGAAATAGCAGAACCCCTCAGATCAACTCGATAGCACTTGCAGTGCTGTTTAAATATATGTCCTCAATCCTCAAGTATATAGCCAGCTAAGTCAAATGTGTGTCCTGAGCCAAAATTTTGTCCTGAAACCACTATTGTGACTAAGCTGAGGGTGGTATTAGAAGGTATTAAATATTTATTTGGGGATTCTGATGATCTGAACATTTTTTCCTCTGGAAGCTCCTATCCCAGTGACCGTAAATGAAGAACAGGACTTGGATGAAGCAGATGGTTCAGCAGATGGTGACTTGCTCCTTTTTTAACCAGGCTTTTGTGTAAATGGAGTGTGGCATGGATCTCTGTATGCTTTTTGACTTTGAAACTGTGTATGTGCACTTTTAGGTTTTAATAAGTGTTTAATTAGGAAACCGTGTGTCATGATGATGTTATGAATTTTACCAGCTCTTTACAGATTTTGGAAATTCTTGAAAATTTAGTTTGTTCACGGATTTCTGAAACTAACACTGTCTTTGTAAAAGGCCTATTTTCATGTGATTTTATCAATTAAATGGGAGCAGCTGCAATCCTTGAACGTGGGACTGGACAAAGCAAGATTTTATTATAGTCTTTAATTTTTTTGCTCTTTTCCGGTTTTGTTCCTTCGCCACTAGGCTTAACTTTCCTGACTGCCCAGAGTATTAAGATTTCAATGAAACGGGAAGACAAAAGAGCTAAGAGGTAACTGAAGAAGGGTGAGATGTGAGGTTGACTTTGCAAACAGTTCAGCCGAGCTGTTGAAAGTTCAGCAGTCCCCAGCACCTACTCACCATTCCTGTGCTGAAGGTAACAGCCCCCTCAGACCTGCCACAGGACTGCTTGTGCATGTGCTCCCTAACCCATTTTATTTAAAATTAGATGGATTAGTGAAAAAATTGAATGGTGAACTATTTCAACTAATGTGCCTCATTTAGACTGATACAGGTTAAGGAAAAGTCACGTGAGCAGCCTGAGCATCAGCAGATCTGAGGCAGCATAATTTCTAACACAGGAAATTTGATGATTTGCAGTGAGGATTCGATTGAGAGTGGCAGCATATTGCACTGGCACCGCTGGAACCAGAAGAGAATGTCCTTTTACTAAGAGTGGCTAAACCAATACAGTGTCTTCTGTCTCCTAAAAGTTCATAGTCCTGTAACTCACCTGTGAATGTGCTTCTAACTTCACATTATTTCGTAAGGCCATGGTGTGGTGTTCTAGGATCCAGCTTTGTGAGCTGGAACATAATTGAAGATGGTCTTCTTGTATCTCATTTTGTGTAAATCCTCCTATCACTGAGTATCCAAGTGCCTTGTAGCCTTTCACTGGGAAAGGGGACTTTAACTTTTGAGGTTTGTTCTTTTGCTTATTATTTTCCCGGGTAGGAGATTGTGTAGGCAGAGTGGTGTTTTAGCTGGCAGAGTTCACAGGTTTAGCAGACTGTTTTGAATTACACTAAAATATATTTTGGTTTCTAAGCCAAAAGACAAGCTAGCTGCAAAATTGTCCAGCTTAACTTTGTCTCCTGCTTGAAGTGTTTCTAAACTGAATGTAATGAAGATCTATACTAAGAATTCCTAAGGGATCTCTTCACACAGAATCTGGAACTGATCCATGGGTTTCCGCACTTTAACCAATGCACCGTCTAATATTGATTTCCTTCAGAAGTCAAAGCGATTTGTTTCCCTTCCCTGGAGACTTTGGGTTTTTAGCTTTGGCTGCAGTCCTTGAATTAATATGGAAATTGAGCACATCACTTAGGACTAGTCTCACATGCAAGAAAAATGTGCGGTTGCGTGGAGCCAGGTATCCTATGCATGCTCAGACACTCAGATGATTGCTCTACCTCCTCCTCTGGCAGCCACACGACTCACACAACTCTCTGCTCATCTCTCTCTAAATTTCTTTGTCCAAGATCTCTTTTTTTTTTTTTTCACTTTCTTTTGATACGTCTTCCCCTTGTCACTCTGGAGTAAAGGTCAGGACAGTTCTCTCTGGAAATTTGCTTAGGCTGGTAAGGTAATCAGAAGCTGCTTATAAGCCAGAAAGCAGCTCCATGGAAAGCAGCCATCTCTCCCATCATTAATCTCTAGTCACCTATAGGTGACTGTCTGTCAAGTCAAAAGTTTCAGATTTGCAGCTCAAGCCTAATACCTTTCTTCTAATCAGCATTTCTAAGCTGCCAGTAAGTGTGATCATAACATCGCCCATGCGAGGTTTCCTTTCATCGTCTGGCAGTGTCAAGGCACAGTGGCTCTCACTTGCTTTATGCCTCATAAAGCTGGCACTGAAATACCGGGGAATCAGATGTCAGCATCGGGCTGTTCCATGTTAGAACTACTCGTGTAAGGCTCAGTATCACAGAGGACTGAGGACCTGTGCTCTCCTCTTCCTCGTCACTGTCTCTGCGTGCATGCTTTGTGCTGTACGTGTGTAGATATGAATGAGCCTAAAGAAATACACAGCATCATAAGAGCAAGGGCACTTGCAGCAGTATAGAGGTCATCAGAGGCATTCTTTTAAATGACATATGTGACCTTGTGAATTTGTCACAATGCCAAGGGAGTTGAAACAATTCCTCCTGGACTCAAAGACATGAGTGCGGGCAGTGATGTAATCAGTTAGGGTCATATCCAGCCTCATTTGAAGGGTAGGGCTCTTGGTGGTGTTAAATGACAATCTGTCCTGAATTTGTCATGCCCATATGTCAGCAGTAACAACTTCTAAAACACACCTCTCATTTTAGATCCAAGTTTGCATCTGTTCCAAGCAAAACATGTGCCATCTCCCTGTATATTCCTAGCAAGTCTATATTAGACAACACATGAGCAAGCTGAAAGTGAAACAGGAAAAAGTCCTTTCTATATTATGGGGAAATTAGTTGCAAATCACTGTCATTTTTACCTGGCTTTACACAAATATAAAATCTCAGTGAAGAAAACATCTCAAAATACTTCACCGTATTTCCGTGACATATGAAAGGTTATTGTAGCTCATGTACTACCTCTTAGGAGAAACATATTTTCATACATTTTCCAGAATGTGATGGTAAACAACATATCATTTGTCCTGGGGGGGAAATCAATCAAAAAGGTACAGAAATTTAGTAACCAGTGACATCACAACTGATGTCCATCCGTGTTTCATTGGTCCATCATACAGGTAAAGGACATCTTTAAAATAAGGATCCAGGCTGAGAGCAATCAATCCCTCGATACTGAGATGCCAGATAGCTGATATGGTTTATGAGAGGTGGTAGCTTCAAAGGAATTGATTTTATAAATGTTTTCTATTTTTAAATATGCAGCTGGACATCTAGTATGATTTACAGAAGCATCTGACTGACTTATATGCTAAATTTTCATTGACTACCAACCAATGTTTAGGTGCTTCTATAAATCTCCCTAGCTGTTTCTCTTCATCTTTAGGCACATAAATATTTTGTAAAGCTGAAACAAAAAATTCAGGGCCTAATTTTCGAAATCTTAGATTTCATGTGACATCAATGGCCAGATTTCAAAAACACTCTTTGCTCAGCATCCTGACCTCTTACAAATTCTGCAAATTCACTGTCATTGTTTGATATACAATTTTTTCAGGAATTTCGAACTTCTAATCTGAAAAATATTAAGCCATATTGCAAAGAAATCTGCAATCCCAGAATATAAACATTTTAAAACTAATATTTACAATTAATTTTTTTTTACAGTTACAGTGATGCAGAACAAAAAACCTTTGAAGCATAATTCTGCTCTAAATAAATATTGTTGGTGCTTTGTTTGCTTAGCCTACTGATTTTCTATATCAAATACAGTCACTTTGCATTTTAAAATATCTTTTATGAAGTGACAGGTCAGGGAAAAAAGTCAAGTATATTTTCATACGTTATTACCAAGAACAACATTTCTGAAGGCTAGACTTTTTAGACTTCTGGACCTACACAACCCCGGTGCCTTCAGGGAGGCCCTACAAAGGGAGGTAATGAAAATGTAGTGACTCTACTGTTGTACAAAGTAGTAATAGAAACAAGTTTTCAACCTCTTAGATGCACCAATTCCAGGAGGTATGGGAGAGCAAATGTTTACTTTTGCTATTTAAGTGAGCAGCCATATCAGAGAGCAGCCTTGCTGAACAAGAAAGTGCCATGATCACTTATCAGAACAAGATTGCTTTAAAGGGTTTAAATAACTGTGCTTTATTCAATATTCAGAACAGATCTGACTTTCCCGATATTTTTCTAAGGGAAGATTCTGCTGAGCTGGCACTGAAATTCCAAGTTGCAGAACTGAGGAAGAGTTTAATATCCAATTATACTGAAAAAAGGAAAGAAACTACATCCTCTGGAAATGCTGACACCAGTATAAACGTGGTGACATTCCAAAGTGCTGCCTTTGTTATTAATGTTCTTATTTTTCCTTGTATTTACACTTTGGTGGTACACACCATATACTAGCGTGACTTTTGGAATTGTTTGCTGACGTGAATATTAATATCTGGTAGAGTTCCTTCTCTCCTTCCTTCTCTTTCCCATCGTCCCTGCTTCCTGTTAGCATGTCAATATGAATCAAAATTAGGCCAAATGGATTTGAGGTGATAAAACCTGACATGAGTTATAATTAAAGTGACAGAACTGTATTGCTGAGCTCCACTGTGCTTTGAAACACTCTGCCAACTTTCTGAAAGTGGATGAAATGCCCTGTGCCAAATTAATCTGCTTTCTAAACTGCAAGTCCTTCTAATAGGAGAGATGTTACGGGCTTCTAGTTGTTTTACAAGGCTATAGTTAGGGCTGCAAGCTCCTATTTTTGGATACTTCAGTGACTACTGTGAGAGTTTGTGTGATAAGACTGGGAAAGCAAATTCACATCTTCCCAAATTAGCACCCTCTATGCACCCATTTTCCTGCTCTTTGTCCCATTTTGTGCAAGACCAGCTGCCCTTCCAAGAGTATAAAAGAAGGTGCTATCCGTATGTATGCAGTGTTATGTATTGTAGAATCGCTAAGCATCTACATGGATTTCTCAGCAAATGATTCAGAGTGCCTAACAGGATTAGGGTTACAGTCAGGCCTGGAATATATTTTGTTTGTTTTGCTAGAAGTTTACCGGTTTCTGACGTTCCCTTAAAACTAGCATAAATACTTTCAAACCAGACAATATTAAAAAAAAAAAAAGAAAGATTTTTGGGAGAACATAATTCAAAAGAAAGTAAGAAAATACCCAGAAAATAAAAAAATCCCTATCTTCATGTATTCAAACCCCAAGTTTAGATTTTGAAATCACAGCAATTCAATTTTGTTTTAATAAGATTCAAGGATATTTAAAAAACTAATAAGGACCTAGAATTCGCTTCTTATTAAGATGCCAAGCATGTATAAATCTGACCTGATCCAATACAAGATTCCCTAATTCGGAATAAGCCAAATGCAAGTCAAGCTCAATTATACATGAAAATTACTCAAGGAATGTACAATTTAAAATATTTCAATAAATTATGTATGAAATTGAGTCATTCCGCCACGTTGTTGTCTCAAATGCAACATGTCAAGGACACCACATTAAAAAAAAATCGTGGGTGAATACAGAAAACACAAAATATAATTAATTCTGACTGCTGTTAGACTCATATTTTTCTGCCTGATTAAAATTTAACCCAAATAAATTAAAAATAATTGAAAAGATCTCCCAGCAACCTGAAACTTCTTCCTAAGCTTTGTACACTTGCTGAAGTTTTCTTCCTGTAGTTGTGTTGACTCCAAACAGTTTATAGCTGTGAAGGTCTCAGCAGGTAAATATGGCATTTTCATAAAGGTCCCAGTAGGGAAACGTGAAGAATGTAGTCTTATCCTGGTAGAGCACAGACACTGAGGGATCCCCAGGCAGAAATAATGGTCGCATGAACAGAGCAGTCACGATCCCAGCTCTTCTCACGCTGCCAGTGCTACTGAAAGCAGACACGGCATGTTCCTCAGGTGAGCTCATACCTACAAGTACCTCTTCCCACCCAACCTCGCCTCTCGCAGTAAGAGGTAGCTCTAGTGAATTCAAAACGACAAGGGTTGCCACTCGCACCAAGGGTGGTTCCACTCGCACCTCTTTTCTAGAAAGGCCCACTCCCCTCTCCCTTCCCTCGTTGTCGAACAGGAGCAGTTTCAGTGGTTTATCGGTGCTACTCACTGGTACACGTGAGAGGAGAAGAGGTCTGTGGCAGAAACAAAACCACCCGCGGCTAGGACAAGCTGTAGCCTAATTAAACTTAACTGTCCCCAAGTGCTTTCTTGAGAATAGTTGCTCAAAATTACCTAAACTAATCCACTTTCTTAAAACCCCCTGAGGTGTTGTTTTCCTCTCATTTATTAGGATTTTACCTTTCTAATACCCATGATTGTAATAATATTGCTTTTGATTTATGCTGAGGAATCTGCAAGCAGAATTTGGCCACTAGGCATTAAGACAGAAGTACTCATCTTTAGAGAGCTCTTCAGCCTGAGAAATGTTTTCATCCCTTGCCCACTAACATTAATCCCAGCGCTCTCCATCTGCCAGCAAGTTAAGTTGCAAGCTAAACTGTTTATTAAAAGTTTTTGTGAAGCACCAAACTTAGGCACTGAAAACAAAAGTTCACACTGACTTGAACAGCAGATTTGAGACCTCAGAAAGAAAATGAAAAAACTTTCTTGTTAATGAGAAAATATAATCTTCTATTTATATAACTCCTTTTTATTCTAGAGAACCTCATCAGTTTGGGCTTGACCTTATCTTTCTCCCCATTTGTTCACCACTTACATATTTTCTATGCAGTGTCTCACAATTAAGGGGACTGGAAAAGCACAATTAGGGCCTTTATAAGTGAGTAGCTATCTAACTATAAATGAGTAATAATCTACCACTTAACAAAAGCCTTTGAGAGAGCAAGAGAGTACTGCAGTGTTGTATAACGACTGTCACAGCCGTGTTCAGGAGAGGAAGAAGAGGAGATCCCAAATGGAAAAGGGAGAATTTAGGTGCATAGATAAAATGAATTTAGAAAAATGCAGTTTGGCTGTGCTGCCATTTCAATTTGGGCACATAATAAGTGCTCATTGGAAATTTCCTGGAGGAATACATTTCCCTTGGAAAATGCTGACAATGTCAAAATGCAGACATCTGGCCGGACTGTGTACTATGGCAGCACCCTCCCAGAAAGCAGGCAAGCAGGGAAAGCTGCCTGGTCTTGGGCACCCTGCCCAAGTGCAGCTCTTGGGTTCCACGTCCTGCATCGCCCAGGCCAGACCCTTTGCCCAGCTGTATTTTCCCTGATTTTTAGGCACAGAACAAAAAACCGTTCCACGTGCTGGTGTACAGAATTATCCAGGCCTTCCCTTTTCAAGCCAGTGCTAAAAACCCCATGGAGGTATTTGCAGCACTGTGGCAGGCCTCCAGCCCCCATCTCCACATCGTCATCACATCCCAATGCACCGAGTGTGCCTCCGTCGTGTAGCCCTAAGCAGGTGGGACATATCCTGTGCCACATGTGCCGTGACACTGGGCACATCCCACATGATTCCCCACCTTGTCCCATGCTCGAGGGACTTCTGTGTTCTTGGGAGTGAACTGAGTTGGCCTGATACGGAGCGACTCCTGAAGAACTGCTGGCCTGAAGAGTCTCACAGGGATGGGCCAGACAGCTGCTTCTCAGTTAATAAAAAGTTGAAGAAAATCTCCCCCCATTTTTCTAAGATTAAAAAAAAATAAAGTCTTCACGGGAAACGTTGACATTTCTATGTTCATTCTGAAACGGGATTTTTTTTTTTTGTCCAAAAGAAAAAAAAATATTTTCTGCAAGAATTATTGCTTTGGTCTAATACCACAACATTGGACTTCTCTCCGTTTTTCTAATAATGAAATCTTCAGACTTTTAGTTTTTACAAAAACGCCAGGGACCTTGACTATGTTTTTGTTTTCTTTACCTTTAGGAATAGATTAGGGTTTTTATGAAGCCTGATGGATGCATATTCTTTGCCCTTGACCACGTTTAATTTCATTGGTGTCCCACTCGTTTTGACATGTTTTTAATGAACATACTTATTTACAGCCTTGTTTTTACCACAGAATTGCAATATGAGTTTAATCCAATATGATTAGATTAGTGCAGAAAAAGTTATGTTTCTTTTAGTTCAATTTAAGTGGTTTATTTTTTTCATTTTACGCTACGCTGTCAGAAACATTTAAATCTAGTTGGCAATAAGCTACTACTCTTGCTAAAATAATAGGATGTGTGAAATCTTTTGCATCGATGTAATTACACTGATAGAAAATCTGGTTTAAACTATATGAATGCTGCTTTCTCATAGAATCATCCTATGTGCACCAAAAACTTTAAAGAAACCTATAGATTTCCCTGCTTCTGTTGATGGACCTATTTGTGAACATTTGGCATTGGAAAATAATACAGCCTTACAAAGGCAATGTTCCCTGCTTGGCATCCATTTTCTGTTCAGGTGAAACTGAGTAGTCACATAAAGGCTGGTTTTTCCATTTCAAACATATATGACAACGGCCTTCTGGACCCTTTCCTAACAGGACGTATCTGAGCATTATATTCATCCCTCCAAGTGTGGATTTATCCGTTCACAAAAGCAAAGCCTGGGGCAATCTCCATTAACAATTACTCTCCAATATTTGCTAAGGACCTTCAATGCAACTCATCGTTGTGCTGTGACAGATGTGCTTTGGCGGTTACAGAGTTCGGCAATTGAGAACATAATTGAGAAGGCAAAGTGAAAGCAGTTGTGACCCTAATCGGTTTATGGGCTAGATTCTAGTCTTGAACACCCCTGAACCCATTCAGTTTGCATATAGGTAATGAAGACTTCGTAGGAAAAAATGGAGATGAGAGACAGAAAGAGGATAAACACAGACTTATGTATCCAATAAACTAGAGGAGACTATTTTTCTGTTTCTCAGCTGAATATAGCTGCACCCCATGAAATTCAGTCTCTGCTTAATGTGATTCTCTTCATACTTTGATCAAAACCACAGGAATGTACTAAAGAGAATACAGCTCTTTCCGCGCACCCCCTGTTATTCTGATTGGCTTTGATCTCTGTGGCAGCTGTTAGTTGAAAACTTTAAGAAATAGATATGTAATTAATAGCAAGGGAGCCAAAACTGTGAAACTCTTAAGACGTAAGAAAGAATTTTTTATAACAAAAAGGACTATAATTTTATCTCTTTAAGGCAAACACTAATATTTACTAATTTTATATATCATACTTAGCACATAATTTCAGTGGCAATACCAAATGCTTGCTGTGACTGTTTGGGTACTTCAAGAACCTGAATTTGATGTTCAGATTATGAATGGACCAGAATATCAGTAATTTCTCTTTGGAATTCTTCATGTGGCAAAGGCTTTGGAATCTGCTCTTTTCACTGAGATTTCTGACCCACTGGAAGATTTTAGGCAAGTGACTTCCCCTCTATGTACCTCCATTTCCTCATCTAGAAATTGAGGATAATCATATTTCTGTATATTACTTTGAGACCTACCGATTGCAAGTGCTGAATGAGAACAGTGCTATTTTTCTAAGAATCTGTTTTGTGCAATGCCTCCATCTTGACAATCAGAACAGGTTGGTTTTAATTCAGAGTGATACGAAAAGACTTAAATGGAACAGGGCAGTTTGCGGATATACGAGATTTTTTTTTCATGTATAATTATTTTCCATATGAATGCACACATTTCTTCAGGGATTTATTATATTCAGAGTCTTCCTGAAAAGTTCAGAGCTCTCACCTCCCTTAACTGTAAATTATGATCTGTGCAACAGGTCAGACTGTGTGCTGCCCTGAGAACATCTAATGATATAATTAGAAGCCTGGTTTTAATCATTTCAGAGCACTGATAATATTTTAAATATTTTTAAAGATGCAGACTATCCAAAAAATCCAGAGATTAAACTACCTAAAGAGAAATTATATTCTGTGTCTCCAGCAGGCAATAATCTCAGTCAAATTCTAGCTCTGAGTCAGGTAAGATTTACTCCATCCCTCTTCACAGACAGCGGAGAGGGAATTTTTGACTATAATTAGGTCTGAGGAGCTGGGCTCCCGCTAAGAGTTTGCTCACGAGAAAGAGGGAGGTGAGCTCTTGTTGTTCGCATCTTTGCCTGCTTTTCACAGCTGGGGAGCCAGCATTAACAAGCCTGTTCTGGAGATAAATAGAGCCCTGGTGACACGAGAGGGAACAGGAATGGCAGCAGTAGTGTCACAGGTAACCCTTCCCAGCCTTAGGTTTCACTGATCAATCAGCAGAGCCTTGGAGAGCCAACAGCCAGGAGAGTGTCTCGCTCTTTATCTCTGTATGATGATTTTTCCTCCTCATCATCTTTGGCACGTTTGGACCTTGTTAGATATGTGACTCAAAGCATTACGCATTAGAGTCCACGCACAGAGGCATGCACAATTAATAGTAGATTTATAAACGTCACTGGCTGGTATCTTCATTGTCGTGGCACACAAAAGGCTGCTCTGAACTCTGGACTCCTTAACGCACAAAATCAATGAACTTGTTTAAAAAAATACGAGTCTATAGAGCTTTAGGTCCTTGTGCTTCTCTCTGGAGTAAAATGCATTAGTTGCCTGGGGAACTGTGGGAAATTGCACTAATTTTCTCAATATAAGAAAATCTAAAAGCCCTCAGTGAGCACTTGGGAAATGGCACTTTGCATTTGATTCTTGATGATGACAAAAATATTTATTCAATGGAAGAATAGCTGTAAGAGAACACCTTAAGGGCTTTTATATAGATTTTTTTCCACCCAAACATGTCAGACATAGGTCTGTCTATCACCTGAAACGCACATTCCAAAAACCTTTCCGAAAAGTACAGTGAAACTATTCTTTGAGAAACAGGAATCTTCTGAGTTGGATTTTTTTTTTTTTTTTAAATGGTAGCTGTTTCCATCGTGACGTTTGAAAGTTCAGATGTGACACTAATGGTTTGTGAAGATGAACTGGCCAGTGACTCACAAATGGCTCCCGAATTTGCTGTTCCAGGAAACAGCAGGCAAAGGAAAGCTGCAGAGTCTGTCAAGAGTGAAGCTGTTTGATCTGCTGCCTGGTAAAATCTCCAGGCACTATGTCCTGCTCTAACCTGCTTCTTATTATTTGTAGTTGAAGCTATTTTTGACTCAGTCAGCAATTATATATTATGCTTTCTCTTTGCTACTAATCTAATTAAAATAATACTTGTACGGGATCTATAGTTACATATTTGTTTTTCTTGGAAGAATGTTTCCCTTGGCTGAAGCAGGGGTAACATGGAGGCCACAGTGTGATAAACTTCAGCCCTACTTTGCCATCTAATACCACACTTCTGAGATTATCTTTCCTCTTTTGCTCTAAGCCACAGGCCTCAAATTCAGGGATAAGCTGAAATAACTGCTGGCTGAAAAAGTTACAGACGATAACACATATCCACTGAACTGGATTTTAGAGAGAACATTCGGGTTTTACAGGAAAGAACACCAAATCCTATGCCGTGAGGCATGGGTACAGTCTCCTGTAAATGGTTTGAAAAGTGTAATTGTGGACTACTGCATTTGAGCTAAATTCACTGCCGCCCTAAGTGCTGTGACTTCATGAAATTCTGACCTTCCTGTATCAATATTATCAGAAAACTTGTGGAGAATGGGATAGATTTCAGAATTTGCAGAGATTCCAGCATGTTTTGAGGAGAACATTACAAAATACATTCAGGGGATGGCCACAAGAGAATGCAGAGGCCGTTCCTTAACAATACATCCCTGTGCAACATATCACTTAAACATACGCTTGGTCCAGAGGCTTACAGTTTACATTGTCATATACCCTGATTTCTTTTGCGTGTAGTATGCGGTGCAACCTGTAGGTCCTCTTGTTACACCTGACCGAAAAAGGCACAACAGCAGAAGAGGGTGCCAGCTAGAAGAGGACTTCCATGCTCAGGCGTCACGAAGGGCACAACTACACCACACAATGAAACTGAGGGCAGTGTAACTTCTTTAACACAACGTTCCTGAACTAATGAATGAGCAGCCTGCGAAGCCGGTGTTACTGCCTCAGCTTTGACACCACACCAGAGCGGCCACGTTGCTGTCAAGACCTTGGTGCTGTGCGCGCTGTCTGAATGTCCTCATGCTGGCCAGCAGCAGTGGTGGGTTCTCCCCACAGTGCACCTACTGCCAAAGAAAGCTGCCTGCGGGACTTTTTGTGTCAAAGGCGTAACAACGTTGAAAGATATATCATAGATCAGACTGTATATTGATGGGTAGATCTGGAATTACGTCACAGCCCCTATCGAGCCATGGGGCAGGTGTTCCCGAGGGGCTGGGTGACATGATGGTATCACCCGGGTGGTTGTGTACCGGGAGCACCTGCACAGTCCACCAGCATCGTTGCCGCTGCCTCCAGCTCTGTGTGAGCCATCAGGGCTCGCCATGCCATGAGCTGTTCTTTCTCTGCTGCATCGCTTAGGGGCACAGCACAGGAGATCACCGTTCATTTTTCTCCCCTGTGGTTTGGCATGAACAAATAATAGCTGGAACTAAAATGGTTAGCATAGGTTTATTAACTTTGAGGGAAACAAATCATAAAAGGGAAAATTGAAATTAACTGGGTTGAACACCGGGCAAATCAATAGGATTATACAAGGGTCACAAAAAGGGAGGACTTTCTTCTGTGACCTTTTGTGAGGACAAGCTTAAGTAAACACACGAGACAGAAAATATTCTAAGCTTTAGCTAAATTGCAATAACCAGATGTTTTTAGCAGGTGCTGTAAGCCCTGAACAGTGGGATTTTGCCACACAAGGTCTTATTTGTCTAAATCCAAAAAAGGACTTAGACTAAGGCCAGAACAATGCAGGTGGCTATGGGCTCTGCTTCCAGAAGCTCAATGGCATCTCATGCGCTCTGGCTGGAATGCAGAAGGAAAATTTCTTCTCCACAGACAACGGATCTAAGAATAACTCCCTCAAACAGACTTTCAGGCTTCTTTTGTACACAGATACTGAACAGAAGTAATTCTGACTACTGAGACAAATTTTGTTGTGAGGAATCTGCAGAAAGTACTTGACAATTTCACTTCAGCATCCAGGGCAGTTTATACTACAGTTGCGTAGTGTATTATAATAACATCTCCAGCTGCAAGCTTGTCTGAGCTATTGCTGCAGGCAGCAGTTGCTGCAGTACCTACTGTATTACCAGAAACTGATTGAAATAATTTTGAGTATGAAATATAAAATTAGAAACTGTGCAGTGAATCACACTAATTTTCATAAATACATCTGTGCATATATACACTAAAGTTGCAGTTGTCTCCATTCCTGGACTATGATTAAATTGATAAGATACCTTTTAATGCCAGACAAACAGTTGTTTGTTTCCTAAGGCTAATGGTGAGTCAAGAGTAACATCAAGATCCAGTTTGGTAAATGGGCGAATGCTGGGTGAGAATAAGGTAACTACCTGTACAGTAGAGATCACTGGTAGCTCCTGGGAAATTACAGTCACTAATAACCGAGCAAAGAAGCAAGTAATATGTTAATGAAACCTCCCAGCTGTGCTTTGGGTGTGCTCTGGATGAGTTATGAAAAAAAAAAAAAGATAGAAAGCAACTGGGAAACAAATAGTCTGTTCCTTGGAGGGCCTAAAAACTTGTTGGAATGCAGCAAAAGTGGGATTCAACCTGGAAAAATGCCAGTTAATCTATTGCAAGAAAAATAACTCAAGTTGTACACACTTACTGTGATGGACAAATATGGAAAGCAGTAATGTGAAGGACTGAGAAATCATTGGAGTACCTGGGCTCATGCAACTTAAATAAGGAGGTGATTGTTCATGTCCATACAACTCTGAGAGAAGAATACATGCGTTTCTAGGAAGCTCATGACAACAACCAAACAGAAGGTCATCCAGTGTACAGTAGAAATAACTACTGAGGGATTTTTGAATAGACATGAGGGAAGATTGGAGTGGATATGTTTTTCCAGTATCTATAGGCTGGTGAAAGGAAGGTTAAGTGCTTGAGAATCAAAGAACTTGCCAACAATCTACATGTGGGATAAGCAGCAAGAAGGAATTACTTAGGATGTTCTGAGGCAGAAGGAAGGAAGAAATGAAAATTTAGGCTGACTGCTAAGATAAAAACCCTGATAAAGAAATGAACTATCCAGTGTAAAATTCTCCCAGGGAACTATTTAAACGTCATTGCTCAGAAACTTGAACAAAGCCTTGACTAAATATATTTCAGCGAATAATTTATTTCCATTACCATCAGGACATGACCTTCTCACAAACTCCCATTAACTTCAGTGCCTCTTTCACTGCAAGAGTCAGGTTGTATTAGAATATAAACTACTTTGTCTATAACCAACTCTAAAGTGAACACAAATTTAAAAAATAATGTCCCTGCTGTTTGTGAGTTTGCAGCTTGTGTCTTTCCTTCCAGATGTACTTTTTGACAGCTCAATGACTTTCTGCTCTGGTCCTCAGGAATTTTCTTCATGGGAGCACTAAGCATCTCACTGCCTTTGCTTGGGCTACAGGCAAAGCTCCTTACTCTGATTTTCTCATTCTTCTTTTGCCATATTGTGCCAGTAGGACCACCTTTGCCGAACAGGCTTGGTTGCTTCCCTGGGAAGGAGCAGTCTCACCATGGGCCAGATGGGTCCATCGAACTCAGACACACTTTTAAGGAATATTTGCAGACTGAGAACGCCCAGATCAAACACTAACTGTCCACGGCAACCTCCCATAGTTCTCATATCCCACCTGGAGTTCAGACAAAATTAAAAGCCTCTGGACTGTTTGGTAGCATATGTGAAAGTAGTTGTGACCTCCAATTGCAGATGATCCAGAGAAAAAAACCTAAAAGCTACTGCTGCATCTGGCACTGACAAGTCTGCTGGAAGTCACAGTCAGGTGTGTCACCTAAAGGTGAATCGAAGACAGATTTCCCACAAGAACCTTTGCAAACCAGTAAGATACCAGTGTGGGGGAAGTTTTTGTTGATGCTACCACAGTGTGTTCATATGATGCCAAGACTAAGTTATACCTTTACATTCACATCATTATTAAAGTTAGCGAATAAGGTCTACGCAATTATATCCCAAATCGTTAGAGATGACTAGCATGAAGTAGCACAAAAGTCTTTCTGTTGGTTTGCGTTCTAGGACAGATGAAGAGACCGTTTTCACTAACAGGATCTTTTTAGTTTTCTAGCGTGTTTTGCCCTGTAGAAATGTCCTCTGGTGTGTTTTGTGTTTGTGTGGTTTGGTTTTTTTAATGTCAATATGGGAGTACAGTCTGTGCCTGGGAGCGAATAATGACTCTAAGATGATTAACATGTTATTATTAAACTACGGGATAATCGCTATCCTGTCAAGTGTCAGTGCGTGCATTTCATCAGCCCCCATGTGACTGCGGCTCCTGCACTGAACTCCCAGTAGCTTTGATCTAAGGAGAGTATTTTTCATGGTCAGCTGCTGAATGTGACCCCTTCGGAACTGCAAACAGCATAAAGAAAACAACGGTGGATAAACACTACTAAGTCACCCAAAAAACCCAATACTTTCTTGTATCATTTGAAGTAAGCCTAAGCTGACTTTTCAGATGGCAACATACTGGTGGGACTGGTAATAGTGAACAGGCTGAGGCATAACAAAGCGTGAGCTTCTCAAGAAATACAGATAATTCCGCTTTTCAGACTGGCTGGGCCACGTACGAGGCAGCTGCATGATGGACCGGACCTGTACCATATGCTACAACTGCCTTCGCACCGGTCAAAGCGCAAAGCCTGAGTCTTTGCCAGGACCTTGAGTACACGCCCTTCTGGAGCTTAGCTGGCTGAGTTGAGGACTTTAGTGCGCTGAGCTCAAGACCAGCTCCTTCACTGACGAGAACTACTGTGAAGAAAACTAGAAGTGAGGGCCTGCCCCTCCTTTCCCTTGGCAGTTACTTTTAAGCTGGATGTTTACTGTGGTTCCCCCGTGTTACTCTGCAGCCACGTGGCAGCTGTGTCTGTGCCAGGCTCTGACCTCCAACCTGGACCTGGGTCCAGACCCACCGGAGCTGCCCCGTCACTGAGGACTCACTGGGCGATCACTGGGCCGTATCTGACCCTGATCGCTGTCCCCAGCCCCGATGCTGACCCTGACCTGCTGCTCGACATCCCAGCTCCTTGGTGGGGTCGCGGCTCCCACCAGCCTCCTTGTTGTGCTCACCACCCAGCTCACCTTCCCTCCCACACGCAGGCGGCCCTTGCTGCTTTCTGACAGTCTGTCACTTTACGGATTTCACGTACCTGAATAACTGAGTTAACTCTGCTTGTTTTGGGGGTTCAAAATAAAATATGTGGGCTTCCATAATAATTGCTTTCCAAGGTTCAGCATGTTGCATAGTCAACCACTGAAGTAAAATTTTGAAGTAATGGTGTATTTTGCCTGAACAGATGAGTGAGACTGAATGTAAACAGAGACACCCTGCAAAGTGGTATGTTCAAACTACAGTTCACCTGCTGATAGACTTTAATTTCTACCATCCTGCTGCTGTGTCTTTTCAGCTGTGAGAGGCACTGTACAAGATAAGAGAACAGTAGCTTTCTCCACTGAAAAATTAATTTGTTTTGTTTTTTTGGGTCTTGCCAGCGAGCCGGCACTTAATCACTAAGATGTGTCATGCTGCTAAGCTGTACGACAGCTTGATGCACCAAAGGACGCTCCCCACTGAAAATGTAAACTATTTGTGCTGTATATTTTTCTACCTAAGGAATCCACAGATTTTTGCTAGTAATGGCTTTCCCTTTTTTCCAGCTAAATTACAAAAAAGTGTCTGCATTTCCATTCTGGCAACAGTGAAGCTAAACAGCTCTTATGCTCTTATCTTACCTTACAACATATTTTTCTTCTCTATGATCCTTATTTTAAAGCATGAAGGCAATAATATGTTTTCCCTGTGGAAAAAAAAAGATTTGTATATCACACTAGCCAAGCTGCTGCTTTCTCCTGCACTTTCTGGCTTCCAGTGTAGCTCTTAAAGAGACCAAATGACAGTTTCACCTCCCAGCTGTGAGAGATGCAATTTCTGAAACAGAATACAGAGGATTATGGCCCATTTTAGGTATGAACAGGAACTTACTGCTGCTCAGAGTCTGCAATTACAGTATCTTAGACTTCTCATTATAGCCCTTGTTATATTTTGATACCTCCATCTGCCCCTACTGAAGATACCATGTATCTTAATGTACTTTTTCTCTATAATTTCCCTGTCCTATAACCTCCCTTTACTTGTTGTTGGATTGGGTTTTTTGGACAGCAATTTGCAGTAAACGATTTGTCAAAGACTCTAGGTAGTTTCTAACCACCTGATACTGTGAATTGTTTCTCTGCTGCCCACCCCTTACAAGAAGGTGCTGTTGGCTCTGGTTAGGGAAGACTTTTCCTTTATGTTGTCACTCAATGTCAAAATGACCTGTGCAGTCTAGGGAGAAAGACTTCTCACTTTTTGAAATTTCCAAACTTCTTCCGGATTGCGGGACCCAAAACGCTGTTTGGATGCCGTAGGTTATTTGAATTCACTGATTTTGAAGGAAAACTGTTCCTTGTATTTTTCAGATGTACTTTGTGATCACTCCTAAAACCCAAGGCAGACCTTTTCAGTTTTAGAGAAGCAAAGCACTAAATTTGCATTATGAGATTAAAAACCAAGCTAGAGAAGTGAAAGATAAAAAATAATGGAACACTGCGTTGAAGGGCTTGACAATAATCTATTTCCCTAGCTGTCACTTAAATCTCTCTGAGGCACATTCTGCAGTGGGAGCCAACAAGACAGTTCAACCACATCTGCTTGAAGTGTTACTTTTCAGGACCAACCTTCTCCTGGATTATTAACCTTCTGTTTAAACTTTTGATTGTATGTATGCTATCTAGCATTAACCAAGCCTTACAGCATTTTTGAAAGGGCTACATCATTCCCTTCCAACTTCCCAATGTAAGGAACCATTGTATTGGGGCTTTGATTAACTCTCACTGTCAGTGACGATACAGATTAGAACTTGGCCAGACTGAAATGTGCTTATGAGGATTTTGTTGACAGCTTTTTATAGACAGTATGTTGACATTTTGTACAGATGGAAAAATTTGGATTTCTTTCTCCCACTTACTGTTCTCCTACACATGTACACACAGTCCCTCATGTATATATTTGCCAGTTTTAGGAGGATCAGATCATCACAATTACAAGAGGGGAGTTTTAAACACCAGTGTTTTAAATTTATATGTTTATTCCTCACAACCAACACAGCACAGAGTTACATGTGTAATCAGTTGTGACAGCAAACAATTCCATTTGCATATGTAAGAGCTTCATAATTATCATCATTTCTTAGGGCAGAATTTGCAAAGGTATTTACAGGCCTAACCTACTTTTATGGTTTTTGAAACCTTCTTAGGCACCATTCTGTGACTTTCACTGCCAATACCTTTAAAAACAGAATTTGCTATCAGTGTCAAAGAATATGCTACAAAAGAGAGATGAATGGAACACATAATTTTCACTCCAGTTTGTCTCTGCATTTGATTTGGGACACAATACTACTACAGGCTGTTGTTTTGTTGGGTTTTTTTAAGACAAATTCTGTCTCTTGCTGTACTTTTGACACGGGTCCCTTACTTCTCTGCTCCAGGTCCATGACTGTTGCCTGCACGCACACAAATCTTTCTTTCACAGAAGCATTATTTTTTCACATTCCAAACTACTTCCTCTTTTCTTGCTTCTACTTTAGATTTCCATTTGTTCCAGAGCTTCTGTTCCATGTGGTTATGTATTTGAGTGCAGCTGCCTTAATAAGACAAGCATCTAGAGAACATCAACAGATGTGTATTATTTACATTTCAACAGCCCCGGCCAAACCCTGTCTGGACCTTGACACTTGATGGCACTGACGTGTTGTGATTAATGCTTTCCTAATTGTCAACAGCAGTGCAAGCACAGGAAGTTTAATGACCGAGTTCTGATTTTCATGCTTCACCTGAAACTCGCTGAAGTCAATGGGAGCTCTCAGTCTTCATCCCAAAGCCATCAGAGGCACTGAACTTCCCATTATAAACCGGCAGTTGTTTCTGTCTCAGCCTTTGCAAGTTGTTCATCGAGCCAAAAGGCAGACTGCAACACCAGGCAACAGATTTTACTTACAGATTTTAGAGGTTTTATGGTACAAATTGGAAACCTCTAATAACACATAATAAACCTAAGGATAATTACGAAGTTCAGAGCAGATTTTTTTTTTTTTTCATGGCTTGTTAATTTACTTGCAAATCAGTCCACCTTCCTGGATTTAACATTGTGAGGAATTCACCAAATATTTAAACAAACAAATATCATATACATACACCAGTTTGGCATTTCACTATTCCATTTGGCCTCTGATTCGCTTGCTGATTTGAGAAACAACCTGGATCTGCTGGGAGACTAATAATGACTGTCTACACGTGAGGGTTGCTGCTTATGGCCGTTAGTTACTGGAATTATACCATTCAGATAATACTGGAATTCACTTGTCTTTCTGTTTGCAAAAGTACTTGTTAATCACTGTATTTCCAGACAATTCTTACTGAGCTAGAAGTTAACTGGAAATCATATCATACCAACTAAGCTTAACTTTAATGGAAGTTCCACCTGCTTAGGGACAAAATTCACTTTTTGATAAATTTTAATTGTTTTAAATAAAGGTATGCTCATGCATTAAATGGGAGCAAACATGGAGATAATTGAGCTGTATTGTGAAGCTGCCAACTGTTTCAAGTAAACAGTTTCAACTTTTTAATTTTAGTGTAGTTTAAATAGGAGCAAATTTTAAAGAAGTCAAGAGGCTGCTAATTAGTTTGTGACAGTGGTTACATGCCTGGTTCATTGTGAGCAATTAAGAAATCAACTTCGGATATTTGATAATTGCTCTTTAGCCAGTATTTATTACGATGCTGCACAAATGGCATATTAGAGCAACTGACCATGAGATACGAGGAGCAGAAAGTTGTTTAACTAGGAATAGAAGAACTCCAACCGGTTTAGATCTTCAAAATACTTTAGAGACTTCTTTGAACACCTTTGGAAAGTTCATGTATGTGACACGACAATTTAGAAAGGTCAGAATTACTAGAGAAAGGACTTTACAATGAAGGCATGAATTCTCTTCTACTATGGATGAGAGACTTAATAGAGAGCAGTTGCACACTTACAGCACATCTCCTTGTAGTGCTTGCAGACTCCAGATGAAATATCCTCACTGTATTTTGCTATATGCTGGAAATGTAATTTTGGGTCGTAAGTAGTGCTCTACTCTGCTAACTGTAAAGTTGCGATTGCCGACTGTAAGTTGCAACGACTCACTTCTAAAGCTCAGAAACCAGGATGACTCTCCCTTGCTATAAAGCAGTAAATACTATCAGTCTGTGGAGTGTTAGAAGCTGGAAAATTCATTAAAAAAAAACAGCAAAAACCTGTCTGCTTGGCATACCTTCTGCTGAGTCCCTCATGTACCATAGGAATTGCTCTGCACGCAGTACTTCTAGATAAGTTGCAAGCTGTACAGGTGGGTGTTACATATTGTTTGTGTCATGACTACCACTAAGTTGCCTGACTGGTGTTCCTGCCAAATAAGCAAACCTTCATTCACAACAGCCCGTTTTTTCATATGTAGGTAAAAAAATGTCAATGCCAATGTTTCCTTCAGTAACATTTTCAGTCTCACCTGAAACCTTCAAATACTTGTCACTAATCTGCAGGCACAAAATGCGGCACTAAGTGCACAAGCCCTAATCCTTACAGCCACACAAAGGCTCAGCAGTGCCACTGCCTGCAGTTTGACAGAAATCGCCGGCAGTCAGAGGGGGTTCTCAGCTGACATTTCTTAACTATTATTTCTTTTGTATTCCAACAGGGCCTAATTGTTGATTCGGAGCCCAGGCAGCTTCTACAGTCCGTCTTTGCATGCTTATTACACATGACTGACCATTCTTGTCTACACACCTCCAAAATCTGAGAATTGCAAATGTCTATGACACCATAAGCAGGCGCTCAGCGTATCTCCGGGTGAGTCTACAGGTCACTGAAACCGTGCTCTCTCTCACAGATCATGCCAAAGTTGGAATCAATGATGAACTCATTAAAAAGGGAAATGCTCGAATGGGCACAGCTTGGGTTGTTCTATCCCTCTGAGTTTGGTGGTGTTTTCACACCTCCTCCATCATATTTGGTGATTATGCCTGCAGACATTACGTTTTCCTCAAAGTAGAGCTACCAACTGGCTAGCAGTTATTTGTGCTGAACTTCTCTTCATCACTCCTGAACTAAAATAATATCTTGGATATCATGTCATCTTTGAACAATCCCTTTGCTGCTTCATAAATTAACAGAGAGCCTGGGCAGCAGGACTGCTTTTGGCAGAGTGTGCCAAAAATCTGACAACACAGCTGGAAGTATAGCTCTTCATGTTAATTCTCGTTAGTACTATTACCTTCATCTTCCTTTACCCAAAGAATATATTTAGTTGAACATTTCACTCCCATTTGCAGTAGGCTAAAATTTATCTCGAATCTGCCCAAACTTTGCAGAGAATAGTACTTTGACAAGCATGATCTTGGAGGATCTAACCTTTTTGTCAGTGATGAAATGTGGCTCTTGACATCAGATCCTTTCCTCCATGCGATTTTCTTGTAAGCTTTACCACAGATATTGTATACTTGGGAACGTTTGAAAAGCAGCTTGACCTTGCTGCATTCAAACTGTGCTTAGTCGAGTTCAATGAAAATCTGCTCGGTGTTTCACGTACCAGCTCTGAAATTCTATTGCACCTATCAGTTTTTGGGTTGTTCACGCACCCTATCACTATGAGTGTGGCACTGGGTTCAAAGCCAGATTGGTGTAAATTCATAGGCTTTGTGTTGTGGGAGTCACAGGCTGCACGATGGATTTTGGGAGCTGCCTTTTATCATGCATTGACCTAAACTGTCACAAAATTTACATCAAACTACTTCAGGCACGTCTGGTTTCAGAGTGTCTGGAATGCTCCTCCTTGAGTAGGACAGTGTGTTGACTCGTATCACTTTCTGCTGCAGAATCAGGACACTTCGTGCCTACCCTCTTGGTTTATTTAGCATACGGGACGAAGCACTACTCATCCAGGCAGTTCCTAAGTCAATGGAACAGAGGGTTAATGACACTGCAGCGTATGGAGCATGCCCCCTCCTCAGGCCTGGGGTCTCAAGCTGTATATATACCTTCGGGTTTACTCCGTACTGTTCCATTTAGCATTGTCCCTGCCTGAACTCTGCTGGATGCTAAAAATATTTCCTATTGGGTAACTGAAATAAAACAGGGAAAAATTGGAAAGAAAAAAAATAATCCACCACTGAAAACATGCAGAGGTATTTTTAAAAGCACAGTGGATATCCAGGCAGTATCCCATGAAAGAAAAGGATGGCAAAGGCTTGTGTGTGCCCTGAGTAAGGTGGAACAACACACAACATGCTGTAGCCTTGCTTTGCTTCTGAGATCGTTACTATAACCTGAAAAATAGGAAAGAAAATTACAAGTTCAAGCTCATATAACCTGCTCTGGCAAAGCTATTTCTGAAGACGGAATTCTTTGCAGTATTTTAGTTTGTTTGATTAAGATAATTTCAGAATCTGCTGGGCCCAGTTAACCAAAGGATCACTTTAAATATGAAGTTAACCTTCCTGTTCAGGGCCAACTAATCTACATTCTGTGTATCAGTATGATATAAATTACCGAATTTCCTGAAATGCAATTGATTTCTACTCATAGAAGAAAATGTTTCTAAGAAGAGTCCATAATTATAGGTGGCTCAGCTTTTTCGCCATGATTTTTTGCTGGTATGTTAAGTCCGGAAGCTGTAACACATTTAAAGTATTTATTCACAATGTCTTACTTCTTGTACATTGTGTGTGTGTATCTGCATATTAGACTTGAGAAATGCTTACACAAGCAGAGTTTGTGCTCCCAACAACTTTTTTTTATTGCTAGCTCTCTGTATTTGCTAAGCAACACAAATTAACTCTTCCCCAAAATACCATTCCCTCAAATAAAACTGCCATTATTTGCAATTGTGTAAGACAGTTCAGGACATTGCACTTGCAGTGTGATTCATCCAGGAAAGGCTCCCTTTCTGCACCGGATCTTTGCAGGTGCATTAACCTTTCCATGTCAGCCTGTCTCTAATCAGTCTTAATGTCCAGAAATTTCCATCTAGCATTCATGGTTTTTTTCCACCATGGTAACCAGAAATCCAAGTGTATACCTGGTCTTATAGAGATCAGGAAGACTTTAAATCAAAATCCTGACAGCTGTTCGGTACATAGTAAGTGTTATGCCTCCTTTATCTTTTGTTATATTAAAACAGAGGGCCATGAAATGAAAATAAAATATAAATTTGTCCTTCTAGTGTCTTCCCCAAGTCTGCTATACCAGTGATATCCCTGCTGGCTTTGAACTGAGCTTCTGAGACCAGTGTCTTTGATATGATCCTTGCCCTCTCAGTCATACTGCTTCCTAGAGGAGTTTGTGTCACTGATCTGCTGACAGCCAGATTGCTATTTTTTCTTCCACATTGTATTGAGGGTAGAAGTGACATTATGCCGTTTGCAGTGGGTTTTCTTTTCCTCCCCCTCCCCCCCCCCCAAAAAAAATTAATTATTAAATACGATGCCAGGGACAAATTATTCTTGGGGACTGAAGAACTGTGATCCTTCTAACAGACTTGGATTAATTCCAGCTGGTTTTAAGCACCTTTCTCCATTAGCTGAAGAGGTGATTAGCATGAAGAGCCTCCTGAGTTAAGCATCTTTTTAGCATTTGAAGTTATAGCTGGTAAGCTGAACCACCGAGTCCCGCATTAGGCCTATTTTAATGGCTCAACTCTAACCTCAGTGCATGATCTCTTCCCAAGATAATTGCCCATTTTTCCCTTTGTTCCAGCACAGCCATTCTGACGAACAGAGCCAGAGCGACTCTCGCCCACACGCTGTCGTCTCACTTGTAGGGGTTCCCAAAGGGAAGCCTGTCAGAGGGACAACGTGAGGCAACAGCGCTGCGGACGTGGTGGCCACCACGGCGGGCCTTCCCTTCGACGACGCGACCCCCGCCACGCAAGCTGCAGCCCCGCACGGCCCCGGGGCCTGTGTCGCTCTGTCGTTCCTTCTCGTCGCCCTACTCCGGTGCACACGTGTAAGAACTGACTGAGAACTCAACCTCTTGCGTCCGGCGCTTCCTCAGACCTGAGGCATCTCAACCTTCTGACACAAACGCGCCTCAGCCAACGTCTGGACAAACGCATTTGGCGGGAAGTGCCGGGCTGCGCCGCCTCGGGACGGGACGCCCCGCGGAGGGAGCGCTGCCCTTCCACCGCAGCCCGCCCTGGCAGCGCCCGCCCGCCGCCCGCGGCCCCGCGGGGGCGCAGCGCCCTCTCCCGACACGGCCGCCGCGGGAACAGCCGTGAGGGGCCGCCCGCGGCCGCTGCCGGCCGCCGCTCCCCTGGCGCTGCCGGGAATTTACGGAGCCGCCGCCCCTCTGTCTAATCTTTACCGTTTATTTTCCGTTATTGTCGCGGTACGTTTTCAGGACAGGCAGGGGGAACCCTGCAGCGCGGCCCCCCCGAACCCCACGGTCCTCCCGCTCCCCAGGGGGCGCTGCGGCCGCCTGGGCACCCCCCCCCCCCCCCCCCCCCGGACCCCGCTCCCCTCGGCACGGCGCATGCGCATTGCTACGTGTTGTCGAGTCCGGGGGGGGGGGGGGGGGGGGGCGGTGGCGGTTCCGGCGCCGGTTCCTGTTCCGGGCGAGGCGGCGGCGGGATGGACCGGGAGCTGCTGCGTCAGGCGCTGGGCTACCACGGCCCCGCGCTGCTCTCGCTGCTCCGCGCCGAGCAGCACGACAACCCCGACTTCCGCGGGCTGCTGCCGCCGCCGGGGACTGCCTTCGAGCCGCCCCGCGGGGCCCCGCAGCCGCCGGGCGCCTGGTGAGGGACGGCCGGGCCGCGGGGGGGGGGCCCGGGCCGTGAGGGGGGGCCCGGGCCGTGAGGGGCCGCGGGGTGTTTCTCACCGGGTACTGTTTCCCCTAGGAAAGAGAGCGCGAGCATTGACACCGAGATAAAGCGCTTCATCGCCAAAAAGGCGGATCTGCTGTTCGCTCACTCGTGGAAGCCCAATGGGCCGCTCTGCGACACGATTGAGGAGAACGAAGGTGAGTCTGCCCGGGGGTGAACGGCGGCTTCCCGGGCGTGGGGCTGCTCTAGCGTCCGCGGGTCGGTGTGAGGGCCCTGCCCTTCAGTTAGCAGCATTCCCAAAAAGCTTCGCTGTTGCTTTCTGTGGGCTGTACCCAAACGTCCTGCTAGTGCCAGTCAGGTTCTAAGGCGTTTTGCTGTTGTGAAGTGTTCCGTGTTTTCAGGCCGTAGGGGGGGCGTTTTGTAACTGTGAGCGTTTTTGTGTTGCAGAGTGTTATGCCGTTATGCCTCCCCTGGAACGGTTCATGGAGGTTCCCAGGGAAGAAAGGAGAGAATTGTTTTTTCGAGACATCGAACGTGGCGATATCGTGATTGGGAGGATTACTTCTATTCGGGAATTTGGTTTTTTCATGGTGTTGATTTGTCTGGGAAGTGGTGTCATACGGGAGATTTCGGATTTAGACATCAGTGTAAGATCTAGCTTTGATGAGTATTTTGCTCTCAATAAGCAGTAATGTTTTCGTGTATTTATTGCCTCTTGCATCTCTTAATGGAATGGTGTGTGTAAAGGTGAAGCCGGGCTTTGGGATGGGGGGTGGTGTCTGAATTTGTGGACAGCTTATGATGCTTTGCTGAGTCAGCAAATGCTTCTTTTTAGGACCCGTACTCAAGATTTATTAATTCTGAGTTGAAAAGTCATCGTTTATGGATGTGTAAATTTTTCTTGGAAGCAAGCCATGCTTTTAACTCTCACAGATCTGATGGGCATTAAGATTTAAACTCATTGTTTTCTGGCTTAATCTCGGGGAGGAAAAAACCACCAAACTTTTGGCTTTGTTTACGCCGTTCTTACTTTCTTCTGTTGCAGGCTCTTTGTCCTTTGAGAGATGTGCCTTCTCAAAGCAATCATGGAGATCCTTTGTCTTATTATCAAACTGGAGACCTTATTCGAGGGAAGTAGCTGCAAAAGTTGTCAGGAATGTGTTTGTTTCAGTTTTGAGACATTTCTGTGGTTTTATCTTAACTTCTGTTGTTTCTATAGCTGCGATCAAGGACATTGATCGTTACCATGAGAAGCTCACAGTGTCGCTTTACAGCTCAGCTCTTCCACCCAACCTTTCCAGTACAAAACTGGGGGTAATCACTTCTGATGACTTCCCGTTACATTATAGGTAAGAAAATGCTGTTCAGCTGTACTCGCTGCGGGTATTCGGTGTGTCTGAAACGCGTCCTCGACAGGCTGCGCTTTAAGCTTGTGGTGGTGTTCCTGATTAAATTGGGTGATTGCAGACTTCCTGTTGTTCAGCACTTCCTGTGTTTCTGGGTATGTCAGGTCTGGTTGGTCTTTCAACATCTTTCCCAAAATGTAAGGAATGCAAAAAGCAGAGCGAGGTATCTGTCGCTGAGAGATTATGTTAACACCCCCCCCCCCCCACCGCCCCCCAAATGAACAAGCAAACCGCAAACAAAAAAAAAACCCAGACAACAACAACAGAAGAAAACAGGAAAGAAAAACCTTGGGAGACTGGAATATGAAATTCTTAAAATTTCACAATTACCCTTAGAAGACAGAAGAACAGAGCTGTCTCTGCAGTTTTTGTAATGTTTTTGTATATCCTGGAGATACCTAGGTGGGTGCTGAAATAGGTTTCAAAAGCTTGCTTAGGCTAAAGGATTTAAGGGTGCCTCAACACCCTTAGGAAGATCTATGCCTATAAAACGTAGCTTGTCACCCATGATAAATATCAATATAGGGTTTTTTTTTTCCTGAATATAATCATCATAACATTGAGTATAGCGTCTGAGGTTGCATTTGTGTACGTTGGTGCTTTTTTTAAGGCGAAGCATGGAAGTTGCTAATACAGCAGAGACATTCGAAGAGGTTTTGCATCGTTCCCCAGGATTTGCTAATCCATCGTTAGTTGAATATTTAGCAGAAAAACTAGGAATAAGTGAATCAAATCCACCGTCTTTGATGAGAAGTCTTCAAATGTAAGTGATTTTTACATTGTTCCTATCCTATGTAGCTTTGTGGAGATTATTCTAATCCATTGAAATAGACTGGTGAGTGGAAGTCCTAGACCACTTGTACTTAAACCTTTTTCATTTTGATTTGCATGACTGCAGCTTACGTGTCCTTAAATATTTAAAGGCAAACTCCTAGAGGAGGAAATTTACATTTGAAATTCTGTTGCTCTGAATAAGTGAGACACGTTGCCGCACAAAATGTTTCATACCAAATACTTTAGGAAGTTATTGCTTAGATCGTCAACATCTTGGGGTTGAAATGCAGGATGTTGTAAGTCTTAATATTTTCTGGCAGATGTTTATTTTAGTCATAGATCTGTCCCCTTCAGTAAAATAGGCTCAAACATATGCAATGATCGAATTTGTGAGCCCTGGATATGTATGTTAGGCCCCAAAGCAGGTGTGCATGTGGTATATATGTGTTAAATGTACTGCAGCTGAACTGGTTCAATTCAGCCCTTCTAGAAAGGGTTGGGAAAAACTGGTTTCACAAATATGGAAGAACGTTCCTGACTACGGGAGAGCAGTAAGGCACTGTATAAAAAACATTTTGGTTTGTTGCAACTGCGTTACATGTTACCAGTTTAATTTTGTAGAGTCAGAAAGCCAGCTTGATGGTTTTGCTTGTTTTTTTTCCTTAAAGTAAAAATTTCAACGAAGAAGACTTTGCCCCTGCATTGAGGAAAAAGCAATCTGCATCTTGGGCCTTGAAATGGTACGCAATGCTTTTTCTTGTCAGAGCTTGTTGTTGGGTAGGATTAGGTTATAGGTTATATTTCTTGAAAGAAAACACACATTGAACCAGTTTTTCCACTGCATGTGCAGTGATGCAACCAGGAAGATCTTCTTGAAAGTGACCCAAGCTGCCAAGTGGGCACGTGATAGTGTCTCGAGATTCAGATCTCAAACGCGTGTCACGTTGAAGGGGAACTGCTTAGAGTATTTATGATATGCTGGTCCGTTGATGAGGCGAGCGTGAGATTTATGAAGATACCAAGTCACAGTTTTCCATTTTGTAACGGGGTGTTGAATGGCCTCCTGCTGCTTGTTGTGCCATTGAAGCCCCAAAGTGTCCATTTAACAAGGGTGCTTGCTGCCTTTGAGAAGTGAAATGTCCCAGCTGCCTTTGGAACAGCAGCTCGGGAGCGGTGCCCTCACTTTTATGCTATGCAGTGTATTTGGGCATGCTACAGGGTGGAGGAGGCAGAAGTAAGAGAGAGACTTTTCCTTTAAAATGTAAATTTTTTTCGTGGAAAGACTTCTCTTAAATCTACCAGCTCAAAAAAAAAAAAAAAAATATATTGAGTGAAGCCTTAGAATTTCTGACTGGTATGCTAACAAAGTGTTTTTCTTAAAACAATAGTGTTTTGCAACTTTGATTAATTGTAGAAAAATTTGCTTATACTATTAAATATATATTTTATTTTTTAAAAGAAGTCTGTAATGAGAAGTTCTGAAATTCAACTCATCAGTTCTCTTCCAATAACTTAATCTCTTGTCAAATGTAGAAGAAAGGTTCAGGTAATACGAAATATAAAACCTCCAAATACTGAGTTTGAGATGAACTGGTCTCAGCATGTACTATCTACCCATCTTGCCTCGTGTGGTTGATCTATGGTGATTTTTAGCTTTGGATATAATCCAGCCTGTTCCAGTTTAAGGGTGGTAGGTCACACATAGTGTTGTGCAGAAAAGTACTTAAATATTCATTCCCTAAATGAAGAAAAGTGTCACGTAGTAGCACCATCTGCAGAAATGCTCTCTAGTGCCTTAAGATTTTGGATGAAAGACGATATATTGTTGTGGAATCATGTCAGTATCCCATTAATCTGAGACGCCAGTGTTAAGTACGTGATAACCAGGTCAAGTTTTACTACTGTCACTTGTTTGGAACCGTAATTTGTGAAATAATTACCAGTATAAAATGTGCATAGGCTAACTGTACATCATATTTTCTAAATATTTTTCCTCAGTGTGAAGGCTGGGGTTGATTATTTTAAGGTTGGGCGCCATGTGGAAGCCATGAATGAGTACAACAAGGCTTTGGAAATTGATCCGCAAAACGTTGAAGCTTTAGTAGCCCGTGGAGCTCTGTAAGTCTGCTTGTTTCATTGGTCTTTCTCTTGGTGAAAGAGAAGCATCACTAAAACCTGTGCTACTTGCCTGTTGTTCTAGGTATGCAACAAAAGGGAGTCTGAACAAAGCCATAGGTGATTTTGAAACTGCTTTAGAAAACTGTCCTACTCATAGAAATGCAAGAAAATACCTCTGTCAGACACTTGTGGAAAGAGGCGGGCAGTAAGTATTAGGGTTGTGGGTTTTTTGGTTGTTAACGATTTTTGTCATAATACGTTTTTAATACCGTTCCGGGTAGGACAGAGAATGGCGTCTTTCCTTCTTGGCTGTGTGCTTAAAAAAAGTCTTTTTTGGAAACATTTCTGCTTGTGCAGTTGGTTTACATTTTCTCCTCTGTCCTGGTTAAAATTCTGGCAAAATATTTGAGGTTTAATCCTTGATGTCCTTTTACTGGTAGGATACCAGGCTTGCATAGCGTCTTGTGAAATGTTTGAATGTGTTCTAGTAAGGTTATTGGGGTGTTTTTTAAAAGAAAGTATTTGTAACAAAATGACGTTCTGTTACTCTACTGAAGTACTGGTTAACAACTGTAATACAAAATTTTCTTTTAAGCCCTGTGTTAAGAAGAGAGACTGTTTTTTGAAACTGGAATTGAAATTTCAAAGAACAGTATTGCTGCTGATGATCAGGAGATAATAACGTGTCAGAAATACTATTTTACTTCTTTACTGAGATGGGCTAGGATGTTAGATAGGGTCTTGGAGGGATGCAGTGGTAATAGCATAGTGCAAATAAGAAAGGTAGTCCTAAAAATAAGAGGAAAAAAAACCCCTGTGAAAATCTGTGCCTTTACTGTATGTGAATTATCACTTGACTTTTAGATTGGAAGAGGAAGACAAACTACTAAATGCTGAGAACTACTATAAAAAAGCCTTAAGTTTGGATGAGACTTTTCAGGAAGCAGAAGAGGCCTTAACGAAACTCCGTAAGCATATGCAGGTGATTCTTTACTTTCTCTTTGTATCGTGCTCTCGATGACAATAAATGAACATCAAAAATCAAATTAAATCTTTTGAACAGGGAGAGTTTAAGTTGGTGGTTTGTCTTATTCTCTGCTTCCCTTCTCCACAGTAAATCTTTTATAGTGAGCATTATGGCTGTACCTACCAGAAGAAAGGTACCTCTCGATGACTCCACTGGTTTGAACAGGGTAGTAAAGAAATGCCAAACAGTGGAGACGGGGAAAGAGCAAAGCCTGTTAACCCTGGCTGCCAAAGCAGGGATAAGAGCTTTCCGTCGTACAAGCAGGATTAACGGTGTTCCGTTAAAACATTCTGCGCACACAGACATGCAAAGTGTAAAACGCTTGGGCAAGCCAAATAAGCACTGCACACCATCGTAGTGCCAGATCCTTACGTCTGGAGTAATTGTGAAAAGAGAGACTAACGCCAGTCACAGCGAACTCGCAGGCAGTCGCAGGAGAGGGGAAGTTGAGAGGTGACTTAAAGGAAAACATCAGGAGGCAGAGGGTGGGTGGGCAGGTAGTTTTGAATACCTTAGCTTGCTTTGCTGTCTGGTTTTTTTCCTCTCCTGTCTTGCATGCAGCATGTTCCTCAGGTGAGCCCTGGTGGGTCTCTGTGCTAATCTGAGTTTTCTTCGTTTTTTCTTTCATTTACCTCCTTTACTTGTTTTCCAGAGAGGATCAAAGAGTAAAAAACTGAGGAACAGGCTTGTTTTGTTCTATGCTTCTGCATGTAAGGAAGTACATAGTCTGGGGTAGATGGCCCTCCTTGACACTTCTTCAGTTGGTGGAGCCATAATGCTGACAGGTTGTGTTGAAAGAAGGGGGAAGAGGAGATATGACAATCTCGTTAATAAAACTGAACTACATCCTAGATGAACCACTGTGTGGTATTTGAGCACTAGCCACATCTGGCTGCTTTAGAAAGAGGGGTCAGTCTCAGTTAAGATGATGAAGAATGTGCTCAGCAAGGAGGAGATCAGTTTTACTCTCCTTTAGCATTTTCTGGTATAATGGGTCATTGCTGCAGCAGAGCAAACCCACGATGCCAGCTGTTGCTTGTTGCTTTGCATAGCCCTAACTGCGATTCAGGGGCTCCTGTGTGGGATCTGTTAAGACAGTTGCTCAGTTCTGAAAACAATAATCAGACTTTTTGCTCACTCTGAATATGAACAGAGCTACTTTTTAGGGCTGTAAGTGGCAGAAGTCTGATCTCTCACAGCCTTCAGTAGTTAAAGGATTAATAAGCTGGTGAGGTGCTCTTTGGAATTTACCTCTATTTTAATACCCAAGTCTGATACTGTCACTGCTGTGCTAGAATGGCGGAAACGCCACTGAAGTGTGTTTTCCTGTAATACTGATTATGTGTTTTTCTCCAATGCATTTTCTTCTGAATTGGACCGTTGTTGCCGTATCTGACATCTGGTGCTGCTCATCGCCCACAAACCCTTGGAACATGATTTCTTACGTAAACCATGCATCAAACTGGTCTGTGAAATTGTTACAAAACGGTTTGTATTCAAACACGGCCAACTCGAATACGTTTTGAAATGGGTTCTGCCACGTTTCACTTCTAAACTGCAATAATGATACTTCCCCTCAAACCTTTCTCTTCCCCACCCCCCCCTTCTTTTCTCCATGTTGGTAATACTGTGTTTTTCTTGCATATTCTATCTATACCTTTTGGGCTTCATGCTTCATGGTGTGCTGGATCACGGGTACCACTGCAATGGCTGGTCAAATGTATTTTTTAATGGAATAAAACATGCAATATGGTCCTTAATGTAAACCTGATTATCACAATGGCCAATGCTAAACTCCTGAACAATATTAATTCTTGGTCTGGGAACCCTGGTAAAACATCCCTGGTGTAATTATACCTTTGAATGGGGTTGGGGACATGGGGAAAAATACCCGTGTTAACGCTTTTAATGTAATTTTTTTTATGATGCTTGGGTTCAAAAAAGAAATCTTTGGAAATGAGGGAGAAACAAGCTGCCAAAGAAGAGAGACAGAAAGAAAAGAAAGTAGAAACAAGTGCAGAAAAATTGCGTAAGCTCTTAAAAGAAGAAAAAAGGTAACTTTGTTATATTCAGTGTACTGATTATGTGGCAATAAGGGCAACTAAGGCTGTGACCAGTCCGTTCCAAACAGACTGTGCAGCACTGCGCTAGGTAGAACTTCTACCTTGGTAAGCTGCTTTTTCCCCCACAATTTTTTGTGGGTAGTATCCTTTAGTACATATAACCTTTAATGGTAATACATGGAAGAGTTGTTTAAAAAATACTTTGCAACATGAAGTGTTTGCAAAGTGTGATACCGTATTAAACTGGGAAAGATGCCTTTTATAACAAACTGTTTGGTGGATTTAATCTTAATTTTTTGATAGAGAAATGATATTTCAAATTGTCTTGCCAAGTCAGGCTCAGTTTCCATTCATGCCTTACAGTCTCACCGCAGCCAAGGACTGGGGAGTACAGATTTGCTTTCTGTGTATAATGTTTGCCTGATACTGAAGATTATCTCACAGGTCAATTAAATTTTTTAGGTTGAAGAAGAAAAGGAAAGTATCGACTTCCTCCTCTTCCTCCTCCTCCTCTTCCTCCTCCTCATCATCATCAAGTGATTCTTCATCAGATGTATCAGTTTCTTCTTCCTCCTCTTCCTCTGATCACAAGAAACGTAGGAAAAAGCGTCGGAATAGATCAGAGTCTGCCCACAGCTCCAAAAAACGCTCATCTAGAGCTTCTTCCCATTATAAAGATCAGATTAGGAAAGAGGAGTGGTATTCGCCTCCGGCCGATACCTCTGCTTCCTTTCTTAACCAAAATTTTGAAGTGGAAAAACTGCTGGAAAGGCAAGACAGCTTAGTGTGTCCAAAGGCAGAGGTAAAAGAGAAAGACAGACACTGTTCTTTTTCGAGGACTCCAGGTGATGATGAAGACACTTTTGGAGGTAGGTCTGAAGATTCAAGAGATTCTTACAGTAGCTCCAGAAATCTGCCAAGTAGTAGCAAAACTGAAAAATATGGTAAAACAGATAGGTATTTCTCCAGTTGGAGGGGTTCTTCAGGTTCATATCATAAGTCAGATGATAAACCCAGGATGCATTATTTTAGGAAATTTGAAAGGGATGTAGAGGGGAGAAAAGAGCCGTTCAGGAAATACGGCTCAGGTCAAGACAGGTATTGCATGTCTCCAGCAGGGTCTGACTATTCCGGCAAGTCAGTGGGGAAGTACAGGTCGTATTCTAGCACCTGCTTCCGGGAAGGTGACAGGAGTTATGATGGTGATAGGCAGGAGTTAAGTCAGCATAAAAACGAAAGCGAGTATCAGAACAGGAAAAGAAGTTACGAGGAGACTCATGAAACAAAGGAACCAGATGAGGACGTGTCTTTAAATGGTAGTGCACAAACAGAGAGTGGCGTTAAAAGAAACCTGCCCGAGAACTTGGTTA
The DNA here is from genome assembly GCF_034619465.1 of Leptosomus discolor. Classification (NCBI taxonomy): domain Eukaryota; kingdom Metazoa; phylum Chordata; class Aves; order Leptosomiformes; family Leptosomidae; genus Leptosomus; species Leptosomus discolor. The sequence continues at coordinate 57,315,324 of NC_141397.1, read as the reverse complement.
ACATATTCAATCAAATAGCTGAGTTTGAGAGGGAAAAAGGAAGTAAGCAGAAGAAACAGTAAAGTACCCAAGAGAACGCTATCCTGATGAGTGTAGCTAAATGAACTTCTGTCTGAGTATCTCTTGAGGAAATGCATACGAAGAGTGATAGGAAAGCAGAATTTTGTTTCAAAGAATTCTTAAAGATCATATGCTGGAAAAAGATGCAAGGATATCTTACCTAAAATATCAGTTATTATTTAAAATCTAAGTTTCCTGTGCTCTTAATCTGGGATATTCCTGTACAGTATTCTCTGTCTGATGGGCTGAAATTCTTTGATTCCCCAGGACTGTAGTTAGCTGTAACTCACATCAAATACGCACTTTAACAACAGATGGGGTTCTGTTTGGTTCGTCTCGTCCCCTGGGCTACTATTTGTTGGTATTTTTCTATCAAACTTAACTTCCAGCTATAGAAAGGGGATAACTGAATGGAAGTCATGTGCCATCAATGTATAAAACTCATTTGATCATTAAATTTTCTTCATTTTTCTAATTCTGTGTCTTGATTTTTGTTAATGTTGCTGGGATGTTTCATACTGGTGCACTGGTGGTACGTTGCTCAAGTGAATGGAACCCCCCAGTGTCTGTGAAGGCAAGCCTACTGCAGTCTCTAAAGGCATGGAACACCTTGTCTATGTCTAAAAAAAAAAAAAACCTGAAGTAGGAAAAAGTTTTAAAACAATATTTATTGTCTAGCTAAGTTCAAGTGTGGGACTTTGGTTTTTGTTTGGGTTGTTTGTTGTTGTTAGGCGTTTGCTTTACAAGTAGCTTGAAGGCAGTGGTTGCATTGCTGTGGAACAAGTTACTCTATTTACAATGAAAATCTCCAAAGATCATGTAAAACACGCTAAGGAGGTGATATCTGGCAGACTGCACAGTGCCAATTGTACTTCAGCTGCAAGTTTTCCAACTAATTCCATAGATACAGGTCAGTTGCTAATTTTGAATAGAAAAAGCACAGTTTTATTGACTTTAATCATATACTGTCATCTTTCAATTAAGTTATGATCAGAGATGACTCTGTGATTAATAGTCAAGGTTGATCTTGAAACGAAGCATGCGTTTTCTTTCCTGGGTTGTTGCAAAGTAATGTAAAACTATTTTGACAGCAGTGAAGATACCAGTTTATGGAAGTTAATGGCTTTAACGTAACTCTCGTTTTCATTGTAACAAAAGTGAATTAATGGCTTATGAAGGGTTTTGCAGATCTTTAGTTCTCCAAAAGCGAAATGGGAAAGTAATTCAAAGGTTGGTTTATTTTATTATATAAAACATATGCTTAATGTTTCTCGTAGATAATTTATTACGTACTGTAGAAGAAAGCCAAACCGTTTATTTCTCATAGAAATTAATGCTAAGATTGCCAATATACCTTGATAACTAAGTTACAGATGAATCGATTAAGAAGCCTTAACTGGTGTGAAGCCTTTACCATGGCCTTCAAAAGATTAGTTAGGACTTTTTTTTGCACTTAGAAATATCAGAGATGCTAGCTCTCCTGGATGGCTGTGAACCAACAGCAGCTGCTTCTGCAGGAGTGTTGATAGGCAAGCTCAGATCTATGATTTTGAGTGATGACTTCTGGCTAAAGCCTGATCTTGTGCTTCTGGAGGATCTGAAAGACAATTGACTCATCAGTATACAGAAATCCCTGTATCTAAAGTAGAACTTCGAATGGTGGCTTACAGTAAAGCCACCCAGCAGCCGTGGTTATTCTAGGTAAGATCCCCTGCAAAGATCTTTGTAGACGTGACCACCAATCACTTAACCTGTGGGAATGTGAGATCATAACTTGCAGCACGTTACGTGCACTGGCAGTAGAACGTAAGCTGAACAGGGGAAAAAGGTGTCAGTAAGAGCGTACAGGTCTGTCTGCCCCGTGTGTAATTAGAAAAGGGAGCTCATGCTACCAGGTGCAAAAGGTGGCTGGAGCTCAAACTTGTGCTTTCATAATGTGGAACCACCTTTTAATTAGAGCACAGTTAGCACAAGTAATTGTTCTGTAATTACTGTTTTATTTTAAACTGCGATGGACGCCGAAGGGAAAATTGTGTGTTAGAAAAATGTAATAAAGGTGGCACAGTGTAAGGAGAGAGTTTTTATAGAACGTTCAGGAAGTAGGGATAAGGAGTTGAGGAATTCTGTCATTTAGGGACTAATTTTGCTGGTTTAAACTTTAATTTTAAAAAACAAAAAAAAAAACCAAAAACAAAAAAAAAAAACCAACAAACAAACAGTGACAAAAACTCCATTGCTAGCACTTACCTGGCAGAAGCTAGTGAGCTTTGTGTGGATGGTGATCGAGAACTTTTACTGCCACCAGCAGAAGCAACTGTAGGAAGCGCCAAATTGGACTAGAAAATTGGGAAAGAAACAAACCGTTGACCTAATGGTTGTATAATAGGGCTGGGGACTGGGTGTATGAGGAGGGTTTATAACCCTCTGTATTTGAAGAGGTGTTGAAAGCAGATGAACGCTTTTTTCCTGTTGTACCGAAAGTTAAGAGTTGCCCTTGAAAGATGCTCATCACTAGACTACAGCTATCAATCGAGATTTTGGTGGTAGTTAACTGCAAAACTCACCTGGTGAAAGCACATTTGAAAGGGTGTACTTAAGTCAGGATTTGCTTCTAGAACATCAGCTACCAATTTGTCGATGGTTCTGCTGAAGCTTTTCAATTCACGAAGATCAATGTCTCTCTCTTCCTCTGTTTCTGTTTCAGTTTTCTTCAGAGACCGAATTTCTCTGCATAGTCTGGAGCACTTAACAAACATTTGGAAAGCATTGCTATTAGGAAAATGTGACACTTTTTTTAGAAACCTGTGAGGTTTAAATTCCGTGGGTTTAACCATACTGCTGTCTATCACTATAAAGTTGTCATTAAGGAATATACAAACCTGTTTTATAACCCTTTCCAGTTTTGGCTTCTGCTCTTCTATGTCTTTGTTCAGCTGCAAAATAAGAGCTTGTTTTTCCTTCTTTTGCTCTTGGAAGAGGGCCTCCTGCTTCAGTACGCTATCAAAATTCTTTTCCATGCTCTGCAAATTCATTTGAACAGTAGTTTTAGTTTATAAAGCAGTTCTGATACCCTTTTACTTCTTGTATTCCTTTGGGGAAGGGTCTGTTATCGCTGCTACCGGTTTCTAAATGGAGCTCAAGCAATTAGTACTGATAACGCAACTCGAACTCTCTGCCTGTCAGACTGTTTAGTGGATAAATACCTGGATAAAGAGAGACCACATAACTTACATATTTTAAAAAATACTTTAAAAGTATTAATGAAGTTATAAGTATCTTCAAATGTGCCTGTGACCTGTGTCTACAAGCAATTTACCTGGCACAGTACCAACTTACTAGTGCGAGCTATCCTAAGAAAAATAGCGCTGTTTCCTGTGGAAGAGGTGGGTAGCTTTGACTGGAATGAATAAAATCAGCTCTGTAAGGGTGGCTCTGGTTTTATTAGAAAATACATGAAAAAGCAGGAAAGAGTATACCATAACATGTCATTACATCCTAGGACTTACTCGCTGATAAAGATGTGTGTCCCTCCTTAATTGCAGAGATGTTATTTCTGAAGTGAGGTGCACCTCCTGGGGTGGTAGAATAAGCAATAGGAATGTTTGTTGACCTGTAGCCCTTGGTGACTCAGGGTTTAGAATAATCATGCGGGACGTAACAGGTTGCCTTTGATTTCTTCTGCCTAAGAAGATTTTAACTACACTGTCACACATCAGAGTTAAGTGTTGTTCTTTCTCAAGGGCCAAGTGGGCTTTCTGATAACCAGGGGAACCAGAAGTGAGTCCTTGATGTGGAGCCTGACCACAAGCTATCCTTTACCTGCATTTAATTAATGCTCGGCCTGCTAAGCTAGGAGTCAGCTAGCTGTCTTGGGTAAGTTAATACTGTTTAAACTGAGCCATCCTGAGTGCTAAATAAAACAGAATCTGTTCTCCTAGAAAAATTCTGGGCTGTAGATGCCAGAGGACACAAGATGGGTGGATTTTAATCTCTGCAGTACGGGACGGGATGATACAATCTAGAGGTGCATCCTACACAAAAATACAGCTGCTTGCTTGGATGCCAGAACAGAGCATCTGTCAATATGCATCTGGGATTTTGAAAGTCGTAGCTGTTAGGGGACGTTGTTGTGATTCAAGAAAATTCAAATAAGCACTCAGTTTTTGAAAGGAGAGGTAGAGCCTTCTAAAAAAAAATCACACACATACATACAAAGCATAGGATTTGAAAGAACAGGCAAAAGTCTACCCCAGAGTTTCCTGTTTCTTTCACCAGGATGGCTTGCATGGATTTAGCTACACATGCAGCCTCCGCTGTTTGACCAGAACTTCTGCTTATATTTTACCAGGAGATTTTCCTGAAGTTCCTTGATCTGTCTTTGCTTGTATCTGTATTTTTCATCAGCAGCCTTCTTCTCCTCCTCTAGTTTCAATTTTTCCTCGTATTCCTCACCTGTGATCCAAACAATGAGGCAGCATTATTGCTGGACAACTCCATTTTCACTTTAAAGTAACTGTATCAGAGTGTTACAGTATTAGTGTTGACAGTATTACAGAGACCTCAACGTTGAGGGGTTTTTTAAGTACTCTACTACTAATTCAAAATCACTGTGAAAAAGTAACTGGCTTCATGAGAGAGAATGATTTAAGAGCTACTGTTTCCAGAGCCAGCAGAGGGCACAAAAGTTAATAATCAAATACTTTCTAGAATTAAGTTTATGGAGTTTCGCATGGTGATGCTTTTTACATACTGAGCTAAGACAGTTCCACTGAAGGACAGCAAGCTTATGAAGTCTTAAGTGGCAACAGAAACAACAGATGCAGGGTTTTTTTTTTTCTAGAATTCCAAGTAACTTCCAGTATGCAAAAGCTTGTAGTTAGGTAGCCCATATTTTAAAATCTGCTGACATTACACTAAAATAGTGCAGGTTAAGTTTTACCCTTCCTCATAATTTTCCCAGATGACAGGTAACTACATTTTTTTTTTCCCCCTTCCATGTGAAAATCGGAGCTAATGATGGTGCAGCCAAGGGATCGGTCTTCAGCACTGGGGTACGCGTACCTCAGCTCCTCTGGGTACCGTTTTGTGCCCCAGCTGGCTCGGTCTCCCACGAGGGCCAGCGGTGGCACAGCTTGTCCTGCTGCTCTGATTTGAATTAGCAGCTCGGTGTGGTGCAGCACCACAGAAAGCAGTGCTTTTTGTGCTGTGCCAGGCTTTCTCTGCTAGACCCATGTACTTCAGTGGGCACTCCCTTCTCCCAGTAATGCCTTGGGGTTTTCCCCAGTAATCATCTTTATGGTTTCTGACTGTTCCTACTTATGACTATTTGCAAAACGTGTATGGGCTTAGAGATTTTCACATAAATTGGGCAGAAGAATGCAAATATTAGTTGATTACACCTTATTGCACTTTCTTCTGCTGAACTGTCACAGTAGCATGTGAATTACGCTCCCTTTTGCTATTATTAGTCTCTCTCTAATTCATTCCTTTGTGCCATGGAGTTTCCCCGCTCTATCCCTGAGTTCCACCATCACCTGTAACTCACCCAGCAAGTAGCAGTTTCTACTTTACATACTTGTCTCAGTGACTTTCTTGAAAGACTTGCGGTAATTGCTGTTGCAGTTGTTAAGTACCCGCAAAGTGTTTGCCAGAGCTGCAGTGTCTTTTTCAGCTTTGCAGATCTTTGCATCTAAGTCATCGCCTTCACGTTGAAGGGCTTCCTTTTCCTGTGCAGCCTGAAAATAAAACTGGTATTTTAGGTGACTGCACACATACTGAAAATACTAGGACAGTACAGTTATACATAAAAACATATCTGTAATAATTAGGGGTGAAAATCCTAGGTAGATATGGGGCTATCTGTGGTGTTAGGCCTGAACTGAGTTACTAGGTAACTGGGAGGAGTAGTTATTTACAATATTGGAAGTTCTGCGAGGTATTTCATCCGTGTGCATTTCATCACAGGTACCTGCCTCCCCGAGTAAGCTCACAAGGTCCTGATGAGCAGTGTCCTCACTGCGCACAAGGCAGTTTCCGCGCTTTGCACTGCTGATGTGAACTGCAGCACATGTTTCACATCTGTTTCCTCTACCCACAAAATCCAAGAAAGAGTTGAGATTGTACATTGTATAAAACCGTAACAAGAAGTGTTAAAAATCCTCCTCTTTGTCTAGGAATTATTCATTTGAAAGTCTTCATTTATCTGATTGGTGAGATCTAAGAAACACCGCCAGCTGGTGAAGGGAAGTATTTTCTACAGGCCCTCGGAAAATCCGATACAGGGAAAAATCTCCATAGTTGTAGAGGGCATACACCACCCACGGTGACCGCAAGGGTTTTACTGAGGGTCTTCTGCTGTGCTGGACCTCACAGCAGCACAAACACCATCAGGAAGGAAATGTAACACTTACTTAAGAATGAAAAAAAGATGGACTTCAGAGCCAAGACTGCAGCTAGAAGCGTTTTCTTTAAGAGGAAATCAGAGAATTTGTGGAGATCAAAAATAACAGATTTTTCTTCCAGAATCAGGGTATTGCATTATGGATAAAGACTGATTTTATTTTTTTTCTCCTCCAATGAATAGCTGAAGTAGGCATAGGTGACTGACAAGTAAAAGGGGAGAGTTTATATTCTTTGAGGTGCAAATGCCATCTGGTGAAATAAATACCTAAAAATAGCTCTGAAGGGTAGAAGAATTCAGGATCATGTGAGACTGTGATAAACTTGTTTCCACTTTATAGCTGATTACCACGTGACCAGTACTTCTTGTGTCTTTGTAAATTAACGAGCACTGAAGTGAAATTGTCCAGACTGCTCAAAATTAATGCTCCACTGATGTTAATACTGACCACAGATTTATGTGAAATTGCCGTATCATTTAAATAGCCAACGGTGGCGGGTAATGTAAAACAATTAGACTGAAAGTAAGCAGTAGGCAAGGAGCTTGTCTTAGTTACTTGAACAGAGCCCAGGGAAATCTATAGCTTAGATACTTGAATTATAATTAATTATATTAAAAAAATACCTTAATTACATAGTAGGCGTGACTTTTCTCCTCTTCTCCTTCAGGTGGCATCATGACAACAGTAAGAAGTTCATATCTGCATCTCAGTTTGTCAATTTTACTTAGGCGGTCTTGACATTCAGCACTGATTTATTTGGGGAAAAAATAAACGGGTTGAGAAAGTGCTTGTCTCGCAGTGTTTTGTGGGCAGTTCATGCTACAGCAGTTTAGATTACAGGTGTTATTCGGGCAGTCTACACATGTATTAGGAGGCAGGCAGGGCAGCAGTTGTTCTGCTACAGTTTTTTGTTGCTTTCTGTGTTCTCCCAGCCACAGTCATCGGTTTTTGTGGTCACCTACAATTCTCTCGCAGTTCTAAACTGAGTCAAATTTATTTTCATATTCCAGATCATTGCATCCTGGGAGGCTGTGCCACAGTCCTCCCCAAAAATTCTTTAAACGTTTGGCATTTAAATCCTACAGCTGCACAACCTGCCCCCTGCTGATACTATCTTAATATTGCCACTACTAGATGAGTGTAAGCAACAGTAGGCAACAACCCCAAATCAAATTACATGCAAGTATCAATTAGCTATGTAATTATCAAAGGGAAAAAGACACACAGTCTGCACTCTTGGTGAGCAGTTAAGCTTCAGTCACACTAAATCATTCTAATTTCCTATTGTGTGGGGTGTGGTTAGCAGAGGAGTGAATAAAAAGCCTGCCAGGTTTCAGCAGTTCAGGTGCTGAAGGATTGATTTTGGGCTGGATATAGATACTGGGATTTCAGAGCTTAAATTGTCCCAGATACTTTGCACTGGTTATTGGAGAAGGGAAAGGTTGTTTCACATGTGGTTGCTTTATAAGAGGGTACATACATAATTCAGAAGATTTAATTTTCTTATATAGGACACCTAATGGAGAGCTCATTTGTGAAAAAGGAAAAAAAACAACCAAACCCATAACAAACAGACTTACTGTGTGAGTCAAAGAAATTTGTTTTATCAAGCAATTGGGTCTAGATACATGCTTTCACATTTCCTGATTATTTTGAGAAATGCAGGGTCACACACATGGCATTTACTTTAACAGATGTCTGCAAGTGAGGTTCCCTCTCGGTACTGTAGAGGATCATCACTAACAGAATAATCAGTAATCTCTTGTTCACCGAGTGGTTAAAGCTATAGCCTGGATTCAGAGAAGGGATCTCTCGCTAGCCTCAGCTGTCTCAGTGTATAACTTAGAGCAAGATTTATTTCATCTTAAATTTCTCTAATTGGTGAAATCAGGTTAAATGCTTCTCTCTTTCAGTCAGTCCCCATATAAAATGTACTTGATAAAAGTTACAAGTTTAATTTGTATAACAGTAGTTACCTTATGTGTTGCCGTTCCTGATCCACAAGCCTTATCTGGGAGTCCAGCATTGCCTTACGAATCTTAATTTCCTCAGTTCTTTTGGCTATGGCTTTATTTACCTCCAATTTTTGTTTCTCCAGTGTTAGAACTTTCTCTGTCTTATTACACAGAGTATCTTGAAGACGCTTCAATTCTAGTTTTAAGAGATTATGTTCGACCATCATGTCCTAATAAATGCCAAAAAGATCTCAAAATCAGAAAGCATTGATTTCAATTAAGATAATTCATAATAGTTAAGGTTGTTTTTTATAAAGGATCCATTATTTTGTCTTTAATACATACACAACTGTAAGACTCATTTTGCTCTGCATTTAAGAACGTTCTCACTTCCTCAGTTGCTAACAGTTTACATGGTGAGTGTGACAGGGGTAGATTGTTTCCTGAATAGTTTTATACAAATTCATCAGACTTCCTAATTCAGACTGACTTCTCCATCTACAACTTTCCTTCAGTTTAGGTGGTTTCAAAGAAATTAAGTTCCTTAATTAAAAAAGTTCCTTACAAGGAACTTCCTGAAGTAGTTACTATCTCACTTGAACCATTATAACTGTCTTGGAATATGTTCTAGATTCTGTAGGTCTACAGTCATGTTGTTACACGAGCAAACTTATATATAGCAAAGCTTAGGAAAAGCAGCAAGGGGTGAACTTCATTAGCATGCAAACACTCTGAATTGTCTAAAAAAAACTCTTACAGGTCCCAAACTCTGTACCATTTTTTCCTCTCAGTTCTTTTATGCCATCAGCTTCTGTCTTTTTTTGCCCTGAATTTTATCCCCAAAGTTCCAGGTTGGGGAAAGAGAGAGTTTTCACTGAGGAGCAAGTGCACCAGCTAAGCTGACAGCAAAATTCTTCCCCCTGCTATGTAGGCCCTGTGCTGTTCTACTACCTCAGTGCTGCCTTTAGGAAGGCTAGAGCTTATTGCAGGAAAAAATGTGCAGTAATGAGAGGACTGGGAATTGGTCTTTTCTGCTTATCAAAATATGGGAGGAAAGACTTCAGTTTTATTGCTAATTCCTTAAACTGGAATATAATAGATATAAATTTTTGAATATAGATAATTTTCCATCTGCTGGAAAAAAAACTTGCAATTTAATTACAAAACTGAGTCAAACTTATTAGTTGGCATCACAGATTGAGAATAAAAATTCAGTGCTAGGTGAAGACATACTTGAACAGTAAATACATTTTCTGTTTTAAAGGCAATGGTTTCTCTGGAAAAGAACCGTTGACCAGTGGATATTGCGGTAGAAGTAACGTGCAGTTAAATTGGTAACACAAACCACCTTTATGCTGCAAACAGAGGAGAAGCAATGCTTTGCCTACGAAGACAACAGTGATGAAAGTTACTTCAAAGTTTGGGAAGGAAGGTGTAAGTCAAGAAACCTCAAAGAGGGTTCTTAGGGATATAATGATGTAGCACCGTAGAAGGTGGACAACAGATCAAGTCATGAGTTCATGTATTTTAAAAACCAAATATGTCCTGTATTAGTAAAGTTGCAAAGTAATACTGTACCTGCTTAATGGCTTTAGCTTTTTTTAACTCCTGATCTGATCGCTCATTGAAAAGATTTAGTTCATCTATCTTGATCATCATAGCACTTGTTTCTTCTCCTGTCTTATCCATTGCTCTCTTGATGAAATGGACATCACTCTGTTTCCAAATAAGTTAGATTTAATTTATTTCAGTGACTGTAGGTTGCAACAAAAGCTACCAGTTAATTTTAAATGAGATATTTTAATGTCCTGGAACCAGGAACCATCATCTTGTGTCCATATGCTGCTCTGCTAACAGTGCCTAGAGCATTGCAGTCCTCATACAGAGTGCTGCTACAATATTAACGTCATTGCTTGTTTGATTTGGAGTGTCCTACTTGTTATTTATACAATATAGATCTTTCAGCCAATAAGGCAATTCTAATATAATCATTTGTTTGGGGCCAGATAAAAAAATCTCCTGGCATGTCTGACCATGACTTTGATATCTGTAGATCATCTTCATAATACCGTCTGTCTTTGATAATACTCCAGAGTATGAATAAATTCCTGGAGGTGTGTTCCAATGTTTGATTACACTCACTGCTCAAGTTTTGCATCTCCTCAAAACCGAGCTGTGGGCATCAGTCACCCAACATTAAATCTTGCTGTTGCACGGATCTCCTGTTAAAGGGCTCTCCTATAAGCAGTTTATTCCCCTTACTATATTGATCAAATTTTTCCTTAACTATCACTTTGAGAAAACAGTCGTGATGTTTTATTAAAAACCTGACTTTTGTCTTTGTATAGTTTCTCTTTGAAAAGAGGTTTCTAACTGTGCTAAAATGTAGCTGATTAATAAACAAATTTCTTATAAAAAGAAATTATAAATTGGCTAGAGAATAAGTGACTGGTTCATATCTACAAAAAAAAAAGTAAGTGCATTTTTAGAGAATTCATGATGGTCACTGGATAGTGGAAAACCAGAGAACAAGTGTGCATATGCAAAACCCTCACATGGGAATACAGACAGAAAAATGGTGTTTCTGAATTACATATCGGGATGAGGTCAACTAACTCAAATACCGTCCCTTCAATTCAGTAACATTATGTCGTACGATTTCATGAAAAATACAAAAGTAAGTAGTAGCATCACAGAAAAACGTTCTCCTATTTCTGCGTGGTCCTAAGGATAAACTCAGACATTTGCAAGCAGTCACATCCTGAAATGAAAGCTAAGCTTGCCTTTCCACCACCTCAGCGCTTCTTGTTTACTAAATGCCTAAGGTGTCTCAGTAATGCAGTAATGACCTGTTTTTCTGGAAGGTGTAGGAACATAGGAAGTTTTCCCACACAGGCTACACAAAGTTCAGATATCTTTTAATCTAATACCACGTCATTAATTCGTAAGACACCATCCTTAATTCACTGAGGTTTCTAGACGTTATACAGTCAACCTGATGTTCTAAGGAACCTACCTGAAGTTTCTTGTGCTGTGCATATAAAACATCATATGCATTTTTCTTTTCCTCTAAGGTTTTCTTAAGTTCAGTAACTTTTGCTTCCAAAACTTGTTTTTCATCTGCATTAACCTCCCCTTCTAACCGTGACAGCCGTCTCTGTACTTGCTGAATATAAAAATCCTGTTAAAATAATTTTAAAGAGAATTAATAGTCGGAGATAAGCAATTACAGCCTTCCTATAAAACTACAACGCTGGATATAAACTTAGATCTAAATGTTGGCTTTAGGACTGTCACCCAATTAAGCTATTGTTTTTTATAATAATTTATGGCTTATAGACCTCATTAGCAAAATATTCTTAAATGACTGATGCGCAGTGATGGTTCAGGAGTAATCTTCTAGATGAGTAACAAAGCAAACTCAGCAGAGTCTGCTGTAGGGAGGCTTACAGTGGAGTTGCCATCTTGCTGTTACCAGTGGATGCTGACACAAAAGAGCAAATTTTCAAAGTGGTGCATAGGAAATATGCACAAAATCCAATTAGTAAATAACAGGATTTTGGCATGTACCTCTTGTATTGCTTTAAATATTTACCCTGAGGTGTCTGAGGTTCAGAGGGATCAAAGTAAAGAACTGATTTGAGAAATTAGTGGGAAAAGCAGCAGATCCAAAAAATAATGAAATACACAAGTGCATAATGTAGGTGATGCTATAGCAAGTGTCACTTGTTTCAGTTTTATCCATGCAGCTAGAGACTGAAATAAATGCAGACTTCAGATTATGCTGCATGGCATTTCCAAATTGGGAAGATGTTGACAAAGATAACAGAACTCAGGCAAGTTACTCTCATCAGACCCAAGAAGCAATCACGGTATGAAAGAATGAAAGTACATTTTACCTGGTTATACATTAATTCTTGTTGCTTTAACGCATCTGCATCAAGTCTGTGCAGTCGACTCTTAAGATTTTTAAGTGCTGTTCGACTTCCCTCAATTTCCGCTACAACACACTTCTCCTTATCCTTCTGCACCTTTAACTCTTGTGTCTTCTTGAAAAGTAGTTCTTTTAACTGGTTCATTTCTGTTTCTTTTTCCTGGTGACAAATTAATCATTAAGTAGTAAGAAGTAATTAATCACATCAGAAGTAATTTCTGAGGAATTATTTGCCTGTAATAATCATATATAGGAAGATTAAAAAATTTCAATACTATATCCATTAATATGAACGCAGAATTTCGTAGGTCTTCAAAATGGTTGGCAAGAAGTGTCTTTGACTTAAAGAGAAATTAATTTTTTTAATTTATTTTTTTTAACTTGGATCCTAGCCTACTATTACATGACCTTTGTTTTCCATTATGGGAATGCTACTCTTTTCAGCCTTTCAGAAAACTAAATTCCTGTCATCCTTTAAAAAAACCCTCTTCATTGCTTCCAGTATATGTGAATACTAAAACTTGTAACTCTGTGTGTCTGCACGTATATGTACATATGTGTGTTTATATAAGTTGGAATAATTTTGTTTGAAAAATTAATTACACGTTTTAAAACCACTTCCTTATTCTCAGAGGTAAGTTGCCATTAACACCTAAATCAGTGCAGGAAACGAGGTTTTTGTAGGGTCTGTTACAGTAAGACAATGATGAACATTTCAGGTGACCTGAAATGTACCCAAAACAAACAAAATTGAGATTATTTTCTTTTTATAACCTTAACAAGGAAGACAACTTTATTCTTTCCCTCCCTCCTTCCACCCCAATAACCAAAGACCTCCTAAAGGCCAGGCTGTTCAGCATGCTAGTTTCCTGTAAGGTACATCTCTAAAAAGAATGATGTGCCATCACAATCCTGTTCTGAAAGACTCGTGTACATTCAGCTCAAGTCTGGTGCAGTGTTTGAAGATGCACTTTTACATTAATACAGCAAAACACCTTAGAATTCACTTTTCTACACTGATTAAAAATGTGTTATTCTTGATTTTATAGGTAGACGTTGTGAAATTTGCTTGCGAACCATCTTGCTGGCTTTAATAATGAAGAACGATAACTTGACTCATTCTCTAAGTGTTCATAATCACTTTCTACCAAACAGATTTTTTTTGTAGTTGAACTTGCTGTAAGTGCAATTCCAAATCCAAAACTCGGGAAGTAAAAAGCAGGTGTAAGTTTAATATGAAATCGTTACGGCCTGTAGCGTTTTACACTGATGTCAGCAGGCTTTGGGTCATGCCTGAACAAAGGAATTTAATTCCCGAAGTAAACTGTTTTTATGCATGTGTCCAATTCTGAGCTGTATTTCCTAAGCAAATGACAACATTACTTTCTCCACTAAAACTGGATCACGGTTCGACCTTCATTTCTTAGTCTTCCTTGCATACCTAAATTAATTTATTTAATAGAAATTTTTTCTCTCCCTTTAAGTGAGGTTGTGAATAGAGATAAGATACTCAGTAAGCTTCACTGTGCAACAGTGTTTTGCCAGAGATTGAAGAAGGAGAAGTATCACAGAACTAAAGCGCAAAATGGTGACATTTCATCCACTTTGTTCCTGCAAATATCTCTTCACAGTACATTAATAGATGCAGCAAATAGCCATGTGTGTCTAATGGTGATGGAAAGCGTGCTGCTGACTAATACATTACAGACATTGTTCAAGAACAGTTCATCCTAGTTAAAATATTACCCTGAAGCTCTGGAGCTGCCAAGCTCAATGTCATCTTAGGTTATCCGCCACAGACACAAGGAAAGAAACCCTGCTAATGGTTTAGCCACCCTGGTAATAGTCTTGAGGGGAAGCAAGTAAGGTTTTCATTTTAATGAGATGTTGTATCATTACAACTTGTTCTCAAATTATCTGAAATACCAGAACGGTAAGTAAGGCCTGTAATTTAAGAAATTCTCTACAAAGGAAAGTTTCTGTATATATATGTAAAATGTATAGTTAATGCCTGTGGAGTTAAAAAGTTTGAAAAATAACAACCTACTGCAAGGGAGTGTTTCACAGGCATGCTACAGGAAACAAAATGCGAGGGGGGGGGGGGGGCGGGAAGAGTGTAGAGCCAATCGCACAGCTACAGCATCGTTGTCACTTGTGTGGGAGCATCTGCCGTCACATTCATTTAACCTGGTCATTTTACAGTAAAGAAAGCTTCATTGTACCCAATACTCAATTGTCCAGCAAAATGTGAAAAAGTATTTGTATCAAGGTCAGTCAGAAGCAAAGTAGTAAAATACTTTAAGGGAACTAGTAGCAAAATGACAAAACAGTAGAAACATTTTCTGAAATGCAGGGAAGTTCAGATGATTGCATTACAACACTGCATTTATTCAAAAGCCCTTTGCAGTTCATCAGATGAGAATTAATTAGGGTATTTTTATTCCTAAACCTAATTTGCAGCATATGAAGTAGGTTTTGAATTTTTAAAAAATCATTATTAGACGTTTAAAAAATAAATAGTCACCGTATTACAGCTTGTACATGCCACTTCCCAGATCAAAACCTTTATTCATCATGAAAATGAACTCTGAAGTGAGCCAGTAATTATTTAATAGTCCACAACGAGTTAGATGTATCAGACTATCATGCAGTAGAATTAAAATAACGAAGAGAAGACTAGGCCAGCCAAATCTGATTAAAAGACTTCAAAATCTTTTTAAATGTCAGTTGGCCAAAATCATAGCTCTTTGCAGGTTTATAAGTTTTGGTGGTGTTTTATTAAGGCCAAGAAGTTTTCAGTGGTAATGTTACACCAAAGTCATCCTGACAAGATTCTCACTCTTTAACAGCCTTATTGATGGGAAACTGATAGAAGTTTAAGGACCTTTGCTCCTCAGCAGCCCATAAAACAGAATGTTTAGAGACATAAACTCCCAGAAAAGCTAAGCAAAATAGAAGATTTTGAAATTTTTCAATATTGTTACAAAGCAGAAGCAAAACATTACTGTATCTTTCTAACAAAACTTGCCACATTCCAGTAAATAACTTCTATTTCAATCAAGCCAAGAAGTTGTAAGTAGCTTTCAGCTGATGTCAGAGGTAAATTCCCTGTTCAGCACAGTGATGCAGTCAGAATACGGGTGTTACATCTGACCTGTACAATGACAGTGCCAGTATCCCATGCTAAGATATGGGAACACCCTCTTCTGAATTACTAGGACCGCTTATTTTTCCTCCAGAGTTCTCCCAACACAGATACTGATGTATCTACATGCACGTTACGTCATCATTTGATGAAATAGCTGCATGTCACATTCATACTTACATTTCAATTTAATCCATAAATGTTTATTCTAGATAGAGCTTGCAAATTCAAATGAATCCTCATTTGCAGAAACCATGAAAAACATTTTACCTTGACAATCTTTTCTTCTTCCTTTAGTATTTCTTCCATCCTCAAAGCTCTGTCTTCTGAGCCGAGTGTCTCCTCAGTCACAAGTTTCAGCTTATTGGAAAGACTTGCATTTTTTTCATTAAGAAAGCTTAATCTAAACAAAATCACATGATTTAACAAGTTAAATGTATGTTGCATATACAACACTGCCAAAACCAAGCAGCCTACCTAGCTGAGCAATTGCCTAATAAAGCAGGCTAAACTCGAACCTATGATAACCAAGGCCCTAACTGATTTTTTCATGCCCTTTAAATACAAGGATTACCAAGAGTTTTTCCTGAATTGCCCAATGCCATAAACTGTGCAGGACACGGAGGAACCAGAAAGTTGGAGGCTTTAATCATAAACATTTAAGGTTCTTTGCTAGCTCAAGGATTTGATTATATTACTAATTCTTACAAATTATATTTTTAAAGGTCTGCTTCTTACCTGGCTTTCTTTGTCTGAATTTCTTTCTTCAGGTTGGTTACTTGTGTTCTCAAAGACTCCAGATCAGAAGCAGTTCTGTCCACAGTGGATTTCAAAGCATCCAGCTAATAAATTACAAAATGCAGCAGAAATCGAGCTCATATTTACGCTGGTACATGTTAGGGTATTTAAAATTGTAATTGACCTATTTATTGGAACGTATTTTCCAAATGAGAAGTGCTGCAAATTCTGAGGTGCTGTAAATCTGCACAGCTAGTAAACTCCATACACTAATTTACATAATCTGAATACTGGGACAAAAAAGAATACAGAATGAATTATGAAGGTGCTGTGGGCTGCAGTTCTTGCCCAACAGCATCTGGTAAGTGGAAACATGGTTTTATAGAGCACAGCTGACGTTGATGAGGTTTTTTGTGAACATGGATACCCTTATATATCTAATATATATTTTTAACTCAAAATGTGTCGGGTACACAGAATTATTTTGATTAAGGTAAGGGAACACTGACAAAAATACACAGACATTTAATTTGGTAAAACATAGGACAGCATACACTCATTAAACAGGATAAGAATATTTTACAATCAGTAGCTCATTAGTCTTCACAATCTTAACAGCATAAGTGTTATTTGTCTTTGCTTTCACAGATGAAGAAACCTGATCAAGGGTACATATAGCAGGTCTCTCTCTGCACCAGAATGAGAAACTGGGAGGTTGCAAGTTGCCAGTTGAACTGTAAGTCTGTTTGTTTCCTTGTTTCTCACTTGTGTGCCACAGATGTTCTAACACCCAATAACGGGAGACTGTTCTCATTATCACATTATATAGTATTAATCGTGAAAAATTTCAAGCAAGACTCTTACAGCTTAGAGATGAAAACCTACCAGTTCTGTGAGCCCTCAAGTTTGCATAAACTACAGGGTAATCTAACAGCCTACACCTTGTTTGAGCTACCTACAGTTTAATTACAGTATCAGTTTATGAAGCACCAGCCACAGAGAAGCTATCCGAAGTTAAGGCAACAGCAGCTGCAGTGGGTTTTTTTTTAAAAATCACCAAGCTTGCTAAGCAGCCCAGTGTTACCATTTTCTTGTTAAGATAAAACTTACTCAGGTAATACAAGTGTATTCCTTCTCAGCAGAGCCCTGAGAAATATTTCTACAGGCATTTAAGTAATTAAGCAGTGCAGCTAATTTCTAGCTTTAAGTGTAGATTAAATATAAGTAACAAAGTACAGGCAGCACCAAGCATGGCTGGTTCACAGAGCAGCCCTACCCTACCGCCTCTTGATTAGAAAGCCACATGAAAGTGGTGGGGGGGGGGTGTTTCAAGAATTTTAACCTGGCTACAAGGGCCATCAGCAGTCACTTCTGAAAGCACAGGAGAGGAATTGTTTGGAATCCAGAAAAGATTTCTCTCATCTTTATACAATACTGCAGTCTACGTATGCTAAAGGCAAGACACGCCTCCTTCTGAAGCATCTAATAGTGCTACACCACTTAAGAAAAAAATTCATCCATTTTATACCAACACAACAGAGAATATAAGCTGATCTCTTCACCACTATCAATGAAAGGATTAAGCTGAGGGTTCAGATCCCAGTAATCACGAGGAGACTGAGAAGAGCAGGCGTCTTGTGGGATTATTAAAAGCCCAGTCTAAAACCTGTGTTTCCTCCATCTAGTCAAAAGTTACAGTTTCCATCTGTTTTTCTGAACTCTTTGGTCATCCTTACCTCATCCTGCAGCTGAACCCTGTAAGCATCCTGAGTCTGACACTCATCTCGGAGGCTGGTAGCTTCCCGTTCAGCAGAAGAAATTTTCTTTTCACATTCCACATTATTAAGAGTTTCATTTACCAAAAAGGAAGTCTTCTCTTTCAGCACAATTTCTTTCTTTCTGATCTCCTGTTTTATCTCTGTTATTAGCTATCAGGATAAAAACACTTTAGATTTGCTTGCATTAGTTAAATTAATAAAGGGTACGACCAGAGGGTAGATTGCTATTAAGACTACTCTTTGCAAGAGACAGCCCAGTTATTACATCATTCTTAAATTACTTTATTCCACTACTACATCACAACAACAAATACTACAATGGTTTTGGTTTGGGAACTTCCAAAATATTCCACTAATTAAAAAAACCAACCAAACAAACAAAACCACTATATACTTGTATGAAATAAAAATAATTTTTGATTGATTGAATAGCGAACAAAACTTCAGATAGACTTGAAACGGAGGAAATGCACAAGGAAAATTACCAACAGTAGTGATGCTTACATTAGCTGACAGATTTATAGCTATTCAGTGAAAATTGTGTATTTTGCAAGGTTAAGGTTAGCTACTGGGAAAATTCTACTGTAGTTCTAATGTAAAAAAAAAAAAAAATCTATTTAAAAAACATCAGTAGGACCATTCTATAGACTACTAATACATGGAAGGTTGGCCAGAGCTCGGTTTTTTTGGTTGTTGGTTTTTTATATCTGTTTGTTGTTTGTTCTTTGTAGGAATCTTCTGACCCAAAATACTATGAAATCCAAAATACTTCAGCTAAATTAGACCATTATATTTATTTGATAGTATTTCTTCTGGGTTGTCATTTTCTATTATTACATTTTTTTAGTGTTATAGCTTAAGCCTTTTTAAGCCATGTTTCTGCTCAGGGTATACGTAATACCCATATGGGCAACTTAAGAAAGCTGATATTCTTTCAGAGGAAAATATCATACTAGCAGAGCAAAGGATTTAGGTAGAGCCTTCTTGTACATGCAATTATCCTTTCTCCTCCTTCAAAAAAGCCATTGTTACTTTGGAATCCACATTTATAAAATCTTTGTCTACACTGATCCTTCAAGCTTTTTCTGGTGCATTTGTTCTATTGCCCTGCAGAACTTTTTGAGTTCACATTTCTCCTGACAAAGCCAGGATAAAATACACTTTATTTGTACTTCTTGCCCTTGTACTGTCTGTGCATAAGACACTGACAAAGCCAATGAAGACCGTATGTTTTAGAAATTCATACTAACTCATAATGCCCAGCAGGACCTTTTTTGGGTTAGAAGACTGCTGTTGCTTCTCCCCATTTGCAGAATGTATTGAACAACCAATTTTTAACCTTAAAGTTACTGTTTATCATAATTCTGACATAAATGTCAGTCATGCATTTGTTCACAGAGACAGAAATGATAATTTCTTAATTCTAAATATTCTATTTTCTTTTTTTATATTGCAGCCCAGACACAACATCCCCTCCTTGCAGGTGACTGTCCTTTACTCTCTAAGAAAGAACATTCCATCTTGCTGCTTCTTAGGTCAAAGAAAATACTGAAACTGGCATGCTTTGCATTTTCCAACAACCTTGAGACTGAAAATTAAACCTTGCATAGTATCAAGCAGAGCACCATTACTTACCCTGAGAGACACTGCTTTCAAAATAAATTCTAAATACATTTCGGTAATATCTGAACTTTGAAACACCTTTACAAAATAGACCTCTAGAACCCAAAGAGAGCAGTGAACATCTAAAAGACCCAATCATTCTATGTGCGAGTGGCAAAATTCTTATCAATACCCTAGACACAAAAGTGGGCTGATACACTGATACGGATCAGCTACGGCAGTGTTACCGAAGCACAATGATCAATCTGTTGGTCTCTTTTTTGCATCTGTTGTATCGCATTCTCCCACTGCCTGATGACATCCTGCCTTTCTTTATGGACTCTGCGAAAATCTTCAGCTGTCTTGTCAAGCTCTATCTGTTTAAAAGAAAGCACCCCCATGATTCCTGATGTTAAAAACGTCACATGTAACAAGAGATCTTCAAGAACCTTAAGCACAAACCTGAGCCGTTGTGGTTTCTGTACGCTCATTATCAAGAGCTCTGCGCTTCTGATTCGCTTGCATGGTCA
Source organism: Leptosomus discolor (assembly GCF_034619465.1). NCBI lineage: Eukaryota > Metazoa > Chordata > Aves > Leptosomiformes > Leptosomidae > Leptosomus > Leptosomus discolor. The sequence continues at coordinate 57,295,181 of NC_141397.1, read as the reverse complement.
ACTTTTCTATTTGAAGGGTTAATGCCTAAAATGAAAGGATATGAAAACAAATATATAATGTCTTATAAATCCTTAAAGCTTTGCCACAATTAGGGGTGGAATTATTGAGGCATTAAATTTCTTGTGTTTTAGAGAACAAAAACCAGAGAATCTAGCCTCCCAAATTTTTGGTCATAACCTCTTGTCAGCCCTTAGGACCAGACTGCAGCAAGGGCAAATTAACCCTCCACCGTGTATGAACACGTATGTGGTGTCCTTGGCATCAGCTATTTCACTTCACTTTTCCTACTATGCTCTGTGAGTTGCTAAAGTAAACAATATCAGTGAGACTGTTTATGTAAGCCAACGTTTTTGGGTTAAGTATTTAATGAGTCAAAATCAAGTTTCTCCTCCCTGTATTTAAAGGCTCAAATGAATATTAACCAGGGTTACCTACCTCTAAATCAGTTATATAATATTATATAAAAACAATAATCAAGTCTGAACTTGGCACTGGAGTGTCGATTCATACCATCTTTCATTGTTCCAGACAGCTTTACTGAAGCAGCCATACTTCTCAGTAATATTAATAAATTCAGTTCTAATGGGAAAACCTACACTGTTCATCTGTACTTAGCATGCATTTTTGAACAAACACCTCTCTTCCTTCAGCGGCACTGTTTTCTAGACATTATTATCTGTTTGTGCACTTTCTCAGAAAAATTCAAACTTAAGTTTTACCCAGAAGAACAAACAAATTAAAGTCCTCAACTATACCTTTCACCTTTTGTGAAACTTGTTCTCTCTGACCGCCAAAATGAACCTCATATGGAATTGCACGGTTCTAAGTGGAAACCAGTTTAAAAGCACAGTTGTACCAAATCTTGTCTCAGTCTTACCTGACCTGATAACACGACAAGGTCTTCAAGTGCTACAAAGGTTCTCTGTTTTGTTTCTGAAAATTGGTGTCATGTCTACTTACTCTGAGTTTCCCTTCATCTCGTTGTGCATACTTCTGGATTGTCATAATATCATTATCTTTGCGATTTGATTCCTTTATCCAGCTCTCCAGAACTTCCTCATTACACTTCATCTGTTGTTTTAAGTTTTCCAACTTCTTAGTGGTTTTATTTATAGTATTCTAATAAAATTAGAGATAAATTAAAGGGTTAATATTCAATGTCTAATATTTACTTTGAATAGTAATTGAAACAACCAGTTCAAGCTACTGTAACAAGTTTACACACACCTTGTTGTCAATGGAATTGCTAGTTTTCTTTTTTGTTATTGGTGTATTGTACTTGAGGAATGCTAATACATGTCCTGGTCTTAAAGAAGAAGCAGGACAGTAAGTTACCACAAACCTAAAATGCAAATAACTTTAAACAGAAAAGTCAGCTTCTGGCAAGATACACACATATGCAGGATATTTATTCCAATAAACTGATCTGAGGCATTGTAGGGTAAAGTTTCTCCCTCACACACCAAGGCCCAGTTCTTAGATCCTTCTCCTATGTGTCAATTTACAAATGGTCCCACATGCCTGTGAAGAGACTTCCTGACACAAAGATGAGAGAATCAGGATCCAGCTGAATAGCAAGGATAACTGCATCCTGCTACCCGTTCTAAGAGACCGGAGATTACAGACTTAATGAAAAGAGCAAATTAAAAAAAAAAAAAAAAAAAAAAAAAAAAAAATCAACAAACATAACTTCAATTATTCAAAGAAAGAAAAAGAGACAGTTGCATTAAACAGAAAACCACCTGTAACTACATAGCCTTAGATTACTTTTTTTTTTTTTAATATAAAGAAAAATTTTGATCTCTAAATCATGCCCCAAGTTTATTTTATGCAGGGAGGAAGATCTGCCACCAACAATTTAATTTTAAACGATAAAGAAAATTCCTGGGAGAATTAATGAGATGCTGATATGGCCATGTGGCTGTGTATCTGGCATTACGAACATTGAGAACTGAATTTTTTAATATCTAGTTAACATTTTCCAAGTCTTGATTAGTCTATGCAAGGAGATGCTCAGTGTCATTCTACTTGCCTACACAGGGAAAAAGCACATCCAGATCATGTATTATAGTTTATAAGTTTTAATTATAATTAGCTGTCCTTGACTTACACTATTCCTCCTGTAAGTGCAAGTGAAGACAAGTCATAAAACCTAATTGCAATATGGGTGTTCTCTTACAAAAAACTTTAAACCTTACTTCTTGACTGTTTTTCTTTTCTCTTAAGGAAACTATCTCGTCTTCCAGTCGTTTAATCTCACTTTTGAGACGTCCACGTTCTCTCTCGGCAAGGACTTTAAAGTGTTGTTCAGTTTCAATTTCATTCTCTCTGGCTTTGTAAAGAGACTAAAGAATAATACAGTTCAGCATTTTACAATAAACAAAAGGCATATCTCAACAACCCCCTTTTTTTTTACATACAACCAAATCCCAAGTCAGCCATAGTATGATTTTGTCATGTAAATACAGGAATTTTCAGAGCAACTTTGTTTTGATTTTAGTATGTCAAATATATGTGTTCTAATGTATATATTTACACACCCGTTGCATTGTATCAGATATCCACAGATCAACCATTTATAGCCCTAAAAACTCAATTCAAGGATTTTTTTCACCCAAGATTCAGAATCTTAATCTTTCTGCATCAAAATCGTAGTCTCTTCGTCACTGGCAGCTTTACGTCAGGTTGAGGAGGCACAGCAAAAGAACTAATTGTATTGTTCTGTGCTGAGACAGACCACCACCAGGCTGGCCTATCGCAGTATCTCGATATTGTCTAATCTTTCTGACAAGAGTTATTCAACAGGGTTTTTTTTCCTTGTATAATAAGAAATCTCTTACTTACTAGAAGCTTCTCTTAAACAGAAAATAGTACGGCCTGACTCTATGTACAGATTAAAACTTGAATCTAGCACAAAAAAATTAAAACGTTGTTCAGCTGCAGGGAAGTTTCTTAAGGCTTTTTCAACTATATCTTACCTGGAAGGTGTGCAGCTTGACTCAAGACTCTAGAAATGTAAATCACCCACTTTGGCCATTTAACTTCTAGTGTAAGCGAAGACTTACGCCTTAACCACTCACTTCATTTGTCAAGTCCATCAATTAACTCTTTACTAGCATTTCACAACTAACTCTTGACCATTATAAAGATTATAAATTTGTTTTTCCCTTATACTGATGGTTTATTTTCCTTGACAATTTCTTCTTATCATCTACAAAAGTCCCCATTCATAAAGAATTCTAAAATGCATCCTTCTTGGCTTTCTTCTAGGTACAGTCATTTGATCTTGGATGGTCTTTTTAATGATTGTCAAATAATATCACTGAGATATATATTTTAACTTTTGTGTCCTGTGGAAGTCCTGGAGTAAAGTTCTGACAAATCTCTAACAAAGCTAGCAAAATATACAGGGATGCCAGCCACACAGAGATACTCAGGTCATCTGTCCGATAAAAGGGATCCACTAGAAGTGGCAGTTTACCTGAGTGAAGCTGAACTCTTGTCTTACGTTTTTCAAATGAGATTTCATTGCTTCTATACGCTCTTCGAAGGCAGTCAACTCATTTTGCAGGTCTACTTTTTCTTTTTGCATCTTCTGCAGCTATTTAAGAGTTAGAATGGTCAAGTAACTACTTTTAGTTAAGCGCTTAATACCTGCAAGCTACTTAAAAATACAGCCGTCGCAATTACTAATCAAAAAATATAAGACGTGGGCACCACATTCCCCCAGTGACACGAGAGCGTTCGGAAGCAAACCCCGAGCCTTGCTAAGGGAACGCACAGCCTCTGGCTCCCCAGGCCCCCCTGGGAGGAGCGGGAGCTGCCCGGGCGCTGTGGGGCACCCGCGGCACCCAGCCTCCGGCCCCGACGGGGCCCACCGCGGGTCCCACGCTCTAAGGCGAGGGCCTCGCTCCCCGCTTCCCTCCGCAGCTCCGCGGCACTCGTGGGGTTTTCCTCCCTCTCCCCCCGGGCCCTGGCGGCCGCGGCAGCCCGGCCGCGGCGGGGAGGGCTCCGGGGAGGGCCAGGGCGCCGGCGGCCCCCTCAGAGCCGAGCGGCCGCCCCGGGCAGCCCTCCAGGGGAGCCCTCCAGAGGAGCCCTCCAGGGCCGCTGGCCAGGGGCGGATTCCTCTTCCTCCCCGGTCGCAGCCCCGCGCTCACTTCGTCCTCCAGCGCCTTGTTCTCCGCGTTGGCCAGAGGGACGGCGTAGCCATCGTCCCAGCGGATCTCGGCCAGCACGGAGGCGGTGGGGCGGCTGCCGACGCTGTCCATGGCTCCGCTGGCGGCGGCAGCCGAAGGAGAACGGCGGCAGGGCCGGGCCTGGCGTCGCCGGGTCCCTTAGCAACGGCGAGCCCTCAGCGAAACCGCCGAGGCGGGAGCTGCCTCCCGCCCCGCCCCGGGCCGCCCCTTCCCGCCTCCCGCCGGCCGGGGGCGGCCTCTGCCCCGCGGCTCGTCACCCGGGGAAGGGGCCGCGGCCTGGTGTAGCCGGGGGGCCCTGAATTTGGAAATTTCTGGTCTAAGCGCCTACGTCAGCCCGTCAGTAGGGCTGTCGTTGGCGGGGTTACCAGAGCTGCCTGGAGTCGATGACCTTCCCGGCGGCGGCGGCGGACCCAGTGCCTCCGGCCAAGGTGGCACTGTCAGCACCTCAGAGGCCCCCCGCTCAATGGCCTCCCTGCCAGAGCACCAGTCTGCGCCACAGCGGCGTCAAATCTGGGGTCAGACCGGGCAGGGTAGCTCCCTGCTGCTGCTAACACCTGACAGCAGGTTTCTAGGAGGGTACGTGGTTCATGCCCTGTTTCTGAACAGGCCTCTGTCAACAGTCAACAGGTGGGTTTCCTGAGCCAGAGATTGCAGAGGTGACCGTAAACACTAATGCCATATCCTTCATGGATTTGGCTGTTACCTTTTTGAACCTGTAGGTACTTGTGGGACGCAAGTCATCCTGTGCCATTGAGCTCCATCGTTCATAGATGGAAAGATGGACGCCAGCCTGTGCAGGAAGCGTAGTCTTGCTGCAGAGCCCCTCTGTTGGTGACTGTTTGGTGTGTTGTCTGGCTGAAACATCTGAGCAGCCAAGTCTCTGCATCAGCACAAAGTCTGCTCTCAAAAAGGAGAAAGGAGGAGGTGAGGAAGATGTATCTGCTAAGATTCCAGCATGGGAGAAGGATATAGCTTCACACTCTCAGGAAAAGACATCCTGAAAAGATTGAATGAATATTACTCTCAGTGGGATGACAGGTGAAAAGACATTAAAGGAATTCATCAAAGCGTGATTAAAAAGGGCCTGAGCAAAAGAGCAATAAGCACTGACAAATGGTTGGGAGGTGGTTTGGAGGAGTGAGGAGTCTGCAATGAGGTTTGGTATAAAACATGGGCCTATGGCATAGTAGCAACACTGACCATAGCAGGAAACATTGATTTTGCTAGATATCTGCATATGTTATAGAATAATATTTTCAGAGAAGAAACGATTGCTGAAGAACAGTGAAAGTCAGGTCTGATGAGGACACACCAAAATGGCAACTTGCAGTATTGTGCAGATTACTGCTGGTCATTTCACTGATCATCACCCCGAGAAAAGTCTCGAGTTATTCTTAAAAGTATTGAAAGAAAAAAGAAGAACAGTGTGAGGAGGCAACAAGTTTCTTAAAAATAAAGGGTTGGTGCAGGGTTCAGTGTCTCAAGCCACCTGTGAAACAAATACAGTGGCTGAGGAAGATCTTTCTTGCCTCTGTTGTCTTACATGGCACAGTGGGCTATGGATGGTTCTAAGATGTGCTGAATAATGATTTTGAAGAAGCAAGCTTGGCAGTCCTGATAAACAGCAGGAAAATGCAGTAGCTAGAGACAGTAATGGGCAGCAAGAAGCCTCCTGTCACCTTCCTCTTTGCCCACTGGGATGTATGAAGTTGTGGTGGCCAAAGTCCTCTCCTTGCCATCCACTTTCACAGTGTGCAGCTCAGTGATGATGTCCGTCCGATGCTGAGAATGACGTGCAGAGTACAGTCAGTGTCTTCCAGAGGAACGTGGAATGATTTGACCTACACTGTCAGTGTGGACAAGACAAAGATGGTCATCTGCAGGAGGATAGAAGGTGGCTGAGATATATGGCCATTAAGAAGAAGGGAAATATCTATAGGCAGAAAAATCAGACTTCTTATAATGTATGTATTCTTGATTCTAGTAAATGGGAAGGAGATTTCTAGAAGATTGACGCATGAAGACAGCTGGCTTTTCAAAATGAATTCTTAGGACCAGCAGCTCTCAGCAATGTATCAGAAATGGGGATGAGCACAAAAGGGATGGGTGCAGAGGTGATGCATTGGTGCGATAACAAGGCGGAAGCTCCAGCTGTTTGGAAGATGTCAGGTGAAAGGGCTGCCTGCTAAGTACCGCGCTTTTTGACCCGCTGGAGGGTAGCGTGCCAAGGGCTAGGTGTTGCAGAGTGCAGTGAGGTGACCTCACTGAATGAAAAGGTTGAATTCCAAAGACACTACAAGCTACTAGAAAGACAGCAGAGACTGCAATGGCACGTCACTGTGTACGTATTAGGGGCCCCTTCCTTCCCTACCCAAAAAGAGAACCTCCTTTTACTCACGGTATGTGAAAAATAAATGCAACTCACCTTGCAGGGATTTTAAATTAAGATCTGCAACGCAATGTGGCACTGCAGTGATGAGCACCCGATAATGTTGTGTTATCCAAGCAGAGCTTGTGTGTTCGATAATACAAAACCACATAGTGCCCGAGAAGAAGAAAACAAATTTCTGGGCAGCTGTTTGTTATTAGGTGAACAGTCAGTCCTATTCACTAAGCAAGACAGGCATCCAGTGAAAAAATGGTAATTTATAAGCACGTACCATGACACGTACGTGCAAGAAAACAAATTAAATCAACCTTGATGCATTCATTTAAAACACAGAGTGAACTTTTGAATTTTTGAAGTCGTAAGTGTTCTGTTCATATGCTTTTGTGAGTACAGTGTTTTTAAATGTAGTGCCTGAAAAGTACAAAGTGGTATATGACTGAAGAGTATTATTTCACAATTTTCACGGAAATTCCACACTCCTTGATTTCTCTTACCTAAACAGATCTCCATAATATGCTTTTGTTTATGTGGCTTTTCCCTTCTGCCTGTGGTAATACATTCTGTAAATGCACGGATGTTTGGCAGACCTGCTAATCCAGCAGATGGTGCTGCGTGTCTGTGTATTTCAGGGGGTTTTGTTGGGGTTTTTTGGTGTGTTTGGTTTGGGTTTTTTTTTAACAACAGCAGTTATCGACTCCTCACTTAAAAGGGAAACTATAATTCCTATTTGTAAATACATACATATACACAGAGAAGGTTTTTTTTTTAATTATGTGTGGGGTTTTTTTAAAGCTGTTAGAAAAACAAAAATAATTTTAACAAACTGTTTCTTTCTGTTAACATTCCTTTTGGATTGAATTTTCAGTTATGTAGACCACTGTGCCTGTTTGTTCAATTTACAGAAAGGTAAAGCCGCTGTTTCTGGCCTTTAAAAGACTTATAGTATCTCTTGTGCCTGTTAAAAAAAAAAAAATCACTTTTTATTTGTTCCTTTATGCCCAAGCTCCTTAAATGGTTATCTGTGTGAAAATAAAATTTCAGTTATGATCTGCTTTCTAACAAGTGACACTTTTGTTATCTAAAATACATGTTTTTTCCTGGCTGTACATTTAAGCCATCTACTGAAAAAAGACTTATTTAGAGGGTTGTTGGATTATTTATAACTAACCCAGTGTAGCCAGTTAGTGCCATTTAATCACTGTTTATAATACATTTCCCATGTGTATCTTTTCCTCTGTAAGTCACAGGGTGTTTGATAATGGGATGTAATGGGACACATTGAATCTTTTCTTTCAGGTGGGTCCACTAAGACTGTTAACACAATGGAAGAAGCAAAAATGGGAAGAAAGGTTGAGGGGACTGCAGAGGTGAGTATGAGATCAGAACATGCAGGAAGTCTGAAGGATGGAGAATCTGGCATGATAACGACTTCTGTATTGACTAAAAATCTGATGGCTTTATTGAAACCTGGATCGCCTGACTTAGATAGGCACGGTTGTGTAAAAACGAAAATTGCTCATGATCCAGGTCTGATGCATTGTCAAGTTACATATAGTCTACTGCTAATCAGCAAATGTCATAAATTGGCACCAATTTTAATACCTTCATCTTGGGGGAAAAACAAACAAACAAAAAAAGATATATACGAGCCAAAATCAAATACCTCTGAAGTTTGAGGAAATTTAAATTTGCCACCAATAGGTTCTCTCTGGCCCATTTGTGTTTTGCATAGTTGTGCTGGTGAAGGCTGTGACTTTGCTGGTACAGTGCTGTGGGCATGGGCCGTCGTATGGTGGGCGTGGGTGCAGAAGAGAAAAAACCCCATCCTTTTGCTGCAATAGTCATTTGAAAATTTCCTATAAGCCATACCAACACAGGGTAATTTATTTTACTTGTACAACCTGAGTTTTCACGAAGGGACTGCTGGGGTAGCTGTAACAACAAATCCCTTTAAGTAGAGACAAAAGCTTATTTGATGTCAGTGGCGAAGGGTCTGTACAGCCCCTTTGGGGCGCAGCCAACAGAGGGCACTGCCGCCAGCAGCCTGAATGGTGCCCAGTGGGTTAGGATGTAGGTTTTCAAAACACTGCTCAGAAAATGTTCATGTAAAACCATTACTAGGTTTTATTTAATAACCTCCTAACCCCCTCTCTCTCTCCTCCTCCTCCCCTGTGTTCCTCTAATGCCTTTTACAGCTCTTGCTGCACAGCGTGAAGCCTTAGAGCTGTATTCATCAATGACTCACACCCTTGCTTAGGGGCCAATTTTCATGGAAGCTATACAGGGAAATCTTGAAATGCACCTATCTCATGCAGGGCACAAGATGATTTCTCTATTCATTACTATTCCAAAAGGATTTGTTGTCCTTTGGAAATGTTCAGATATTACTTACATTTGTGTGTGCATGCATACGTGTGCAGAGCTAACTTGCCTTTAGATTTGAGTGGTCTAAAAATAAAAATGTATTGTTATTATCATTGACACTAGTCAGCTGAAAGCTAACTAAGGACCTGGTTACACTGAGTGGAAGCAGGCAAATGCAAAAGAAAAAGCAGCACTGTGCTTTAGATGAGCAAATCCTGCAGACTCGAGCACAAAACTTGTCAAAAATCACCTTTTTCTTTGATGCTGTGTTTAGCAGCCTTCTGAGGAATTTGGGAGTAAAGCCAAGGACTTGCTCCAAGAAACCAAACTTCACTTTTGCCTCCAGAAGTTACTCGTGCAGTTCAAGGTTATAGTACATTTCTAAAACACTAGAAGAAAACATGTTCCTTTCCCTTAAGACATCACGTGTTAGCTCACGCTTTTAACTTTGTGGGGGAGAGAGAGAGAAAATCATAGAAATTATTAACCAAAATGACCCTTCTGTTTAAAGCCCATCTGACAGGAAGGGAGTCTTTACTGCAAAATTGCTAGTCATAGAATAATTACCTTCTGAGGGGTTGCTAATTATAACCAAAATTACTTTAAACAGTTTTAGGGAAGAGACTGAGACTTACTGCCTAGCATAAAGCAGTTTTGTTTACGCATGTACAAAGTAGCTTATATCCCTACGGGATTAAACTAATTGCAATATTTTACTCTTAAGTTGTTGTCAAAATTGTGTGACACAATGATGAACCAGAGCTGGTAGGAAAAAAGAGGGTAAAATATACTTTTGCTTTTCATAATTTTTCTAACTTAGGCATTTCAAATTGTTTTTCTAAAAATAGCATTTTCCTTCTCTTTGTTTCTTAAACAGAATGGAAAAATCCCTTTCTGCAGATCAGGCCTATCCAGTGACATTAATTTCTACCTTTGGTCTGCTCAGGTGAGTTCCTCAAGAATGTATTAAAGATCAGATTTGTTTTTTCCCTATTCGTGGATATTGTTTTGCCTAAGTGAGTTTTGCTAACGTAACCCTTTGCTTGGCAGATCAGGTTTTTTCCATGTTAAGATGGCCTAACAAGATGGCATTGTCTTGCAGGGGTGCGTAGAATTACCGAGCTTCACATGTATGTTACACATCACAGGAAAATTCAGTCAAAAAAAAAAAATAGGCAGTGAGTCCCATAAAGGCAGCAGCATGATCCTTGTTTTAAAGATGATGAAACAGAGACACAAAGAGGTTAAGCAACTTGCCTCACATTGCCCAGAATAAGAAGTAGGAGATGAGAATTTGTTACTTGCGTTTTATTTTCAGACACAACTTTAACACCTGCTATTTTGTTTACTCAGGGTAGTCTGTATCCAGCTCTTCCTTTCTGAGGTCTGTTTGTGCTGTAGAGAACATGTAGGGATTGTGAATGTACTCATAAGTAGCATTCCACAGTTGAACTAATTGCCAGGCCAAGCTAGGGACCACAGTAAATGGGTGAATAATTTGATCCAAGATGGATTTGTACTCTACCAACACAGCCTGAAATCTCCTAATGCTTTTGGATTTGACTGTGAGCTGTTCATTGTTGTTTGAGCCTGTTCTTTTCTATTACCATATTTTCTCTGGGTATCGTTTCTGTGTACCTTATCTTTGTATAAAAGGCCACATCTTTACCATATTTCCAGGGAGTAGTCAGTAGGAGCGTACAAAATTTACTGCTGTAGACCAAAATATGACAGATAAAGGTAGTGCATTACAAAGTTCTTGCCCTCAATCATGCAGAAGGCTCTCTATGCTTCTGTGAGCAGGGTACACATGTGGCTGCACTGTAATGGGAGAAGGGTTAACAGCAAACCAAGACATTTTCTGCAGCAAAAGGAGATGGAATCTTCTCTAAGCAATTACCTTTTATGTAATAAACAATATCAGTGGTCAGTAGCGGGAGTTTGCTTACCCTAATCCCCTTCCGTTTAACTTAAAATAGAAATGCTATTAGTTTGACTAGCAGGTTGGTATATTGTGAACCTGGCCATACATGGTCGCATGTTAAATTTAACTGCCAGAAGAAGTGTTACTACAGTAGCCTTTGTCCATCCTTTCCTCAAATAAAATACCATAAACAAATAAAATGCGTGCTAGTGCTGCAGTGGTGTTAGGCGCTTTTGGAAGACATGCCTATTGATATACTGCAGCCTCTTTGGAATGCCGAGTACGTTGCTTTTTGTTACAGATTCTACTGGCATCATGAAATTGTGAGTAGCTTCTCCTGCACTTTTACCTTCTGTTGACTCTGAAAATCCAGCTCTTAATTACTAACGCATACTTTCCAAAATCATTGTTTTGGTAAGGGACACACATAACCTGTTATCATTAGATATGTACTGGCAATACAGGTAGCCGGTGCTTTGATAAACCCTTAAAGGAGGGGAAGGTTTGACAAGGAAGAAATGCCAAAAGCCATGATACTGCTTAAGGTAATGAAGAATTTAAAGAATTTCAATGTACAAGCATTGACTTTCAATGAATGTCATTTTCCTCATGGATGCGGTGAGATTTTTGGTGCAGAGCAACCAAACAGCTGACTATTCTGTAGCTGAATAGGCCCCAGCTCAGTTACAGGATACAGAAGAGACCAGAGCTTCAAGGTGGCATGCTTATAGTCTTCTCTGTGAGACATATAAACAGCACCTCTGTTCTACTATTCTTTCCAGTGGAGTGCAGCTACCATGATCTCTTTCCTGACCATCAGTTTTCCCATGTCTACTTTTTTACAGCAGAAATACACTTACTTGAAGAAGAATTGCACTCAAAAAAGAAAAATGGAGGCACGAAATTCAAGATACGGTTGTTAGTCCTACTTAATATTATGAAAAGTTACAAGCAAAAGTAGTGCAAATTGCAAATGGATCATTTTTATTTTTTATATTGTTCTCTCTTTTTTTATCACTTTCTTTATAAACAGTGTAATGGTAAAGCAAGGGCAATGCCATGGAAGGCCAGTGGCCTCATAGTTGTAGGAAGCTGATCAAAAAGAAGAACCTTAGCCTGACCTTCGCCATAGCTATTCCCAGTGTCTTGCTGAAGTCTCGAGTAACTGTGATTTCTTCTGTTCCCCACTTTGTGTCTATGAATCCTCAGCGCTTCAATCCTTCTGCTTCTGGCTTATAAAATCCTGTGTCTGTAACAAGATTCTTCATTTTCTTCCTCATTTTGGCAGTACTGAGGGAATCAGAACACTTGTTAATTGTTTATTTCTTAGCAGTTATGGGTTTTGTAGAAGAAAATTGGCCTTCCTCGTACCAGCGTATGTGGAGACAGAGAATGCCCCAGAGTTGTCAAGGCAACAGCTTTTGCTTGGGGAGTTGCAGAAGAGGAAGTGACAGGAATGTCCTCCAGTGAACCAAGGTCTTTTGTTGTATGTCACATAAACATGTGCGTGGTCCCTTTGCTGCAAACAGTATCTGTTTACGGGTTAGTGAAAGTAGAAGTTACACACGGTGCAGCATAATGAGATGGAGCTTACGCTTCTGACAAAACCATCCTAATGTATATGCAGGTATATAATTGCGGGCCCAAACTGGGCTTCTCTTCCACGTAATTGTTCTGTTGCGCAAGGTCATTACATGGCCATGTTAAAATACTGGCATAAATCGAATGTTTTTAGACTTTTGGAAGGGAAAGGGAGCTTGGTTTTCTTTACTACCTAGAACTTTTAGCAAGCAAAAATTTCTACTGAATATTTTTATCACTATTCAGTGCTCCAGAAGAAGGGTGTCTATTGACCTAAACTACTAATGGGTTTCTGATGGTGGTATTGCTTGCCTTCACTGGGAGATTAGTTTCTCACGCTGGACAAACTTTAAAAACAGTGAACCAGATCCTTAGCTAGTATAAAGCACATAGCTCATCAGAACCAACAGAACTATACTACATTTTATCCGGTGCCAACTGTGGAATGCATGAATTCAACATGGCAAATGCCATTACAAGAGTGCTAGAAATGCATATAACCTAGCAAAAGTACCTTCTTTCTGTCACAAGGGCAGGATCCAAGGATCCTTTCTGCATTGTAGTAATTCTGGAATTTCTACTGCCTCAGCAGCCAACAGTTAGAAACTCTTACATCTGTATGTTATAGTCTGAATACTCAATGCATATTTCTAAGGAGGCGTGAAAAATGAAACATTTCCCATGAGACATACAATGAGGCCATCAAGAGTTTAACAACATATTTTGTATGGGGACATCAAATGGTCCTAAGACTTGTTGCTGTGCTTAGGATTCAGCAGGCAGTGTTACCATCTTCATGCAATAGTTACTTGATATCTCTAAAGTGCGTATTTGCTGTCATGTTACTGCTGTATGTACAGTAAAATACTATATAGGACAGAGCATAATCTTGTTTGATATTATGATCCTGTAATTTTCTTTAAAAAGATTAATCTTGTAAATACTGTAAAGTTATATTAGCAGCTGCAGTAAGCTGTTTAAGATTTATGTGCAGCAGCATTATTTATATTTATAGTCAGTGACCTTGATACCTTGCACTTACAGTTAAGTTGACATATTTTTCTGTTACTTTGTTCCTTTATTTTCTTTGCCTTGGTTAAAAACACCCAACACACTGTTTGGTTTTTGATTTACAAAAGAATTCCCAAACCTTTACAAACTGTGATACACATAGATTTCAGAGCTATTTTAACACTTACTTCCATTTCAGGTAGTCACTTATGTCACTGGGGAGTGAGTAAGGTACAGCTACAGCTACAAAACGTTACCTATGAATTCGGCTCTTGGAAGTGCATTTTGTTGCAGTATCAGGCATTGCAGAATAAGGTTCTGAGCCTAGGAGTACAGATGAAAATATATACAATCCCTTTCAAAGGTAGAATATTTGTATTTAGGTTGCAACATAGACAGTTGCATGAAATGATCTCTCCTGACATGTCAGCTGAAATATCAGAAATCCTATTTCTAATCCCTTCCATGTAATATGGCATGGGAACATAGATACCTATCAGCCACAAAGAGAAACAGCACAGCCTTTCAGACAAACTCCACAGGCTGGCTATAATTCAATTCCCCTTCTCCAGCCTCTCCACCCACTGGTTGAGTTCCTCGTTACCCTTCCAACACCTAATGTACTCCTGACACAATGGAGGGAGGGCAGGAGCAGTGTGGTGAAAAATTAGACACTGCAGACAAAAACTTGACAGACTGTCTTTCTCCTAGTGTCACAATATGAACTGGCCAAGTGAAAAATAATGACCATTATCCCGTCTCACTGAGTGACTTAAGTGACTTACAGCCACATGCAGAGAAAGTTCTTTGGACTATTTCCATGGGGTTTTTTAATTTAATTTGCATGATAAGATGTACAAGGTAGGCTTTTACAGTTTAAGCAGCTTCGTTTCTGTCTGACCCCTGTGTAAAGTAAGGATAATTTCACTGAACTCATTGGAGTAGCATCATTATCAAATGGATGTGGTGAGAACACTTTCACAGTCCTTAGGCAGCTTCCCAGTTGTTGCTTCTCAACGCTCGTGATAAGCTCCTATTTTACACCTTCCCTGAGGTTCCTAGGCATGCTGGGCATTCACCCAGCACTGTACTTCTGACTTTCTCAGGCAAGATGGCTCTTTATGAATGGTGTCAGTGTTGTAAAGATCATAACTTGAGGCAACATCCAGGAGTCTCATGCACCCAAGCAACTTCTATATTGGTAACAATCCAGAAAATGTAGATATCCTAATAAGTACAAGGGTCTATCTACAACTTTACCAACGCTGCCTCAGGGTCACTTGAATGCTTGTCTTTTACATTCCAGGCTAGTACCTATATCCTGGGATGGTGGCCAGGCCTCTCTTTCTTACCTTTGTCAGAAATCCTGTCTTTGCCCTGAGAGACTTTTCCCTCTGAAATTTTCACTAAAATTGATAAACTCCTGTGAAAAGTTTCAATTCTGAGAAGAACCGTTTTCTTGAAGAATTCCCAGCAAGTTCTTTACAAGACCTGTGTTAAAAGCAACTGTTCTCTGCCTCCACGTCCAGTTACTCCTGCTAATTCAAAAGCAGAGCCGTGATCTTGAGAAGAGCAGCTGTACGAGCAGAAGCAGCCAGAGTCTAAATGTAAGAGGAGAGGAGAGGGACCAAGAGCTGTGTAGTACTGTAACTGTTATATCACATGGGAATCTGAGCCACAAAACCTAGCTATCCCCTATTGTGTGCTACAGCTTCTGCAACCTGACCTGACCAATAAATCCTTTAATTACTTACAACTGGGGCCATACTTTTATACATGTACAAAAGCCAGGGAAAGATGGCTTGTACCTATTCAACCAGTTGCTGTTAGTATGTACAGCTCTTAAAAAGCACACTCGGAGCAGCCATGAGCGTGCTGTGCTTTCTGAGCTTTTCACCTCCCGTCCACGCTAACTGCCATCTGCAGCGCCTACAGCCCATGCATGCATGTCGTGTTCGGAAGGCCTTCTGGCGTGTGAAGGCACTGCCTGGGCTCGCTCTTCAGGCTTTCTCTGGGTGTGCCTGAAGACATGCTTATACAAATAGCATGTCTGGTTGTGAGGGCACATTGAAGCATCACTTGAGACGCAACTGAAGGTGCTGTTTGTCTTTCATTTATTACTAATGTAGATGAGATACTGTAAATAACGGCAAGCCAAAAAAATTCAGGTTGTTACAAGTGCAACAGAGCAGAAACTGCTTTCTTCCCTCTGCAGTAGAAATGTATTTAGCAATCTCTCCCCATTTATTATTTCTGTTGGAAGCAAAATCTTACCACAGAATTAGCCAATATTTCATATACTTGAATCCATGTTCATTCTTCCAGCAGTACCCTTCATCTTTTCTCCCTTCCTTCTCTTGTTTGGAATTTGTGGTTAGCCAGAGCAAGGTGTTTTCTCAAACGGCATTAAAAAAGTCTTATCTTTTCCTGGTTGTTATTCCAAAAAATGCATACGGTATTCTGTCTGCTGGTACGGAAGTGAAATAAAACCAGAAACCTGCTGCAATAAATATGAAACTATGAAAGTCAAGGAGTTTTGATTCCATATTTAATATACATTAGAAACGTGAATTTAGTTTAGAGTAAAATCATATTTTTATGAATTATTACTTGCAGAAAAGAAAATAACGTGTGCTCTTTTTCCTTTTTTCGCCTTTGTTCCAATGCCTAAAATCACATTTTTTTTGCAGTGTAGCACTCCTGTTGATGAAGCTTGAAGTACTTGACAATATGACTGAAATTCATTACCGAGCAAATAGCGTAGTGAACTTTGCAGCAAATCACCACAAAGTAATCTTACTTTTCTCTCTGGCCTTACTCTAAATGTGATTTGCACTCTTATGGAAAGGGGACCTTGTGCTGGTTTTGATCTTACATACAAATGGGTTTGCTTTGTAAAATTTCCATTATGCCTGTTTACATTTAGTAGCAGTGTTCTTGATTCAAGCTGTAGTGATTTGAAAGTAGAAGTCTTTAACACTAAGCCCTGTTGAAGTTTCTGATAAATTTGTGGCATTTTGCCAGTGTTGCTCACAAAGCAGCATAGAGCTACTGGAAGGAAATGCTCCAGCTGCGGGAATAAGTGGAGCCAAAAAGTAACGTCCGCAGAGAAATTACCCAGTTTGTGATTTCGATTTGATCACCAGATGTTTGTCATGTTATTAGAGAATACGAGAGAGGAGACCGTGGGTGGCGTGGTGCTCAGCTTAAATCTAACACAAGTGCTCATAGCTCAGCATTAGATATACACAAATAGTTATTGGCTTGATCTATTTTGCTTGAGAGATTCCTTGTTTTATTGTGACATGGATTACAGCAAATTATGTCCCCATGTGAAGTTTTGGGTGGGTTTCTTAATTCTTTACACTTTGAAAGACTATGGAAGCAGGACAAGGTACACTACAGATTAATAGTGTAGATTACTCTGGTTTGGTTGGTAATTTGTCTCTATCAAGAGCCTAACTGTTCTTTGTGTACTGGTTTATAGTGACGTTAGCAAATCATCAAGAGTACTATTCTCAGCTCCTAAGGGTTACAGAATTAGATTTGTATATTTTTCCTGGTTTTAGCATTGGTATTCATTTGATTTAACTTCTTCCAATACAGTGTACTTGAAGGAGCTTTTTTCAGCTTCCCTTAGTTATGAATTAGTTGAGCCATTTTGAAATGCATGGAATTGAAAGGACACTTTTGAGTTTTCAAGTCGTAACCCTTTATCATCTCTGTCAACTATCTCATATAATGCAAAGCTCCATCTAAAATCTCCTTATGATTTTTGCGCTTATTAACCTCACAGGATGGCTGATGCAAACTTTTGGTGCTCTAGGGATTAAAAACTCTCTTGAAATGTCCATCCTAAACTTATTCAGGATCTGCTTATACCTACTTAGAATAGAAATATTATATGGTGCATGCCATAGAATTTCTACTTGAATTTGGACAAATGACTTAATCTCTATGTTTGACTTACCCCAAAGCAGGAGTCCTTCCCCTCCATCCTCTCCCACCTGGCCACGCATTCGTGTCCCTTGCTGCCTCAGGTGTTTTTCAAGTCCTTTACTGAGCTATGTCAGCACCGTAGTCCGGTAAAAGAAGGCTCAGTTTTGAAGAGATAGTTTTATGCACGAATAGTGAACTAGAACAGCTCAGCAAGTGCCCTAGGAAGCACGTAGAGAGGGGAGGACAGAGGCAGGGCCTGGCAGTTACGTTTCGGGTTTAGGTTGCTCTGGAACTACAGCCTCGATTCTGGGTTGATAAAGCTATGATAATTCTTTCTTTTCCGACATTTTATCCACAGTATCTGTTCAGTTCTTAAGCTCTCCAGATCAAAGACTGCATCTTTTAGTGAATTGCATAGTGACAACCACAGTGGATCACCACATGTAGCTATCAAGACAGTACTGGTACAAGGTCACAGTAGAAGCAGCATGCTCTTCCTGATTGCCTGCCTTCTGTCACACTTTCTGTGTTGTGCTGGAAATGCATCCAGCTTTACTGAAAACAGATTGTATTCTGTGCTGTTTGCTTTCAGCTTAGTATTTATGATCATATATGATAATAATGTGATTTTTTAATTAGGTGGACTTTGTTTTTGAGTAGTGAGAGAGCAAAGGTTTCATTAACCATATAAATACACAGTTTTCTTTATACCATGAAGTTTTTTTACTTGTGAACTTCCTCGACCTACTTAGCAGTCCTAACAGCAAATAGTATTGAACCCTTTTTCTCTATTAACCTCTGAAGTGTGTGATACAGGTTTAGAAGATAAGTTTTTAATGTAAGAGAAAATAATGCCACCTATTAGTTTGGATTCTGGACACACACAAAAATGTGTATTTTATTATAGGTGCTTTTATGTGAAACAAAGTATTCTTAAGATTTTTACCAATTTCTGAACGTACTGTCCCCACCCTTCACTAGAGTATTTTGCATACGTCTGGTATTTCTGGGTCTGTTTCTCACAGCAGTGTTGAGAAAATTTCATGCTTTCACATTTTTCAGCTGTAATACTATTTACTTCGAAGAGAACTGAATATCCTCTAGTATTCTGCCAGGTCCCTCTCTAGACTTCCACACTGAAGTAGTTTTATTTGATCCTTTTATGCGAAAGATTAAATTTCCTTGTGTTGTATGGTGAGATACCAGTGCTTATTTTCAGGGAATAATCTTATGGAACATTCTGTGTTCCAAATTATTTGCACCCAAATTCAAAATGCCAGTAGCCTTTGTTTCAGTAACAGAACATTTGATTTGTTCTCATGCTTCCAGGGAAAGCCCATTTCCCAGTACTTACATATGTTCTCCATCTTCCATTATGGGGCCAACCCCTTAGTTCTTACTTAGAAAAAATTAGAAGCAATTAATAATATTAATATTTCAAAGATAAATGGATAAATTTACATTGAGTCGATGGATGGGGAAGGAATTGACTGAGGAGTTGTGAATGTTCATTGGGTTTAGGGTGTATGGGTTTGAACTGCACTTAACACTTATTTTCCAAAACTTCATGCAATTTGGTAATTCTTGACTTTCTGAAATGTTCATTTAACTTACCCAATAAATGCTGTGGGTGCCTGATCACACTTTCTGTGTTCAGACAAATATCCACTGTCTCCAGTGAGGGATTTTACACTGAAAGAGGTTTCCCCTGTGATAGGAGTTTTGCCCGAAAAGAGGAAGCCGGATCAGTCCCACATGTTGTAGAGACTTAAAATCAGGAATTAATATGCAGTAGAGCTATGACAGTGCCTTTAATTCTACTCACATTAATTTTCACTGTTATTATTAATTAAACCCTGAAAATCAGGGATTTAATGGAAACTCTGACAGACCTTTAATTATAGCATTTCAACAGTCTTATAGTATAGGATGTCCTCTACTAGTGCACAGGACATTCTGTACTTGAGAGGGTATAGAAAAAAGTCATAGTTTTTGGTGTTCTTTATGTCCAGAACATTTTTTAATTCATGACAGGCTTTTGCTCAGTGTTGTCTGCTGCATCCGGCCAAGTTATATATTGTGGGTACTTTAACTGTTGTGTTCAAGAACAATTTGGAAACAGTTTTTAATTTTTTTTTTTAAATGCAATTGCTCATTATTGTTCAAAAGTATCTGTCCTTGTTTTAGGAAAATACATTTCAGTCTATGGATTTCTCACAAGCTATTTATGTAGAATGTTGCGTTATGCTCATGGATATGTCTACAACTTACATTATTTAGATTGCAAACTTTTGGCAGGAAGGATGACCTTTTTTTTCTCTGTTTGTCTAACATCCATCATAGTGGGGTCCTGACCAGAATCCCTATGTGCACCCGTAATACAAGACATAAATTACAGTAATTCGTCACAGGTGATTTTTATCACTGTGTCTAAAGCCTCTGCATTATGTGTGTTCCATTAAACCCTCAGGATGAACTGCGTAGGGTAAGAGTTATGTCAAAATGTATGGTGTGATTTACAGATACTGAGTTGTCAGGAGGGATAGGAAACTGCAGGAAATAATCAGATACTGTGGACAGCAGTGTTCTGTAATGTGTAGTACATTGCTTTTGAATTTATTCAAGGATGTAACCATATAATATGCATTTATGTGTGTGAAACTCAGTATTACACCCTACCTGCTAATTTTTACAATGTTATCACAAATTTTGGAACGTATACTTTCCATTAAAGATCATTCCTTGATTCACATGAATTTATAATAATTGAAGTTGTCATTGAAGGGTGGAGGGAGACAGATGCAAAGATTTAACTCTGGAGACTATGAAGGAAGTACAGTCTAAAAGTCTCAAAACCAGAGACAAATTTAACAGTATTTGTAGCTATTAATAATATTTATAGCTAAACCAATTAATTATTTTGGAGAAGCTGAGTAACGAGTTTTAAGATGGTTTTAATAACGGTAAAACTGGTGTTTAATCAGTTCGCCGCTTATGCTCTTGATTAGACAACAGAACTGTAAGAAATGAGAGAAAATGTGTATGTTGTAAAATTAATAGGGAAAGGAGTTTGAGGATGTTCCATATTAGAAAGGGTTTCAACTTTTATGTGACTCATTCTGAGATTACTAAACCTGTACATTATACAATGATGTTTGGATGTGTATCTATGAACCAATTCTAGAAACATTCTAGGCAGTTAAAAAAATACATTTTGCTGGCTATCTATTGAAAATTATGTGCAATGGCTTGCATTTGCATTGCATATTCTACCCAAGTAAAAATTTTTTAAGATTCATAACATACCTTGCACAAGGTATGTTTGACTTAGGCCATTTTTATAGAGCTACATATGTAGGAATGTGAATTACTGAATAGAACCAGTCTCCACATTAGCAACCGCTACTGAGCATCAGGAAGCACCCTTAAGGTTAAAAACGTCTGGATTACTTTAGGGATGGTAAACGTGTGAGTTCCTGTGATCAGAAGTTGTTCTCTGAGACCCCAGTCCCAAGCACGCTGGTTGGCTTTTCTCACATGATTACCTGGAGTTAGGCGGAAGTTACTGATACGAGTAAAGCTTAAACGGTGACATTTCTTTTTTATCTGCCCACAAAGGTAGACCCACTCTCATTCTCCACAGACAGTACTTCTGGTGGCTGTGCCTAGAAGTGCCTTAAAACCTAATTTAAGATCTTGAGTGTTGGCCCAGGGGATGACATTACCAGAGGGCAAGCTTGCCAAGTCCAGAAAACCACCAAAGCCATGGCACTACATTCTGTACCGCTGGCCATGGAGAGGACTCAATGCTGAGCACCTCCTGCTCACTCTGTGTTCACATGAAATTAAGACTGATTCTCTTCTTCTTTTCTTAACTTTATAAAAAACCCAGACTTCTAGCTTTGGTTCCAGCAGATTTTCAGAGCTTCACAGTTTCCTTGCAATCTATGTCTAGTTTTACACCTACTCAAAATTTTTCATTCTCCTATCTATCCAGAGCCTTCTTTCATGGATGGACATTTGAAATACCTCATTGAGAGAACATTTGTTCTTCATTGGAATTTAAATTTGCTGAGGAGAGCCAGGGCAACTGGTTTCACATCAAACCTAAGTCAGTCCAATAGCTACCTGCTGCCTAACAGAACTGTCTGCTCCCCTTTCCCATCACCAGACGTATGCTCTCTCTACTTCTGTTACCCCACTCTGGCATTTATGCAGTGCCCTGCTAAACCGGTGAAGGAAGCTCAACTGTCAGAAAACTGACCTTACAAAAAAGTGGATGGTTTTCTCCTGGTTTACTTCTGTGAACTGCCTCACTGTGGGAGCTGGTGCAACGGAGGTAGAGGAAGAGCAGGACAGCCTCCCTTGGTGGCAGGTAGCTGTTAGATTTGCAGGGCTCTAATGTGAAACAACAGCTTGAGAGCTGGCCAGCACTGTAGATCTCTAGTCCCCTCTGAGAATGCAATGTGAAATCATACCTATAGCAGATAACAAATAAATATGCATTTTATGTAAATTTAGTGAAAAACTCCTCCAAAATAATTGCTTCAAGTCGTTAGGAAAGCTGCTTTAGTATAAGAACTGCGGAGACTTCTTCTTAGCAGTGCCAGCATTGATTGGCTGGGTTTAGCAAAGCGCTGTGGATGTCAGCTGTGGACAAAATTGTTGTTAGCATTAGAAAATTGCCTGCTGTGTGGATGGGCTTAATGCACTATTATATGGTATAGATGCAAATTTAATGGACTTGAAAATAGAGAGAGATTGAACCTGAAACCTGTAGGGCATGTCCTTGGCCCAAACTGACCCATACTACTTCTAATCAGGAGTCAATCTACCGAAGTGGAAGGCATTAAACCAGTACCTGATTAGAATCGGGACCCAGTTATTTAAAAGGGAGCTTTGACTGGGCAGGTGACCACAATGGCTTTTTGATTTTTTTTTTTTTATATTTGTATTTTTTTCAAGGAGCAGAATAGCTATCAGTTTAAATACACAAGAAATACAAACCCAAAGTGTTAAAATTGCATTTAGAAATAACATAACAATATAGAAAATATTAAAAGAATGCAATTGGAGAAGGTGTCCTTCCTCACACAGTAATGGGATTGCCACTGCTGCTCCACACATCACAAGAAAGTTTTATCTTAAAAGAGCAACATAATATCATTAACAGGAAATTAAACTTAAAGTCACCATGAACTATGGACTTAAAAGACCTTCAAGAAATGAAAACCAATTGTCTGTTGGAAAAACAGGAGGTCAAGTAGTCATTGACCAACCAAAAGCTGCACCGATTGCTGAAACGTACAGTACTTTCAAATCCAATTAACTGTTTCAAGCAGACAGTCCTCATTTTCTC
The DNA here is from genome assembly GCF_034619465.1 of Leptosomus discolor. Lineage (NCBI taxonomy): Eukaryota > Metazoa > Chordata > Aves > Leptosomiformes > Leptosomidae > Leptosomus > Leptosomus discolor. Next base: position 57,272,417 of record NC_141397.1, on the reverse strand, counting down.
TTTCATCAGGAAGGGAAATTTGCAATCATATATTCCAATGAAAGTTAAGTTGTTTTGATCTGATAATTGTCAGATGTATTTATCTTAATTTGTGAGTTTCTAATGCTAAAGCTCCAAGCTGTTCAGATATAACAGAACTACTGGGAAATGAGGTACAAAATGCTGGAATTCAAATTAACCAATAAATATATTTTAATATATATCAGCAGGACTCTAGAGGATTCCATTAATGTTGAAAAATAGAAAGGATTTAGGTTAATTTGGTAAGAAGGCAGGTCAGAACGTTTACAACAGTGGCATAGAATTGTATAGAGATGCAAAATTTTTCAAGAGAGCAGAATTTTTTCAAAAACGCTGACTCTAGCTGTCACAGCCCTGCCTTGGTTAAATCCAGTGGAGAGATATGAGGACTTTCTAATTTGCTTTCCCTCTATTTTAATAATAGCTGTGCATAAGTAATTTATGAAAGGCCAACCAGGCAGTGGGCAACAGAAAATTAAACTCATTTTATCTGAAAGCAGGTGGATTTCTATATATCATTAGCATGCATAGAATTCTCACAATGTTATTTCTCATACTGATGGAATGTAACCAAATAATATATGAGTTTTTTGCTTATGCACGAGTGAAATTTTTAGATAAAAGTGCCAGCCCCAATGGCAATTTTCTGCAAAACGAAAACTAATTCTGCGAAGCTTCTTATTACTGGGAAGACTCATTTGGCTTGCATTAGAGACTGACATAAGTGACTTTAGGATTTTACTAACAGATTAGATGAGATGTGCTATATGCAGTAATATCATTAGAGAATGTAGCAGCAGAAGCAGAAGAGTTTGGGGCACTTAAGCACACTGGCACAAGTAAATTGTTTTCATTTATGACAAGGTTTTAAATGATTTTTCTTTTTCTCCTGATGAGACTATGTTTCTGTTTTAGGTTTCCCTCACCCTTCCCCAAGATTGAAACAAAAAGCTTCTGCCTAAATTATTCCTCATGTTATTTCACCCACTGATACTAAATCTAATGTATATGCCTGCCTAATCCCCTGTATCGCCTTGAGAGAGGCTAGATCTTTATGAAGAAAACAGCACTAAAACTAAATAAATGTATTGACAATGTTATTCTTATCTAAATGAGGAGAGGGAAGCAAACCACATATTTCTCTACTTGCTGTATTTTGACTATTCATTAACAGAAATATATTTGGAATCTATGCACACATTGGTCAAAGTATTTTTAAACAGCAACAAATATGCTACATCCATTTCCAAATGGAACTTTCATTTTCTTACCTCATAAAAGTCTGTTAAGAGTTTTTTCTTTTAATTATGATACCCAAAGGTACATCCTGCATAAGGCCTTTTTCCACTCTTACGTCTTGTTTAACAATAAATGGCATTTGCCACACAGTATTTTTCACTGAGGCAAGGAGAAGGAATAAAAGACTAAGCTAAATCCATCTCTCATATAATATTATATCATGTTTTACAATGAGGATGAGGGAACAGCCATGGTGTCTCAAGAGTGAAACTTGCCCTTTTATTTTCTTTTTTAATTCAAGAAGCAATAGTAACAGCTACCAGGAGTTAGCAGTAACTACTCTTTTAATGGGTTGTATTAGTTTGTACTGATTCTTTGTAGTTTGCAATGTATTTTGTTCACATTTGAATTTCAAAAAAGAGGGAAGATATGACTGTGTTGTTGGAACCAATAACAGTGACCCAAGTCATATGACAGAGATAGTAGTCCTTTGTAGCCCTGACCCATGTGAGGTGACCGTGTCCAGCTGTTCTTCAGCTGCTTATTCAGTTTCTTATATCAGCACTCAGGTATGTCACACTTACATGACTTTTTTATATTGCATGACTTTTTCTTGGTTTACTCAGATAGCAAAGTTTATATTGTCCTCCATATTCAGTACTTTTACAGAGCTATCTTGACAACTAAAGGCCCTAAGAAATAGGAAAATAAAATCCTCCAGTAAATTCATGGGTGTAAATGCAGAATGACTATGTTTACTTCAGCGAAGCTAATCCAGGTCACTAATGCTCTACTTAAAAAGCAGAGTTTGGCCCAATGTAACCAATATTGAGAATAGATTTGATATTAAAGAGAAACAGACTTAATATTAAAGAGAAACAGCCTTGATATTAAAGAGAGCTGTAAGTTCTCTTTTCAAGTGAAAATGCAGGTCTTGGCCATGATGAGGGAAATGCAAAATAGTTCTGCTGAAGTCAATAGTTTTCATTCAGACTTTGCTCAGCACAAACAGGGACAGAGTTTGGTTCTGTCATGACATGGACTCAGCTAGTCTATTAAATGATAATGATTACAATCCAAATGGTAACATTCAAGCAGATTGCAAGGCTTTTTACACACTCTGGTTCATCAGGTCACTCCCTGTTGCAATCACTTGCCACCGTTAGCAAATGGATAAAAGAGACAGAAGAAATAACTGAAGAAATATAAAAAATCGGAAACTTCTGTACGGAGGTGCAGACATTTTGCCACCATCTGCTGAGATCTGGCTCCTGCTAGCATGGGAGAGCTGAAATATAAGGACAGATGTATGTTCTCATTCCAGATCAGCCCTTCTCCATTCTGTGTCATCTTGTACCTACCTCTCTATTAAACGATCTGACCAGTGCTAATTCTTATGTGATGCTAACACCTAGCATAGAAACATAGGACAAGACTATCTGGAGCATCTCAGACCGCTGAATCTGTTTCTTGCAGTCACAGATGTATCCCATAATTCTGATCATAAATGTCTGAAATTCCATCTTAAAGCAAGTTACGTTCTCTTCCTCCACATTCTCTATTGGAAAGCTGATCCAAGACCTGCTTCCATTAAAAATTTTCATGACAAACCAAATGTAACAGCAAGCTTGTTCCTGTGCTGTCTTCTATAGCTTAATCAGCTGATCTCCTTCTTTTGTTATCTTTGTTTTAAACCAAATGTTAGTTATGGAAGACCTGCACAGCAGACCTGGAGCTTTGTCCTTCTATTCTGTAGTCTGCCCAGATACCTCCTGAGTCTTCTGGCATTATCCAATTGTACATTCAAACACGGAACTCTTAGGAAAGCCAGTTTAGCTCCTTCAGTGCTATGAAATTCTTTTTCATGTGCAATATCCCGATTTACCTTTGATGCTTAACAAATTATGTATACGAAGTGCTCTAGCACTTATGGCCTTAACCATAAGACTTCAAAGTATTTGATTATAACAGCCATTAGAGCATAGACAAAAGACAGAAGTGATAACAGAGAAAGTAGATAATATGGTGGAAGAACATTAGGATAATTTTCGTTGCAAATGGACTAAAAGAAGGTGTATTTTTTTCTCAGTTTGCATCTTATTTTTTGTTGTATTTTATTTCCTACTCAATTAGAACATTAAAGTCAAAACAGGCACATGGATATGTCATTATTTTTCCCCCATTTTCATTTAAATATACAACATTTGAGGGCATTCAATCATCTGCTTTCTATTTGCAGCCAGCAATCAAAAGTATTTTCACTGTATTATTAAAAACTGAAAAATAAATACTATATTTTTAATCTTAAGCGTTTTAAAAATGGAAGGAGATACTTTCCAGTAAGTGTCAGTAAGTCCATCTCTAAGTTGCTTGTGTTGACGTACTGCTGAAGGCTAAAAACAGCTTATACAGATTTTATTTGTTTATAGGGCAAATTATAAAATGTTCCACCAAAATAAGTAATGACAATTTTTGTCTACATAAATGTGCATGTAAATGTAATGATGTTTGTTGTCATTTCAACATGACTACCATTATTGAAATAGAAGAGCCAGTACTAATTCTTGCTGTCATATTTCTTAAAAACTTAAAATAAGGCATTTAAAGAAGCGTCAAGGTTTTCAGTGTTGATCATTCATCTCCTGCATGCTCTTAGAATAACACCCTCAGCAAAACAGACAGACAAAAGCTAACTAGAGTTCTGCTTTCTAATCTCTTTAAGAAACACACATTTGAAGATATTTTCCAACTTCAGAGTGTTCTGAAACTCAGTGAGACCTTAATGAATAAGATGTGAGGTTTTGTCATTGTCTTAAAGGTTGTATAACCTGGGCACAGGGAAAAAACCTGAACAAGTCTGCCTTTGTTCTCATCAGCCAAAGGAAACCCTTCTCTCTTTTAATTTAATACTTAGAGGTTACAGACTGTGCCATGATGAGCTCTCAGGGTGCCCATCCTCCAGTGAGACTATCCACAGGATAATAATTGATAACAACACTCAGGCCAAAAAACCCTCACTATTGAGCTCATATGTGATTTGAACATAGCAGTGTTTTTTCAGACTCCTTGGAAGTGTGAGTTCCTCTCCTCCCCTTCTCTCATCGGTATTTGCACGCTGTCCCCGGTCAGCCGTGGGTCGCGCATGCAGGGGAGGCGAGCAAGGCTCGCTGCCTGCCTGCAATTACGTACGCTTCCTTTCAGGAGCTAGAGAAATTTAGGGCTGCTTGCTTAAGAAAAACTGAGTGTGTGGCATCTGATACTATTTAAAATTTCTCAGAAGTTTTAATTTCTGAAGTTTGTTGTGATTCCCACAGCTGTCACCAGCCACTCCACTCAGGCTGGTAAGACCTCGCACTGGCCACTCTATAGAGATGCCGTCCTCTTTGTGGGAACGTCTTCGTGTGGTCTTTATGGTTTCCTCTGCTTTGGCAGATTCCTACAGCACGATCAGGAATGGATCTGAAGAGTATCATTCCTAGATAATAATCACTATTTTAATCAGGTTTTATGGCTGAATAGATTTAAGAGTTGAGAAGTCTTGAATTCCAATCTTGTCTCTTCCACCAAAGTGGCACACGGCCCCAGGAGCGGGGCAGGGAGGCTGGTGTCACCTATGTATTGAAGGAAGGTCTAACTTTTGTGCCTAAGTATAGCCATGCCTTTAAAAGACCTACATATTCACACACCTCAAAATTAATTTCAGCTTAAGACTGTGGACATGCAGTGTCTTTGAAAGCAGGTGCCTCACACGTTCCAGAAAGCAAAAGCTGGTTTTGAAACATTTTCATTCTCCATGCCTCAGTTTCCCACAGGTGCTAGCAGGATGAGATGGAACCTATGACGTGAGGGAAACAGGGATACCAATTTATTAATATCTGTCAGGTACTTTGAATATGTGTGTCCTGGTTTGTCTGGGAGAGAACCACAGCCCAGCCACACCAGGCAGGCCATTAGCAGTTTCCAGTCAGCCAGGGCAGCTGACCTGAGTGAGCTACAGGGGTAGCCCATCCCATCGTGTCATGGTCATTATAGAGGGGGAAGGTTTGCTGAGGAAGGGGAGCTCCTGTGGGGGTCCTGCTGGGGTTCCTCCTCTGGCTTCTCCTGAGGACTGCTTTCTGGTTGATTGTGACAACTGGATGCTCATTTGGCTGAGTATAACTCTCTATATCTCTGTTGGTGTTATCTCATTAAAATTTGTTCTGACTTCCACCCATGGGTCTGCTCTCCTTTTTCCTGATTCCTATGAGGGGCTGTTGACTGACAGAGCAACTGCTACAGTTTAGCCCCAGGTACAGGCTAAACGTAGACAATGTGAATGATAGATACCAATTATTACTGTGTGCTTGTCCATTCTGAAGGCTCACAAAGCATTGGGCAATGGGACGGGCAGAAGCCCCGATACCATGTGATGACACCATTACAATGACTATATTCTGCAAGGTAGGGGCTGCCTCCATCCAGTGACTTTCCAGAGCAGCAGAGCGGGGTCAGGGACACAAGGCTCTTTCACTCATGGAGCAGAGAGGTGGAAAAGGAAAGGGTGAAACTGTAGGTTCACCTGAATCCAGGATCTTTGTGCAGGATTCTGCCTAGGTTAACCCAACAGACCTTCTGCTAACTATAAAACACATCTGAGAGAGGCAAATGCAAAACCAGCAGCTACTTAGCATTATGAGAGTATTTTGGGGAAATAACTCTGATATAGGTCCTAGACATAGCTCTGATCATAAAACTCAAGAAAATACTGGAAAACTTTTCTTCTTCCTTTTTAAATTGATTGAATCTCCAGATAGTGCTTTAATTATTCATGCTTATGATGCGGTATTTTGTTCAGCAGTTTCTGAGTAGCCAGGACCACGGTATGCTCACCAATTGTTACTGTCATCGTAAACTTTCCCACCATCTTTCGTCTTATGTAAATTTAATTCCAAACACACCACTTCATGCTTTATTATCTCACAACAGCAATTGCATTTGGCCCTTTGATTCATCTGTGGAGAATGCATTATGAAGCAAAGCATAAATATCATAAAATGGTTAGTTCATGGGGCTTCTAATTTCAGGAACATCACAAAATGCTAATTCATAGTCTTCATACTAGCACAAAAAATATATTTCAGTGGATGTCGTGAGGGTAAATCCCTGCTGTCGTCCTTCACTTGGAAAATGCTGCAGCTTAAAGAAACTAAAAATATTGCTGGAGTGTTCATCTACACTTCAGTGTATTCTGAGTTAAAAAAAATATAGAGAGCCTTCAAAATAGTCTAGATGGGAACTAAAGTAATGAAAGAATAGGTTGTGTTTTCTTCTCTTTTACCTGCCATATATTATGGGGTGCAGTTGTTTTCCTGTTGGTGTAGTTAATCCTAAACAGTGGCAAAGCTGCACCTTCAAGGTCGTTTGCTAATTGTTATGGTACTGAAGCACAGCAAAATCAACATGATTTAACCGTGTATGGCTCTAGAAAGAGAAAAGCCAGCCCGTTTGGGCAGAGCCCAGAGGCATCTGTGTGCATTTCCAAGTGCGGGGTGTATGGCACAGGCGGGAAGTCTGGGCCAGGACAGAAGAGAGTATATTGGGCAGACAAAATGTGAAAGATACTGCTTACAAACCCCACTCTTGTTAAGGATGGAGGAGGCACACAGTGCTTTTTCACTTTATGATATGTATGTGTGAAAACTTCATCCACAGATGTTGCTGTATTGATTTGTCCCTGTTTTCAAGTATAATTCATCTTGAAGATTCATGGACTAGACAGAGACATAGATTTATTTTAGCTTATATTTAACACCATAAGTAGCAGAAAAAGTTTAGACAAAGTTTCACAACTGTTAGAGGCACGTGTGGGGTGTGCCTGTGTGAAAGAACAAGAGGATTGAGACAGACTGAAAAGCTGGCTAGGCTGTCTCTAGGTGGCTCTAGCTTGCACGGCCAGCACTTACAAGCAGATCACTAGGTCTTAGTGCCTTGTTAGAATTTATGAGGCGATCTTTGCAGAAGATAATTTCCTTTTCAGCAGTTATCAACCCAAGCACTGAATACTACTTTTCATTTTTTCTGACATATTTGCCTTCCATTCCCTTTTTTCCATATTTTAACAAATATGCTGTGTTGTTTGGTGTTCTTTGTGTCTTTCCAGCAGCAACGTAAGGTCATTTCTGAGATCATAAAAAGCCCCGTGCCTATTGAACAGCCCCGTGCGAGCTAAGTGAATGTGCTTATTTACAGAAAGACTGAGTCGCTGAGACTCCTGGCTGCTGCCCTATGGTGCTTTGAAAGAGCAACCTTTAGAGCAGTCCCAAACCTGACATGCTCCTTTTGTCTCCTTTGGTCTAGTCACCTGTCATGAGCTGTGTGTAAGAGTGTGTGGGCAGGGTGCTAATCTGGGTGTACAGAGAACTCGTGCGCTGCGGAGGTTGCATTTTGGTTCTGTTTGCTATTTGTCCCTGTAGCAATTTGGGGCCTAAAGATGGTGCACAAACAGTGAAGGACTTGTTAGCGTCTGCTTTTCTTGTCCATTAATTATAAAACTTCTCTAAAATAAAAATTAAGTCATCTTGTTACACAATAAAATCTGTCAGGTAGCCTTGTCTCACCTTCCATGTTTGGTAATTAGCACAGCAAGTTCAGCCTGCTGATGTTTGTATGGATGTGGTCCTTTCAGGAAAAAAATAATGCAGATTCACCCACTTAGTTCATGTTTCTGGTTGTCAAAATCTGAAATAAGCTGCTCTTAACCATGATTTTCAACAATAAAACCAGCATCACTTTCTTGCCCATGCTCAGAATTACTTAAAAAGTCACAAAGTTTGATTATCAGCTGCTGCAAATTCAACCTACTTTTGCTAGGATGCAGGGAGGTACATTGATTTGCATTACTGAGGCCATAGTTTGTTGTCTCTCAAGACTGTTTACGCAGGACTATTGTATTCATTGGTGGGCATTCTGATAAGAGCACATCTACTCCTGCTATCCTGCAGCCAGTTGTAATTATACATGTATGTAGGAAAATACTAGCTATTCCAATTCTTCCTTTCTTTCTTTTTTTTTTTTTTTTTTTAAGTTGGGAAGATAGCAATTGGAAGAGGGGAGAAATGGGATCCCCCACCTCGTACAGGCAGTGCTGTTTTTTAAATTTTTGGATCATGCTTGCTTAGGATCAGAGAATTTCTTTGTGTAATGTGGCGACCTTGATTTTTTTACTGGCTATCAAAACTGTTGAGTTTGTGATTTTATTCTCTGCAAATCATCATCTTTATTTACTTTTAGATGAATAATTTAGATATGTTACTTTTATGAAGACTGGAAGGAAAATTGAGTCTGTATCTCCAACACCAGCAGAGAGTTTGTAAATTGTATTAGGATGGAGTTTCTGAAATCCGGTCAGTGCTGTAGATTATTTTATATGTGAATGGAAAGGAGTAAAGTATATTTATTGCAAGGTGCATTTATTTTCAAACCTGTAGTAAACTTTAACTTCTTAATATTAATAACATTGCATTGGTAGGAAAACAAACTTGCTCACCTTGTGTTTTTATATTTTCTTTAATTTTGGATATTACAAACAGCATAGGCATGGAAAGCCGTAATAGCCCATGATTTCTAATATTGGGTAAAGCACAAATATAAAATATACTTGAAGCTCAGCTCTAAGTAGATTATAAACATTTAATATAGAATGTTATCATAATATTCAGAGCACCAAATTGCAGACTTCTGTCACCCACTTTCAGGCATGCTTCTGAAGATCATAGTTAATTCTGCTGATTTATGGTAATGCTGTAGCACTATCATATGCAGCATCAGAAACCACTAACAAGCTTAGTATAAGCTTGGACTGAAATGGTTTGAGGTTTAAATTTCTGTAACGATTATAAACTAGAGGGAGTGAAATCCCACTTCAGCAAAAAAATAAAAGTGTCTTGTTACAATTCAATATTGCATCCTCTCTCTCTCCCCCTCTCATTGCAACCCCCCTTATTTTTCTCTTCTTTTTAGCTTCTCTGAGGAGCCATATTTGAGAAAAGTAATTTTAAATTGTGACTGGCATTTTTAAATTTAAAAATAATCCTTTTTGTATGGTAATGCGCTTTATAATTAGGAGACACAATGTTCGCATTTATTGGAAGTAGAAAAAAAGCTAGGCTGAAAAGTATTAAAATCAACTAGATTTTTTTTGCCATTTCATTTGAAATGATAGCTATTTATAAAACAAATCTGATGACTTTGTCAACCCTTTCCATAAACATTTTAATAACATATGTCATATTTGACTGTCTCAGGGATACTATGGACTGCAATTAACATAAAATCTGTTCCAAAACTCACTCTGAACTTAGGGTTAGTATGAAGCTAATGAAGGTGTGCAAAGAGAAAACATTATGAACCAGATCTTTAAAGGATGTAAATCACAGTGCTGTTGCTGCATAATGAAATCAAAGGAACTATAGTAACTTGCAGTTGCTGAGAATCTACCTTTGCGTGGTTCTCTTTACACACTGGGCTCCTCTCTCTCCTGTACCGTTATGAGAGCTGTGCTCCGTAGCCATTTTTGGCAAATGGCTGACACTATATTATAAATAAAGAACTTTAGGAACCTTGTCATTGGTTTAGGCAAAATACTGCTATTTTCAAATTCTAGATTCCCTACTCCCATCAGCCAAAACTGCTTTTTCTCCCTCTAGCCTTATGAAAATGTAAAAAATGCACAAGATTTTGAAAGGATTTGAAATGTTTACTTTCTGGACATCAGTTTGATAGTAACAATCAAATCATGATAACTGAGTATCAAATCTTGGAGAAGGCTGCTTTTAAAAGTTATCTCAGTTTGGTCAGGTAAAAAAATTATAAACCACCCTTGCCTTGCCTCCTGCCCCCCAGTGCTGGCATTCATCAAAATTAAGGTCAAGCAAAACAATGCAGGAAAAATTGCTACATTTTCCTTTTTTTGTGAAACTTGTACTGATCTGATTGTTCTACCTTGATGCGAGCTGTTTGATTTTGTAGAGATCTGTTATTTGTCTACCATCTATCAGAAAACAAATAATAATGAAGCATCAATGAAAACTTTATTATATTGGGCCTAATTCAGGTATACCTGTTGACTTCAATGGGACTATGAAATTTTCTAAGGCCAGAAAAAAACCCACTAATTACAATTCTTTGTAATTTATTGAGGCTGAGCCACATCTTGTTTACAGTAATCCTAATTGTACCACCATACTGCCTTTTTCATCCCAAGTGCTTAAAAATAGGAATTGTAACTTAAACAAAACTCCTAATCATTTTCATTACACCTTTTCCCAAGTTCTGTAGAATTTGTCATCATAATCCAACAGTATCAGGACATGGCTGTACCGTTGATTGTAAGGCAACGAGTTTCACCTTCATCCTGGGGAAACTGGTGCTGCCACCAAACACGTCGTATGATCAGTGTCCACACAGAATCATAGGTTCACATACTTCACAACTCCCATTTAAAGAAGCACATGGAACCCACTGCCTTTCTGTTGAAAAGCTGAGAAATGGAACCAGCTCTTCTGGGATCTGAACCTGCATCTTGGAGTTGTTGAGCTGTTTTGCATCTGCTGCCAAGGCTACTGATGTGGCCAACAGTCAAAGCTTTTTACTCCAAAAATGGATCTAACTGGTTCTGTTTCTCTTCCTCCATCAGCCTAGCAGAGATGTGGAAAGGAAGCCACCAGGTTCTGTAAGATTTGGGAGGGCTCATCATCTGGTGTTGAAATACCGACTCCACATGCTACAGCTTTCTTTTCAGGATGTCACTCTCCCGCCTCCACACTCACCACCAAACAAACATAGAAATCTACTACTGTTCTCCCCATGCACTCCATTTTCTTCCAATCTGAGAGCCATTTGTGTGTATAATTGAAAATTAGCAGTGCAGCTGTTTGAAGAGAGTAATTTATCACAGCACATTGTTCGCTCCTGACACTTTAGACCTGGCTCTAACAAGGCAGTGGTTGCTGGGGGTTGAGCTGCAGAAAGTGATTCGGCTGTAATGCCGCGTTTCCCCTGCTTTGTTGCTAATTGTAGCCTCTTTTTCTCCATTGAATTGGGAGTTGAGTAAAAGAGCTTGTTTGCTCTGTGCGACGAGGCTGCCAGGGCCGCTTGGGCTATTATCACAAGATACTCTTGATCTTTTGAAAAGCAGGAAATAGAATTTTTCTCCAACAGGGAAAGTAATTTGCGATGCGTCCATTAGTTCTTCATTAAAGCAAGATTAAATTGCACGGCAAATCACATCTGTGTTTGGATGATTAAAGGGTGGCATTTTAGAGGCCAAAACTAATTACTAGCCAAAATGAATGGGAGTGAAAAAACAGTCATGTTTTTACATTAGATAGTGTGGCTTGTAATTAGATTCAAGCTAATTCCACTATTTCTTCTCATTTAATGAGATGAGCCTGTCCTCATCTTTTTCTAGGCCATGCTAACAGCCCCAAATGTATAATTTTGATAATACTGAGAGTTTACTTTATTGAAATTTCTTAGCTACCTGCCACAAGTGACTGTTCTGTCTAGTGGTGCTTCATTATACATCAACACAAGCTACTGTGCATGGCCCATGCTAGCATCTCAGGCAATCTCTGGATATTTATATGTATTTATATTTACATAACTATGAATCTGTGTGTCTGTATATGCACACACATATATAAATATAATGCCCATGATATGTGTATATATTATTTGTTAAATGAGTACAGGAATATTTGAATGAGTATTGAAGGAAAGGAAGATAGGTCTTTGCGTATCTGGAAAGTACAAATCTCCATAGAAAATTCCTTTTCATCACGGAGATTTGTGGTAGTTGTTCTTCAGGCATGAGAAGAAGGAAGTAAATAGGTGCATCAAGTGGTGAATGACTGAAATAACACAGTTATTTCCTAGATTTAAAAAAAAAAAATAGGTTCTGCTAGTTGTTATTAAAGCAGTAACTCTCAGTAGATGCTTGAAACTTATAGCTGATTCCAAATGACCTAGTAATTCATTAACTTTAGGATATATTATATTCCTAAGATCAAAAATTCTTGTTTCTCATAAAGAGGTGCTGCCAATGAAATCTGGTGCTACTTCTTGTCATCTTGGGTTCCTATATTGTGAAGGAAGGAAGATGTAAAGGGCCACAAATTGGATGAATATGAGGCCCAGAGAACAGGTGTTGTCCCTTGCTTCTACCCCTGGGGAACCCTCTGGAAAACAATAGTTCGGAGGTATGTTACCTGTTCCGTAAGATTTCATTGCAGTTACTCCCTGAGACAGACACAGGCATGGCTAAGTGTCTGTTCACAGACCTTCAAGGAAACATGCTACTGGGTAGTGCAGAGTGGTAACTGGAGTGGGGCAGAGGGGAAGGAGAAGTGCAGAGACTACTCTACAGCAATGCCCCTGATCCTCCAATGTCCATACAGGTTACTGGAGTTTGGGTGTAAGCTTGTGGCTAATTCTTGAAGATCGGAATACTTCCCGCTTCTGTGCTCCCAGCTCTATACCCAGTAGAGCATTCAGGAGATCAGGCCGAGAGCTATCTATAGAACAAACAAAAGGGCATGACAGAAATCTTGCAGTCAGGAATACGGACAACTTGCAGAATTTATAATTTAAAGGCCTGTTCTGCAAAAGCTTACCATTAGTGGCTGTTGATTTATTTTCATGAACTTACTATTGACATTTTAATACCTTTAATGTAAGTGTATGATCAGCCAAGTGCATGGACTTTAGTACCTTCTTTTGAGCATACATTTGATGAGTAAGTGGAGTGTATGTTTCCTTTCTCTTCCAATTCCCCAAGTGGTTTTTATTTAGAGATCATTGATGCTATTCTAAGAGGAGTTTGCCTTTGTTTGTATTTGCTCTGTCCTTACTCTTCCCTACATATCTGCTATTGGCCACTGTCAGGAGACAGAACTACAGGAGACACCTTTGATTCAGTCCAGGATGGCAATTTTTATGCTCTCAGCACTTTCTGCTGGACTAGTCAGTGCAGGTTGCTCCAAATACACCATCATGGAGGACTTGAGAAAATGCTATCAAGTAATTTATAATGCATATGGGTATGTAGAGCTGAACTTTCATAAAACAAATTCTCATTTGAGCAAAATCAGAGTTCTCACTACCTGCAAAATTCTCTTCATCCTCAGTAATTTATTAGGGCATTTTTTTGCTAACTTTTCTTTCAATGCCTTACTGTCTTCTGTGAAACTTAGGACAGTCAACATTCTGGTCCATTTCTTTGCTGAATCCTTTTTATTAGATCATTGGGTTATGTTCACTATAGCAGATTTCTGTTGAAGAAATGGAAATAAGAGCCATGAAGCTGTCTCCTGGCAATTAAGCTCACTTCTGATTAATTTTTAGAGATTCGGGGTTTCTTCTAGATAAGCATCAATGTATTCCATGATTGCCAGTTGCATCTAAACTTACTCTTGGTATTATGCAAACCAAACTGTGAAAGTCATAGAATCATTAGGTTGGGAAAAACCTTTAAGATCATCAAGTCCAACTGTCAACCCAACACCACCGTGCCCACTAAACCATGTCCTGAAGTGCCATACCTACATGAATAATGCAGAACTTCTAAATAATGCGCAGGTTCTGGCAAAGGAAAAGGTAACTTCCTGACTGCGAAGAGAAATCCTCCTTGACGATGGAGTCCTTTCCTACTTCTCACTTAGGAACTTTCAGACAACTTAGCCACAGGGGCTGACTTCATTGTATTTTACCCCATGAAAGTACCTTTCAGAGATTACTTGCAGTTGCTTCTCTGAGCTGATAGTTGTTGCTTTTGTCTCATAGGATTTCCAACATTAATTTAATTTTGCTTTATTGTTCTTTTTAAATCTGACAAGAATGTGCTTTTAGTGACTCAAGTATCTACTATGTATTATTTGTGTTATCTCTGGAGATCAGTTTCTGACTAATGGACATGAAACTTGCAGCTTGGTTTTAAGGATTATTTAACGTTAATGTAATAATCAGGAGTTGCACACGGGACAATTTTAAACAATATTTCAAAGTTATAGTAGCATTTTATTATAGGCACAACATAATGCTCACTCTGCATTACATCTTATCAAACTCATAGTCATCTTTCTGCTGCGATCCACATGTTCTATTAATAAAATAGTTGAAAAGCTTGGTATTTTGAGTGCTTTGTCTAAACTGCTTTACTCTTTATCTGTTTTAGGGACTCATGCCATTGCACCTGCATTTGAATTCTTCTAATTATAGGGAACCTTGCTTGCTAAAACAATAAGAGAAATGCATCCATTTATCATTGCTTGTAGCTGGAAGAACTATGACTGACATTCCTGCAGATATTCTGGCAAGCTAAAAGGCTTCTTACAGCTACTGGGGGTAGCTAAGAATTTGTTTGAAGACAGAAGGGTCCTATTTTGTTCTAAAGACAGTTTATATTTCCTAAACTGGAGATTGCAGATTTCAAAACTTTTTTTGAGACCTCTGCTGACATTTTGGTTATATTTCCAGACCTCCTGTGACTGATCTATCAAAATGGTAGCCTTCCAGATGAGTAACAAGCATTCCCACATTTTTTTTAAATCTTTCTGGATGAGTAGCAAGCAATAGCTTTTGGACTCAATTATCCAACTCTATGCATGCAAATAGGTTGTCCAAATAACTTCGTTACAGTGAAAGCCCAAGATAGGATAAAATACAGGTCATAATTTTTTTATCCACAATCAAAGGATCTATAAAAAGTTACAGTTAGTTCTGAGACCTAAAGAAATAGTAAAAGACCAGATTATCTTGCTTGTCCATATATATAAAGGTCATTCAAATTCTTTAGTTGTTTCTGATTGTTTTCCAGAGAATGAAGAGTAACTGTTAAGATGTTAACACCACTGCATATCACTGTATGTATACACATATTTTTAATTTTTTTCTTTAATATAATTAAAGAAGTTATTACATTTGAGGACCTTATAGTCTAAGGGAGATACAACAGGACTTGACAAAGAAACAGATGACATATAGCAAAGAATGGGGAGATTAGTATATGCAAGACTACTAGATCACTAGATTTTTTTCGAAGGATTACCAATTCACACAGTTACTATGCTTCTGATGGGGGGAGATAACCAACAGATGAATTGGTAACAGTGACTTCTTAACGATCTTGGTTATCATAAGTATTTGTATGATTGTGTCTGTGGGATGGCTAGAAAGTTTGGCCTTTGCTCAAGAAATTCTGGGGGAAAAGGGAGTTGTGAAGCGGAATTTCTAAGAAAAGAGGAGAGTTTTATGGCCTGCAGCAGAAGGAAAGGCTTTCTGGGCAAAGATACTGTGAGAGGTAGGAAGATGACAGAACAGACTATGAGGACAGCCTCTTTAGCAAGACAGAGACAAGATTTAGCTGGAAGCAAGGAGGCGGAGCCAGCATCGTATGACTACCCAGCTAGTGCTTGCTTTCATGGGTATCACAAGTGAAATCTCAGGAATAAAATTTTTTTTTGAGACAGAATAATTTATCTAAGTCGTGGTCTTGGCACTTGGTGGAGATACTATAATTAAAAAAGTTGATCAGATCTTCCAGTAACAAATCCTGTACTATGACAAGTAATATTCAGGTCACACTTCTCCTTTGAAGTTTTAATGGGCACTACAATTTTATGTTAGTCACTCACTGATGTTTGAAGTACACGTGCAAAGCCTTAGCTGTCTCCATTTGTCTATAACTACTTTAGAAGCTTCTGAAGGCACTGAGCTCATAAAACTGCAGGCTTCAAAGAGCTTATTCAAAGATTCCATTCTGCTGCTGCCATTTATCAAAGGGACACTTTTAAAATATATATCTCTTTATAATAAAATGTTTTTTAGAATATAAACCTGTCAGTGGGGATGATTGAAACAAAATCTCCATTGGCTTCAATGGCAGCAGAACTGAGTTCCATACTTTTAAAGATAATATTTCTATTTCTACAAATAATATTATAGTCAAGTAAGTTGCTCATCTAAGGAAGCAGAATTCATTTTTACCTCTTGTTTTTTCTCTATCCTAATTTCTGGACCTTCACTGTGAGTTTAACCTTGAACTTTAAACCAAATTTTAAATTTAACCCTGTAATACTGAAAAGGATTGTCTTTCCCAAAGAAAATAGAAACACACTTTCGGAGGTCTAGTACATGATGCTAGATAAATCACATGGCATCAAGCTACTTTATATCCCCTTTAAACAAGAGTAATACTGCCTACTTACACTACATTCATAGTGGCATGCTCTCTCGTCCAATCCAGTTCCCAAAAAAAAGCATCAGACTTTCCATTGACTTTACTGTTTATTAGATCAGCCCTTCAATTCGTCATCTTGACTTCCATAAAGAATCATGGCCTGGGGGGAAAGTGATAGTGGATGTCTATGAAATGGGTATGATATCAACCAACAATGATTTTAGAAATGCATCTTTATGGTTATAAAGTGCTCCTGCTTCTTCCTTATCCTCACAGCTTGGTTGCTTGTTTGCTCCAACAGTGGACATCATAACATCACAATCTGTTGCCATGGAAATGGCTGTGATTTTGCAAATTCAGCTTTGTGTCTTCACGATGCAATCAGACAAAAAAGAAATGGGCACTAGGGAAAAAGCCCTTGTTTAAGGACAAAAGCAATTTGATTCTAAATTCAGGCCTAAAACCTTTGTCTTCAGTGGGATAACTCCCCATATGAGCACCTTTTAAAATTACTACTTTTCTGTTGTTACTTACTACCCTGGGTGCTCTGGGAAGGGAACGCCACATGAAGTCTGTTGGACACTGCCTAGCAGAGTGGCCTGATTCAAGTCTCTGGACTTATTATACAGTACAATTAAATAATAATGCAATTATGATATTGTAAACACAGCTAATAGTGTGGGAAATAGCCATCCAAACACAGGACTTCAATCTTCAATGAATCTTCTGCATTTTGACTGCTGTGATTTATCTACCACCTCAAGTATGTAAAAGCCTGCATTTGGGGCATATTCTGATGATTCACAGTTTGGCTACATTTTGAAATCTGCTTGCATATCATCTCAGACTAATTATTTGACTTTGGCTATTCTGAATTAATTCCTCCATGTAAGTAGCTTCTTTCCAATTACAGGTGACTTTATTCTGAAATAATTTCTCTGGTTTGGATAACAACTATCCTTCTGAAATCAAATTAGTGTTATTTTAGAATGAAGTTCCCTACAACAGAAAATATACTGGAATACCTAAATGATAGGTATCTGGTAGACCCTCTGGTTAGTCAAAACTTCAGAATCTGGACTTTTCAAACAAGTGTGCCAAGCATTTTTTCTTCTGCAGTAGCACTGTCTCTTAATTTAATAGAGGAAGAAATTTGAGGATTACGCTACATCTACCAGTCATTGGTTTTTAGCTGCTACTTGGCTTTCCAGACTTGTTTTGAGTTCCTGACTATTCCTGGAATACATAGCACTGCTTGGAAAAGCATGACTCTGGTAGTGGCCTGCTTTAGAAGTAATAGAGTTGCCAATCAATAAAAATTAGCATTGATGCTATTTGATAAGTATATACATTCCATGGTCTCTGTAGTTCAGTTCTGAAATTGGAGGGTAAATTATGGGCTTGCTGGAAGTGTTGTACAAAATTCTGTTTTCATCTTGGCAGAACCATTTAGGGAGACCGACATGATGATCCAGGCCTGCACCTAATGTTTTAGACTGGACTTGTGTGTGAAGTAGAGTTGACCTTTGCCTGGAGATGTTGACTGATTTTTTTTTCACTAAATTCTATAAGCCTTATAACTTTTGTAAGCCTTATAGTCTTGCCTTTGAAATAATTTTGATAAACTGCTGGAACTCTAGGCCTTTTTGACCCTAGATTTTATTTTTTTTTTTAACTTCTCTTTTAAACCTCAAGATAGCTGGAGCATAGAATTGGAAGGTGTCCCCTAGTTTACTGAGTTCAGTCCCCCAACACTGTAGGTAACCATAGGCAGAATTCACAGAATATCCACTGATAAAGTGGACAAACCTACACACAATCTAAGACCCTGTATAGGAAAACTGAGACATTTAATTCAAAAACCAAAGTTCTGAATACTGCAATAAACCAGGAAAGGCCTTCTTTTGGAGACTGGCAGTCTGTTTGAAGCTAATGTGGATACTACACCCCTCCTCAACACTGCCTGCTGTTAAACTTTGCTCTGCTCTGTGACAGAACCCCAACAGAAAAACCAAAGATGTGCAATTCTGATAAAACTCTGGGGTACAAGCTGTGACTAGTTACTCTGGTGAAAAATCTTAGGTGGAATTTATAATCTATTTATTGTAGAATTAGATCTACAGAGGGGTTTGTTTTTAAAGTGGGACTTAATTACCAAAATTTCCTCCGATCTCCACAGATGATCCATGTAGTTGCTACCTAACATTGGAGACGTGTATCCCATAGCTGTACACACTTTAAAGTTCTCCAAATGCCTAAAGTTCAGCCTATGCAGTATGCTGCCTCACAGGTAAGACAAGTGGAGCACATGGGCTAGTTTCTTCTCTGGAGGCTGTTGCAGTTTAGACATTTATGGAGCCAGAGAAAGGATGGATGATTGTGATTCTTTAATTCAGTGGTTATATTTCAACCCATTGCAGCCAACAATGTCTTTTTCAACAATCAGTCATGAGATAAAGTAATCCCAGAGGTGGGAGTTGGAACATTTTTTTGCTGTATAGTGGTTTTTAAAGGGAATGTACTTCAAGACTCCTTTGATCAACAATATTACTTGGTACAAATACTTTTTTCTTATAATAAACTGTTGGATAAGATAATTGATCATTATGCTTCAGACCTAGCTAATGAATCTATATAATGTGAGATTGATCAGACCAAACGTTTATGGTAGAAAGAATAAAGAGGCCAAAACAATTATTGCAGTAAATTGACTGAGTATTTTGAGAGCTACTGAAGAAGTCTTCTTTCCAAATGATAGTGTTAGCAAACAATTACAGACTTGGAACTGCCTTCATTAGAAATACGTACTATGGCACAAAGACAGAAAACAGAGTTAGCAAAAGGTTAAAAAGAACGACAAATTGGTTTTCATAAAGGTAGGACGACTGTAAAATATTTCAAAACTGCTCCATGAAAAGGGATGCAATAGTGTGTCTAGCTAAGCTAGCATAATTGTATTAAACCTCAGCTTAAATTTTGCTGTGTCTGTTTCAAACCCAAAGACAGGGATATGCACTGAAAAGCTTGTCTTTGTCCCATTTACAGCATTTGGTATAATAAATTGTATTACCTTTCTTCGCTTTGTATGGCTTGCTTATATAATGCAAACATGCACCACTCAGGAAAAATTGTTAAGGTATAAGAGCAAATACACGTATATAAACAAACAGCTTGAGGACAAAGCTGTGATCACATGGGAGCAGTTCTCTCTGGGGCTCTAAATACATTTTCAAAGCAGGATTTTGTACCTGATTAGTTCCTGGATGTATATTTCAAAATAAATATTGGTATTCAGTGAAAGATAATTACTAGAGGCATTATAAGCCTGACCACTTACTGTCAAAAGCAAAAGCTATGCTTGTTTAATAATGTAAACGGAATGGGAACTCTTATGTCTGAACCACTCTGAATCACATTACAAGAAGATGAAAATAAGCACTTGAAACAATGCATCAGGGATCCTATGTGAATTTGGATTGAAGAGCAGGCTGCAGAATCAAACTATCCACTATGTGTATTGGGTAGACCTTGTCTGCTGATCAGGATTCAAATGCTTTGCTTAAATCTCTTAAGCATTTTGTTAAGTTCTTTGTATGCTTTTTAGCAAAAGGTAACATTGATATAAATAACCTTGTGCTGAACTCTTAACACCAAAAGAAAGCTAAGTGGTTAAAATAATAGTTACTGAATAAATTCAGACATCTACTAAGGTAATAACAAGTTCACTGTTGAAAAAGCAAGACAAGGATTCAAAGCTAGTGGCAGATACCATGACTGTATTTTGAAATGCAAAGTATTGTTATTTTACTAAAAAAAAAAAAAAAAAAAAAAAAAAGCCATTAGTTTGAGTAGAACCAACTTAGTAAGAAGGTTCAGAAGTGTTATGTCTGTTCTTAGTAGATACCTCTTTCCAAATTTTCCCTTTAGCCTTAATCCAGCAATTCAAAGCCATCAAAATGCCGTGACCTGACTCTTTAGTGTTCTAGAAGAGTAACTAATTATCTCTGGACTGCTTGTCTGAAGTAAAGATAATTAGTCCCATACTTTGAGAGACAGACTGTACTATACAAAACAGGGACCAAATGTCAGAAAAAGATTAACAATACTAACTGCATAGAAGTTGTATTCACTGGCAAATTCATCAGAGCACCAAAAGGAAGGGGCAGTTGCACACAAGGTGAGCCTTTAACAATGACCATTACACCTGGGCAACATCTAGCTGCATGTTCCACTCAGGCTGAAGCTTAGGGACAGCATGACTGATGCTACAAGGAGGACTGGCATGGGAAAAAACCTTATGGAAGTTACAGAAACAAATTATTGATTATTTTTTAAGTCTAACAAAGCAGAAAAATCCCTCAAGAAGCTTATATAGGATGAATCTTTCTGCTAGATGATCACTCAGTGGTGCAACCTTCTGATCAATTATCATTTTAAATATTGAGTTAGAATAGAATATGCTGAATAACAAAGGCTTATCATAATTTGGCCAAGATGGAATTCCATGCTAAGATAATGGCTTACAAGTTACAACTGCCTCATTTTTATAATTCTTTTATATCAGTGGAAGTATAATATACCCTGGCTTTTACGGTCACACATACTAAAAATACCAGAGAAATTGATTTTTTAGAAAAACAGTCAACAACAAAAGAACTTTTTCTTAAGCTGAGAGTATCACTTATTAAAATTACCAGACCTGAGACTTACAGGCCAAAGGAGAAGAAAAATGTGGCCAATACCTAACAAAAACAAGAGGTCCCAAAATGATTGTCACCGCAGACCAAACAAAACATGGTAATGAACGACCCCTATGTCAAGCTGAAAGAAAAGATAAACTTCAGACAGTGGTTGCTAACCCAAGAAGATAACAGCTAGTACAGTCTCATAAAAGTCATGAATTAACATTCACTCCTGGGTCAATTTTACAGGAAGAATTGTAGACAAAACTCACGCCAGTCTATGAGGATATAGACGGTATGAGCAAGAGGTTATAATAACTACTGGAAGTCGTGATTACGTAGTTTATGCATTTTTTTTGAATGGTTGTTCAGATATAGCTGAGGTGAGGAGATAACAACAGCCTATTGCCAATGCTTTTGTATACCTTTAACACAAAGGCTATTTCTAAGCTTGCATTTGATTATTTTTCTTGTACAATCTCATACGGTAACCATTATTCAGGGTGATGAATACTTCAGGAGACTGCTTTTTAGGCTCTTCCTTACACTAAGCAACTTTTATATTTGTCTATCTAACTTGTAAAGGTCCTATCCACCACTTTCCTGTTCTGTTAGATTTTCAGGAATGCCCTGAAGCACCCCTCTCCTTCACACTGTCAGACACTATGGGTGCCCTCCCAATGACTGGACATGGCCAGTTGTGAGTCCTTCCTTCCAGCCTCACAGGGGCAATTTCTATCCCTATACCATTCGCTCTTCATCCTTTGTACATATTGGACTCTTGCGGCTTTTTCCACCACACCTGTCTTTCATGCTATTATTAATTCTCTTATTTCTACAATGAGAAGACAAGCAGAGATGAGATATTTTGTTGTTATACTGCATGCTGTTAATAGCTTTGATTTGTAGACAATTACAGACCATATTGTAGCTTCTGGTTCTGCCAGCTCTATATCTGAGCTTCACATGTTCCCTGTTTAGCTTGCTTTCTCATTTGATTCTGCTTAAATCTGTAAATACCTACGCATTTATGCCTAGGACATTCTTTGAGAAATTGTGGAACTGATTGGATGTATTATTCAAAAGTTTCCATGTTACAACCAAAAAGACAAATGACACCATCCTGAGAATAAAACGTTGCTTCTTTTGGCTACCTGTGTTATCTGCAGCAGTTTTCCTGGGGTGAGCTATTTGGAGGACAGACAGAAGCATGCGTGACTTTCATGTTGCTATTAAGGTGAAGCCATTGTGACAAGAGCTGTGACTAGTTTTCATAAAGATAGTTTGAAAAGACAAAACCAGGACATGGGCTTTACTTCAAGGTAGGTGAAAGAAGGCAAGGGGCACAGCTAGAAGAACTAGGAACCAAGAACAGCCAGCTAGAGAAAGTTCTGTGATCAAAGTCCAAGAAAAGGGTTTTTTTTCATGAAATTTGCCATTAGAGATATTGAGGAGGCCTATGTATTAAATTCCTGAGTTTTGAGGCACTGTAACAGAGCTGTCAAACAAAGATATAGAAAGTGCTACTGTATCCACTAGACATGACAAGCTAAGGATTCCCAACAAAGTAAGCTGTCGAGGCCACCTGAAGAGGGATAATGAAAGTGATTACATCAGCAAAGAGGAAGGAACAATCCAGGTAAAGAGTTGGTGGATGTTTGATCTTGGAGGGTTGCTGTTACCTCCAGTGCAGTCATCCAAAGCTGTCTAAAAATTAAATAGGCTAAAAGAACAAGAATGCCTAGGATTTCTTCTAGGAATTTCTGTAGTTACCTACTAGGCATCAAAGGAGACTTCTTTTGAACCTTCAAATATACAAGGAGGTCACATGCACTAGCGACTGCAGATTTGGTAACCTATTATTCATTATTTTCTTTTATTGATTGTTTTACAGTCCCCAAGGCATGTGTGTTGCTTTCTGTGCCACAAAAAAAAAAAAAAAAAAAAAAAAAAAAGGTTCTGTAAAATCTTGGGGTTTTTTACAGGAGTAACAGCAGCTATCTTGTCATTGTTAATGACAATGGCAGCCTATTTTTTTCCCTATTCATTCTGATTAGGGGGTCTTACATGAATATTAAGTCCAATTTTTATGACGAATGATGTCCTGCAACCAGAAAAAAAATGTCAGGTTGACCTAAGATATTTTGTTACTTAAAGATGACCTTTAAAAACCTAAAATCAAAACAAATTAATTATTTGGCTTAACCACTTCATTAATTTTTTTTAGAAGAGAACATTAGATGCAATACTTGGGTTATACTGACATTTGGTACAAAGAGACAAGCAAAAGCAATGAGAAAATTGTGGAAAAGTAAGGGATCATCCACAAAAATAAATAGCCACTAATTAAATAGCTGTAGTTATAAAAATAATATACTTGTTTTATAACTCTAGGTGGCAGCAGTGGAACAAAATCGAGAAAAATGTATGATTATGATTATGCTTACTGTTAATACAAAATCCATTAATTAAATAATGCTGATGGTGTTTCTTGACACAATATTACTTTTATACTCTAGATGGCAGCAGCATCACAAAATACAGAAAAATAAGATTCATTGTATTCATGCTGTGTCCAAATATGCAGCAGTTTTGGGAGGTTAAAGTTGCAGAGGTTGAAATGCAGATTTCCTGTAGGCACCTTCCCACTACAAAAGAAGAAAAAAACCCAACAGTGGTTGTTAAATATCAGGTATAATTAGAGGTAAATCACTTCTGAAGTTTTACCAGCCTTAGAATATTCTGGGTTTCACTAATGGAGAAATGATGTGTAGAAAACATCAATGACAGCACCTCTCTGGCTGGGTGTGATATACTGATCCTCATAATCTGTGCCCGTGCATACCATGGATCTTGCTTTCTTTCTTGTTAGGAGAACTACAGCTTTTGCAAGAGAAGGCAATAACAGTAACCATACCACGTATTCAGTCTTCAAAGTGTAAGTTTTTGCATATATCAGTTCACAAGGACTTCATATGCATAAGTCAGGGTCAAAGGACTCTAAGGTGAAAAGAAGGTATTTGCTTTAGATTATACAAAGTTTGGGTAAAACCCATTTTGAATATTGTTTGAATAGAAAGCATCATAGGTGCCAGCTCAGCAGAAGGCTGGTCTGGAGGTAGAAGCAGGAGGGACCAGAGGTGGAACCACACCACCTGAGCTCCCCTGCTTTCTTCTCTCTTGATGGAGACACAGTCCTGACTGGATGAAAAGCTCAAGCAGTCCAGCAATACCTTCATATTCAAATCATTATCTGCCACGTGAGGTTACATAAAATTCTACAGGGAACTATTTAAATATTGCAAGTTTGTTGTTCAGATCATCGTGGGTGTCTACCCTGTGTAATTTTACTGCTGTTATGGCCAAAAGAGCAAATATCCACCAGAGACTGCGTGATAGGCAGTGTAATGCATCACCAAGTGTAACCACTGAATATTAAGGGAAATCCAGTGTATGAAGAGATTCTTTTCAGTATTGAAGGAAAAAGGAATTGAATTTACTGCTGAGTTAGAGAATGGACTGTCGGAAAATGGGGCGCTCATTTTCTCCAGCTGGCCGGTGTCTTGTCCTTGGTCTTGGAGGCTTCTTGAGGGTTCAGAAGGGTATCACCTGGTCCAGTTTTAATTGTGTTAAGAGCATATTTTGTCAGAAACAGATGGTTACCCAGTGCCATGGTAGGGTCACACTATGGAGGTGATTCCTTTGACATATTTTGGGAGAGTGCCTTGTTCAAAGGTACAACTCTGTATGCTGAGTGAGATGATTGTGATCTGTTAGTATGATCTATGAGTAGGACTATGTGAGAGACCTGAACAATAACTGGAGACCCATCAGGTTTTTCCTTGATCGCTTAATATTCCCTCAATATGGAAAGGTTCTTGATCTGTGCTGCTTATTGAAAAAAAAATATTTTGAATTAAATTATTATTTTGTTTTAAAAATTATTAAATCTCTCTATAAAAAAAATGAAAGCAGGAAACTAAAATAGAGCTGGCATCAGCAGAATTAAGCTAAAGTGAAAGTTCAGGTAGTCCACTTACTGAATGAATACTAACTGAATTATTTTGTTATATAACTAGATGTTTGTTAGCAATTGATATATCAGATTGGAATTAAATAATCAGATCATCATTTCCAAAGACTGACTGTAAACTCTAAATAATTCATTATGAGCTCTTTGATTATAAACCAGAAAGAATTTTATCTGCTGAATCTGTAACTCAGAAGTGGTTAATATTTTGATAGGGAAATGAAAAAAACCTTTAACACCTGAACAAAACTTTCTGAGAAAGATACAAAGGCCTCCTTTCAGTTCCTCTGTGGTGGCTAATACCTTCCTTTTCTCACAAGTAAGCTTATCCAGCTGTTGTTTCAGACTACTTAAAACTATTAGAAAGTTTTCTGGCACTTTTCCCAGATATACTCCACTTACTTATGATGAACAGGCCTAACTGCATTTTCAAATCCTAAAATTAATTTAAAAGTGTTTTGGATGTCTCTCACCAAGGAAAAGCAAGGATAAAAGTAGATAAAGGAAAAAGTAAATATTGAAGATTGCAAAAAATTTGCAACTCTTCTGTTCTCTGTTCTTATAGTCTCTTGGAAGAAGAGATGAAGTAATCCCAGAACCAAGTGGTGGTGTTGGTACTGTGCTTCTCACCATAGCCTTCCTTCGCAACCCAAAAAGAAGCCCATGCACTAGGCTGCACAGACTGCTCTGAAGCTCTGCAACTAGATGTGCTGAAGTTTCTATTTTCTGGTGAACACCAGGTGCCACTTGGACTGTGAAGCACGTTACAAGCTTTAGGTCTTCAGCAGTCCTATGTAACTTCATGGTTGTAAGCCAGTGATGTGTATGAGATCAGTTCTCTGAGGATTAGGCATAGCTTAGCCACTTGTCCCGGGGGAGGTTGTTCCAGGGAGGCAGTGGTTCCATGGAAATAGTATTTTTTCCTATTAAAATGAGATTTTTGAACTTAACAGTGGCATTAATTTTGCAAGACATGTATGTGCACATTTTCTCTTTTGCTCCCTCCATGCTGTAGCCAGATTCACAGACAAAGCTGTTCTACTGGTGGGATGAAAAAGCAGAGTCAAAGTAAGGGTGTTCTATCCTTCAGCTGGGTAACATCTCTCTGTTCCTTCTCTGCTTTGAACAGATTCTTTTAAGTCTTGGACAACTCTTGATAGCAGAGATTCTGTTAGCTAGTGTCAGCTAATGTTGCTGATGGGATGAGAGCAAGGACTGCTGCTGCCTTCTTCATAGCAATATTAATATATATAGTAATAGTAGTAGTGTTATTTTCTGCCCACCATTTAATTTGTAAGCTGAATAGCAGCTATATACTGCAAGAGACTAATCAGCAGTGTTCATTGTTTCTATTTCCTCTTTATTGCAATGACTTTGAATAGTTCTTTAGAGGGGAGTTCGTGTGCCTGACTATAATATACTTACCTACTGTCTGACCTACTGTTTAGTTATACGAAGAAAGGTCTCAAGCCATATTCTAGAAAGAATATCCTGAAGTGGAATAATGAAGGGAGGGGAATGACACAAGAAGGCTTCAGAATGTATGTTTTCTTTGGAGAGGAAAAAAATGCATTACGACACAAACATTTTCTGCATGTGCATGAGTGCCTGGCTCGCTGATACAATGCCACTTCATTGAAGTGGTCCTCTCAGCCTGAGGTACCATCGTTAGCCAGAGAGACAGAAATTACTCCTTGCTTTGAGAACTACTGTAATGATGAAGCATAGAGGTGTCTTAATCTACCAAACTGAGACAATGACTGAAGGTGCTGAAAAGCACTGGCTGAGGTTGTCACAGAATCCTTGCAGCAGAACCTGGCTTCTTTGAAGTGTTCTCCAGCACTTATTAAACTTTTTTTCTTATGCTTTGTAGATCATTCCTGTGATTTCTAACACACAGTGCCCCCCCCCCCCCCCCCCAAGTCTCACACTGTAGGCTACGTGAAGTATCCATAAATCCTAAAGAAAGTGATTCAACAGCACCTCCGACCTGCCTCTGGTGGACACTCTCTAATGTTAGTGCTTTGGAAATATCACTAAGAACAGGGAAATTCTCCAACTAATATTTGATTAAAAAAGAGATCTTTGCTTAATAGCATGTGAAGGTTATGTAGTGAGGAGGACTTATCAGCAGGTAATCTACACTGTTCCCTAGTACAGATGATTATGACAGGACCTTTCATAAGAAGTCCATGAAATAAAAGTTACTCAAAATTACAAATCATTGTACCAGGAAAAGAAAGTACCATTTGGGTGAAAGCACTGGCTGAAACAAATAATTGATCAGCATAAAGTTTCTGATAGAGCCGTTCTGCTCATTTGAAGTCTTCTTCACCTGCTTTTTGCTGTTGTGTGATAATGCAAAGCAGAGATGTGCATCCTTGGTAGCTGTGGGTTGGATCTCTGCTTTACAAAGCCCTGTAACCTATACCCCCTCTGCCCATCTATGGCTGCAGTCTGTCCCCTCTCCCAGCAAGAGCAGCCATCATCCTCCCACACAGCAGGCAAATCCACCTTCACTGCCTCCTCAGGCAGCAGCTCTCCTGCCCTGTCTGGCCTGCCCAAGCAGCCTCCTAACCCCTGCACATTGGCACAGGCAGCCGCACCCTGCTCATCTCCTAAACAGTTTAAATCACCTCCACTGCGTATGCAGCGATACTCTTCTCTTTGCCAATCCGTCAGCTTTCATTTCCCTTGAGGGTCCCTGCTACTAGACACAATTTTCTGTATCTGTAGAAGGCTGCTGCAGAAGGGAGGAGGAAGAAGTAGGCAAAAGGTCTGTGCAGAGAAGGGGAAAGGCTGGAGCTAGGATGGGAATTCCTGATGGACCAATTCCAGCATAAGAGCTGTCTGCTAGATCACGATGGACTGTAGCGTTTTCACATATGAAGAATGAAGTTTGCCTTCTCCAGCTACAGGTTAGACGTACCCTGAGATGATGATCTTCAGTCCATGTTCTGCTGAACTTCACAGCTTGGCTTCAGCTTTAATGAACATTATGGTTTCCACTTAGTGGATTTTAAATGCTTTTTAAAAAGCCCTCTGCTCTCGATGCACACAGGCCACACTGAGTCCCCCCAAATCCCAGGAAATGCAGTAGATCTTACACTGATGTAAACATCAAAAATTTCATTGCTTATTTAGTAACCAACTTTGCGTATGTTTTGAACAGAACAGCTCAAACCTGGGAGAAAAATCTCAGCATTTCATACTGAAGGCAACCATTATCTTTGAAGCATGAACAAGCTGCACCAATAACATTCTCAGCTGAGCACGCAGATTCTTAGTTTGGTTTTGCTGATAACCAAAAATTAACAATTCAGCATAAGTCTTAATATAGACATCTCTCTGTCTGGCACCTGCAAGACCTCCCTCCAGTACTTTCTCTCTCTTGATGCTGTAAACATCAGTATTAGCAATGACTGATTCAGCAACGTATACTCTGAACCTTGGAATAGTGACTTGGCACCGGAGTCCAATACAGCTTCCAAAGGACCGTATTCCCTTACAGCTTACCAAGTCTTCTCTTAAAATGTTATATGTTGAAATGTCAACAGACTATACTGCCAGACTTCAGAAAATGGAGAGTATCACAGTAAGACTTAGTATATGGTTTATGATACTATTTCTGTTCTGATAAGGGGACAGACAGAGATATGTTTTTTTCATAAACAAGTTAACCCTTTCTTCATGTTCAGTCCTTCTACTGCCTTCTAACTGCATTTTATTCCAGCTAATTTTTCCCGGCCCAACCAGGTGAGACAGCCAGCCATTCTTCCACTTTTTTGTCCTGTCAACAGATTTGTTTACTAAGTGTCATGTAATTACACGTGTACAGATGTATTGAATGAAGCTGGATAGGTGATACAAGTTGAAATTTGAAAAGCAGTGGTCTTGACTGACTGGATGTGAAAGCCTAAAGTATGTATGCACAACATGATGAAACACTGGAACACAAACTCTAACTACAGTTTGAACTCCAAGGGTCTTGGGGTGCAGGTTTTCCAAACCCATTGGTACAAAAAATGATTCCTTTGCTTTTAAACTGACCGAATTTTGTGCAGAATCATTGACAGACACCAGTAATATATCTACACTGCAGACAAGACTATGTAGAAGATTGAGTATGATGTGTAATCTCATCATCAAAAAGACGCCAAAGGTTTGTTGTCAACAGGAGTCCTTCTGTGGACTTTGATATAGAATTAATTTCTGTAATCTTAATTATTTTTCTTTTGTCTTAATATTTTTATTGCACCATGCCGTGTTTTCTTAAGAGAGAGCAAAGAGTTTGGGGATTTTCTTTTCTTTATTTATTTCAATTTTGTTTTGCTTTTAGTGGGAGTATTTGTTGTTGAGTTGCTGAGAAAAAAGTTAAATGCCTCTGTCCAGAAGGACAGTAGAGGATGTATGTGTCCTGTAAGAGAGACATAGGTCTTATGATGGATGCACAGGAATGAAGAGTGATAAATCATTCAGAATTCCCAGTTGTAGTATTTTGATGTATTATGACAATATAATCTTGTGGGTTAATAACAGATTATAATATGTATATTTACAGGGCAGTATTTAGCCAGATGAGATCTGCTTATGTGAATTCTACTACCTGTGTTTGAAACTGACAGTGGCTGTTACTTAACAGTGCTCAAGAAAAGGCATGTCGTGGCCTCTGACTCAGGTGGGGTTGTGGGTTTGGAGAACTCTCTCTGTGGTTATTTGTTTCCTCCTCACTCTCTCTTGAGGATTCCTAGACAAATATATTTCATTGAAGAACTCTAGTGTTCTTCTAAGTTGGTGATATTAATTTCGTTTAATCGTGCGCCCTTCTCACAGACTCAATTTAATGTTCCATTTTCCTCTGCCACACAGAACAGCGATGAGTAAGGAAGAACCAAAATTTTTCTAAAAACAGAAAGAAAGGCTTTATTATATGAAGCTTAAACAGAAAATCAAGAGTGACAGGATTTCCATATGACTGAAAGATTATCTTCTTTAAATGTGTAACTCATGTTTGCTCTTTATGGGTAGATTGTTGTATGTTCAGCTCTCTCAAGAGGCATTTGCAACTTCAAATACAATAATAAATTAATTTGCAAGATAGAGACAATAATGAAAGATTTGATTTTAAACCAGCGACGTGAAACTTTTGTGGAATTTTCAAACATCAAAAAGCATCAATGACAGCCTTATTTACTTGGGTAAAGGAACTCACTGATGAAGTAAAATACAAGACTGACACACTAGGAAGAGTAGCTCCTTTTTTTTATCTACAAAGAGATGTGACTTACAACAGTGTTATTGCTAGCTTTCTTCCATGTCCCTTGGCCACCCCACTCCCCTAAGAGGCCAGCCACAACAAAGTCAGGGCAGATCGGAGATCTGGTCTATACAGTCCTTGCTTTTTCTTAGATAAGTAAGGTTACTCTTGGCAACAAGGAGGTGACGAGTTGACACCCATCATCTAAGAAAGGAAACCAGTAGTTTACTCACAGGCCAATACAAAGCTACCAGATGGGAACAGTTTTCTGTCACTATCTATCAAGGCTAGAGCACAGCTACCCAGCCTTCTGTGACATCAATTTTATGCTGAGAGCACAGCAGTCTCACAAAACACTGAAGAGCCATTTACTTGTAAAGTGTAAGAAACATCTGTCAGGGGCTAAAAGTGTTAAAGAAATGCTTAACCGTACATTGAGTTGGCAGATTCTTAGGCTCAGATTACAGGAAAAACATTAGCAGTGAAAGTCCACAAGCTTTATCCTAATTTATCAGATTACTTCCTCAGAAAGTCTCCTTTTGAACTGCTCTTCAACGGAAGAACAAATGTGTAGACTTCAATGCTTAATAAAGCTAAAGGCTTCTCCCTGGGGTAATTGAAATTTTTCTATCAAAGGGTAGATAGACCTGGTTGCAGCTGCAACAAAGAAGAAACATATAAAGCCAAGTGGAAAGCAGTTAGACAGCATTGGTGGTGTAGGACCATTGAACATGGTCTTGCTAATTGGAATCTATAGCACAGGACATTCAACTACATGCTGGGCAAATGACCCTGAAAGTTTCAAGTCTATCTAGTATAAAAAAAAAAGTTCAGATGTAAAAATAATCATACGAATGATGGATTCTGTATCCTTGAATGGGCATAACCAACCAGAGATCTGGGTAACTGGCAAATTTCTTTTTTAAATAAGGCCCTTTGAGTCCCATATATGCATCTACTTTCACAAGCATTTCAAAACCTGTCTTCTAATAATTTCACACAGAGCTTTCAGAGAAGCAATGTTCAAAAGAATGAAAGTAATGAAACACAGCAAAGTTTTACATTTTTATTTCTGTACTTTGGGAAAATTCCTATTGAAGACAGAAGGCAGTTCAAATTGGAATTGCTTTACTGCCAACAAAAATGTGTGACTCTTGATCTAATGAAAAATTAGAGAGATTGAAAAGCAGAAGTAGACTTAGGAAGGATTTCAGTTACAGCAGGATGCAGCCCTTATTGCATTTGCAGTTCAAACTGTGATCTCTAAGGAGACCTAAATTGCTCCAGAGTGTGGAATTTAGGGTATTTGAGACTTTACTTTCTCAGAGGAACAAGTATGGGTAGCTAAGACATCAGGCTTCATTGTCATGCATTTGGAAAATGTGGTTTATTTTAATTTAAAATAAAATATCATTTAATGGTGAAAATGTTAAATCCTTAAAACACTTGTCATGTGAATTAAAAGTTGTTCAAAAAGGTTCCATAAAGTGGAACTTTGGAATTTTTTCAAAGTTGCCAGTCCTGCAAGCTGATTTGGATAAGCATACGTTTATTTGATACAGAAAAAGCTGTTGTATTTGTGACTGGTTTTAGTATGCACTGGATTCACTGGCTCAAAATCTAAACTGTCATTCTCGCACACTCAGTAGCTTTGTGAACACTGGAGTATTTCTGGGAAATGAAACAGCTTCAACAGCAATAGCTGGAATTACATCTATACTTCACAAAGTGCTTACGTACAAGGATGTCAGAAGAAGCTACCCTGGGCATTGGAAACACTTTGCCCACGTTTGTTTGGTGTTCCACAGAGGCGAAGTACCCTGCTGCAAAGGCAGGGTATCTTAGCTTGGGTGCAACTATGTTAGGTGGCTACGTTGCTTCCCGTGCAACTGCTACTCCATTCAGCGTTTAGTCCAGTATCTTGGCATGAGGCAACACTGGCTGTGTGGTACAGACGTGCTCACACAGCTCAGACAATAAAAGAACTGCAGTGAAATTCCTGCTCCAAGTCAGCAAGAAATAGATTTGAACGTGGATTTCCCAAATACCAGTAAGCACTAAGTTAGATATGAATTAGTCTTGTGGATTTACCTTGTTGAAGTCTTCCATCATCTCTTCTTCCATTCTTTTTCAGTGAGAAAAAGCACGCAAATGTCAGAGGTGACAATCATATATTTTCATGTATTCCCTAGAACCGTTCTTTCTCTCCTGCTTTTCCTTATTTATCACCCATTTTATCCATCTTCCCCTCTTACCTCACCTTTTTCATTCATCAAACTTTTCTTTCTTCATCAAAGCCTAAATTTTGAACATTTTTTCTCTGTTGTTTGAACCTTTCTTTCTTCTGCTGTTCTTTTCCTGCTGTTCTTGACTTTTCTCTTTTTATCATTGGTCTCGTCCTTGCTCCTATTTCTTTTCTTGCATAGATCATCTATTTCCATTAATCCTCCTCAGCCCCTCCTTTTGATGGCTGTAATGTATTTGGTTTCTGACAATTAGCCACTTCTTTCCCAGTGTCTAAAGCAGCATTTTAAACACTGAGCAGATGAGCTCCTTTCCCAAGTACCAGTTCAGCCCAGCAAGAAAAGTCCAGGGCTGGAGGAGGTGTAACTCCACTGAGACAGAACAGAACAAGTGGGCACGTGCAGTTGTTGAAAGAGCAGGTTAAAGCACCCTCAGTTTTTAGGGCTCAGATGATGAGTCTTGTGGCAACAAATCACTGGTGAAATCAGGAACTGCAGTGTCTAATATGCCAGACAGCCCACAGCATTTGGTATCAGGGTATCAGACAACTGAAAAACAGGCAGTGGAAGTATGCCAGAGACATGACATCCTGAGCACTCGTGCAATAATGTTATTGAGTCAATCAAAAGCATGTTCAGTTTTGTTGTGTTTATCAGAACTGTCTACTTTCTCACCAAAGTAGCTTCATGAGTTCCCTTTTTCATCTCAACAGATAGGCAGTCTGGGAAAATACTATGCTACTAATGGAAAAGTATTTTTAGAAAGATGGAAAAAAGAAAAAAGGCAAGAGTCCAGATTTTATCCCACCCTCTTCAATTTGTGATACAAGTGGAACACACGCACCAGAGGAAAGTCACCTCAGTTGAGACAGCAATCACAAAAAATATGTATTTTAACTTCTTGATAACTCATGTCACTGAAATACTATCTGCTCCATACTGCCTCATTGTATCTAACAGCAGAGCAGGGTCTGAGGTAATACATATTTATGTGGTGTCAATTACTAGCTATGTCTTGCAAACATCAAAATGTGCGTGTTTAATCCCTTGTTCTGAATGTTAGTATTTAATGTCTTAAAGTCAGTGCCTATGACTAAAGTAATAGAAAAGGTTTTCCTGACCTTTTGAGGGAGTTGAATACAATCCATTTTGGGAGAACAATTGATGTTGAGATCCTGACATTGACATACCAACATGGTTAGTACTTCATCTGTGAAATGCTCATCTTCACTCCTAGGGCACTGCGACTCTGTATTTCATAGAATCATAGACTCACAGAACGGTTTGGGTTGGAAGGGACCTCAAAGATCATCTAGTTCCAACCCCCCTGCCACGGGCAGGGACACCTCCCACCAAACCAGGTTGCTCAAGGCTCCATCCAACCTGGCCCTGAACACTGCCAGGGATGGAGCAGCCACAGCCTCCTTAGGCAACCTGTGACAGTGCCTCACCACCCTCAGGGTGAAGAACTTCTTCCTTGTATCTAGTCTAAACCTGCCCTCTCCACAACTGGACTCAGTACTCCAGCTGGGGTCTCATGAGGGCAGAGTAGAGGGGCAGAATCACCTCCCTCGACCTACTGGCCACACATCTTTCGATGCAGCCCAGGATACAGTTGGCTTTTTGGGCTGCAAGCGCACACTGTTGGCTCATGTTCATCCTATCACACACCAGCACACCCAAGTCCTTCTCTCCAGGACTGCTCTCGATCCACGCATTGCCCAGCCTGTATCTGTGCTTGGGATTGTCTCAACCCAGGTGCAGGACCTTACACTTGGTCTTGTTAAACTTCATGAGGTTGGCCTGGGTCCACCTCTCCAGCCTGTCAAGGTCACTCTGCATGGCCTCCCTTCCCTCCACCGTGTCCAACTCAACACACAACTTGGTGTTGTTGTCGTTTGTTGTCGCCAAACTTGCTGGGAGTGCACTAGATGTCGCTGTCCATGTCGCCGACAAAGATGTTAAATAGCACCGGTCCCAGTACCGATCCCTGAGGAACACCACTTGCCACTGGTCTCCATAGTTTATCTGCAGTTTCTTTATATATATATAATAACAATATATATGACAAACACACATGTAATTTATATATATATAAAAATATATATCTGTTGCTCTACAGGTGGGACCTTTCAGAGGAACCTGAAAATATGTGTATACAAAATGTTTTACATTATTGTTCTGACAACAAATTAGCAGAAAACTTTCTTCTCAGCTCCTTCCTTTCACGAAAAGCATAGATTAAGCCAACTATTTAAAGGCATTCTTATATCCCTTCCATTCAGATTCCAAATAAAACACGTGCCTAAGCACTTTGCTGTATCGGGGCCTTCAAAAAGTAAAGCATGGCAAGACAGAAACCTGCTTTTGGAACTCTCAATGGCAGAATACCTTGAGCTGACAACTAACCTCTTCTTGAAATGAATTATTTTGTGCTTTAGATTATATCAGGTAACCCTACAGGAACAGAAATAAGCTTTTCAGTTTGTTTGCTTAGAGTTTCACACAGATGCATTGCTAACTTCTTCCTACCTGTGAACTCCCTTCTCGTTCTTCCACACTGCATTTCTTCATTTGGACTGATGGGCACCCCTCTGCTACTCCAGATAGCCCTTTGTTTAAGTGATACTGCTTTGGTTTTTTATGTCCTATGGCACTAAATTCCTATACCTCAGATCATGTATTTATGATAGCAACTTGCTCACTGTCCACTGTCTCTCACAAATCTTGCTCAGGACTTTGTTGCCTTTTTTTTTAGGGTAGGCCCTGTCTTTAAGAAATTAAATACTAATCCTCAGAGCCAAGGATTAAACATGCATATTTTGATGTTTGCAGGAAGTCAGTAGTAATTCATATCACATAAATCTACATTACCTGAAACCCTGCTCTGGTCCAGTTTGGCACTAGAAATGTAGATATCTCTTTACATGACACTGACACTAAAAGTTGGCCCAGGTGTCAAGTCAAAACAAAGGTAGTCTAGACTTGTCTGAGGATCAAACACAGACCAAAACTGGATCAGCAATAGAGAAAACATAATACTTTCCTTTCCTGGTTTCCATTGAAAGTGTTCAGAAAACAAAAACTATTCATTTGGGTTTCTGAAGGTAACAACAGTGATAGGAAGGATATAACTCCTAACACTTGGAGATGAGAACTTCTAGGCTTGGATATCTAAAGCCAACACTAAAACAGGCCTATCCACACCATTATGTCGCCATGACTTCACACTACCACAGAGGTCACTCTCTGGTGCTCAGCGCATTTCAATTCCCAGCTTGGCATAAAGTCAAGCACAAGGTTATTTTTGATCAGCTGCATCCATACTAGCATTCAAAAGAGGCAGATAGATGTAAAGTGATAATGAAAATTACCAAACCAAGCCAACCCCACGAAAAGTTGTATTGTGAACAGACGAGCTCCAGACCATTGCATAAAGTCCATTAAACACCAGTGTTCTCATTTAAGTTCATTAAAATTTCAGTGAAATGATTTTGCAGTTTCTTTGCATTGTGCCAGACGAACATTGTGCTTACAGCAGGCATTGTCTAGTGTTTCTCTTTGCTTTTAGAATGACATCAAACTTTTTGTTTTCTTTTGTTTACTTTCTTATGCAGCTACTGAGAAAAACAGGAAGACCAGCCAAGCAATGGTAAGCCAGTTCATCCAGTGTGAAAAAACAAGCTTCATATGTTGTCATTCAGTGTGAAATTACTTTCACATAGTGGTCTGTTGCCTGGATGTGTATTTTTCTTTTGCTGAGCACACACGTTATCTTGTGGACATTGAACAAATGAAACCTGAGTCATATTACTCATCATTTCTTCAGCATAAATACAGACTGTCATCAAAACCAATTGTCTTTTATTATTGGTTCTTGACGTCTTCCTTACCTAATTTAATTAGCTCCGTGACTTTTTCTAGACTGCAGTAACAGGAAGTAGAATAGTAAACACCTACTGCATTCTGTGATTATTAACACTTTTTATCCTTCTAAACATACGAGGTTTTTAACCCTACAACTGTGAAAGTTCATTGTGTCTAGACACAGACAGATAAATGTGAGTGCTATCAGCTGTAATACTCAAAAAATAACCTGCTCCAAAGATTTTCCCTTTCAAGGTAGATGTACATAACTACAAAAGATAATTTACAATAATAGGAACACTTACGATTTCTTCTTTCTCTGATTTCCATACCAGACAGAGGGTTTTAAACGGCACTACACAAAAATGTTTTTACAAACATTCACTTAGCAACACTTTTGTGGATCCTATTTTCTGAAGCAGTGTCTGCTTACAGTACTTGCAGATGTATCTGGGTATGGCACACTCGGTTCAGCTAACCTCCAGACAAATATTCATTCATTTGTAAAGGTCAAGAATGCATCTGTAAAAGGCTGCCAACAATTGGTTGAGATTCTTCTTCAGCTCAGTATTCAAATAGTGCAAAAAAAACACAGTGAAGGACAAAACAAAACAAAACAAAAGCTTTTCTTTAGGAGTTTTCTTTATATTTTTACATCAAACCACCGGCCCTTTATACAGTGGCAGCCCAACAGGATGATCTGTATTGAGACCATAGGCCTTAATACCAGTGTTGTGCCACAAAATATTGGATCTCCTGCTCTACTTGCACAAGCGTATTGGAGCTGATTTTATATGTCCCACAAACTTCCTTCTGCTACCCAAGTACAATCAGTGGAACAAAGAAAACAGACACGTAAATGAGTCTTGCAAGCAGGTAATTTTTCAAAAGAACTTGTCCAAGACTATTTCTGTGTTGTAATCTAGTTTTGTCATTTGGTAAGACATGAGGCCAATACGGTCTTACCTCGTAATATCCTTCAAATATTCATCTGGGTTGCTTGTCTCCACTGAGGATTAGGCAGGCACAGTAATTTGCAGAGGGTCTAAGTGCTGCCAGTTGCCTGCTAAGTTTGGAAGACTCTAGATGGACATCTCTCATAGGTATCAGCCTTCTGCCAAAATTTCAGAATAAGGAACTGAACCAAAGAGGTTTTTACCCACTTAAAGGCGAAGCTAGATTAATTTTTTATCATTATTTCATTTTTTATGGCACAAGTTGCTAAGTGTCAGCATTTCCCTTCACTGAATGGAATGTCAGACCCAGGTTATTACACTCTTCATTTGTAAGTAAAGGCACAAGTCTGAATGTAGTTGACCTTGATGTTTGCCTAATTATTTTTTACAAAATGTGGTATGAAAGTATTCTTTTGGGGTTTTATTTTACTGAAGGGTAGGCAATATGTTCAGTAAAACACAGCAATACCCCTTGTTTTGGTATCAGCAAAGGCACTAAAGATAATTGGCAGAGAAGTAACTAATTAGTTTAAAACTACAAAAAATTTTGAAAAATACACTATCAGCCTACTAGTAGTTTAAGAGGGCTATCAGTTTCTGCATCTTTTCACTAAATATAATCTTTGTTTAAAAGATCACTATTCTGAGGAGTTATATTGTTGATTTCATAGCTGTCTCACTCTTGCCCAAGTCCATGAAAACAGCTAAAATTTGCCTGCTTTTGGGTAAGATGAACATTTAATAGAGTGTGATGTCAGAAGGTCCCAGAATGACAATTCCATTCTGACCTTCAGTTACACAGATGATAAGATTTCTGTGAATTCATTTTTCTATGAACCAGAGCAAATCTAATCTTGATTTTAAAATTGCTAGTGATAGGAATCTCGAGAGGCCTTTATAATTTTTTCTCTTACTTGGGTACTTGCAGGTTGTGGCCAAAAATAATTCTTTCAAAATCTTAAAACTCTGCTACGATACTGTTTCACTGTGATTTTACATTTTCAATTCTTGGTTTTGTGGCTTTTTGCTGAACCCTCTCCAGTTTGTCCACTTACTTCCTGAATTTTAGACAATGGGATTTGGAAAGATGGGGGTTGGTTGTTTATTTGTTGGAATCAGTACTTTGAAGGTCTCCTATCTTGAAAATAAGGTTTATATTGCTCATGATATATCACCATCATAAATGCTTTTTCCATCCTAAAAGTAGGCAGGCTTTATTAACTTCCATTATTTCACTTGGAAAGGCTGTTCCAGAAACTCCCTCCCATTTTAAACTCTAATTTCCACACTAAATGTATTAATGGTCAGCCTATAGCTATTTGGGAGTCTTTTTGCTAGTCATGGTTTCTGTCTTTTTAGCCTCAGTCTCTCCTTGATCATTATCCTCTCTGTGTGCCTTGATGTATTTGAAGACAACAATCCTAATCCTTCAGTGTTTAATCCTTCACCCTTTGCTTTGATCACTTAAATAAGCAAACCCTTTTCCTGCTCTTTCCGACCAAGGGCTCCAAGGATGCAGAATCCTGCTATTTCTTGCTTACTGTTGTTTTGGCATGATGAAGCTTGCTCTCCTTCATGCACTGA
Source organism: Leptosomus discolor (assembly GCF_034619465.1). Classification (NCBI taxonomy): domain Eukaryota; kingdom Metazoa; phylum Chordata; class Aves; order Leptosomiformes; family Leptosomidae; genus Leptosomus; species Leptosomus discolor. The sequence continues at coordinate 57,233,324 of NC_141397.1, read as the reverse complement.
CAAACAGTTTCAGCAGGGGATAGTGGTACAACTAGACTCACTCATAGCATCTCCCTGACCAGAACTGCTCTATGAAATGTAAGTTGCAGTTTCACTGTGGGTGTGGCAAAATGGAAAAAAAAAAAAATCACCTTGCGTAGTCTTGTGAAAGAAGTAGCTACTATCAGACTCCTTGAGTTCCCAAAGCTGAGTAAAGATCCTCCCTTTTCTTTTTTCAGTAAATACTTAATTTAGTAGTTACTTCTAATTTACACTGAGTCAAAACTAAACTCATCCTCTCCAGTCCAGCTGATGTGCTGCAAACTGCTATGGCCCGCAACCTAATAATAACCCTCTTCTACCCCCATTTTCACCGAGGTATAGCAATCTGCCTCAATATTAAACTGTAAACAACCCTGTCACTTTAACTACGATCATGTGCACACTTCCAAAAAACCAAATTTTATCAGGCAAATTCAGATGCAGATTGCTTTGGCTCAAGCCAGTTCTCGTTATCATTATTGACCAGAACTCTCCCCCATTTTGCACATGTGGATACCCAGGCGCCTCCCACAGTTCTGAAGCAATTTTTTTTTTATCTGTGTCCTGTTTTTACTCCTGAGGACAGCAGCTCATGCATAGTTTGGTTTTGCTTTTTTTTTTTTTTAAACCCCAAACACCTTTTTTTAGCAGTTGACATTGAGAGTCGTGTGTCTTGGAAGCTGAATAAATGAACCTCAGGCTATTCAGTCTTGGGGCAATGAAAATTTTTGGTGCAGAATTTCTGTAGCACAACTGTTTGCTTCATATTATCCAGTTTAATACTTTATCCTGGAAAGTCCTGAGTGCCCTCTGCCTATAGGAAAGGGGGCACGTACCATTTTGCAAGAAGCGCTCTTACCTATGCATGGCCTAGGCACCATTGACAGAATAAATTGTGGGTGATTTCTAAAGATTTAAACAATATTTATAACAGAAGGTACCCTCCAACATTCCTGTGGAATAAATATTATGCAAGAATGAGAATATTCATGCACACAGCATGGGAAAATACAGTAGATCATGTAATTGCTTTTTTTCTAAACAGTACCTCACAGGCAAACAAAGATATGAGTGGAAAAAACAAGGTGTTTTCTGGAACAAGCAGAGCCTGTTGGGTTTTTCTTCCTATTAATTCATGTCTCATTTCTCTTCATGCTTCACCACAATGACTCAAGGCTCTACTGTCCACAGAATCTGTGACTTCAGTTCCACCTGTGCCCTTCAGTTCTTCACCAACAGAACCCTCCCAGCTCATCCCCATGCCCCCATATCACTCACTGGACAGCACAAGCGCAGAGTATAAATGGTCAGAGGGTCACATGCCAACAATCTGGCACGTGTGGGGTTAGCCAGCAGCACGCAAGTGAAGCCGATGCTGCTGACTCCCTCCTGTCTTTCCCTCAGTTGTGGCACATTTCTGTCTCCTTACCCAGCAGCCAGCCAGCTTTCTCAAAACTCTTAGGCCTGTGTTAACCGAAATCGTCAGCCCCTTCACAGATGTGGTTACAACTGGCAAAAAAGCTACAGTGGGAGATTAACACAAGGGAACTAAAACCAGCTGATGGCTAAAATACCATCACGTACTCCTGTTCATTTGGGGCTGACATCTAACAGGAAAGATCAGCAGAAAGGACGTTTGAAAGTACCGTTACTGATATTTAGAGCTATTGCAAAAAATACATGCATTTGGCAAAGATACAGGCCTTTCATCAAGCTCTGCATGACTAAGCTTATGTGAGCATCGAGCTCATAGCAAAATTCGGGTCTGATTGTGTTGTGAGGGTCACCGAATACCAAAGTCATTTTACTATCTTTACTTTTTTTTCTCTCTGCAGCGCTACACGGAGGAAGAAAGGACGCAATCTGCGGGCGGGCGACTCCCCACTTCACGGCTGGGCAGCGGGCAGCCTCCGCAGGGGGCCGGGCCCGGGGCCAGGGGCAGGAGGCGGGGGCGCTCCCCGCCCCCAAAGCCGGCCCGGAGCGCCGGGAGGGACAAAGACAGCCGGGCAGAGGGACCGGGGAAGCTGGTGCACGGGCGGGTGACGGGCACCATCTTGATTGCAGCGGGCGGCGAGCCAGGCCGCCTGAGGCGGCTGGGGAACGGAAGGTGTCCCCTAAGGCTCGTCCTTTTGAATTCATTTAAAAACAAACAAGACAAAAAAAAAAAAAAAAAAAAAAGAAAACCACCCGCCGCATTTTCCCTGCAGCGCTGACTGCGGCCTGCAGCGCCAGCGCCGCTGCTTCCTCCATTAGCACACGGGGCCAGGGCCAGGGCCGGGCTGCCGGGCACCTGCGCCTCACGGCGGGCGGGCCGGCACCGCCGAACCCCCCTTCAGCCGCCGCGCCCGCCAGCAGCCGGCCGCTCCCACTCCCGCGGGCCGCGGCGGGGCGGGGGGGGGAGCAGACAGCGGCCGGCAACCCTTCCCGCAGGGAACGCCCCACTCCGCCGCCTGTGAACCCCCCCCGCCCCGCCCGCGGCGTGGGCAAACCCACCCGCGCGCCGCGGGGGGAGGAGGGGCGGGGCGGTGCCGGCGCGGCCCCCACCCCGCGGGGGGCGGGCGGAGGGGGAGGGGGAGCCCGCCAGCGCTCCCCCCCGTGGTGACAGTTTCTAGAAGCACGTCCCGGCGTCCTTTGCGCTCTCAACATGGAGGAGCTGACGGTGGAAGTGCGCGGCTCTAACGGGGCCTTCTACAAGGTACCGGCGCGGGGAGGGTGTGGCGGCGGGGCCGGTGCGGCGGGGGCAGCTCGGGGGGCGGCCGCCCGGCGATTTCCGCGCCCGGCTGGAGGCGGGTGGCCGCTGGCGGCTGTGGGGGGAGCCCCTGCGCCGGGCCGCGGAGGAGGGGAAGGTGAGGGGGGGGGAAGGGCGTTGGGGGAAGGTGTCTGGGTGTGGTGGGGGCGGTGGTGGAGGGGGCTGCGGCGGGGAGGGGGGTGTGGGGGGCTGGCGTGAGGAGAGGGGGGGCGGCGGGGCTGGAGCGGGGCGGCGGTGGCTGGGGGAGGTGGTGACGAGGCGGGCTGATAAGGGCTGCTCTCAAGGGAGGTTGGTGTGCCGGGGAGGGAGAGTGCTGGGAGGGCCGGGGGGAGCAGATGTATTGCACGGGGATTTTCTCGGTCTTCATTTTGGAAAGGGTGGGTGGGCGGGGGGGGGGGGGGCGGGTTGAGGTGGGTATTTTTGGAAGAAGTAGGGCTTTGGGTGGGATGGGGTGAACTGAGCCGAAAATAATAATTTTAAAATATTTTTAAATAATTTTTTCAAGATTTCGAGTTTATTTCTGTCATCAGAAAGCTTCCTTCACCATCACCCTGCCTGGAATGTCAGGATGTTACAGGATCAATGCAAAATACTCTCAGCTGTTGCCCGTCAGTCATTTTCCCCTAAGCCTGGCTTCAGATGTTTAAGAATCCCAGCTCTTTTTATGGCAAGAGCCTTCTGTCTTCCTTTCCAGGAGGGCTGATTCCAGCCAGTATTGTGAGCACGCAGTGTAGCTGTGTTCTGGGAGGGTTTAATCTCAGGTCCCTCTTTAGCTATTGTGCCTAGCCGCGCACACAGGGTGATACTGCACATGCAGGGTTACACTGGGGGCTGTGGGGGTGTCCGGGTTGTTTTTTTTTTCCTGGATTTCCTGTGTGCAGCTGTGGATTTGGCTTGGAAGTCATGTGGCAATTGTACAGTATGTAAAGGCAGTTGGTGTTTAAAGGATTGTAACCAGCTGACTTCAGGAGTTAGTTTTTTCAACTGGCTGTCTATTAAAAGAGACGAATAGGAAATACTCTTATGAGGAAAGAATGTAATGGGGTGAGCTGTATCCCCCCGCTAGGTAAGCCTTTTACATTTTTACCAAAATAAGTAGATAATAAATTTTGTAAATCAGGTACATTTTTAGTTGGACTTGAAATACCACACAGAAACCCACATCAGAATCATTTGCATTTAGAAGAGGATACTCCTAAATAGAATTGATTTTTTTTTTTTCTTTTTCTTTTCCTCTGCCCATTAGGAGGCCCAGAATTTGGAGACGCTCTATTTAGCTTTCCATTTTCTACCTTGTGACAACTTTATAAACTGTGGATTAGTTGTTTCTTCTGCTAAGAGGAATGTGAGACTAATGGGAGTATTAGGAGGTGGACTGGATTCTTGAACTGAAGGGATCTGTGTGCATGGAATTTATTACAATAAGCCCGATGTTAAATCTGCAATAATGATGTCTACTCCTAAGTCCGTGAGAATTGTCAGGCTTGGATTAGTACCAGCAAGTGGTTTAGACCTGTGAACAGTGGCTAACAAAAACAGAAGTTTTACTTAAAAATGGCATTAATGGCTTTCGGATCAATGAGATGAGGATTAAGTCCAGTGATGGCATCTTCATGGTGGATGAAGTCAGGTTAGAGTGATTGGACCCACAGTGACCAAAGCCCCAACTTGGAATAATCCACTGCTAATGTGTGGGGGGTGAACCCTGTAGAATCCCCCAAAAAACAAATAAACCAAACTGAAACACAATTTGAAAAGATTATTCTTGTGAGCTAAACGCAATGAAATGTGAGTGTGACTCCATTTTGTGAGTCTTACTGTTGAGGTAGGCAGGGGTTGTGTATGCATTTTGGAACTAAATACTGGTAACTTTCTGTTTAAAGTTTCTGAAGTGAACGAGGAGGTGTGTCAAGTATCATTTTGAAAGTATCCTATTTTTGGACACTGATAGCGTCGATAATAGCATTTGTAAGATAATGAGAATAGGCTCATCTTGTCTAAGCCCCATGTAACTGTATAAAACAGGGCAAAAATTTTCTGAAAAGTGGAATTTGCTTTCAGAGTAATCTGAATTCAGATTTGTTAGCACAGCATACCTTCCGGTAAATGAGATGAGAAGGATCCTGCTATGCCAACAGAGATAAAAAACAAAATAATGATGTAAACAATTACATGACAGGTTTTTTTTTTTAATGAGTTGTTAATATGATCTGCAACTTTCCTGTAGTAGAGCAAATGCAGATTAAATCAGTTTTCAGTAGTTATTAGAGATACGACCCTGGCAAATGATACTCTTTGCAGGTTCTTTTGTTCCTGTAGTAACTGTTCTTCATTTTAGTAAAATCTGGTTTTAACAGGGATTTCTTCCTGCTTGTGTTTATGTGTATACACTATGGTTGCTATAAATTAGTAAGAAGAATGATGTTCTTCATTGAAATACGTGAAAAGTCAAAACGTTTTTCATGATGCATAAATCGGTGGCAGTAACTGTAGTTATGGTAGACATCCCAAGGTAACTTTTTTGTGCTCTGTCCTGTACAAAAAAATATTATGATGTAAATTTAACCTTTTGTTTGTAAGTCTGCAGACTAATTTATGCCTTTTTTGTTTGTTTGTTTTTGCTTTAAATAAGTAGTATAATCTAGAGATCAGGGCAGCATTTACCTTTTATTTTATTCTAGGTTCTCAACCAGTATAACAGCAAAGTCAATGTTTAGCCACTCCCTGCAGCTCAGAAGACTTTGCATATATCACAATATTGAGCACCCATTGTCTTTAGAGAACAGATGGCACTGATGGGGCTCGAAGTGGTTATGGCCTTCTGAGAAAAGGTGAGGTTGGTGTTGTGGAACAGGGAAGAGAACGGACAGGGTTGGTGAACCTTACTAGTTAGGGGTTTGTGTATATTAGAGGTGTGGTGAGGAGTTCCTGAGAGCAGAACAGTTGATGCTTTCTAGGTCAGTGCTAGATTGCAGGTTAGTTTTTATTTTTGGGACATTAGAGTAGACTCTTTTCATGTGAAATGGACAAAAATATCTGGATTTCTTTGTCCTCTAAGTGGGTTGGAGAGAGTGAGAGTTGAATGCTTCTAGCCTCACCTTGGCCTAACTGCAGTGTTTTCAGGGTGATGATTCTCTGTGTCATTCAGATTATTAAGTAATTCACAGAATGACAGATGGTTGAGGCTGGCAGAGACTAGGAGGTCATCTGGTCCACACCCCTGCTCAAGCAGGGCCACCTAGTTGTGCTTGCCCAGGACCAAGTCTAGATGGCTTTTGAGAACCTGTGGGGATGGAGACTCCACGACCTTCCTGGATAGTCTGGGCCCATGCTCAGTGACCCTCACAGTAAAAAACCAAACCAAAAAAAAAAAAACCAAAAAAAACAAACCAAACTTCCTGACGTTCGTAGAGAAACTCCCGTGTTTCAGTTTGTGCCCTGGTTGCGCCAGTTGCGAAGGGTGTCTGTGCAGCTCTTGGCAAAAACAAGACGAAAGCTGCTGTTTTATCCAGTATCTCCATCAGCCTGTGTATGCTCACTGGTATGCAAATTAGAGCCCTGGTTCTGCACACTGTTCAGGAGTTCAGATGTCACTTACATGAAACAGGTTGGGCCTCACAATAAAATGAGACCAAGGTACATAAATGGAACATCAGGTGGCTTCCTTTACCTGAGTCTTTCAGTGGCATCTGAGTAACTCTGGAAGAGCCATTGTGTTCTTCATTGTAGGGACTTGTGTGTGCTGAAAAACTGACTGCAGTGTGTTGCGTGCTCTTGTGCTCTTTCTGTGGTAGAGTAGTAGCTGTTTAGATGATGCAAGGGCATAAAATAGATAAAAATGTGAATTAGAATGAAACTCAGCCTTTTATTTACAGGTTCTAAAGTGCTTACCTCTTGGTCTACTGCTCTTTGAGAGGTGCAGTTGTTCTGGTAACAGGGCTAACCAAGGGCGCTGGTAGCAGGAGCTGGCGTAGGCCTCAAGGTAGAGACTAGCCAAAATATTACTAAGGGAAAAAATGATGAAGGAGAAGTACACAGCATTGCTCCACATGCACAGCGTTGAAGCATGATGAGTAATTCTCTGTGAGAAAAAGTTTATGCATCAATAAAAAAATATAATGGCTTTTTAATTTTTCTTACAATTTTTAATTAGTGGCTCTGAAAACAACTCTATGAGTTCTTCTGAATGGTTTTTGGCTTGATGGTTATTAACGTAGCAAACTGTCATTAAGAGTGTAGCTTACCCAGCTCTTTGTACCCAATTACTACACCAGGAAACATGGTAACTGGAATGACTTCTATTTTCTTTAAAGATCTCGAATGTCTTACTATGGTCAGCATTTGCTTGTTATATCTAGCCCTGATGGCTGGGAAATTTCAGCCATTTTCAAGTTATTACTGATCTCTTGAAAGTTGGGACTGGTGCAAGAAGTATCTGTAGTCATTATTGCTGTTGATGAGCCATTTGCTTGACCCTTTTAGGCTGATAAAAGGGAGATGCCACAGGCAGTGATTATTGATTGCTGATGTAGATAATCAGTGGAGGGTGTCTTTCAGAAGTTTTGCCCTTTGGGAATATGCGTATGAAGAAAGCCCGGTAAGTCCTGTGAGTCATTTAGGCTTTCATGAGTAAGCCTGAACCAGGGGATTCGGTGCTGAAGTTCTTGCCTAACTGTCATAAGAACCCTTGAGATCACATATGGTAGTTATGGTTGTGAATAGAAATAGCGTAATGTCATGGATTAAACTGTTACTGCTAAAATTGAGGTAACCGTAGTTCAGGATCTCTTTCTTACCTGATGCCTGCTTGTAATGTTTGTGTCTCACAGCAAGCTAGATCAGCTTTCTTTTATCAATTCCTTCTAGAAGCAGGTGCAGCTAATCACTTCTAATGAATATAATTTATGGAGTTCAGTCTTTTTTTGTCTAGTGATTTGATTATTTACGGGTTTCCTGTGTTTGCTTTGATTTTATTTATTTCCTGGGGATCAGCATGGGATACATCCATTGGTAATAATTATTTCATGTTTTTGCTACATGAAACAATTGTGTGTGAATGTTAGTTAAAAATAGTAATGGTTCTGTCTTCTGAAAGGAGTGAAAGGATTGGTAATTGGATATAGGCTTCTTGACCTTTATGTCACTGATTCAGAAACAGTCCATGGTAGCAGATGCCAAAGCGTTTACTGTTTGAAATTTGCTCAGCAATGGGTAAGGTGATCTTAGTATAGTTTTTAGTGTGCAGGTATGTGTGACTCAAAAGCCAACATAGTCCCTGGAAAGAATGTTTGCAGCTAAACTAACAGCACCTCATTTTTACGTTGGACCATCCCACATGGGAGCCAGATAAATTCAAGAAAGCAGGGTGAAGAGAGAACTTGGGTTGCATCTGTCTGTTACGCAGATTTTGTGACTTTGCCTGTAACTGGATTTTTTTTTTAAAAAGTGCGTGTGTATATATACAGAGACATTGAGTTCACTGTAAGGGCACTTCAGTAAATCTTGATCCGTTTATGTTATCAGCAGATCCTAATCCTAAATCCGTGAGCAAAACCCAGGTAAAAGGGAAAGAATGTGTGTGTGTGTGTGTTACAAGATGAAGAAGTCTCTAGGGTAGTGATTTTGGTGGCAAATGATCTACTTTCCTATCCTTTTGTTCGTACTTAACACTGTATGGCCTGTGTTAGATTTGCTGGATCGCTGATCCCAAACCTGGGTGAGAGCCCTAGCGATACTACCCCTCGTTGTACAGGTGCTGGTGTTGGGAGCCTGGCGTCTGCCAAGTGAGTGGCAGAGGCAGGTCTGAACCAAAGTGCCTGGGGAGCCAGCATGACATTAATAGCCTGTAGTACAGTATGGTCTCCTGCCTGCCCCGTGGGCTGGGCTGCAGCACAAGCAGGGCATACGTGGGCTGCCAGAGATCCAGCTCACGGCCTAAACCGAATGACTGACACTCATATCTGGACAGTCCAAATCAGAGGTCTGGCAAGATGAAGCCACATCAGTTTTTCTTCCCTTCCTACCCTCCGCAGGTTAGTAGGTGGTGTAAAACGCACACAAATGTTATGTGTAAGCTCACTTGCTGTTGATACAATTCATCACTGCGTGGTTTTGATGGCGGTGTATGTATTGATGGTGTGTTTGGTGGTCTCTTGTTAGCTCTGCCTCATCACCTCTGTTTGGAATGAGGATACATGGGATGATGTTTAAGGAACATGGAACATTTCAAACATAGATATTGGCATTATCTTTCTTAGGCAGCACTGCTGAATTAAATTTCAGTAATGGAGTACCTTGTTCATTTGAGCAAGAGTTTAGATGATGCATCATTACTTAGTAGAAAATGTTTTTGGTACAGTATCAGACAAGACTAGTGCAAGCTTAGGGTACAAATCTATTTATATAGGTTACCTCACTGATAAAGAACTTCAGAGCTGAAAATAAGGATATTTACTTTTCTGTTTAATGTTCATCACACCCTCTCTGAAGTTCTTCTGAATTTATAGGATTTAATATAACTTTTAATGTAAAAAAACCCCAACTGCTTGGTATTGCAGAATATCTTAATGTCACAGGTTTTTTGTAAAACCTTTTTTAAAAAAAAAATTTCTAGGCTCTTGGAATACTTATTTTAAAATTACACTAAATCTCATCCTGACATGCATGAAATCTATTTCTCTGTTTTTATCTCAGAGTTGTAAGTGACAGCTAATGATGCTTATAGTAAAGGTCAGGGTGGTAGGTAGGAAGGTAGTATGTGGGAATTTTACTTTTGATAAATGTCTTGATGATACTTTTGGCATGTGTCTTGGCAGTAATGGAGTAATTTATTATAAAACTATGTTTTAAACCTGTATTGAATTCTGATTATTTCTAGTTGTATTACAAATGAACCATACAATGTGTAATACCTCAGACTGCTGTCCTTCAGTTACTGTAAATGTGATTTCTTCCCCACAGCTGTAGAGAAATTGATGATAGTAGGAAGACTTCTACTTGGGATTTTTGGCTTCTATGTTACTCTTTCACTATTAGTCTCGTGTTTGTAAAATTAGACTCTGATCAGACTTTTTTCCAGGCCTCAGAACAATATAATTATTTAAATAATTACATAATTCATGCTTTACATGTGTCCATTTGTGACTTGAAGTGCATACCCAATAAATGTTACTTGATTTTGAGTGTTGCTCATATATAAGCGCTGTGGAGTGAAAGAGTTTGAGAATGCCAGCTGAAAATGCCAGTCAGATAGTTTCAAGCAAGTTACTGCATACATGTCTGCTAGCCATGAATCTGCATTATCTTCTCATATGGGAAGAGCAGTGCAGACACTTTGAACTGAAAGACTTCCTTGTGAGAAGGAGTTCCCAAAACCCCCATGGGGTTGTAAAATGTACAGACTCTTTGTCGGAATTTGTACTTTCGATTTTATCTAAAAATGTTCAGTGTTTCTGTTTATGCAGCTGATGTTTGTGCAGTGTCAGCTGTTAAGTCTGCTGCTAGTCATATCTCTGCATTATTGTTCCACTTCAGCTTTCCCATTCTTCAGCAGGATGTTAGCTTGAAAATGAGTTGTGAATATTAAAGCTGTTAGTACTGTTACACAGAAGGCCAGACTTTACCTAGTAGTGGTCCAATTGTCTGAAATCCTGGAGCATCAGTGCAGTTGGCATTCCTTTTTTTCACTTCTTTTGTCTTATTAGTGAAACCTGCAGCTAGTTGATTCAGGATTTTCTGAACTGTGCAGAGCATTGAGTTCTGAATGTTTTTGTGGTGTTTTATCATACCTGATTGAATCTCTCTTGATTCTGAAGTTCTGTTTTTTAACAAAGGAAAGATAATTGAATTCATATCTGCAGAATAAATTTTTAGCTGTTATAGGCTGACCTTAGAAATTAAATATGTATTTCCCCCCCTGCCACACATTGAGTACTGTGAGAGCGTTTAATAAATAAGAGGTAAGGCTCAGCTGTGAAATAAAGCAGCATAATGAGGCAAAGACTAATTTTGAATCACAGACCCTTGGAATGCAGATAAGTGTCTGTCTGTAGTAGGGAGTTAAATCTCTTTCTGTAAATATGCTTTCTGTTGATAAGTTGTTACTCGCTGGGATGTTGGACTGTGTGAACTTGGTGCACAGTGCTGTGATTTGGGTGTTTTGTCCCTGGATAGAGCGTGAATGAATTGTTGTAGAACAGCTCTTATTTCCTGCACAGTATGCTGTGCTAATTCATTCCCATGTTGGGACATGTTTAAAGGGGACATTGGTAGCATAGATTTAGTAAAAGTTCTGCTTTAGCTCTGTTGTTAACTGACACATACTTCAGGCAGTAATGTTTTGTATGCTCTTTGCATCTTTAAACAGACATAACTTCAGTATTCCTGTCCAACTTACCTGTCCAGAAACTTCCTTGAAACTGGAAGTCCCTGATTATGGCTGTATTTTATTGCCAACTGTTTCAGTTGCTCACCTGTCAAAGAAGAGATTTGCCTGACTTCTCTTGTGATGGCAGGATGGCCTTTGAAAGGGTTTATTAGGAACACACTAGGTGGTTCAGTGAGGCAATTTCTGTGATTCCTGGTGACCTGCTTTGTTCAGGGTTACCAGTATGCTTTCTGCTAGAACTGGTCTTCTGTGTTTCTGGCAGATGATTTTGAGTGAAGCTCAGGAAGCAGAAAAGCAGGTTTTGAACAAATGCCTTCACAGCATTGCCTGAGTAAAAGGAGTTCAGGTAAAAGGTTTGTTTAGATAGGCCCTTTGCAGCCAGCTGTCAGTATGGGCTCCTTTACTGTCCATTGTTGTATTGAGGGATCTCCTGTGTCAAAATTTATCTTTCCCTGAGCTGACATGTAATACCTCTCTGGGCTAGTTGCTCATTGCAGAGTTGATACGTTCTTCGCTCTCCTCAGTTGGCAGTTTCTTAAGTGGATATAATCCATTCAGCACGTTTCCTGGAACTTCTCTTAACATAGCTGTGCAACTCTTACTCCTTTAAAACTGCAGGTTCCTCCTTGACCTTCTCTGCTTCGGCAAGTACCAGCCTATAGCAAAAGCAGGAGTAGTTTGAAAAGGTCTTTCTTGTCACATTATCTGCTTTTTCTCACTGTGCCTGCCTGCCTTAACCAAAAGACGTAGGAGCTTCGTTTCTGCATGGATACTTGAATGCAGCTGTTATCTATCAGGTTGTTATTGTCTTTAGGTTTTTGACATAACTGGTGGCCTCTAAAGAAGTCCTTTGTTTTTCAAAAGAAAGAAAGGGAAGTGGGATTTCCCCCAAGTTGTTCCCAAGATCATAATAATGTGACCAAAAAAAAAGTGCAGTATTGTGTTCTCTTTGTTTTCCTGCGAGGTACTACAGGTATTTGGCCTCATAGAGGGCGTAATTTGGTACCTGAAAGATGCTACCATAACCAGCTTCATGGCAGCCCGTACTGCCACATTTTATCCAAACTTGCTGTTGTACCATTCTGAAGGACGGTTGTTTGATGTTCGGTTTTGTGTTGAGAATCATAGAACAGTTACGGTTGGAAGAGACCTTCAGGATCATAGAGTCCAACCCTTGTCCTAGCTCTATCAACACCACTAAACCATGGCCCTGAGTACAACATCTACCCATCTCTTAAACAGCTCCAGGGATGGTGACTCCACCACCTCCCTGAGCAGGCTGTTCCAATGCCTGACAGCCCTTTCGGTAAAGAAATTTTTCCTAATATCCAGCCTGAGCCTCCCCTGGGGCAGCTTAAGGCCATTTCCCCTTGTTCTATCGCTTGTTACTAGGGAGAACACCTATAAAGCAGATAGTGCTATGCACAGCTTTTTCACGTTGTATTGTGTGTTGTACTAGTTGCCCTGGGCCTGGATCTCTCATTTTGTTCCTCTAAAGCAGCTGTGCACGCTTCTGGATGAAATAATAAACTCTGATAGTGAGTTTTCAGTTGTACACGTGCTGGTCTGATTTGAGCGCTCGTTTGAAACAATCCCTGTGCGCTGTATTTCTTACAATAGCCGACTGGGAATATCAGTAACCTCATGTGAACAGCGCGATGGTGTCTTGGAACTCTCCTAAATTGGAACCATGGCATTAGTGGTGGTCTGCTGTTTGGCTTAGTTTCAGGCTGTATTGAAATTGCTGCCTTGTTTTGTTTTCACATGCATTCTTGTAACAAAAATGTTTGTGTTTTAGGGATTTATTAAAGATGTTCATGAGGACTCGCTCACAGTTGTGTTTGAAAACAAGTAAGTATTTTCTTTTTTAAAAAATCATTTGAGCATTAGGTGGTTGTTTTGGTTTGGTGCTTTTGACGTTGTTTTGTGTGTGTTTTGGCATGAAGAGGAAGTAGATTTCATTATAAATGTATAGTTCTAGAAGTACAGGCTCACTAGTCTGTTCACAGTCTCCATGAACTACCTTCCTGAATCTCTGTATCAGAACTGAGCTCATCAGTTACGTGGTCCTTTACATTTTTTTGGTATCTTCTGTGATGCCCATAGATGTGACAGTCAGATTTCATTAAAATAATAATCAGTGGCAGAGGCCTGATACTTTTACACTAAAGCAGAAAATGATTGAAAATACCAAAGTACTTCTGGATCTGAGGAATGCCGATCAGTGCTCTCAACCAGAGAGAAATAGAGATATCCTGACGGTGATTGATTTTTCTTTTTAACTGTTAAGAAAATGAATATATGTACATATCCAGTGTGAAGGCCTAGTTTGTTTTAGTGGGAAAGAATGCAAATTTGTAGGCAAATCTGGAGAAAGAATTATCCATGGGGCCCTCTGTTTTATGTCTAAGCACAGAGGTGCTACTAAGGACTTGTCACTACAAGTCAAAGATAATCCATGGAATGGTAAAGTGCAAATGAATACGTGTTGTTCAACAGTCAGACTGATAACACCGTGGAGTACCTGGGAGGCTCCAGGGCTGGTTTACGATACTCTGGGAGCTACATCCATTTTCCTGTTTCTGTTCCAGTTGCTAGGTGGAGATCCTAAAAATGTGAAAATTGTTACTAAACTCTGCCAGCTCCGACCTGTAGATTAGTCTTTGAGCCTTTCTTGAAGAAAGATTGCTGGGTAGTAAAGGTCTATAGTAAAGGTAAATACTAGGGAGCATGCAAGTTTGTGTTTATCACCAGTATTTTATAATCCTAGGGTGGGTATGTGTGTACATGTATGTGTGTATACATATATACACGTGTATGAGAATAATTTGGGGGGGATAATCCCAGGATTTACCCTGCAAAGTCCAGTCTTTGTTTCTTTCTAACTTGTGTTTTCTAGGCTGCCTTTTATGAAAAATAGTTACAAGATGAAGTGACAACCATAACTTATACTAACACTTACTGAGGTGGTTATGGAAGTTGTTACTGTCTCCTGGGTTTTTCATACCCCCACCCCAAAACCTAACAAACAGAAAAAAGTAAATTGGGTCCATCATTCTATCTGTGGTCTGAGGAGATGTGACAAATCTTCAGTTTCATATTCAACATTCATATTACTTTTCTTTAAGGTAGGAGGCTCTCTGCCTTCAAAGCGTACACTTTCAGAAAACAAGTAAGCTAAAGGAAGTGCCTGTGGTTCACAGCAGGGGTCTAATTGTTGGCAAACAATTTCTAGTGTTTAGTATCCATGTCATCCGTGTGTTTTACAGAAAGTCTGGCAGCAGCAGCCATGTTCCAAAAAGGATGGGCTACAACATATGTTGAGTGTTTTATTAAGCAAAAATAGGTCTTAATAGGAAATGTGTATACAGTTCTAGTCAAATTATTCTGTGATGTAAATCTGATAAATTATTACCCTTTTCAGTGAGTTAAATTCATAATGGCTTTAGCAGAACCAAGCTTGGCAAGTGTCCTGTCCTGAATGCATCATTCTGTTGTGATAGTGATCAGCACTAACGAAGTAAACACGCGTACTCCACTAAAGGCACTCTGAATTGTCAGTTTGCATTTTCTGCTGTTGTTAACCAGTCTTTATCTGCAGCTATTGTAAGGTTTCCAAAGCTGGTGTACTAGCACAGACTGCTAATGATGATTTTGTGGCCATAGCAATAATTAATCTCTGGGCAGATATGCTTGGTTCTTTTAAGAGATGTTTTTTGGTGGTGAGGGTGTGGAGAAGGACTGCAGAAGCTTCAGGAGCTTGAAACTTTTATTGCTGTATAAGAGAAAATTGGATCTTGAGGTGCAATTTCATGTAGGCCCCTTGGCATTTGAAGCAGCCATATTGAAAGAAAGACTTCTCCATCGTAAGAAGGAAGCACTTCCCTTTCCTGTAATTTGTGCCAGATATGCGGGATAATCCCTCTGAATATTGGGTGTCAGTTCTGTCAGATCCTCTTAGTAGGTAATTTGTAGCCATTCACAAGTCACTAATTAAAACACCTTGTTTTGCATTTCGCCACTAAGATGCTCCAATTTTGGACTTTTTGGCATCAGAACTTTGACTCCTCATATTCTGAGAACGGAGCCTGCTGTGTACTTTTCCACTCTTTTATTAAAAAATGCCAAAACATCTTGCAGCTGATAGGAGTAAGTCGTTACTGGCCCATTGGCTTCCGGTGGGTGGAGTTCCTTTAGATGATTAGAGCTGGAATCAAAATTAGCCTACAACTTCAAGCAAATTTTATTGAAGGAGTGAGGTCTATTTGGTCATAGCATCTCACTATGGGCAGTTTGTAACTTTCTATAAGCTCCCGTTTGCTAGATTGTTTAACTACAAGGCACAGTTGAAGTTCTCAAGAGAACATTAAGCACCTTGTTTGAATTTGCAACATTTTTGATCCTGTTGTTCAGTTACAATTATTATGCTCACACTGTTTCTAGACTGAGGTTCATATACCCTATAATTTAGGGAATGCGTTTTGTCCTCAAGTCTTACTGTTTGCCTTTGCATCTGTGAGAGTAATAAGTTCAGAAGGGCAGGGAAGGGAAGGAAAAACCCAAACCCTGAGTTTAGTGACCGTTATAGTTTCTACAAGGGCAGCTGAATTGCAAGTGATTTTTGCCAGTCCCCTTCACCATTTCTCAGAAATAGAAGGAGACTTAAATAATATTTTACGGCCAAAATACCTTCTGACTTTGACAAAAGCTATCCATAATCTTAATGGGGTTTTCTTGTTTTTCAATGTTCCGCTATAGTTAAAAGAAAAATAGTGTATAATAATGGCTAGAGCAAAACTATATGGATACCTTACATCTTTATTAAGTGAGGTCCTTGAATGTAAGCTGTCTTTTCAGAGAAAATGGAAAAGCATCCATCTTGTACAAAGTTGCAGAAGTGCTCTTTGCTTTTAACACTGAGGCTTGTTCTGCTGACTTAGTCTGCTCTGTCTGCGTGTGTTAGAAGTAAGCAAAACAAATGACTTGGAGTAACCCTTACCGTTAGAAGTTGGTTCTGGATACTTTCTGTACCTGCTCTGAACTTTAAGATGGGCATAAAGGATGGGCATTGGAATGCCTTGACAGATACCATTTCAAAGTCCCTCAGAAATTCTAAGTTGTTAAGTTTTTTTGGGGGGTGTGTTTTCCCATGGTTTTATTTCGGCCTCTGTAGGATCTTCAAGTGGGTTCTTGACTGAAAGAGTGAGGAACAACTGATGGTATTCTGTGACATTCACAGAGTAGAAGGGAAAGTAATTTCAGAACACAGAGGATGTGAATTGCTCCAGTAGCCTTCATAAAATGCACCTAAAATACACTCTTCTGCAAGTAAAATGCTTTGTAGAGCTGGCTATGGTAAAATAACATAGGCTTTCTGTAAAAGAAGGTAGAATTTCAACTTTATATGTTTAGTAATAATTGGTATTGATAAGCAGATACAAAGGTATGTTTTGAACTGAATCTGTTTGCCAGACACTTACTGCGGAGTGTTACCAAGTTTGTAGGTAGAAACGTAAAGTTTTGTTAATAATCAGAGTTGGATTTTCTTAGAATACTTAAAACATCGATGGGAAGCCGTTGAAATGTTAAGTAGGAGGCGAAGAAATGGATGAACTCCATGGTGGACTGCAAAGATAAGCTTACATCTCTGTAAAGGCTTTGACTTGACCAGTAGAAATGCAAGGACATCATCTAATCATCTTTTCACTGGGGTTTTCTGAAAGCCATTTAGTGAACCCAGTTGAGTTAAAATTTTAAGTTAATTTAAAAATTGTTTTGTCACTAAGTATCTTCCCAGATACTATTTTTATCATGACAGGGTTATGTTGTTTAAGGTTTGCTTTCTAGCAATGAAGGAAGAGACTTGTTTAATGGAAAGAGTGAGTTTTAACCAAACTGAGTTCTAAAAATAAAAGTAAGAAAATGACAGGAAAATTCTAGAGTGTGTAATGTCTTTTCAACTTTCAGTTGGCAACCAGAGCGTCAGGTACCCTTTAATGAAGTCAGATTACCACCACCCCCTGACATCAAGAAAGAAATTGGTGAAGGAGATGAAGTCGAGGTGAGTTTATCCTCATGAACTGTCCTGGTATGTAACTGATTGTCCATTCAAGGCGGTGATGATGGTTGCAAGTACGTTAGCAAAGTGAAGATTTCCATGTCTCTAGTAATAGCTTTATTAGGTTTTCAGAGAAACTGTGACATTTCATTTTTTTCACAGAATTACCAATGGAACTTTCTCAGAATCTAAAACTTAAAATTGCTGAGAATGTTTCAGAGTTAAAACAAAACTAGGTGATTTTAATTTTTGATCTGGAACGTAACTGTTGGAAATGTTTTGATGTGAAGATGTCATAAAGCACTTCCAATAACAATTTCAACCCAGATGAAATATCTGTTACAGTCTGGTAGGAAAGTGTGTGAATTGTACTGTTTTACAGAGAAACAGTGTTAATTAGAAATGATATATTAAAACAGGAAACTAAAAGGTGCATGTTCTGCTACCAGCTTATTGTAGTATCTTTAGTAATTTAGTAGTTAGTTTAACTTCTGCTTTTCACTTTACTTGTCCTTAAAATCAAAGTAATGAGTTTCTTTATGATACCATTTTATTCTGGGGCTAGTAATCTAAGAAACAATGTATAGGCACTAGGTTTTTCTGTTATTCTCCTTGAAATACATGCTATTTCTTTTCTTTGTTAGAGGTTAAGTGTCAAGGATCATTTTCTACTTCCTTGCTATTGCAAAACTTCTTGTTTAGTCTGCATGCAAATAACTTTGGCCTGTCAGAAGTGTGTAAGGAGTAAACGAAACTTACAGAAGATGAGGAAAACAAAAGTTTCGGAAGTCATCTGTTTTAGATCTGATCATGCATTCACTTGGTAGTGTTTGTTAAATATGGAATACATAGTTATATGATGACTTGGTTCATTTCAGTGGTCCTGGATGTATCAAGTAAGCCAAGGACAAAACAAAAATCTTAATTGTGGAGTTACTTCCATGCGTGAACTTCGTGTGAAGACAATGTTTTAATTTAGTGAGGAATTGCCCTGAATAAGTGTTGAGCCAAGGTTTTACCTTCCTTTAGAAATTTCTCTTCAGTGGTCAGTAGTGTACGCAAAGGAAACCGTTCGCAATCCTTGTAGTGCAAAATAATAAAAATTTGTGCAAGAAGCATGTGCCTGGATAATTTATACAAAAATTAGTTCCGTGTAGCATACTGTTCCATTTTAATGAAAATTAGAAAAGTTGGTATGTTCTTTCTTCATTATACTTGCAGGCAAGTGAATTGTGTCTGTATGTGCTTTCGGCGTTTCTTACTACTTTCATTTTCAGGTTTATTCTAGAGCAAATGACCAAGAGCCTTGCGGCTGGTGGCTGGCAAAAGTTCGAATGATGAAAGGAGAGGTAAGTTGTTTTAAAATGACTGATTTTATGCTGTTATGTTACATACAGTAAATACAAAAGGTCTTTGATGGAAAAACTATGGATAAAGTACTACAAATACAAAAACATGACAAAAGAGTTATAAATTGAGATGACTTTGGAATGACTGATGCTGCATTACACAGCTGAGGGTTGTGTTTTTATAGCTGAGCAAGTCACTTCCATTATTAGAAGTTTGATTGCTTGGAGGACGGTATGTGTGCCGAAGAACAGGGCTTCTAACAAACCTGCTTTGTGAATTGAACTTGTTGCTAAAAATTAAGTAAAGCAGAATGCTACACCCATGGTTAAAGTCTATTTAAACTCCGTAAGTTAAGCACGCTGTAGCTCTCACTGTGCATTGCTGTGGGTTCTTTGTGTATGTATTTCTGCTGAGGGTAGTGGAAAGACACTGGTTGGTTTGCTTTTACATCTGTCAGGTTTGTATTTTATGATTGACTGTTAGAGTTGCAGCTGCAAAGTAGCTTGCAGATTCAGACACTGAAGTGTATGTGGGCACTGTCTGATACAGTCTCCTCAAAGCTTTGTTTTGTGAAATGGCAGCAAGAGAATTTAACTTCATAGTGGGAAGCATCCTGTGTTTTGATGCTTCTACTGTATTAGATTCCTAAAACCAAAGGAAGCAGGGTTGATAAAAAAAATTGCCCAATTTCTGATATTGTTTAAAAACTGGCAACAAATAATAACTGCTGTTGAGCTCTGTAGGGGCAAGGTGGTGGTAAATGGGTATCAAAGGAAGAGTCTGTGTCTTGATCCTTGTGGATGAACAGCTTAAGAAAATGAGAGAAAAGGAGACAAACCAATTTAAATGACAGAGTTTGTTGTTTGGGGCTAATGTTCTCATGTCACAGAAGTTTGGAATTTTACTATTAGTTGCTTGCTATGCTGCTTATTTCTTTTACAACTTCTTTTGGAAATATTTTTAATTCTGAATTAAATTAATTTTTATCAAGTTCTTAATTTTCTAGTATTTTTGACGGGGGAAAAAAAGATTTGTCGTAGTCGGATGGATGGTGTCTTTATACCACATTGTCAGATTAGTTATTTTATGGAATTGTCCTCCCCCAAAAAAGTCACAGTTCAACTTTGGCTTCTTTGTACAGTCTTAATGTGGTTCTGTATTCAAATTTTTTCCTCAAAGTAAGTGTGAAAGTCACAAATAACCCATGTATCTAATGATAGTTTTGTGATTGTTCTGGTGACCAGAATTATTTTCAACTATATAGAGGCTAATTTTTTTTAAACATATAGTTTGTGGTACTTCTCTTAAATTTAGTTGTCTGTTTAGTATTTATTTTTCATTATTATTACTTAACTTGTTTTGTGCTATGTTTCAAAGCAGCTTTTTATGATTAGGATGATACATAAGCTAAACTTAAAACTTGAAATTGGAAAATAGCATGTGGAAAAGTATGTCATGACCTTAGTGATTTACTTTTTCCCGATACATGAGTAAATTCTGTGTGTTGACAAAAGCAGATACCAGTTTTGAGGGAGGAAGAGGGGAAAGTACTGTTGCACTCCTAAGTTGCATGCAGGCAGAAGGGAGGATAGGAGAAGGCAGCATGTGTAACACAAAGCCAGACTTCAGGGATACTGTGCGCACAAAGTTCTTTCGACTTGTGTGTGTGTTGGGTGGAAGTGTTGGAGTAGATTATTGGTAGCTGTTAAATCTTCTTGGTGCTCTTGCCTTCCTGAATTGAGGATAACATTTACCAAAAAGTTTGAATTTTATTTTCCTTTTGATCTTGCGTGATTCACAGGTAGTTTGCTTGTCGAATCAGTGGATTTGCCTTTTTTTTTTTTAAAAAAAAAAAAAAAACAAACTGTTGCAGAGCAGATATTTCTGTGAAGAATAAGTCATGTTTGTGTCTCTCTTAGGTATTTTTTAGAATTAGAACTCCAGTAAACATTTGAATTTTGGAATTTGAAGTGGACTAAAGTAGGCATTTGAAGAGGGATGGACATGAGAAAAATGAGTCAAAGATGCTGTTGTAGGGGACTGAAATTGTTCTGACTTCACTGAAGTACCAAATGGGTACTGAAATATATCCAGGCTCATTTGTGTAGAATTGTAGCATTATATCAACGCAGGTTTATATTTCAGTCTATATATTCGTATTTTGTACTTTCTTGGTAATGTTCCTATGTCTTTGTTGTTCCTTACTGACATTAATCATTTTTTAAAAAAAATTATAATAAACTTCTTCCATAGTTTTATGTCATTGAATATGCTGCTTGTGATGCCACTTACAATGAAATTGTTACTTACGAACGACTTCGACCTGTGAATCAAAATAAAACTGTCAAAAAGAACACCTTTTTCAAGTGCACAGTGGATGTTCCTGAAGATCTGAGAGATGCGTGAGTAGCTCTGCACACTTTAAGGCATTCACAGTAGTTGAGCGGGGGAAGACCACACTTGGCTTATATTTTAGAGGCTGATTTACAGGCCCTTGAAGAACATTACAGGTGGCTGTGGCTGCAGTAGCTGGTTTAGAAACTATGGAGTGGGATCTCTGCTGAGATTTTTTGGGGTGGGGACAAAAAGCAAGTTCTGAGATGGATACTTCAGGTCTTGCTTTAGGTCTGTACAGGTGATGCACTCACAGTGGGCCTCTGGTACTGAGACTTGCCAAATAACCATGCTGGCATACAGTCCACAGAGAAATAAGCTCTGAAACCATGTTAAGGAGAAGGGGAATTTTCCAGTTTCTAATCAATCTTTGCTGTAAACTACTCTGAAACATTCTTGGTTCTGACCATGGTATTATATGTTCTGTTCTGATGCAGCTTGTTGAAATGACAATCGTTTTGTCCCCTTAGGTGTGCTAATGAAAATGCACATAAAGATTTCAAGAAAGCTGTGGGAGCATGTCGAATCTTTTATCACGCTGAAACTGCTCAACTAATAATACTGGTAAGTTGTTACTTTTATGTAAATGTTGTATGAATTTTCGTTGTATTATTTGTGGGAAGTATATAGCCAGCTCTGTGTGTGTGTGTAAAATGGTTTAACTTGTCAAGCTGTATAAACTGTGATTTAGTATAAGTAGATGTGTTTAAATTTAGTCTTTGGGGGTGGGCCTTTTGGAGGGGCTACAAGTACTGCACTGCGTACAGGTTAAATTTAAGAGCAGCTTTCAGTGTCATTCTTTTTATGATTTTTGTCATCCACAATTGAGTACCATTCTAATGATTCATGCAGACGGCTCAAAGCTAACTCTGGCTTACTCGCCTGTGGAGCAGTAGATTTCCCCCTGTACTGTATTACACTGTACACTTTGACCTACGGCTGGGTTTCCACATGAAGAACTGCACCAGTTCAGCACAGCCATTAAGGAATTGTTCACTTACATTCTTCTGTGACCGTTTTCTCATATTACATAGACTTTTCTCAGCATTAGTTTCTCTTCACAATTCTTTTTACTTAATATTATCCACCTGAACCTCACTCTCCAGTTTTCCTACTTCTTTCCTTGGCTCTGCCATTCAGACAGCAAGTGACAAGTATGTGTACGGTAGAATGACATTTAATTTATTTGTCTGGGGAACAAGTTACTGTGTCTATCCAGCAGGAGAATCTTTAAAATGTGCTGTGAGTGAGAACAGAAAATTGTTGGTTTGCAGAGGTGGTGCTGAATTTCTCATGCTTTGTTTTGAGGAAGAATAATGTCAATGTAAGTTCTGGAAGTTTAGATCATATTTATGATTTAGTTTAAAAAGGTTCCTGATTTATCCTTTAAATGCGGATATGCTTAAAAAATTAAACTTCGTGTTCTTTCTCTTTTGTAGTCTGCCAGTGAAGCAACAGTGAAGAGAGTGAATATACTGAGTGACATGCATCTGCGCAGCATTCGTACCAAACTTATGCTTATGTCAAGAAATGAGGAAGCTACAAAACACTTAGAAGTAAGCCATAGCTTGAAATTCTTGTTGCTTGAAACTGAGTGTGTAACTGTATGTTGCACTGAGTGCAGGTGGATGAGTCTTACTTTGTTTTCCCTTCAGTGCACAAAGCAGCTTGCTGCAGCATTTCATGAGGAATTTGTAGTCCGAGAAGATTTAATGGGGCTTGCTATCGGAACGCATGGCAGTAACATACAACAAGCCAGAAAGGTTCCAGGAGTTACTGCCATTGAACTTGAGGAGGATACTGGTACTTTCAGAATCTATGGAGAGGTAAGCGGGAAATGTTGTGTGAATCTGATAAGCATTTCACTCTGTATCTCCTTTGCAAGTGGTGAGGGCTGTACCCAGAATTAAGAACTGGAAAGAGCCGAGTAGTCTGAGTGTCTCTATGGATGTTCCCGCCATGGCAGCTTGTACTACATGTATGTGAAATATGAGACTTCATGGCAGTGGTGACCTCCGTAAGATGTGTCTTGTCGTAATCACTCCATGTGCTGATGCACAAATTCTGTGATAACTGCACTGTACATCTCCGTCAGCCTGAGAGAAGCATCGTTTGCTGCTACTGTACTTGATCACAGATTTTTTTTTTTTCCCTTCAGACTACATATACAGTTCTTGTTGGTTTTCCCCCTCCGCCTTTCTAGTTCATGTCTGTTTTGCTGTGTGGTGTCTGTTCCTGTGACCCAGTCAAATGTGTTAAAGCCTGTATCTGCTGCTTCTAACCCTTTTATTTTGGCAATTTAGTGCTGGCTTTGGTGAAATTCTGCTGGTTTGCACCAAGTTAATTCTGTTTGTGAGATGCTTACCTGATGTGCTTTAAATCTCGCAAGTGCTCTGAAATGTAGCTGGTCTTTGGACCATAAGAATGGTCCGTTCAGGAGGCATAAGTGTAGTGACAAAGATGCCCCTGTCTGCAGGACCCAGTCAGAACATTTCCTGAGGGGTTTTATCCTGTGTTACCAACTCTACAGGTGCCACCAACACCTGAGTCTCTGGTGTTGACACTTTCTACTATTTCAGGAATGTGTGGTCTTTGAATTATGCTCCATGCATGTCAGGAGTAGAACCTGGTGGTGATCCAACGGTCAGATGAAGTTGGTGTTGCTGAGAGAAGGACAAACTTCTGTACTTTCAGTATCTGAAGCTCTGTGTCCTTTCTTTGGAAACTTTAAACACTTCCAGGGTATCAGGATGGCAACAGATCCTTCCTTGATCCCGTACTGCCAGTAAACCACATATCGCAGTTCATGAAGAAGAATCAGACAAGTTTTAAATGCAGCAGAATGTCTAGTGTATTCCAGTTTTGATTTCTTTAATGTGAATGGTGTGATGGTGCAACTTGTGGAAAGCTTATGACTGTCACCAGCCTCTTACAGTAGTGCACAGCAATGATTATAAATACCAGATGCCCCCTAAATAAAAATGCCTTTGGACACATCCAGCCTTGTCCTTCCTAGAAGTGATAGCTGCTTCTAAAAAAGCCAGGCAACCTAAATATGCCACGTGACGAGGGCTTCAGCATCTGGGTATACTTGTCTGCTCTTTTTGCCTCTTTCTGCTGAAGCTGGCAAGCATCCAGGCCCTAATGGCTGAATGCACGGGTGGACGATTTCAGGCTGAGATGTGTAGGAGTAGTGATCCAGTGTCCTTGGCATTGTAGTCAGGGTGTGAGGGTCTCCCATAGCTAACGTCTTGCATACAGATAAAAGTTCAGTGTTGCTCAGGGCCAGAATCTTTGAGGGAAGGAATAGGGAGATACGTTTTGAAGAATGTCGGAAAGCTCTATGATTAGAAGGAAGCTAAACTGTATGGGATGCTGTTCATGCTTTTTTCTTTGTCTGGTCAAGACCACTTTGATTCTGAGACCCTTCCACATCTTCCTGGAATGCTGCCTGTCATACCTGTTACGGAGACCACAGTACTGAGTTTGGACAATGAGTGGCTATCCCTACATTTGAAATCTTGTGCCTCCCCCAGAGGGAGAGCCAGATCAGAAACAGAAAAGCTTCTCTTAAACTTTCGTTACTGGCAAAATGGAGTTGTGTTTCGTTCTTACGCCGTTGTTAGCAACTTGAGCTTCTTCCCTCTTGCACCATTTTTTAAAGATTCTTAACGGTATGATAACCATTCCTTTGGACAGAAGGATAGCAAGATCTTGTCTATTGTGGCTTATTCAGGGGACTGTTACTTGCTTTCCCTTTGGAGAAAACAAGACAACTTGGTTTCGCTTTGGAGCTTTCGTTAGCTCTGTTCCATTTAAACTAGGAGACTGATACGTCTCTTAGTTTCTTGAAAAAAGACTTGTATCCCAATGGAAAACGCTTTGTGCCCCTGCCATGACTTGGGAGGGCTTTCTCTTTATCTGCATGGGGATAAGGCTTTTCAGATGATTCCCAGAGGTAGTTTTGTTGGGGTTTTTTTCCATTTGGGAAGGTCTAAAAGAGCTACTGGGACTTTGGAGAGACTTTGAAAGTCTGTTGTGAGACTCCTGAGACATAAACACTGTTTGTAATAGGGGTGCACTCCACCAGCATGTAACCACTAGATCTGCATTAGTGACTGTTTTAAAAAAAATATTTTCCCTCAAGTCTGCAGCCATACAGTTCTTGTTTCACACTTGTGTAGAACTCTCCTGCTGCAAAAATGGTAGGTATAATGCTGAGTTTAGAAAAATACCTTGCATTTACTCTTTCTATTAGACTCTTCAAGTAGCGTGGACACGTCTTAATTGTTTGGGCTACTGTGTGAAGTAACCAGAGCATGAAAGTTAGAAAGGTAGTTACTAGTAACAGGAATTCTTTGAGATCTTTAATTCGTGTGCGTGCTGATTTTTTTTATTTTATTTTATTTTATTTTATTTTATTTTTGAGAGAGAGAAATTATTTTTCTTTCCCTTTTCTGAATTACTGACTGTGGAGAACTGAGAATGCGTTGTCCAAATCAGCTTCGCACGCTATCTCATGGTGGGGTGTGAATGAGTCGTACAGGTTGCACTTGCGTAAAAATTCTGAGTGCTTGTAGCAAAGTGTAGATATGCATATGGGTACAGTGGAAAGCTGCAGTTAACTGGCGGTGGTTTATTTTCTCATCCTGACTCTGCTTCTGTGAAAGCAGTTGGTGTTCCTTATCTTTATTTGGGAGAGAATTGATGAACATACTTCTGAGGCAGGACGTTGTGAACTCTGTAGTTAATTGTGTCCTGTAGGGTAGAGTTCATCGAAGGTAAAAAAAATTGCTACTGTGTGTTGAGATTTGTATCATTTTAGCAGTTGTTTCAAGTATGCAGCATAGCTCTCTGCTCCCTACAATGATTTCCTGTTCATCTGTTTTCTGTGCTTTGGTGCTTGGTTCATTATCATGAAATCAAATTCTTGTGTGTTTCTCTTGCTGTTGTTTTGATCTCTGCCAGAAATAGCGGTTTATGAATTTTTTTTTTTGGTCTTCTAGGACTTCCCTAATTTGATTGAAAGATGCAGGAACTGGTGGTACTTTTATTTCGTGTGTTGCCTAAAATATGACAGATGAAATGGCTGAGGCGTTAATGTAAAATGGAAACTGGGCTCAAAAGCTGTTGTTAATGACGAGATGCTGATATTTGTTACTTAATTCTGCACTTCTGCTGTTGCTGATTTGAAGCTTTGTTTGTTGTTTCAGCATCTGTACAGCCTCAGTTAACTGCCAATTAATTTCTGTCATTTAATAATAAAACTATGAGAAAGCATTTATAGGAGTTCTCACTGATAACCACTGACACTGTCCTGTCTTGGAAAACATTATAGATGAACTGTGTCCAGAAACCAGCATTCTGGAAGGAAGGTGCCTTGGTTGCAGCATTACTTGCAATGCAGAGGTGGTATGATTCGGACAGGCTCCGTAGTGGAGTATACCGTTTCGGCGATCACTGTAGAGTTTAGGTTGCACTAGTAGGTTACCTGCAGTTCAGGGTGCCTGCAGTTATGGAATGTGAAGGTGCTAGTTACCCAGACTTAGTTCCTGTAAGACAAGAGAGCGACAGAAGAGTTTCTGTAGAGACAACAGAGAGTTTCTTACCCGTAGGCAGTTCTGACCAGGCTTGGTCTGCTGCCTCTGTACGCTCCTATACCTTCCTGAGGTGCTGCAGCTCCTTTGAATCCCCAGTTTGCCCGACTGCTGCCCGATTCTCCTGTAGAAGTGCTGTGCTCTGAACAGAGCCTCCCAGCCTTTCTGCAGTGAGTCCTTTCCCTAAAGGTACAAGTGGGTTGTGTGCTGGGCAAGCCTTGTGAGCGCGCACACCTAGAGTAGCAGCTGCGTTTGTCACACCGGCAGCGTTTATTCACTGAGAATTGATGTGTATTTGCAAACTGCATTTGGTATTAAGGCTTGCTTGCGAAATGGATCTACCTGCTACAAGAAAGGTTCTGTGACTGATTTTGTTGTTTTCTTTCTGTTCTCTTGAATACTGACAGAACAGAGATTTCATAGAGGACAGAGCTTCTAACGGCTGTTTTATTTAGGCTGTTCTGAAAAATCGGCACCCCTTTCTTATGGAAAAGGCTGTAAAGGCAGCCACTGCTTACAGTGAGCCTGTAAAGCTCTGTAGAGAGGTTGTCCTTCAACCTTGGAAATGTCTTATCTTTATCAGATGACGTGATCTTTAAATACTGTCAAGAGGCAAAGGAGTCTAAAATTCATTTCCTTTGCCGTTTTTCTACATGTGGCCCTCTGGGTAGTATAATGGTGTATTACACATTAAAAACAACGTTAAAAATTGCAAGATAAATTTATATTGCTGACAATACTGATGGTAGCACAGTTTCTGTGGAGAAAAACTGGATGCTTCCAAAGCAGTTTAGAGGAAAATGCAGAGGTAAAACTATGGTTTTATGGCTTGCCCATCTAATCCTAGCCATGTAACTACTCATTGACTGTGAAGTCAGGTGAAATGAGATACATGATCCAAAGTTTCTTCCTTTAACATAGTACTCTTGTAAGCTGAGTTTTCTATGAATGCTGGTAGGATCTCTCACAAATTTTTTTTTTAGTACAGAATCTTTGTGATAATTGTTACTTTTTTTTTTTAAATACATAGACTCTAGATTTGAAAATTGTGTCTTTATCTTGGAAAAAAAAAAATTAGCTGATTTTCCCAATTTATGTCAGAAACTGCTTCAGGATAGATCTGTAAGATATTTTGTCTGGGGTTTACTTGTGATAAGTTACAGATGATATTTTTAAAATGTCTTGAAATAACATGGAAAAAGTTGTTTTATTCATTAGTGATGCTTCGCTATGCTACTGAATTTTGTCTCTGAGCATTTTACACAATTATTTCTTTAACGTTTAGTTGAAAACTAGATTAATCTTGTCTTTATTCCTCTCTTTTTGAAAATGAGTTTGAAGTTCGGAAGACTTGCAGATGTTGTTACAAGATTTTATTTTTAAAATTATATTCACAAAAAAACCCTCTTCTTTTTTTTTTTTTTTTTTTTAAATTCATTTCCAGACTGCTGATGCAGTGAAAAAGGCTAGAAGTTACTTGGAATTTGTGGAGGATTTTATTCAAGTTCCCAGAAATCTTGTTGGTAAGTAATACTGCTAAAACTTGAAAACTTGGGGAAAGGGAACCTAATCAGCATGACTGCAAAGAAGATTTAGGTGCCAGTGTGATATTTGATTTCTCCATTAGAGTAGAAAGTGATTAATCTTTAAAACTATATGTATCAGGGGATTATTAAGAAATTACATATATTGTTGTTGAGTAATACTTGGTCAGGATTTTAGCACTTAAAGTGGTTTGATTACAGACTTGTACTATCTAATTTAATGGTAATATTTGGAGTTCAGATTCTAGTTAAAAAATGATCTGCTGAATTGACTACTTCAGAGTGCTGAAACTAAATCCCAAAGTTGAATGTGGAAGTAGTGTGGCTGAGTTGCAAGAATGACACAAAACAATTCTCATGTTGTTGCTCCCTCCTGGGTTCAGATTGTTAGAAGTGGTGGTTGGATGGAGCTGAGCTGCTGTATAACTGAGCAGTGCTTCTCAGTCTCCTCGTCTGTCTAGGAATGGGCATATTTTGCTGTTTCAGCTTTATGAAGGTGTAGCTTCCCAAAACTTCTAAGTGCATATTATGGTAGCTTCTGGTTCGTAAGCTACCTAAAGGCGAGGTTAATCTTATTCCCTTTCAGGAGAAAAGCACGTCTTTCCCTGGCCCAGTCTTTACTGGGTACTTTTTCAGTTTCCCTCGTTCACCTCCTCTTAAGTGTGCCCCTTGTGCTCGCTGCGTCTGGCAGCCTCCTCTCTTCATTACCAGCCCGCAGGCGATGCCAGCGTGAAGGGAGTATTAAGAGTGCAGGGGTTGTACCTGATTCAACAGCAGTTTGGATTATCCAAAGGAGAAATTAAAAGCTGTGCTTTAACCTCCTATGGTTTGGGGCTTAAAGCTTGCATATTACAGACTATATAATTTAAATAATTCGTGTGCGAACTCAAAAATTACTTTCACAGTTTTATAACTTGAGCAAGTTCAAGTGTAGCATTTTGTTGTGGTGGGTTTTTTTTTTTAATAGGACCTCTGCAAATTATGTGTCTGATGCAGGTTGATTCATCTACCTAATGTTAAAGCTTTTTTTAACATTTAGCAAATTAGTGGTTAATTTGTACATGAACACACTTTTTTCTGTAATCTCATTCAGCAAACGTAGTTGAACCAAGGAACTTCATTAAATCTGATGTTTTACAGATTGGGAGTTTTGGGGAGTTTGGATATACCCATATAAGAATCATGGCACTAGTCATAGTAATGTATGTAATGAAAATGCTACTTTTAAACAATTACAATACCAATTTATGGCAAAGGCAGATGTCTTGCCCAAACCACCTGTGGTCGTACATACATATATGTAAGCAGACCTATTTAGCTACACTTTATGAAGACACCCAAGTTAAAAGTGTAGTGCTCGTTAATGACTAATTGAAGATACCACCCTGTGCCAGATGTGTTTCCTTCTGTACCAAGAGAGAAGAGTGCCATCTACTGAATTGCAGGTTCAGCTGCTGAACCTCCTTCAGACTGAGGACTTTTTCCCAAATACTGGCTAAACAATACACAGAAAAATGTTTATCACTATAGTGACTGTGGTTTATTTCAGTAACAGAGTTTATTTCCTAGTAACAGGATCACTGTGCAAAATGAAATTGTAGGCATACGGAATGATTAGCTGGAACATGTATTTTTTTAAGACAAAACTGTACAAAAAAAACCTACTGAGCTATTTGAACTGTTGAGGAAAGGAAACAATATTCAATGCTTTTTGCACTTCGTATCATGTTGATTGTCTGCTGTAAAGAATGTTCCTTATGGAGTCACACGCTTTTGGCTGTTACGGTTTTTTTCTCAGGGGTTCTACTTTTCTTTACTCTTAATTTAAACATAAATGTGTTTAAGCACCAGCATCTGTAGCTGGATGAATAAATGTGTCTGCATAACTTTAGTTTAGGAAGAGCTAAAATCTTTTCATAAGGGAGCAAAGGAGTCACTTTTTTGAGATTTAAACATACTGGTTCTGAAGAACCTTTTGGTTTAAATCCCACACATGATCTCAAAATAAGTATTTTAAAGGTAATCTGGGAAGTATGGGTAGTACTCATGTTTGTGGTAAAGGCAAAATTAAATTTCAGAAAACAATTATGTAGTGGCTTACCTTTTTTTTTCTGAAGAGGCTCTCAACAAATGTATTTGCCTATTAAAATGTCAGGATGAATTCATTGAAGGTGTACGTGGAGTCAGGGAGTCAGATAATTTTGATCTATAAAATTAAAATAGGCATTTGCGAAACTGCCATTTTGATCTGGTTCTATTTGAAACTTGTGTGTAGTGGTGATCTTCGTCAATGCTTGTCATTCTGTGCAGAGATGTGTGTGTGTATAGTTTAATTTTGGCAGTTTTCACCTCTTCTGGCATAGTGTGGGGTTTTTTGTACCTTTCTGAAGTAGGAGAAAACTTTGAAACAAACTGAACAGTAAAGGGGAGTCAGGTGGTTCTTAAAATTGTTATACATAACTTAAAATATCAAGAAACCCATTCAAATATTTTGCACATGGGTGCAAAATTAACCATTCTTGCCCTCTGAAGGAAAAGTTATTGGAAAAAATGGAAAAGTGATTCAGGAGATTGTAGACAAGTCTGGAGTCGTCAGGGTGAGAATTGAAGGAGATAATGAAAATAAACTGCCCCGTGAAGATGTAAGTACTTTGTTCTTTCTTCCTATGATTAGGTTTTTGTTTTCAAAACCAGTCACGTTGAATTTTAACAAATATATAGGAAAATACATGCAGAAAGTGAGAATTTCTGGGGTGTGACTCAAATAAGTTAGTGCTCCGTTACAGCCTCAGAATGGATCCCTTTCATCTCTGTATCGTTATGCAGTTTATAAATACAGCCTTCGTGGCCTGTGCACCCTTCTTTTTTCATGGCCAACCTGTAATGGTGGTGATGGCCATGTTACAAAAACGTGATATGGGTAGTTTTCTCGGATAAACGCTTGTGGATTGTTTAACAAAGCCAATTTTGTAACTTTACTGTGGATAGAGAGAGAGCAATTTTTAAGGTGCTTTCAGACTGGCATCTTTCAGTAAATTTTATATGAAACAATTCAAGAAAGGTGTTCTGCTGCTGAAGCAAGACCTTTTTAAAAAAATCTTTTCCCTATATGTACTTCAGCTGCATAACTAATTTAGGATTGGTAGCGTTAATAGCGTTCACAATTTGAATAGGTGAGAACATAAGATAAAATCTTCTGAAGGTGCTTCATCTTGTGAACTTGGTTTAATTAACTACCGGGCACTTCTTTGTAAACTATGGATACTTCTGCATACCTGCTGTGATAAACACACATGGCAATAGTGTTGCATGGGGGGGAATATAAACACTATGTCAAGTTACTTCAGCTGCCAGAATAAGTTGTTGGGAAAGCTGGACAGTCTTGAGTCCTTAACATAGAAGCCCCTGCCCTCACACCAGTCTGAGCTATTCCTAATGCATCTTTGCAGCCCAAGATTCAGTTACTATGTTTGCTTGTTTAGCTCACTTCTGTAATTTAAACAGATTTTTTTAATAATTTGAACAGAAAGCATTATTTTTGATGATAATGTACTTCCTGAAAATAAGATTTGATGTTTTGTTTCTATAGGGAATGGTACCGTTTGTATTTGTTGGTACTAAAGAAAGCATTGGAAATGTCCAGGTTCTTTTAGAATACCACATCGCCTATCTAAAGGTAAGTGTATTTCAGAAGAAAGAGTCTGCAGAGGAAACTTTGGTTGAAGCAGCAGAATTTTGAGCAACAGCTTTGGTGGGATTTGCAGTTGATAAGCTGTGTGTCGGGACTTACAGTTTGGTGCCTTGAACCCACCCCTCGCCCATAGGTGTTCTATGAGCCTTCAAATAGGTTATCATAGTTACTTAGTGCTGTTGGTGTTGAAAGGACTGGACTGTAAAGAACACTTGTTTTAAGTGGCATTTGGGAAGTTGTAGGCAACTTTTTTGTCTATGTTAGTGTCCTGTTGTTCTGAGGTTAATGCTCTGTTGGGATAGGATGGAATTTCTAATAGTAACATGCTAATACTGTATAGTTTTAGAACAGTTATCCATTTAGAGGAGTTGGCTTTGTGTGGAGCTGTGGTGTTGACAACACAAATAATGAGTGAATTTGAATCATATTACTTTGTCAGTTTGCTTTTTCTTAAATTTGACTAGAGAACGTGTGGTGAAGTGTGATTAAGAAGAATGATAATAGTTTTTAAAACAGTGTTTCTGCATGGTGATTGAAGAGAAAGTTTATAGATTTCTTGCAAAACTAGATTGGAGAACTCGTACTTGAATTCCGTTACTTGCAGTCACCTTCAAGGCAGTGCTCACTCTCCTACAGGAATGCTAGTTTTTAAGATGACTGGATGGACGATGGCATTTTGTGAAGGGAAGGAACATTTCTTTATCAGTAATTCTTCTTGCTTCCTTTTATGTAGGAGGTAGAACAACTAAGACTGGAAAGGCTCCAGATCGATGAACAGTTGCGTCAGATTGGTATGGGTTTCAGACCTTCTTCCGCTAGAGTTCCTGAAAAAGAAAAGGGTTACACAACTGATGAGAGCACCCTCTCCTCCGTGCAAGGCTCCAGATCCTACAGCGGAAGAGGGAGAGGCCGCAGAGGCCCCAACTACACCTCTGGTTATGGTGAGTTTTCTTTGAGTGAGGATGCTTTTGAATCCATAACTGTTCCTAGATTTCTGTGTGTTCAGCATAGTTAAGGTAGAATTGCCTTTTTTTTTTCTTTTTTTCTTTTTTTTTTTTTTACGTAGCTCAGAACACCTGAATAGATTTACATTTTTGTTGGAGTTTTAAATTGGAAAAATGAGCAAACTGAGCTCTGGTAAGATCTTGTGCTTCAGCAGTAGTAGTTCCGTTGTACAAAGCTGGGAAAGAGAAAGAGTTACAGATATTCTTCAGGAGACACAAGTTTTTTAAAAAAAAAAACAACCTGGAATTAGCATTGGCTGTTTAGAGGAGGAGAAAACAGACTTGTCTGTGATCACAGCCATCTTATGAACGTATCTTTGAAAAGTAAACCAAAATAATTTAAAATGGAGACAGCACAAAATCCTGTTGTTTGTTTGTTTGTTTTTAATTTGGTCAGGAATTAAGTGGATTTGTTTAAGATGTAGTGAGGTATTCTGATGGATTTTTAAATTAACAAGGAACTGCTATCCAGTTCCCTAGAGGTGTGCACATCCCCTTTTCAATTCAGCAGCAGCTCCCAAAATGGAGGCGGTCTGCCTTTGAATGTAGCTGTATTTCACAAAGAAACATAGAAGCTCCAGTAACCAGGGGAAGAAAAATCTATTTAATCAGTACAGTAAATTACTCTTGATAATCTACATGTAGCTCACTTCTGTTGTGAAATCAGACATGTTCTTTTGAATTTTATAGTCTGTCACTGACTGTAGTTTCCAGGATCGTGCCATGTTGGTCAGGTTGATTCTGATGATACTAGTGTTCGTCACTCATTTTTTACTACTTCCCAATGAATTGACTAAACTCTAATGAAAGTATTTCAGTTTGTTTATATACGCACAGACTTTCATTTGAAAAACTTACTTTACTTTTTTTTCCTCCAAAATGGCAGAATTGCGTGTTAGATCCATATGGGTGTAAATATTCCAGAATGGTTAGTAGGGAGAGTTCCTGGATGCTGGAAATAAATAGTAGGTGTTGAGTTTTCAAGTGGCGACAAGCTGTGTGGGTTTGGTTAGCTCAGAGACAGTGGGATATTATGGACGGTATTTAATATAAACAGTTAAATTGTTCCAGCAGCATTACAACAGCCAGAAGAGGTTGCTTAGCAACAGCCATCAGCTATAAGGTGGCAAAGTTGTCCTTGGGAATTTCAGAGAAGTTGCCTAGAAACTGCACCAAATGCCCGCAGTATACACACAAAGAGAGGAAGCACTGTTTAATCCGTGATCTATCCATGTACATACATCGCGGGTTTGGTAATCTCTGAGCCCTTATTTCACACGTTATTATAAACAAACTTAGGTCGAGAATCTTAGAAACTCTGGTAACTTGTGCTCTATCTGTATTTTATGTGTGCATATATTTTTATAAATGAGTATGTATATTATATAAAATTAGATCTACATCTATATAATTTTACAAGTATATATTAATAAATTTATCTAATTTTTATATTTTATCATATCTGTAACCAGCCATGCTGGTTGGAAGACTTCTGTGAGAACTTGAAACCAGATCACAATCCTGAATTTCATATTCATTTCCAATTTTCTTTTCCTTCTTGTACAAGGTACAAACTCTGAGCTCTCTAATCCCTCTGAAACAGAATCTGAGAGGAAAGATGAACTTAGTGACTGGTCCTTGGCAGGAGAAGATGACAGAGAAAGCAGACATCAGCGTGACAATAGACGACGTCCTGGAGGACGAGGACGTAGTGTGTCTGGAGGTCGTGGGCGTGGTGGACCTCGTGGTGGCAAGTCATCCATTAGCTCTGGTACTGCGTTTCAGATGTGGTTTGGATTTAGTTTTTGTTCCTGGCAGTTTTCTATATAACCTCTTACGGTTTTAAAGTGCTCTGGTTTTTCATCAGAGTGAAAACACATTGGGGTTTTAGTTGTGTGGTAGTTCTTTGTCATACACTGTGTTGTTAAGTGTTACTTATTTATCGTCTGCTCACAATGATCTTCATTTCCTTCCTCTACTACACACATGTAATAATGATGATATCAAAGTTTATACACCTTTGGTGTGTTACCTATGGCTGCCTTCTGAGTTAAGCTTATGTGTAGGTACAGAACGAGAGAAGAAACCATACAATGGAAGTTCTTATGTTTTATCAGAATTTGACTGCGCTAATTCAGAACACTTCGGTAGTGTCAAAAGTACCATGCTGCTGTGAAGTGAAAGATATTTTACACGTTTAGCAGTTTTGAGTAAAAGTTCTCTAAATGTCACCTTGGAAATCTCTGTGATGGAATAATACAGGTGCCTGTTGTGGTGCCTCAGAACACTTACTGTTGGGTTAGAGTCCCAGAGGAACCGGGATGAAATCACAAATGCTGCAGCTGGGTGTGTTACACCTTTCCGTAAAGTCGCTTTGTATTTTGAAACTCTCAAACGCAGATGTAAATCAGCCTGGAAGTTGTGTCATACGTAACTCCAGTGTCTTAGATGGAAACTTCTTGTTTGTTTAGTGCTTAAAGATCCGGACAGCAACCCCTACAGCTTGCTTGATAACACAGAGTCAGACCAGACCGTGGATACCGATGCTAGCGAATCTCACCACAGTAGTAACCGTCGCAGGAGGTCACGCCGGCGAAGGACCGATGAAGATGCTGTTCTTATGGATGGAATGACAGAGTCTGATACAGCTTCTGTTAATGAGAATGGTTTAGGTATGTAACAGTTGGATGATAGTCCCAGAACAAGCGAAGAGAAAACATGTTGTCCATGTAAGTGTAGTGAAACACTTGTTCATTTTTGTTAGTGACAGATCGTTGTTCTGTTAAAGGTTGCTGTCTGATTAAAGACCTCCTCCATGGCTCTGCCATGTTTACTGAGCTCCACTAGTATTTTCATGTGCCTCTCTTGTTAAAACTGTCTGACAGAGACACCAAAGACTAACTTGTTTCCCATTAGTGCTGCTCTTTTCATAGAAACAGCGCTGTTGGATCAGTGTCTATTTTGTCCTTGGTGACCTCAGTCCCAGTGTAGAAAGCTACTTAAGTAGCTGTTAATTTGCCTCTGCCCAGCTTCTACTTAAGTACTTTCCCTCGGTAAACTCTCTTGATATTCCCTGGGACAAGGATATAATCTGTTGCTTAACAATGTAAAAAAAAAAAAAAAAAAAAATTCTTTCAGGGGTTGTGGCAAAAATTTGACATACCGTTACCTATTTAATAAATCTGAGGTCGTTAAGCATATGCCTAAATGTTTTAATGAGCCAAGAGCAAAAAGTAAAACCTAGCTTTTGCATTATTGTGTATGCTTTCAGTATAAAATTATGTTTTTCTTTCAGCCTGTCTTATTTAGCCTGTCTCTGTAACAGAAGCCATTTTAACTGCCCCATGCTGAAACTGCTGAAGAATTTATTTATTTATTTTATCATCAGAAATAGTTCATGGTAAACTTTGCAATTGCAGATGATAGTGACAAAAAACCCCAGCGACGCAATCGTAGCCGCAGGCGTCGCTTCAGGGGTCAGGCAGAAGATAGACAGCCAGGTAATTCGAGTGGAGCTGTGGGTAATCTCAGGTCAAAAGCATGAGAGAATGTTGTGTCTGCTGTTTTACGTAGAGCTGCATAATATAAAAAGGTTACTCAATGACTAATAAGACTACTAGATAAAGATGAAAGACATTTTTTCTACTAGGAGAACTTACAAAAGTTCTTAATCTGCCTAATGACACTAATTTACGATGTCTAACTTTTTGCTTGGACATACGAGTTTCGCTTCTGATCCAGCTCTCGCTGAAGTCAACAGCCAGCCTGCTGTTGGGTTCAGCGGTCCGGGGTCGAGGCAAACGTGGAGGTTGGTGATTGCGCTCACTTGCACTGTGCGCTTGCACGGAACGGGACACAACCTTTTCAGCGCTGGCTGAGGCAGGGAGGTGGGGTGGCAGGGGGCGGGGGCCCTGGCAGAGCACTGTGAGGGAGCTCGCGTGGGAGCTGCCGGTCCCGCGCCCGTGCCGAGCTGCTGCTACCGGTCCTCGGCTTTTGTGAATTATTTGTAAGTCACCTACAAATCGAGGGTGGGAAGGAGGAGGCATTTAAACGAAATTGCATGTTTCCAGTTTTTTGTTGTTGTGGCTTGTTGCATTTCTTTTGTGTGTACTAACACTTGAAATGTTAAAGGTGAACTAGCTAATTTTCAGTATATTGCCTTATTTAGAAAATGCTTGTACATAAAGGTAGTAACAGAAGGTCTTCTAGATTGACAGGTTCAAAATTTCACCCGTATTTGCCTTCCCTTGTATCTGTGGTGCTCATACAACATTTGATTAACAGCAGCAAAGTTGTTGCATTGCACTAATTAAAACTTGGGGGAAGAAAAAAGAAAAAAAACAACCCCGACCGCCACCACCCCCCCCCCAAAAAGAATCCCCAAAGTAACCCATTACTTCTCAACGTTCTAGCCTTGTAACAGTGGTATGAGTTTATAAAGGGCAGAAAAATTAGGAATGGATTTCAGCATTCACTACTAAGAAACTAATTTCAGCCAGAACATAGAGGTTAGTCATCTCTACACAAGCTGTGAATTTCTCTTTTAAATCTAAGTATTCCAAGAACAAAACAAAATTCCCCCCCCCAAAAAAAATTTCTCAGTTCTTTTCCTGTTGATATCTTTGTTTGAGATACCATTTTCAGTTTGCACAATAAATATTTTCAAATACAACAGTAAGAGCATTGGTAGTTAGTTATACTGTCTTTGTGAAATATGCGCTGATTGAATCTCTTCAGAAATCTGTAGTAAGTGTGTAGTGAGTGAAAATAAGACAGAAGGAACTCCCCTGCCCCCCCAGTGCCAACCATGTACTGCAGCCATTCAGCTGTATTACTTGATAGACTTCGCTGTACGGTTTGGGTTCCTACTACATACACGAATATGAAGAATTGGTGTCTTACGCTGTGTGCGAAAAACCCACTTTCCTCTTTACATTAGAGCAGTTGGGTACAGCACCTCACTGTAAATGCAAAATTCTCCTAGTGCAGAAGCTCCCTTGGTCTGGAACGATTGTGCGAGGGCCCAGTTGTGAGAAGTCCAGTCCCTGTAGCAGGAAGTTCGTGTGCTGTGGTGGCTGTTCCGGCTCAGGGTTCACACACAGTCGTTCCCAAAACCAGAAACACAGCTCACCTGAATGCACGGTGCACTGGACAGAAGTGGCCGGGCCGTTCCACAGATAGCGCTTGCCAGCTGGTGAGCTTTAGCCCATCCAAGGTGCAAGTGTCTGTTTCCATTAGCAGCACTGGGCATTCGAAAGGTGGAATTGGCTCGTGGTTATGAGAGGGCGGGGTAAGACAAAACCAGGCTGCAGGGACCTGGGCTGAGGTGACAAGAAAAGCAGTCAGAGAGCCCCTGCCCGGCGCCCGGTACGCAGAGCCGAGCAGCGCCCCGTGGCCGTCCTGCTTTGGGCAGGGCTCACTCGCACAGCGCCGCTCCCAGGGCCTGGGCACCCCCAG
This sequence comes from Leptosomus discolor, assembly GCF_034619465.1. NCBI lineage: Eukaryota > Metazoa > Chordata > Aves > Leptosomiformes > Leptosomidae > Leptosomus > Leptosomus discolor. Next base: position 57,195,073 of record NC_141397.1, on the reverse strand, counting down.
CACACCCCCGGCCAGCGCGGTGTGTGGATTCTCTTTGCACAGCAGGAGGAGGGCGAGTTCTCTTGCCAGTTGCTTCATGAAGTAACAGAGATTTGAGCGCTGCTTTATCGTAAGTGATACCGCACTCTGAGCCTCCCCTAGTTCTCCTCATATTTTAACCTATGTTCTTTTTCTTAGTGTGAAATTCTCCACCCCAGTGACAAACGCAGTCTGTACTCTAAAGAGCCTGCGGGCTCACCTCTTCAGACCCACTACAGAAAGCCCTTACTTTTCAAATAAATCTTCCAAATTTATTGGACAAAAATTACTGTTTTGAGTCCACATTCAGATCATCACATTACCACTGATTTTAGTGAAAATTGTATTTAACAGAAACAAATTGACCCTTGCTATGCAGTTGATACCTGTAAGTGAAGGCCTTTTGTGAGATGTCTCCCAGTTAGCTGTAACATGTACAGAAATAGACTTATGAAGCTTAATGCGAAATGAGTCTTCTGATGTGAGCATCACTGTAATTTTTTTCCTTGAACAGTAACAGTAGCTGATTATATATCACGAGCTGAGTCTCAAAGTAGACAGAGAAACCCTCCAAAGGAGACGCTAGCCAAAACCAAGAAGGAAACGGTAAGAAGACGTTTTGGGTTTTTTTTATTGTATGTTTCCTTTTTCCTCTTCCCTCACAGCCAGACGCTGAAGGATGAATGCTTCATTTAGCTCACCCTCGTTTGACAACAAATGCATTCGAGTTCAGGAATAAATCATTAAAAGCAAAAATGGCCCAGAGTAAACAGGAGGGACATTGACTCGTAGGCTGTCATTGCAGACTTCAGTGACCAGTGTAACGCTCAAATTAAGTCTTTATGCGCTTGAAAATACTGCGCTTCCTAATGCAGCGTTGTGTAATAAAATGTGAAAGTCATCCATGGATGGGGCTTGAGAACTAATCCTGCAAACCCTTGATAAGCAGAGGATACCACACAGCATGTTCAGTGTCTCAAACTTAGAAAGAGTTGAGGTTACAAAGACTGTAGATTTGAGCTCTGTCCTCCTTAAAGGATCACAGTGGCATCACATTTAAAAATTAATTAATATTCCAAAGTGAATAAAGCCAAATCCCTTTACTTGTGAACTAACGTTGAACTTCCTGCCACAAGTTGGGTCTGAGTTTAGCGCAGTAAGAAAGATCCATTGCTACGCTGTTAACAAAGTGAATCTTGGGCTAGGCTTTGAAAGGGCTGTAAAACAGCTTTTCAGTTAACGTCTTCAGTAGCTTAGAGAAAGGGGAGTGGTGGATTAAAACATTCTGGGTGTCGGGGGGATGGGGGCGCTGTCTCTGGGGACCTTGGCACAATTTCCTGGGAAGTGCCTGGTGCAGGAGTGTCCGGTAAATGCCAGGGTGCTGTAAACGAGGATACTGGCACAGACAGCCCAGAGGGGCTTCCTGCTGCAGAGCTGCTGTGTGAGCCAGGGGGAGATCGAGATTACACCCTGGGTGTTTCTACGGGATTTTTAATACTTTCCTGTTTCTGGTTTTGCAAGGCAAAAGATGCGATTGATGAAAACAGCCCTTCCGAAAAGGCGGTGAATGGTCCTGCCACAGCTGCTGGGGATGAGCCTTCTAAACTACAGCACAGTCCTGATGAGAAGAAAGTTACTGTTCAAGAGGATGGAAATAATCAGGAAGAAGCAGTGCTGAATGGTGTTTCATAAACTGAAGTTCTTCCTAGTTTACAGTTCTTTTACGTTACATTTAAAATAGTGCTTGTATAAGCTTGCCAAAGATAGAATATGGATCGCCAGTCTTGACACCGCACTTTCAGTTCCTCCATTTTGGAATACAGAAAGGGGAGGGATCCTGAAGAAATCATATGTTAAACATACTTTGACACCTACTGTGTTATAAATATATCATCAGATGTGCCTTGAGATAGTATATGTAACATTTAAATAAACAAAATTGCTGGCTATAGGAAATGTTATTTTGTTTTCAAAATACGGCAGAGATGTGAGGGGGATCCCTAACATAATACTCTTTATGAAAGCATTAGCTGCTTTTGTTACATTTTTAATAATATGCAACCACTTCTTCACCTGAGGAATACTAGAAAGAAATGCAGTCTAAAATATTTTGCACTGAAATGTAATTTCTCCATTAGTTTAGTCTGGAAACTGGTCTGTTTTAATACATGTTTTTTAAATGCTGTATGTAGAGGAAAAATCTGCAGACCACTGGAATACATTTGTTAAATTCTCATAATCTGCAGGGATATTGGGTGACATTGGCAGTGACTGTTCTACATTGAGGCTTTGTTTGGTTTATTTATTAAACTGTACAGTATTTAAAAATCAAACATAGCTTTAGTTAACACTAAGCTGAATTAGTCATGTCCATTAAGACATAACCTGAACTACTGAAAAGATCAATTTCCAGAAAGTTTATTCTGTATAAACTACATATGTTAGTCCTTAGTAGAGTATTTTTATTTTTGTTTTGGTTGTTTGATGTGCAATATGTTTTTTTTGTATGCTGGTAGTAAAAGAAAATAAACTTTGATCTTCCATCTGTTGACTGTTTCTATCAGAAATCTAAATTATTATTGACTTCAAGGTTTTCAAGCTGTTCTTCACCCTAACAATTGGAACTTACTTGCGAGGCAGCTTGAACCTTTAACTCTTTTGTGAGAGTTTTCTAACACGCTCATCTTCCCTTCTTTGAGGAGATGATGTAAAACCTCAGTTAACAAGTCTAAAAACAGACTTACCTTGGAGAATCACGTACCCTGACTAACATATATAGGAATTAATGCAGATGCTTTTGACTGGGAAGCGGGCGGTGTGACGCACTAACCCATCTTTTCAGAAACAGAAGACATGGGCGTGGAAACCATCTGGGTAGCAAGGAGAAGTCGTAACAAGTCAGAGCAAAGTGCTAGTCCTGAAGTTGTGCTGACTTGAAAGAAAAAAGTTCTGTCTTACCTGATCTTGTCAGAAGTAAGGACAAAGCCACGTGTCCTGAGCCACCTGTGCCTCCAGCTGCTCTACCCCATGCAGCTACGGGGGAGCTGGGCTCGGGTATGTACTGTGTGTAAGGAGAGGGGCGGGTTTTGGTGCGACTTAAGTGTTGACACCCAAGGACCGTGTTCCCTCCTGGAGAACAAACACAGCCAAACTGTTACAGCTCTGAAGTGTGCACGAGCATCTCGACTGATATGGCAGCCACAGGAGCAGAGAAAATGTAAAAAAGGGGGAAGGAAAAAAAAAGCAAGCTGTTTAAAAAGTCAGTTTTAGTGGCAGGGAGAAACTTCAGTGCGCAGTGCTGTGCTGCGCAGGAACTGCTGCAGGGTGACAGGCCAGCGGACTTCTTGCCCCGCTTCAGGCTCTGTAATAAAGTTCTCCCCACCTCTCTGTAGGTTCTGCGTGTCCTCTGTTCCGTACTGCCGGCACTGATCCGTTCCGCTCTGCTGACGGCCCAGAGCCTCCTCGCTGTGCTCTGCACCACGAGGTGACCGGGCTGCAGAAGCGCAGCGAGGCAGCAGCCAGCCTTCCTGCAGAGGACACGAGGTACCGACAGTCACGCTGGGGGCAAGGAGAGCCCCGAGATGGGCTGTGCTGGGAACAGCCAGGCGGTGGCTCTTCCCCGGGCTGTACAAGTTCTACCGCCACTGCAGGAAGCCCGGCAGGAGTCCTGGAGCGGACAGAACTCTGGCCCCAGGCAGGTACTCGGAGACAGCCGCTGGGGTGCATTAGGCTTCGTGCAGAACCGTAACGGGCTACGGAAAGAGTTCCTGTTCCCTAATTACTATAAACACAAACCTAATTATGTGAATTCTAACTTTGTAGCATAGGGCGGTGTATAAAACTACAGTAGTTATTTTACAAATTTGGAATTTATTAAATGCTATAAAATCCATTAAAAACTGGAAGTTACTAAAAAGTCTGGGCCATTCCAGACCCATCAGTAACACGCAGGCAGATCAACCAACCTTGTTTTTCACAAGGCAAAGACAACCGTGTACATTGTTTCCTACACTTTATTTCTTCAGTCAGAGACAACCACACATCTGTCCCAATTCTTCCCATCAAATAAATCCTCTTGATTTTTTTCCACCTGCTCCCCAAACCAGTTCATCCTGGTAACTTTGGCATACAGAAGAACAGCAGCAAGAACTTTAAACACAGCTAGCTTAACGAAAATTAAGTAGCAGCATGTGAGTCTGCCTGTATCTGGTAACATGCATTGACCAAACCAAGTTACTGCTCTTTTACACTGAAAGTATCAGTGGCAGATTTTGCTGCTTAATAACATACAGCTATGAAAAAACTTTAAGCCTCTTTCCCTCACACATTTCCCAAAAAAGTGACTGAGTGGGGAGGGAAGTACCTCCCTGGGTTCATATTTCCAGTTGCATTTATATTAAGTCAAAAACTGACATTAGAACTTTTCTTAAGCCACTTATCAAAAATAATCATTTGCATGGACAAACCCCCTGATTTTCTCCCTCATTTTTTAGCTTGGTCTTCCAGTAAATCTTTAGCTTCATTGATTTTGGCCGCTACATATGGAGAACCACCTAGAAGAAAGATAAGCTCATGTCACATCAGATTAAAAAAATATTTTCTTTTTGTGTTGTTACTAATGCCACAGTACACAAGGAAAAAAGCGAGGGCAGGGTCTGAAAGTCACTCAAAGAACAAACAGCGCTGTGACTGCAGCCGTGCGAGCTCACACGTCAGTCACTGCAGCAGCTCGACGTGCAGACGGCTCCTTCGCGCTGCTTTTAGTTTATTGGCATGGGGATTTTCCTCTCCAGTTTTGTTGGTCACAAAGGAACTGGTCCCAAATGACTTGGCATAAAGTTAGTTGTGAATACAGAAGCGTTAAACTGACAGGTCTGCGGCTAAACCTTCCCCAAGTTCAAGGCCAGCGTAGGAACTGCTGCCGTACCAGCACGCTGGCCCAGGTTTTGAACACGACACACAAACGACTTAGGAAGGCACCGACAGAATCCACGTGCAAACGCACTGAAATTGTAACTGACCGTGAGGTGCCAAGGTGCATGTGTAGGACGGATACCACTTACGAGTACTAGGCTGGCTCCATTTGCTTGAAGCTTAATTTAACTTATGTAGGTCACGTAAAACATGTACAATGCTCCTAGGAGGCTTTGGATAGCGATTTTTAGGTTCTGCATATATTCAATAGTTAATTTTGAGGTTAACTTCCACTAGGTATTGCCAATGAAAGGCATATCCCAAGGATTACTTTGGATTTTGGTGCATAAAAGTAAAGCAGCGAAGTTCAACAGTCACTGTAAAGGAAGCCGTTTTACCTTTTAAGTAAAGGATTTTTAAGTGAGGATTAAAAAGTTAAATGCCAAGCACTAACACATGATTCTGACTCACTGAAGTAAACAGAACTTAGAGCAGGTATAGATGCCTTAAGTTACTACAGAATATTTCATAGTTCAGTGTCTCCAACAGAAGGCTCAGGCCTCGCCGTTTACGGCAAATTCCCAATGCACTCAACGGAACGCGAACGCACGTGGTACGTAAAGCGCACAGATGAGTCTGGGCTCTCATCTAAAATGCAGGTGACTTTAAGTCTCGTTTTAACAAATCCCATTTTAATCTGATACGCACAGAAGAGACAGCAAGGAACACGCTGACCTGCTGAACCCATCTGCTTGCTTTGGAGCATTCAAACACAAAAAGATGCTCCAAAACCATTAAGGCTTAAGGCACCCTAAAACCTGTTTTCACTCAGAGTTTTCTGAGGTTTAGTACCTGAGGCAGCCAGATGGCGGTTACTTCTTCCCCACACAGCTCTATTAATCTGTGTTAAAAACATGTATTAATTAACCAACAAGACTTAATTTACTTACCTTTATCTGGATGATTCAGAAGCATGATCCGTCTATGAGCTTCTCTAATTTTACTTCTGTTGGCTGTAGGGCTTTAAAAGAGAGAAAAACTGACTTAAGGGAACCTCATAAAATCCCCCAGATGTCTTAAAAGATGTCTTAGAACAGGGAAGCGCTCTCTCTTATCCGTAAGCTTGTTGGCTGACGTGTATGTCTGTCTTTTCCTATTACTGTCCGTAGCATGTAAGTCCTGCTGAGGGTTTCTGAAGTTTTTCCAGAACACTCTATGCCGAAGCAGACATGCTACAGCAGTCTGATATGGTGGGCGTCATTCACGTGGTTGAAAAGAAACACAACTATGTTCTTAACGTTTTTATTGGGACAACTTCCTAAAGGCTGGAGGAAAGAAAGTAAAATAAAATTTGCTCTTGATTTATTTTAAAAAAAAAAAACCAACAACAGAACAAACAAAACAACAAACTGTTTGCGTACAAACTTCACAGCTGGAAGTTGCCTTCAAACAGAAATGGTTCTTGTTCTGTAGTTTATTAGATAAAGTTGTGTATTTGGTCTTAAGTCTCTTTTAAGTTTTGGCAGGGATAGCCACCGTACTCGTATCGAAGGTATTCCAGAAGTGACGAATTTGCTCCACACACAAGCAGTGGGTTTGCAGCACCTTCGCGCTGCATCTGTCTGGCATTCACCAGCGGTGACAGGAGCCACAAGCCAAGGCCCAACCCCGCTCCCCCTACCCAGTCACCCCGAGGCTTCCTGACTACGGCTCGTTTGCCTGGACCTGCACACGGCCTCTGCACGTGCTAGGGATTTGCGGAGGGATGCAAGTCCAGCCCGAGCTAGCTATCAGCAAGCTAACGCGCAGCAAAGAATCCCAAATAAGTAGAGAAGATCCTGAAAGGCTGCTCCACATTCCCTGACCGGGCAGTGCCATTCCCAGGGGAAGCTGGGCATAGGACAGTCTTAAGCACCGAGATTTACGTCCTTCTTAAACCAGGCCAGCAACTAGGTACACCATAGCGTCCTTTTTACCTTTCCTTTCTAATAAATTTCCTTTTACCTCACTCCTAGTATTAGAGCTGCTTCTCGTTTAGTCATTTTGGGTTCAAATCCACCTCTGTAATAACCACTGAAGGCCTGAAAGAGAAAAACGTGTTAGAAAACATCAATTTTTAAATTTATCCGTTAAAACAACTCATTATTGCTTTAGTATCTGCTGAGCTTTTAGTCTGTAAGAAGCTTCTTTTGCACTTGGAATAAGAAATTCAGTTGAAGTAGAGTATCATTATTTAAACGAGTACTTAAACTTGCCAAAACAAGTTCTCTATTAGTTAACCACCACCAGAATTGCCGAGATTAATTCTGTTACTGCTGACAAAATTGTGTTGTGTTTAGAAGGAAATAACAGCAATGCTACACAGAGACAATAGTCTGTAGTTACTTCACCAAGTAAACTTCTAAATAAAAAGATGCTACTGATAAAAGAACAACTTACAGGTTTTGGTAGATTCTGAAGCGCTTGTTTTACTTGTGGCTCCATTTGCTTCATAGCTTTTACCGCGTAGCGACCTTAAAGAAACCAGTGTTGAACAAGGCTAAATATAAAATTTCATAAAGGTTTAGCAATTCAGTGCAACTGGTAACGTGTGGATTAGAATGTAGAATAAACTTTATGGAGACATAATAAAGAACAAACTTTGCTCTTGTTTAATGACAGCCGTGTTTCTCAATACAGGCTCTCCCCCAAAGAGTGCCCTGTATCTGCTAAATCCCTTAAAATTCGTCAGTCCTGAGGCGGGCACTGATAAGCACACAGGGTGTGCAGCGTCCTCCCATCATCTACCAACCTGCAAATCCAGCTGCCGCTATGGTCAGGCCGACTGCCACCACCGTACTGGCCTACACAGGGAAGACACAAAGCATTTGTTCGCCGAAGGAAAAGAAAAACCGCCCACCCTGCAGTCTCTACGGCGTCGAAAACAGCACGACCAGGGGACAGGCGGCCATTAACATCATTTCCTTCAGCCAGGCAGCAGGGCCGGGGTCAGGCGAGCCGCGGCAGCTCCCGGGACACCCCCTCCCTCCCGAACTGCGGGGGACGAGGCAAACCCAGCCCGGCGGCACCGTCCCGCTCGGCGGCCCCGCTTTAACCCCGGAGGCGCCGGGACCGAGGCAGGAGCCCGGGGCCCCGCCACGGCCTGTGCAGGGCAGCGCCCTCCCCGCGGGCCCCTCAGCACCACGGCCGGGGCGGGCCAAGGACAAGCAGAGCTCCGCGGCCCGGGGGAGGGCTTGGGGGCTGCCGGCTCAGGCATAAGCGGACCCCGGCTCCAACGGCGAGACCCGGCGGGCCCGGGCCCGGGCCCGCGTCCACACTCACCATGGCCGCCCCGGCCCCGCGCACTGGCGATCGCCGGGCCGAGCTGGCGGAGGGCCCCGGCTCGCCGTACGGCAACCGAGCCGGCCGCAAAGCTGCCACCGGCTGTCGTAAAGCGGCGCGGGGCGGGGAGGGAGCTGCGGACACCACCCCGGGGCAGGGCCCGGAGGGGCAGAGGCGGCCGAGGCGCTGCCTGCGGGGCGGGGCAGGCGGGCGGGCGTAGTTGTCCTTCCGTCCCGTTTTCTCTGCCTGCAGTAATTCTCTCCCGCCTCTGGCCGCCCCGTCCCGCCGGCCTTGCTCTTCGCCGCCTCCGCTCCGCGGTGCCGGCCGGCCCCGGGCATGTCCCCGCTAACGGAGCCGCCCCTGGGGCGCTGCCAGCGGCGGGGACCGAGCCCGCGGGCCGGCGGCGGGGGCGGCGTGTCGGGCCGCGGGTCCGGGCGGACAAGCTCGGCTGTTTGCTGAGGCGGACCGTGGGATGAGGGAGCATTACAGGCCTGGCGCTTGTATTTGGGTATTTCTGCTAACGTAGTGGCACCCGTTCATGACCCAGTGTCGCAGGCGGCACAGCAGCCGGGTGTCCGTCTGTGTGCCTGCGGCTCTAGCCCCAAGTCCCAGCCCTGTAAAACTAATGGGGCAGCGAGGCCCTGCCCGCCCGCAGCCCTGAGGGACAGCCTCGGCGCGAAGCTCTGAATGCTGCTGCCTGCCCGACGGTGGGTTGGCGGGAGTGAAAAGCTTTAGCGTCCTCCTCGGCGCTGGCCGAGCGCCTCAGTGTCCTCCCGGGCTCCCGGAGGGCCGCGCGATCAAAGGCAGCTGGCTTTTGCTTGGTGAAGGCCTCCGACTCGCCAGCCCTCACGTAAGCTGTTTAGTATGAGAGCTGATCGTTGGCTAAGCAGCTTGTAATTTTGCTGGCTCTTGCAGTGGAAGATGGAATTTTTCTTTTCTGCTGTATAGTTTCTGTGAGTGCTGAGTTCACTTTGAACATGTCATAATTTCAGTTTGAGCTTGAGTTGTTTTTTTTCACTAAAATTTCAAGTGCCTGACTTAATGTCTTCTGAGGTAATGTTTGCAGGTAGTCTCCTGTCTCTTTCCTTCCCTGTCATCCAAATAACAGCACAAGAAAATAACCTGCTGCCTTTTAAAGACGACAGAAGAAAGGTTTTGGTTAAGGCATTTGTACAAGAGTTTCATGAGATGGAAATCAAAGGAAACTTTCATATTTGGTAAAGGAAAATCCATTCATTGTATAGCATGAGGGCCCTGACAGCCTGTAAGACCTTTTCAAATATGAAAGGGGAGCTAGCAAGTGGAAAACAACTAGATGGATTTTTTTTTTTTTTTATGGGGGGAAACTCGTATACAGTGCAGAAAGGGAACGGGTGTTTAAAAGCTATGTTTAAGTTCGTGTCAGTTCACATTTCAACATACACGTACCTATCTGAGTAGCTTTAATAACAAGTGCTTGAAGGATCAGAGCTGTGACATTAATTCTGAAACCATAAGGTTTATGAGTTTTTACATGTATATAGGTTGTGTTCTGCAGAAACTAATCATCTAGATGCCCCTTTTGGCAAAGGGTGTTTTAAGTCTTGCCAAATGCTGAAAGTTGATTTTGTTCAGGTTCTGAACAAAACGTTCAGGTACGTAAAATGTTAATCCTGTGCTCCTTACACACCAGGTAGCTTCATGGGTTTTAAGACTTGGTCCTTCAAGCTACTACAGATAGAACTTTGTGGCCACATTGGTGGGTCATAGCAGCACAGGGCTGAAATTGTGTCCACAGGAGCACAATGCTGAAATAATAGTTATTACTGCTGATTTATAGGAAGCAGGAATCGAACTTCATGAGGAATATAAAAATCAAACAAAACCAGAAAACGTAGAAAACCTCATGGAACGAAAGTTATTTTCCCTCACAAATAAGTTTGGAAGTGACTTCTTTTGCCATCAGGGTTTCCATTTATTTAGGAATTGAAGTTCTGTTCTATTTGCCTGATTAGTTCATTTGATAGCACCTTGTTCATCTGGATCTTCTATGGGTCAGCCTTGTGGTGGTCTGTGGAAAGTCATTCACAGGGGAAAACTGATAAGCTCTGATGGGCTCAAATGCGTCCTGGTTTGGCTGGGACAGAATCACAGCCACGCCAGGCAGGTCGTTAGCAGTTTCCAGTCAGCCAGGGCAGCTGAGCTGAGTTAGCCACAGGGGTAGCCCATCCCATCGTGTCATGGTCATTATAGAGGGGGAAGGTTTGCCGAGGAGGCAGAGCCCCTGTGGGGTTCCTGTTGGGGTTTTCTCTGCTTCTCCTCTGGCTTTTCCCAAGGACTGTTCCCTGGTTAGTTGTGGTGACTGGATATTCATTTGGCTGAGTATAACTCTGTACATCTGTGTTGGTGGTGTTTCATTAAATCTGTTTTGGTTCTACCTATGGGTCTGCTCTCTTTTTTCCTCATTCCCCTCCCTGGCTGGTGAGGGGTTATCAGATGATGGAGCCACTGTTACGGTTTAGCCCTGGGTACAGGTTAAATGTAGACAAAGTGAAACAAATGCACCACAGTTTTTATCCCTTCTGCAGAATTTCTGTTTTTGAAATCGAGAGGAAGGCAAAATTATTGAATGTTTAAGAAATAGACTCTCAGTTGCAGTACAAAACCTTTTGTTTTGCCTACTCTTTCTAAACTGCTCCCTTTCTATTTTACAGAGAAACCCTGAAGCTTTTGTAGTTTCTTTTGTCAAGAGTTTTATCCCATGGCTGTCTTCAGGTTTTCTACTCTGGGGTTAAAATATCTCCTGATAGAAGATAGTTTTTCTTTTGAAAGCTTTGTCTTACTGGACTATCCAAAGCAGCTAGCGTGTAGTACATAATTAAACTTTTCCATTAAAGCAGGCCAGTTCTGCAGAAATTGGGTAGGACTTTCTCTTAACTGTATCTTCTACAAACAGGACAGAAGGTGAAATAGATAGTTGTGCTTTTGGAAGGTTTGTGGTGTTCCTGTTAGGTGTCTATATAAGGCTGTTAAACATTTGTTTAAGTGAAAGCCACAGTACTTTGTTGTGCTATGCACAGCCGGCCAGATCTTGCATTGCTTATTCTTACATGTGCAGTGGCTGAACTATCAAGCTGTTAAAGACTTTCACCTTGGGGCACCAAGATACAGAGCTTTGTAGGCACTTTTAAGCACATTATTTGCTTATGTTTTAAGGTGTATATCCTAAAAATAAAGTTTAGGTAGAGTATCTTGAGGGGATTTGATCTGCAGAATTTCCTGGGTTTTTTTGCCTGCACTCCACCTTCCTTGGCTATGCCAGTCTGCCAATTATGTTTCACATATCTCTCCTCTTTATTTGTCCTTTTTGAGATCCTGCAGTCTTTTTGTGTGCTCAGCATCTGTACCAGAATACGATGCCACATTCTTACCTGTGGCTAAATTACCTTGGTATATGTAGCATCACTTTGTCATTAAATTGATAATCATAATTATTAGAGCATAGTGTGGATGACACTAATTATAAACTGAGATTCTCTCACTTGATAAGAGTGGTTGTGGGTTTTTTTTAATCATACAGAGCAAGACTTCACTGTAACTTGACACTAGGTATGAAGTGTGTCTGTGTGGCAGGTAGCCTGTCTGAGTTTGTGACAGTCACAAGAGAATCCGTCTGACTTGCAGTGGGTGTTGCTTGACTTCCTAGCTCAGTTAAAAACCAAATAAGACTGTTGGAAAGTGATGGAGGGGCAAGGTTTGTAGTTGTTAGTGAATTAGTCACAAACTTCCCTGAAGCTGAACTAAGCAATACAGAATCTGGATGTATGTTCTCTCTCAATAACTTCTAAAGTCAGATGTGATGCTTATCTTTTACCTGCGTTGTCCTGAGTTATGCTGCTTGTTTGAGGAAAAAGCAATGAGATAATGCTGATGTGTTTTACCAGGGTTATTATGTTATTTCGGGTTTCATGTTGATCGTTATTACTTTTGAATCTTCGCTTTTGAAATTTGTGTTCTGCCTGGCTTGGCACTGAAACTTGCAAGCCTGTGCTGTGAAACTGTCAAGTGTTAGGAAAAGAAGCTTGTGGTGGTTGTAGCAAAGAAATTGAAAAGAGTAAAGCCTTTATTTGCACTGACAATGAATTGTAGTGAGCAATAGTCCTTCAGAATGAAGGTCCTGATTCCCACATGGAGATTATCGCAGGATCGGAGCCTGAAACTGTGATCAGGTGCATTGTATAATGTAGATTTTGCCACAGAGTCTGCTCCTCTCCTACCTGAAGATTACAGTTGAAATGTGTCAACATTGTCAGCCAGCAAGGAGAATTTGGGTGGAGTGGAGAGCAGAAGGCGGGGGAAGAACAAGAAGAAGAAAGCTGCAAGCCTAGGAGAAAGCTTTAATGGCATTCTTCAGCCAGGAGTTCACAAGGAGCTTTCTCTAGACACTAAGTGTTTTTCTGAGCAGAGGGTTTTGCAGTTTTGTTGGTGATGTTAAGGTTGAAAGTTGAAACTAATGCTCAGGTTGATGACAGAAGCTGTAACGGGCAGTGTTGGATTTGCATTTTGCTCTTGATTTGCATGTTACGCTGCATTAAAAAGAATTGGTGGATTAGGTGGAACCATCAAGAGGAAGGGGGAGACTGCTCCTTTTCTTTAAGAGCAGCTGACTGACTTTGGGAGAGAAGACTCAAGACTGTAGGCAGAGCAAGGAAGGAATGAAAAAAACCACAGGAAAGGACAAGTGGGGATATAGTTGAAAGGACTAGAGGGCATTCAGTCAGACCTAGACATGATAAGAAGGAAGACTTCCTAGGGACTGTGCAGAGATTGTTTCAACCCAAACAGCTCTCGAATTAACTGAAACCAAGTATGGAAAACACTGCCCTCTAAATACACAGCAGACAAGAAATAATTTGTGTAGAACCCCTTTTACTGTTCTGTTTTGGTAGGATTATTTAATAAAAGTGCTCCTGGGAGACTGGGGTATGTGGAACAGAGGATATGATGTGTCTGCAGTGCTGTAAGTTTTTTGGTTGTGGGTTTGTTTGGGTTTTTTCTTTTTTTCTTGAAACATGGAAGTTTATCTGGATTTCACTCAGGAAGAAACCTGCTCTCTGATGGGCTGCTAGCCAGTGAAGGGTACTGCACAAAGCACACCCTGCTCTCCCCACTTCACTAGTGATGTTCTTCCAGTGAGTGGAAAGGGAGCAGGATGAGATCAGCACACCAACTGTTGTTTGTTGTTTTTTTTTTTTCTGGGGGAAACTAGAAGGATAGTCTAGGTCTTCTGGAACACCTAATTTGGGAAGGAGAGGAACGGAATAGGGACACCTCTGAATCTCTGCTTACAGCAGGGACACTGGGGAGGTGGGGCCTTACCAGACCATTCTTTGCAAGCAGAATCGAGTATTTAAGATAACCAAAGTAAGTTGGTAAGTGTGGTCGTCCATGGCAGGAGAAACAGTACAAAATTGGAAAACTTGCTCTGCTGGTCTCTGACATCTTTGGCAAACGCACCATTTCTCAGGGTACTGACATTGGGATGGTTATCTTCTGTTCTTTTGTTTAGGAGTGTTTCTGATTTGTATGCTCAGTTATTTACCAGGTGTGCAGCTTGTGTCACAGACCCCTGTGTTCCAGATGAAAGCCCTAGCCGCTGGCTTGTGGGAGAGACAGACACTTGTTTCTTGGTTCCAGTAAATATTGCTGAAACCTCATTTGAAATGTCAGAGAATGCATTTCCTGCATCACTGACTGATGTCACAGACCTCACTCTAGGATGTCTCGCTGTGTCCTTTGCACAGGCTGATTCATCTCTGTCATACATAAACCAGGATCTGAATTTGTGCTTCCGTAATGGAAAAGGTGTGGTTGAGTAGCATGGCATAATGTAATACCTCATGACAGAATATAGAGTGCAAATTTTGGGTGGGATGGTTTTTTTTTCCTCCTTTGAATTTGTGCTTAAGATCCTGCTGATGGAAGACAGTTAAAGTTAAGAAATTATATTCATTTTGGTCTTGAACTCAAAAGAGGTAAGGGAATCCCTGTCCTTTTGAGAAGAGAGCTTCTTGGCTTTATTGCTGATGAAGTTTGGGCTCAAGTATCCCTTTTGTGTACAACTTCATTGTCCCCAAGAGATTGGGCCCAGTGAGGAGCATGCAAGAGCTTGCACAACCTGATATTGATAGGAAGTCTGTGGAATGACTGCGACACTGAAATTGTGCGTAACAATTGGTCTGGCAAACTGCGGATTCACACTGGAACAGTACTCAGCTGGGTAGGGGCATTACTCTGACATGCAAAACCATGCTAGTTTCAGCGTCCTTTACCAGTGAG